>NC_141990.1:120271919-120871919 GCF_049901715.1 Pseudonaja textilis
TGTATTTTCACATCTGAAATTTTGTTTTCCCCTCCTTTGGTGAGAACTCATTTGCTGCCTTAACAAAACCAGAAGGAAGGTTTTCCTTGATGTCAGTGAAAATGCATTCTATTCTATTTCAATGTCAATTCTTTTTTTATTCTTTATTGATGCAAATTGATAAAGAAATTGGCTGCTGTAAATCTTGAGAATCAGTTCAGTGACTTTGAAGACTGCTTCTCTTTTTGTACCCTCTTAGCACATCAGTGTAACAGCTCAAATAATAAAGTATCTCCAGAATGCTTTAGTGAGACAAGTTGAACTTATAATCAAACTACTGACAGAATGTTCTCAACAGTGAGTTACTTTACGCAAGCATGCCAAATAAAACTATACTCTTAATCAAATGTTTGGCTTCTGTAAGGTATTGCCTTTTTCTCCCTCTACTATCACTATATAGGTACACTTTGTGAAATCAATACAAATGAATGTCACTCCAACCCTTGTATCCATAATGGAACCTGTACAGATCTTATCAATGGATATAGCTGTGTCTGCTTATCTGGCTTTACTGGTAAGTGGCATATATCCTTGCCTACGAAATACCAATCCTTGATTATCACGCAGTTATTAATTTTGGGCATGCTTGTGTTACATTTTATATACTATAATTTGATGTTTATTTGTATCCTCAGCAAACTGGTTTATTGTAAACTTTATGTAAATTATACATGGAAAAGATTTTAAAAGATTTTGCCTGTAATCATAACACATTCTTTCACTTCGTTTTTGTGTATCTCTCTTAATAAAATAATGTCATTGTTATTTTATAATGAGTGACCAGCTTGGTCATACAAATATAGCAGTAAGGAATCAAAGGATCTTGACATTTCCCACATAAACTGCCTGTGGACAAAGGAAGAAACTCCATCTTATTTTGCATAGCACTGAGTGTTATATAAAGATATCATGTAATGTTCCTCCAATGGAGAAAATAATAAAAGCAATACCTCAAAACCTACTCACTAGGTGTGATGAGGTTTAACATTTAGAATGTATTTAAAAATAATTATTTAAATGAAGCCTATGTCTTACTTATATGCCATCTCTTTTACCACTCAGAAAAGAATATTTTTAATGCATCTGGCTTGTGCTATTCCAAAACAACTTTCATTATGGTTAAACTTTATAAGTCAAGTATTTAAATTTCTAGAGTCACAGTATCTTCTACCCTGATTCTTCAGGTTCTGAACTACCTGTACATCCAAATTTCCTTAACATTTAACCTGCTTAAGTAATTTGTGCTTACTTGTGCTTGTTCTTGACCTTTGATATTTGAACCTTCAAATAATTCCATACTATGTATCTTGTGATTGCTGTAGCCAGAATTAGGGTGTAAGAGACAAAATTCATGAGAACATTTGCACTGTGTAGCATATAGTTACATGATTGTAATGTTTGTGTATTTATTCAGTGAATGTCTGAATCTTTTCTGGATCTTTTCTGATTGTTTGAGTTCTAGCCAAAGATCTAAGTATCATGGAGTTATCATTGTAGTATGTAGCAAGTTATATACAAAAGTTTCTTCTAAACTTCCAAAGGATTTCAGTACAAAGTTCCAAATATTTGATAAATCCCTTTAATATTATCATAAATTAATGATTAAACTTAAATTAAATACAGGCGTGATAGGGAAGCAATTTTGAAGTTCAACTACAATTTAGGGCCAGTTTATTTGAAATAAACTGGGAATAATATTATAGCAACACTTTTATTATTACTATTTAAACTCTGTAGTATCATGCCCTGGGCACTTGTAGGTTTGAGATATATAGTGGATGAAAATACTTCCTTTTTTGAAGAATTGATACAAAACTACCTAGTCATTAAAAATAAATTTTATGAACAATAAGGGGGGTAAAACTTCCTTTAAATTTTAGACCAATGCCCCAGTGAATTACAAGTAAGGCATTTAAGTGTTCATTAAATCACAGGATATTTAAACATCAGATTCCCTTGAAAACCTATCAAGGCATAAATCTATGATACAGAAAGTCTAAGACAGGACAACATTTTAAGTGTTAAGTTTGCTTTGCACAAATACAATTAACTTCAGACGCAGAAGGTCCTAGAAACATTCTGCACAATTCATAATGAATTGTTAGATACTTCATCTGATAGGCGTACTGTGATCTTCCCTTTTCTGCATCTTTGCCAGTAGAATATGCAAGAAAACAGAGAAAGGAAACTGGAGATTTGATTTCCAACCTTTGTTGTCGCATCTGTTGCCAACATTGTCTGCCTTCAAGAAAAAGCTCAAAGCTGAGCTTTTCCAGAGGGTTTTAGAGGCCTAATGCCATATGTTGCATTAGAACTTTACTTGTCTTATATTTATACTGTTTTATTTTACCATATTTCTTTCTCTTTGGAGTTGCTGAGATTGCTGTGATTGCATTAGTGTACAAATAATAAACAAATCTTTCATTTTTGTCTTGTTAATGAGTTTAACATGAAAGTTTTAAAAAATCACTACATTCCATAGAGAAGATGAGAAATTAAAATAATTCTTCAACTTCTCCCATAATGGCCAACTGCAATATTCTCTTCCTGAAAGGGTGGAAGAGCTACAGTAGCTATTGTTTTGACTTTCTTTTCACCTCTAGGACAATCTTCATAGTTTACTATTAAAAATTAGCTTGGTATATATTCTCAGCAACTTTGATCATGCTTCTTTTGCCTCCCAAACAGCTTATTGAAGTACTCTGAACTGCTCATTAGAGAAACCCAAATTACACAAGTTGTAATCCTATATATTCAAAAGAGAAATTCATTTCTGGCCCACTTGATTATTAAAATGTTCTGTCTTTTAGTTGGGAGTACTGGGAAGTTGTTCCCTTGCTCACCACAGCTAAAATTTCTCTTGCCATATTCTTGAACATGGAAAATTATGTTCAGGTAAATGTAGTTAGGGATGGATGAGTTTTTCACTCAATTTGCATGCTGTATAAATGAACTTTCATTTATGGAGCTCATATACCAACTGAAAACACTTATATTAATATTTATACTTTTCTAGTTTTGCAATGCAGATTTCCAGTTAAATCTGTACAATAGGAAAATGGATATGAAAAATGCACCTACTTGTGAACATACTGGGAAAATAAAAACTACATAATGGAAAACAGTTTGGATAGGCAATATATTGATGAAACTATGACAATGCATATAAAAATGCATAGATATTTTTGTGCTGCATATTAGAAAGAAAAATGCTGAAACATAACAAAACAAATTTAAGGCTATGTCAACAAGTAATGAAACTGACCTATCTGGTTTAGATGCATGCTTCTTATAAAAATTAGGAATGTAATTCAGAGGCAGGAAAGCTTAGTGGTGATGAAAGGAAATAAAGACTCTGATTATAATGTATGTAAGGGTCTTATTTCTGTGATTTAGATTGATTTTCCAAACAAGATGGACTTGAATCTCAAGGTACAAATGGAACAATTATAAATTGGCACCTGCTTGACTTATTAAATTGCTGGCTCTTCAATTATCTTTTCAAAGGTATGCACTGTGAAAGTGATCTCGATGAGTGTGCTTCTTTCCCTTGCAAGAATGGAGGCACCTGCATTGACCAGCCCGGTAATTACTCCTGCCAGTGTGTGGCTCCATTTAAAGGTAATGAACACCAAGGGAGAAGGGAAGGTAAACAAAATTAACTTTAGAAAGCATTTCTGGCACTTGTCTGAACTGATTTCACTCTCCCAAGGAGAATTATTAGGCTGTGATTTTCTCAATGCAAGCTTCAAAAGTGACTAGCTAATTATCATTTAGGTTGCAACTAATGTGAACTAAACTTTATTCATCTAACGAAAGACTTTGCTTCCAATATTAGAAGAGTAACTAACAAATATAGCAAACACAATATAGGAGTTGAATGCCATGTGTGGATTCACAGGGGAAAATCATAATTATTTTATTCTGAACCAAGAAGGAGTGAAATTTAGACTCAGCTATCTCAAGATTATGTTTTGTTAGCATGTTTCAATGCATTTTGTTTACTAATTCTTAAAATTAGTAATCCCTGCCAAATGTCAAGTTTATACTACATATGGTACAGAAAAATTGGAAAAAAAAAACTTGAAGAAGGGAATGATCTGGGTCTTTTCTTCTGCTACCTCCAAAATCATACTAGGAGTTTAGGAGAATTTTTTTCCTCTGTAAATATTTTTGTACTATTTCAGTTCTACTGAAATAATATTTTACAGACTTTAGAACGCATACAGAATCTTTCTAAAAAACCAGAAATCCCTATGACTTACTGTTCTAAAGTGCCTTATTACTATAGTTTGTCTTTTTTGTGTGTGTGTGAGGGGGGAAATTATCTTTAAAATGATGGGTTGATAAAGTACTTTTTTATAATTTTGTGAACAAAATAGAAAAACGTGATTACCACATTTTTCCTTTCCAATGATTACCTAATTGAGCTATGCAGTTTTTTTCAGGTATTTCCTTTGTGGTTAATTAGCTTTCCTCACACTTGAAGTAAGCCATTCACCTTGGATTCTTTTCTCTTTTCTCTTCCCACTTCCTCCTTCAAATCATTTTCTTCTGACTTCAAGAATATCTTTAGTGCTGCTCACATAAGTATATTTTGTAAACTTTTGTCCATATCGTTTTCATTCCCAGAATTATTGATACCTTCTGCTTTATGATACCATAAATTGTTTAGCTTTGCCCGTTTTACTTTTCTCCAAATTCAAAACTGATTAAGATTTTCCTCCAGGATGGGATTACTTATTATTTGTTTATTTTATTCTATTATTTTGCTTCTGTTTTGTTTACATTCTTTTCATTTCTTCCTTGTTACTGTTGTAAGCCACCTAGAGTAACCCAGAGTGAGATAAGTGGCAAATAAATTTAAAAAATATAACAAAAATATGCTGCTAGAATCCCAGAAATGCAGGTCCTCAAATATACAGCAATAAAGATTAAAACAACAATGATCAAACATTAAAAATTATTTTTGTTGGCTGCAGTTTTTCTTAACTTATACATAGTATTTAGACAAATTATATGGCTGCCCATCTCATTAATGTGACTGCAGGAGCACTCCTATTTTCAAAGTGTTTCTTACCAATTTTTCACAGTTAGCTATCTGAATGAGATGGTTAGATATCTATGCAGTGGGCATGAATTTGGTCCAACTCCAGGAAACAGTGGAGAATAGGTGGCTTGGCATGCTATGATCCATGGGATCGAGAAGAGTTTGACACCACTTAGCGCCTGAAACAACCAGGACTGTAATTAAAAGAAAAAGTAAATAAATAACTAAAAAGCAAGGCATATTCCTTAACCTCTCAGAAAAGTGGCAAGAAGGCATACAGGTAATTGAATAAATTCTGAATTAGTTGTCAGAGGGTCTGAGAAAAGTTTTTGGAGAGCCATTTTGGAACGCGCCTGTGATTGAAGTATGGAAGAAGCTGTGTTCCCTTGACGGCTCTGTGTAGATACTTCAGAGGCTTTCCCAGCTGGTTTGCACATGCATGAACACATACAGGCAGCACTTGCACTTGGCCTGGACTCCTGGCAAAGCGAAGTAACTGGGGAAGCCCGTGAAGAGGTTTTGCCAAACATTCTGGGAGATACCTCTGCCTTAGTAGTTCCTGGACAGGCCTTTTACTTATGCCCTCACCTTTTCCAACATGCTCTTTGAATGCTTTCCACAGTCACGATTCTCAGGCTATGTATTTTCTAATGTGTGTCATTGGAGGGTGGCATCTAATATTTCTGAAATATGGGATTCTGCTGAAATATAAAAGCTGTGATTTCCAGTTGAGCTGTACAATTTACATAAAATCTCCTTCATATATTGCATAAAATACTTAATGCTTGCTGAAATTTGCTGAAATGTGGCTTGATTAAACATAGATGCCAACATCTGCTGATAAGCACTTGGATTTGTTTTCTCCATGATCATTATCTGGGTTATTACAAACTGCACAGAGCAAGGTGGAGTGGAAAAATACAAAGAAAGGGAATGAAATATGCGTGGGAACTACTATGGATTCCAAGCACCATGAGAAGAATCTAAAATTTATGAAGTTCTTCTGTATTTGGTTCTTAAATTTTCTTGGATTTTGTTCATACAAGTAATATGTAAATCATCTTTTCAAAAATTAATATTTCTAGATGGTTGTATTCTGTTTGGCCTTTATTGACTGTGAGTTTGGCCTCAATTATGACTTAAATACACCCTGATGTACTTTTAGCCAAAGAAAACAATTTTGCTAGAACCATTTGGCATTTCCCAGCCAAAGAATAGTAGAATCACATCCAAAATCACAAGTGGCGAGCCATATAAATTTAACTAATTAAATTTAATTAATTATAAACCTGACTGTGTCAAGAGACTTGGGGGTGTCAGGGAAATAGTGAGTTAATGAGGTGGCTACATTAACATCTAATATTCTCTCCTAGTCTTTTAATAATATTAATAATTTTAAATTGTGTGATTTTTTTGTAATACAATGGCTTTATGGGTTTTTGTAACTGTACGCCACCCAGAATCAGGTCTTGTAAGATGGGCAACCATATCACTACAAGAAAGAAAGAAAGGAAGGAAGGAAGGAAGGAAGGAAGGAAGGAAGGAAGGAAGGAAGGAAGGAAGGAAGGAAGGAAGGAAGGAGAAAAGAAAGAGAGAGGGAAAGAAAGAGAGAGAAAGAAAGAAAGAATTCAAGGATCACTGGGAACATAACAGTTCTAGATTAATTATCATATTTTTTGCATGGACAAAGATGCAGATATATGGTGAGCTTATATCTTCAATGCACTCCTGTTATACATGTCTGAAAAGTAAGTCTGAGTTTTGCTGTGATTGTTGCACACTGTGTGAGTGAAGTTCTAAATCTTCCTTATTCCCATATTGTAAGCCATCTTTCAAAATCAACAGTACTTTCCAGATACATAAACAGAAATTTACGTAACTGTAGACTTAATTACCTTTAGAAAAACAGTACAATGTACTACCTACGTAGTACTCTTTTTAGATCATTATTTGATCATGCAGACATGATTCTTTATAAAGAAATAAGGTTTAGATTTGTTTTTTTCTGGGAAATAAACAAATCCTTTTCTGTTTATTTCAGAACTTTATACAGGTATGGCATACATTTTTTATTTCTTCTGCATGCTGTCAGAGTGTGTTTCTTAATTGCATTAAGCATGATTGCATGGCTTGCCTGAGGTTCTTTACTTGTGATTCTGTGCGGTGTGTTTTGAAGTTGCTAACTGCTGTTTTTCCTGCCACTATTACTTGGGGGGATGGAGGTGGGTGGAAGGGAAGACTGGGATATTTGATAATTCTGTGGAAACCAACAAACAGAATGTTTAATGAAAGTTCCAAAGCATCTTATAATGACTAGATAAACTGTTGAAACTTACAGTAAGTCATGAAAAGCAAGGTATAGTCCAGACTTTCTTCTCTTTTCACAGAATTAAGTATTTTGTTAAGGTAATTCTATTGTGAGCTTCTGCTGCAGATGAGCAATCAGTCCATTTCTTTAATGAGCCAAAAATATATGTTGTAGTCATTCTCCCAAAAGGAAGTGTTCCAAAATACTTTTTCTTAATTAAGTTGGAAATGCCATGCAGCCACATTAAATACACTTATTTCAGGGGCAAGGCCAAGGCTTGTGTGTGGTGTGTGTGTGTGTGTGATATTTATCAATCCCTTGATAATATTGTTCAATTCAAAACAGTTCAAGTTATTTAGAGCTTAAAGCTTAATCAGTCTTATTGTAAACTATTTTACTTCATGGACAAAGCAATCCTTAGGATTAAGGGAATAATTTATGGAAAAAGCACTAGCACTGTGCCAGTGTGAATGGAAAAAAGCAAAGGGGGATTGCTCTGCCAACTCTAATATTTGCATAATTTCATTTCAGGGAACTTTATATCCTGGTGGGACAGATACTTGAACAGAACATTGAAATTGCTGAAAACTAGCACTTTTTCCCTATCATTGGGGGTTCCTCTTATGTGCCATCATTGCTATCACTTAGAATCTAGCTAATGTACAGTATAACAGATGTCAACCTTAACCAATATAATGAAAGAAAATTACCAAGATACTTAATTTGATAGAGAAAAATAAAGGAAACCAATGAAAATTTATCTTAGGTATTTGACAGGTTTCCTGTTGTTTTCTGGAATGTGATGTTACCAATTCATTACTTAAAAGCCATTATTCTAAGCTTTCAGGGTGACCATAAATTGCTGTGTAGATTTCTTTTATGGGGCAAATTAAAATAATTTCAGTCATTTACTAAAAGAAGCTGAAAAATCTGTCATGGGGAAAGTAAAATGCTTTTTATACAAATCAAACCTTATTTGATCATTTTAACTCCCAGTTTCATATTGCATTAGCTTAGATCTTGCAAGATTTTTTTTTTATGGTGGCATTGTAAATCCTATACAATCATTTTCATTTAATTTATTCTGGAAGACCTTGAGCCAATTTAGAGTAACCTTGAACAGCCTTTTAGCTTTGATATTAGAAATGCAGTGACAGGAACACATAGGAACTGGCTAACATGGTGATACAAATATTGTTTACCAAATATAATGAAGTGAAGCAAGAAAAAAACTGTTATTGAAATTGATGCTATTTTTTAAAATCATATAATAATGATTTATATATCCTGCCACTTTAAACCCTAAACATGGCTACTGGAGGAAGGATCTACTGAATGAGATTTTAAATGCTACTTTCTCTTAAGAAATCCAAGAAAGATTTTATGACATTAACATATGCACATAGAGACATTTACAATGAGAAACAACCATTCAGCAATTCTTTTGTAGCTTTGTATGATTAACATATCATGCAGGTATGGAAGGATGCATCTTGATTTGTGAAATTTACCCAACCATCAGCTCAAATCTTTTGATATTATTTGCTTCTTGTAAGGGGTAACATTTATTGTTCTCCATGCAATTAAACTGCTATTTTATTAATTCCTTGTCTGGTGAAATATATTTTAGACCAGGGCTGTCAAACTCCCAGCCCATGGGCCGGATGCATCACACACTGGCCACACCCATGCCCAGTTTAGTGAAGGGGGAAAAAGTCCCGATACATCACGTGATGCCGCCGTCACAATGTGAGTTTGACACGCCTGTTTTAGGCATACCATCTGCTGACACTCTTTATGATTTTATGTAATCATGCACACACGTTTGAAAAGGTACAAAATAGAAAAGTAGAATCAAAACTAATAATATTTTAATCAAAACTAATAATATTTCAAATGCTATAGCATTGGAACCAGACACAGTTACAGTAGAGGAGATAGGAGTTGACATTATCTCATTTTCGGTGCAGTGATTTCCTTTCCTGAAGAAATTTCCATGCAAGTGTATCTAGAAGTTACTCATTTTTCAAAAACCGCTCCATAAAATATAAAATATTTTATATATTTTATATTCCATATCTTTGATCTGGGTTGTTTTTGGAAACAATTGATATAAGTTCTTTCCAAGAACTCTTCTCACAAAAAGAACCAAATCTTTGTAAGGTTCTTGTCCAGAAAGCCTTAGTAGTTTACAGAAATTGTATACTACTTGTAGTTCCAAAAAACAACTTGCTGAAGATACCCAGTCTGGTCTCCTTCAACAGTGTTTAGTTGCAATTAATCCTAGAACCACATAATTATGAAGATGGGATGACCACAAGGATTATATAATCTTAAAATGTGAAAAAAAAGAAAAGGAAACCATCTTAAACCATCTTTTGTTCCTTTGAGAGGAAAACATCTTAAAAACTTGTAGAGAAGGAGGAACCATAGCCTCCATAGATAAAAGATGTGGCATTTACCATAAGGAAATGTTTCCTTCTTATGAAGAATGATCTTCTAGAAAGTTACAACTTATATGCATTATTTCTAATCCTAGTTTCTAGGGTAATGAAAAATAATTTCTCTTATGAGCTCTAGGATAGCAATTATAGTTTTACTAACTTTTAAGTGGAGCTTATAGGTAGTTGTAATCAGTGATGTCATCAAAGTAAACCATCAAAACCCACTTGGTACAAATATCACCAGTTCATGTACCTTATTGCATGTGACATGTTGCTTAATACTGTCAGGAAAGGCTGCTTGCCATCCCTAAACTAATGAATAACATAACCCTCTACCCGATTGTATGGACTTCTGTTAACTCTAGGTCTTGACTATATTGAAAATCTAGGCTATTTTGAAATAAATTCTATTTCAACTGCTTTTGAAACAAATAAAATCTTAATATGGCTTGGAAAGTCAGTTTGGCAAAGTGTTTAAGGCTAGAAACCTGGGAGACTGTGACTTCTAGTTTTAGATTGTGAGTTTCAGTCTTGCCTTAGGCACAAAGTCAGCTGGGGATCTTGGACTTAGGAAGGAAGAAAAATCTTGCCAAAAAAACTGCAGGAAACCATCTAGGCATTCTCCAAGAAAGCAATAGAATGGGAAAATGTTTTATTTTTGTTGAGGTGTATGTGACTCTTAAATTCAGGAAAAAGAACTGTTAAATTTATACCCAGATTTTCTGTGTTTTCTGAAAGTTAAATAATACATCTATATTATTTTGAAACACACAAATCCATCATCCCGTTAAGCAATGAAAAAAATAAACATGGCAATCAAACCTTTTCTTAAGGCTTTGAGCTTTTTTGTAGGCAAATAAAAGCTAGTACAATCTGTGCAAAAAGATTTAATTAGGAGTTTGTGACTGAGGTGATACACATACTCTCATAATGACTTTGTACATGTGCAAAGCACATTCAACAAGAGGAATCTTGCTACATGTACAGAGAAGAACAAATAGATTTCCTTTCGTCAAGATGGTATTTATCGCATACCATAACATCTTTTGTTGCATTGGAATTTGATTTTTTAAAGTATGTGCCTAATCAAATCAAACTGTTATTGAATTCAAAGATCAGCATAAAGAGGATGGGGTGCAAATAATTAAAAAAAACGCACACATCAGAAATATAAAAATTAAAAATGTGTTTTGAAAATTAAAGGCCCACAGTTTTGAAGATGTTGGATACCAAAGAGGAATTTGAAGATTTTGCTAACTGCAATACATCATTGGAGTTATCCTCTCGTACTTGGGGCAATCCAACTTTATGCTTTTTAAAGATTCCAAAAATATAACCTCCATGGAAGAAAAAAAAGTGCTATTGACAAAATGCAGTAAAATCTGTTGATTTTGGCTGTCATAAGCAGTCTTGCAATTCTGATGATGCTAATGAAGAACAACAGAAAAACTGAAGCAATATAATATAAGACTACTGGGCAGTCTTTGAAATGGTGAATGGTCCCCCTTTAGATCCCTACAAAGGAACCCTGGAGAGTAACTTTTTAAATTCTTATTATATAAATGCCAGGGTCTGGATGTCAGCTGAAAGATTTTATTTATATATATATGGCAATCTCTGAATTAACACTGCCTAGAAAATGAGCAGTTAGAAGGAAGCTGTAGTTATTTTACTAACATGATTGCTGCTGTCACAAATCATTTGTGGTGGCTGTGATTCCAGTCTATCAGAGAGGCTCCCCGCTTTTCTGGGTGGTTTTGAATGCTGCATTTCAGCTGAAGTCTACTTTTGACTGAGTTAAATCTGGTGACATAGAAATGTGCCCCTGAGCAGTATCTATTTATCAGTGGAAATATCAGTAAAATTGTTATAAAGTCAACTTGTGATTATTACCTCACAGTCCTGTGTTATATTGGAGTATGAAAAAAAAGATAGAAGTATTAGATTTATGCCTGCTCATGTAGGGAATTAGGGAGTGTGGATTCTCTACTTCAAGAGAAGAGAAAACATGATAAAAAGCTTGTGTAGTAGATAAATCATCAAGTTTCCCTTGAAGTCAAGTGATAGTGCCTGGCCTACATCAGCAGGTGGATATCATAGATAGGATCTCTGAAAACAATACTCATATTATCAGTGACAGTTCTACTATCTAAATATGCCTCTGCCATCCCTACCAACTGGATAGTCAGTTAGCTTTTCAGAATATTTTCTAAACAGGGCATGTTTCCTCAAATTATAAAAAGATTAAGGATTACTGAGTAATCAGTCAAAGTCATGAAATGAGAAATAGTAAAAAAAAAAAAAAAACACCCTGTGCAAGCTTTGATCAAGTGAAAGAAACATGTCTAATATAGGCAATGTTAATAGCAAGTTAATATATTGCAGTGAATTCTAAGGAGACGGTTATATAGATTAATGGAACTTATTCCACATCTTCTCACTTAAATGATACAATTTATATCTGGATTGTTTGGAAGAAATAAAGTGATACTCCTATCTGTAAAGAAAAATAGAAATATTCCAATTTTTCCATAAGGTCAGTGCTTAAAAAAAAGAAACCAACTGCTATAGTCTGACATGTTA
The DNA here is from genome assembly GCF_049901715.1 of Pseudonaja textilis. Lineage (NCBI taxonomy): Eukaryota > Metazoa > Chordata > Lepidosauria > Squamata > Elapidae > Pseudonaja > Pseudonaja textilis. The sequence continues at coordinate 120,284,344 of NC_141990.1, forward strand.
TACCTGTCTTTTTATGTTTTCTTTACTTTTGCAATAGTTTTATTATAATCATGTCAACTTCAAGGTCTCATGTTATATACAGGGATGGGATTCAAATTTTTAAACAACCGGTTCTGTGGGTGTGGCTTAGGTGGTGAGCGTGGCTTGGTGGTCATGTGACTGGATGGACATGGCTTGGTGGTCATGTTATTGGCTGGGTGTGGCCAACTCAATATCATTCACATCAAGGCACGCATCTCCTCGCCTGGCCTCTCATGACTGTGGGGATGCTGCAACAGTCGTAAGTGTGAAAAATGGTCATAAGTCACTTTTTTCAGTGCCATTGTAACTTTGAATGGTCACTCCACACAAGCAAAGTACCAGCAAAGGAGCGGGAAAAAATTCCAGAGATGTTCCTGAGACAGAGAGTCTAGTCCTGCCAAGAATGTAATAAGGGTTAACGGAGAGGCCGTTTCTGTTAGCAACACCAGAATGTTTCCTTTCTGCCTTCCTTACAGGATTAGGCCAGTAATTTCTTCTAACAACCAGTTCTCCAAACTGCTTAGAATGTTAACAACTGGTTCTAGCAAATAGGTGCGAACTGGTAGAATCCCACCTCTGGTTGTATAGTATTCTGATTTCCTAAAGGCTTTTAGAAGATAGCGTAATCCATCTGCCACTTTGAATGGGCTAAGCTATTAGTCCCTCATCTCATTAACAGATAATAGTTTTCTTACACAAATATCCATGTTCTTTACAATGAACAACTGTACATCTTATAGGAGAATGGAAATTTCATAAAACACTGAAAAAATAGACATACTTATAAAAATCTCAAGGCTGTTTTTTAGGATATTGATCTTATGCAGCACAATGGTATCATATCCAGGAAAAAAATCCAGTTGTATCAAAGAGATGTTTTATCCGGTATGGGTATAAGTTTATAGCCCATCAGATATTTCACTCTAACAAATGCTGAAAACTCTATTCCTGGATTACAAAAGCACCTAACAAATGGCACTAAGGGGACATGGGGGAAACATACAATTGTATTGAAACATATTAAGTTTGTAGTATAGATACAGCCTTAAAAATGATGAAAAATCAGAATAAGAAGAAAACCTTACTGGACCCAAATATAATGATATTATAGAATAAATATCCAGAATGTGAATGGTAATATTTTTTCCTATTATAATTATTTTGCTAAATAGTAACAGAATTCATGAGGAAATGTGTTGTCTTTTTGTGTGGACTTGTTTTATTTATCCACAAGAAGTGTTTTGACTTTTTTTTTACTCCCATAGTTTGGTATGATGGCTAAATAAATCACAGAAAGCAATATATATATAATAAAAATACTGTTTGATCGTGGATTGTAGATTTTCATTATGAAATTGCACATTTCTTTGGACAAGGAATCATGACCATGTTTTAATTCTGAGGTTGAAAATTAGAGAAATGCCAGCTTATACCCATGCATGCATAGCAAACTCCTCCCCCCGCCAAAGGTTTTACAGAATTAGAACACATTTTTTGGCCTTCGTGGTGCTTTAGCTAAACAGTTACATAATTTATACGTGGTCTTTTTTTTTGTTCCTTTTATTTCCAGGTTCCAACTGTGAATTCAAACCCTGTGAAGGTGGTAATCCCTGTGAAAATGGAGCTATGTGTCTACAAGAGCTAGATTTAACTGCCTTTCCTCTTGGATTTCAGTGCCAGTGCATAAAAGGTTTTGCAGGACCACGCTGTGAGATCAACATCAATGAATGCAGTTCCAACCCTTGTGTGCATGGTTATTGCTATGATGGTGAGTCTGCCTATTGGTAATGTGTTTCTTGCAGAAGAAAAATGCTAGCAGATTTAAGTCATTTTTAGAGATGTCAGCGTTCAAACAACCAGAGTTGCATATTCTGGGTCCAATTCATCAGCTTACTGGAAGAAAAAGCGGTTTGCTAAAATGAGGTGCTAGAACAATGGGGCCCTGTTTGCACTGTATTACAGATGTTGATCTGACTTGGGTTTGACCTGCATCTTTGATAACTTTAATTCATTGTCTACCCATGAGGCCTCATATTCAAACCATAGGATAAAAAACAAATATGTGAAACATCCATTCATGTAGACAAGAGAAAAGCAAACATTTAATTTTTCACCGATCATTCATTTCAATAATCAATTGGTACAACTGCTTAATATCCAGAATGCAAATCCCCATTCCAACTAAACAAAATGACAACGGATAATGCAACCCCATTTATTAATTCACTTGACAGGTTTTCATCATATATCTATCTTTACCTATCTTCCTCCATATCTTACTCAAATTCAATAGCTGCATTCTGAAAGCCTTAAGTATTAAGATAAATATTTGACATATATGCTAAGCTTATGTCATGGCAGAATAAAGGAGGAAGTGGAGCGGATGTGCAAAGTAAAGGCCAAAGTAGCCCCAGTGATGGTAGGAGCACTTAGGGCTGGGACTCCTAAGTTGGGAAAATAGCTCCCACAGAATCCAGGAATGACATCAGAGCTCTCTGTCAAGAAAAATGCAATATAAAGAACAGCCAAGATCCCGCGCAGAACCCTTAAACAGCCAAGCTTCTTGAAATGTGTTTGAATATTAGTAGCTCCGGTTGATAGTTAGGCTGTTGGTTTGAGCTCCGAGCTTGATTGCAACTGTTTCATCACCATTTGAGGAGACATCGTCAGTGTGTTTTCAGTTGTGCTCGTCTGTCAGAACACAGGTCATTAAATGTCTTTTTATGAGATGCAAATTAGTTGTTTGTTTGAATGTTGTTTGTTGGGATATTTCTGAGCCATGGTCTGATTTCGGACTGTTTGGTTGACTGTTGTTGCTGGGCTATAGTTAAGTACTGTCTGTGTGATGCAGATTATGATTTGAGTTGTTTACCTGGATGCTTCTGAGTCATGGTCTGGTTTTGGCTTATTTGATAGTTTGAGGGCTGGCTGTTATTACTGAGATATGGTCTGATTTCTTGTAAGCTGATGGGTTATAATTTTGTTGCTGCGTAGTGGGGTGCCTGTTTGTTTATTTTAAATGCTACTTTCAGGGTCATGGTTGATGCAGTTCTTTCATTCTCAGTGCTTGGTAGACGGGTTAATGTCAAATCAACAGCCTAACCCAGGCTTAGAGGAGGACCTGAGATTGAAGAAGACACAGACTACCCACAGGATGAGAAGGGAAGTTTATATACATATATTGATGTTATTGTCACCATTAAGGAAGAATCTCTTTCTTGAAAATTGGTTGGAGGCCTTCAAGAAATTCAGGGAAAAATTTCACACTTTTTTTCCTGCTCCATAAATTTGCTGGAGAATTTTAAAAAACTATTTGAAATTTCCAACCTTATTTATATTCTCATTTAGTTTTCTGGCATTGTTCTTATATATAGTGAATTATTTTGATGTTGGTGTGTATTTTAGACCCTGGAATTCTCCTTTGTTGGTTTTTATAAGGATCCCATCTGGTTTATGTTCTTCCTTTCCAAATATATACATTCAGTCCAGAACATTGGCTTCAAAAATTACAGACAATTCCTGCACTCTGTTCCCAATTTTCCTTCTTTCCCACCTCTTATTATTAGTACAAGTGTAGAATCTTGGAATATCCACCTAGAACAGTGTTTTTGCAAATGAACTGCAATTGCACAGATGAATCAATTCTGTTAAAGTGATTCTTGCCACATAATTATTTGGTTGCAGATCAGTATTATCTCAAAATAATACTTAATGCTGTTGTGGAACGTGCACTTGAAGGCAAAAAATAGCTCAGTCCCTCTCATAAACAATCGTGCAACAGTTTCAACTATCTGTCAAGTACTGTGTCATTTCATCTTCTCTGTTCACTGCAAAAATTGCCTACTCACTTCCTTTCATGGCATATTTTGATCATGATTTTGATGGATGAGCATATTTCTACATTGAGATGACCTGAGCACCTTCAATAATTGACTCTGTAGGTACCACCCACTGAGAAATTAGTTCAACCCTGTCATCCTGCTTGATGTCCTTTAAATCCTCTCATTTCTGAAAAATATCTCCTATAGATAGGATATGATTCATTGCCAAACCTGTATGCTCATTGAATGGCTTTGGGTACCATTTACTGCATGTACAGTTTTTCTCTATATGCCAAGTTTCTGCTGCAATATGAACCATGGATAATGTGTTTTAATATTCATGTGTGCAGCTCTGAATAGCAATAGGACTTAGATTGACATACTGCTTCACAGTACAGCCATGTCTAAGCGATTTACAGAGTCAGCATATTGCCTCAATAATCTGGGTCCTCATTTTACCCACCTCGGAAAGATGGAAAGCTAAGTCAACTTTCAGCCAGTGAGAATTGAACTGCCAAACTGCAGCCAGCAATCAGCAGAAGTAACCCCCAGTACTACATTCTAACCACTGTGCCATCTTGGCTCTTCTGGGGTCTTCATTTGGGTCTGATATTTCAGTTTATGTGCTATGGTATCATAATCTCCTGGTATTGGCTTGGATCCTTCACTAAGCTACAGCAGATAGTGAAAATGCAGAACTCATTTTTGGTATTTCACACTTAGACAATAAGCAATACACTTACCAAAGAGATCATGTATTCCAGTGAGATACTTGATAAACAACTTTCTCTTCAAGTTGAACATTCTTGTGATTAAATTTAGCTGATCATTTGGCTGCTGTCATATATCTGGCCAGTTTGGATTGCATGTCATTGTAATGATAAATGAAGCATTGACATAATTCTATATGTATATCATGACATCTTGACATTGTTTTATCGCATATCTTAGTCCACCAATAAATGTTGAAGAGAGGATGATGTACCTTTTGATATTTCTTAAATCATCATCATTCAATACATCGATCAGGCCTTTATATGTTGTTGATATTAAGGTTGCTTGATTCATTTGGATGTAACTCAGCCTCTCGCTTTCAATTTTGGCAGCAATGTCAACCATGTATTGTTGGAATAATAGACATTCTCCTCTTAGAAGGTTATTAAGATGATTCCCATGGTTCATTATGCAATATTTATAGTAATGTTTTGCCATTCGTTTTTTGTTGTTTATTATTTGATGATGCCAGCCTCAACTCCAAAAGGAAAGAAAATTACGTATTAAAATGTATTAAAAGTTTTCATAGGAGTGATAGGATTCTGAAATTATTTGCAAACCAACTCCCTATTTGCTTTCAACAAAATGTGCAATGATGTTGGTTCAGTTTTGGTGATTTTGTCTTTATTGCTAATTTGTGCCTTAAGTCTTTTATCATGTTCAAATGCTATCTCAAAATCAATGACAATAAAAGTGTCTGACATGTCTAAAATTTGTTCTTTTGCACGTCAAAGAGACAAAGTGTACAAGTTTCATTGCCATAGAAGTTTCTCCAATTATTGAGCAATCACATGTTGAATTCCATCTTTGTAGAGTATACCAGTTCTCAATTCTACATTGTCTTGAGGACCCATGAAATGAATTTGAATAAATTTGGCTTGATGGTTGGAGCATTAAATGTCCAATGTAATGATGGATTTGTCCTTGAATAATTGCAGAAGGATTTGATCTGTTTCTGATTGAAATTATTTCTTTGGCACAAAAGGATGTCATTTGGAAAGGGCAGTTATATTGTCTGATGTTATTCCTGAATTCATTTTTAATAGGTTCATCATGGCTATATAAATTGATGAGCTCAATAGGTAGAGGCTGCAAGTAGTCTGTCAGGCCTAAATCCAAAGATGATACAGTGAAATCCAATCAAGTCCAATTTTTTATTAGCTTACACCTAATAGATAGAATCTCATCAGACTAAAACTATAACCCTATAATCTAATGTATGTGCCCTTGGAGATTCTAGACTAGGGCTACTCTGATTTCTGAACCTTTTCCTTTCTTTCAGTTAAGAAATTGCAATTTCTTATTTTGGGCCTCTCTTTGGAATGTGTTGCCTCCTCCCTGGGAAGCTGCAATATGAGTATTGAGATATCTCTCCTCTCACTTCTTCTCCAGCTATACATTTCATCACACTGCCTATTCTGATCTATTTATTTGCAGAAATTTGTGGTTTCTCCAGGGAATAGAAAGAAAAAAAAGTAAGGGCAGACTTTGGCCATGGAACCAACATCACCAGAAATATTACACTTAAAATTGTGAATCTTGCTTCGCTCTTTCTTTGTTGAGGTTTTGTTGTTGAACGAACTCTTATGGTTTTATTTTATTTTTATTTTTTATTTATTTATTTTTATTTGTCAATCAAGATAATAGGTATAAGTATGTACATAGTTATGAATACATGAAATGGGTACATATAAGAAAAATAAAAGAAACAGTAGGACAGGGACGGTAGGCACGTTGGTGCGCTTATGCACGCCCCCTACAGACCTCTTAGGAAAGGGGTGAGGTCAGTAGTAGACAGTCTAAGGTTAAAGTTTTGGGGGTTTGGGGAAGAAACCACAGAGTCAGGTAAAGTATTCCAGACATTGACCACTCTGTTGCTGAAGTGGTATTTCCTGCAATCAAGGTTGGTGCGATTAACCTTGAGTTTGTATCTATTGTTTGCTCTTGTGTTGTTATGGTTGAAGCTGAAGTATTCATTGACAAGTAGAACATTGCAATGTATGATTTTATATACTATACTTAGATCAGACTGAAGGCAGCATAGTTCTAGGTTATCTAGGTCTAAAATTTCAAGTCTGGTGGCATAAGGTATTCTACAACAAGTAGAGGAGTGGAGGACTCTTCTTGTGAATTTTTTCTGGACTTTCTCAACTGTATTAATATCAGATATGATGAGCTGTATTCAAGTATTGGTCTAGCAAATGTTTTGTATGTTCTAATTAGTAGTGTGATATTACTGGAGAAAAAGCTACACAGGATTAGATTAACAACTCTTAATGCCTTTTTTGGCTATGTAGTTACAGTGGGCTCTAGCACTTAGATCATTAGAGATGAGTATTCCAAGGTCCTTTACAGAGCTTGACTATTCAGCTTGTATTTTATTTTCTGATTTTTTTTGCCAATATGTAAGACAGAAAATTTATTTGTTGAGAGTTGAAGTTGCCATTTGTTTGACTATTCTGATACATAGTCAAGATCTTTTTGAAAGGTAGCAGTATTGTCTGTGGTATTGAACAGCTTTACATCATCAGCGAAGAGAATGCAGTTGCTCTTGATATGATCACAGAGGTCATTTATGTAGAGTATGAAGAGAGTTGGTCCTAGAACACTGCCTTGGGGAACACCACTATTGACAGGTACAGAATTTGATAGGACGCTCCCAATTTTGACCATTTGTTGTCTGTTTGACTCGGATGCTTCTATCCAGTTATGCAGGTGTCCAGAGATACCATAAGATTTTAGTTTTAGGAGTAGTTTGTTGTGTACCACTGAATCAAAAGCTTTACAGAAGTCTATGTAGATTGCATCTATTGTTTTTCCCTGATCGAGTTGTGTAGTCCATATGTTTTTGCAGTGTAAGAGTTGCAGATTACAGGATAATTTTTTTCTGAAACCAAATTGTTTATTAGAAAGTAGGTTGTTTGTCTCTAAGTGGAGGATAATGGATTGGTTAATAATTGATTCCCTGACTTTACAGGTGAATGTTATTTGCCAGATATTCTTGAATTCATTTTGCCTTTTCTCCTCCATCTTTTCTTCTCATTGTATACCATTCCTAGTCATTCTGGAGACATGTAGCCTTTTCAATCTTCTTCATCTTTCTGCCTCTTTGCTATATCCTGACAATCTTTTGTGTCATCTTTTGACCATGATGTCTCCCCCTTTTCTTTCCACATGGCATAATTATGTTGACCTTGTTTTAGTTTAATAATTTATTTTATTTAATCTATTTTTTTTTACCACAATATTGTCCATTTCTGTTCTCATCTCAGAAAATTTAGAATTCTTGCTGGTTTTCCACTGAGTTGTAGGAAACTGTGAGAGACAATTATAAAATAGGATCACATGATCTTCTGACAGCTAGATTGGGACCGCTCTACCTCTTCTCTAGTGGTTGAGGAGGTGCTGATCTATGCTCAGTTTCAAAGTAGGAAGCAGTTTGAAAACTGAAATAGGATGGGCAAGGACTAAGGTATAGTGACTAATGTATTTGATTGACACCAGAGAAATACAGTCCTCAGAAGGATGGATGCCTGAGTCAACCTTGAACTTGATGAGATTCGAACTGCCAAAATACAGGCAGCTGGCAGTCAGCAGAAGTAGCCTGCAGTACTGCACTTTAGCCACTGCACCACCGAATCTCATGATAAGTCAATTCCTTAATGCTGGGAGGGGGATGGAGCAAGGATTGTGAGACTGGCTGGAAAACTCTCATGCAATGTTCAAAATGAGTATAACATGACCTCAGCAACTTCCCCAAATGTCATTCCCTCTGTGTTATGGATCCTGGAATTTAGATGCCATTTGAGGTACCTTAGTTATCTTATGAAGCACTATTTCATCCAACTAAAGATCATGATATCTGAAACTTTTAGTTGTGGAAGGACTGAGTATATCTGCAGTCCTCCATGGGTGTTTTGAAACTACCGTATATAGATTGCCTTTTACCTATACAAACATACTCTTGCATTAGTTTTCAAAGAAGTTGAATTTTTTTTAAACCAAAATATTCAGTGTCACCTCCTGGAATTTTCTGTGCTTAAGATTGGAAGCACTGTTAAAATTAATAATTTTGATTTTCAACTTAAAAGAGTGTGCGTGTTCTGTTTATAATCATGTACATTAAATCAATGAATTCAGAAAAATCCAAGTATCTGTTCCAGGATTTTTACACAGACACACACAGAGACACACAGAGGGAGTTTATCACTGGAACAAAGGGCTCAGAGCATTTAATGAAAATAATAGCAGTTAAATGTGCAAAGACTGAATGGCAGCATAAATTATATGATAAATCTTAGAAATAACGACGAACTCGGGGACCTGTGTGAGGCTATAATAAATTCATTCCAGCAAGAACTGCAGTTGTTGCTGTCACCAAGCCTCTTGTATAGATGTAAGTCTCCAAAGATCCTCTTCTCATTATATCACTAATAATGAGAAGTAGGAAGGACTGATTGGTAGCTTAGGAGGGTGAGAATGAGACATGGTTGCACATGAAAGAAGCTGATCAAGTCTGTCAAACTTCAGCTCTTCAACACTCTTTTTTAAATATAGAGATACAATCTGAAAAATGAACCCCTCAGAAAAGTAAATGCTTCTTTTTCTAATTACGGCATTTTTGAAAATAACAGATGCAAAACATCCTTTTTTTTCCCATTTGGGAAAAACACAGAAGCAAGAGAAGACAGGAGTGGACTTTTACAATAACAAAAAAAAATCATTAAAAGAGATATTTATGAGGACTTTCATCTTATATCACTGCACAAGATTGACTTTGGCTGTCTCCCTACCAGCTATATAGCTTCATGACCATCATTGAAATCATGCAAAGCCTGTCCTCATTACTTTTCTTTAGTTTAGAGATGGTTGGATGGCTGTAGAAGATAAAATCTTCATGGAAAAATGAACTTTGCAGCTGCAGTTTGTGCAGCTGCAGTGCTATCCCACTATCTTCAAACTGCATAAGAACCTATAATGTTTAAATGACAAATGCAGTCATATACATATACAAGGTTGATCAGAGGAGTTCAACTTTGCCCATTTCAATATTAAACTGAATTTGACCTATACTAAAACATTGACCAGAACATTTGGGTTTTCAGCTACAAAAAAGTGTCAAGGCATATTTAGAACATGTATCTAACTGAATAATTTATACTTAAAAATCATAATAGAGATACATTCACAGGTAAATACCTATGAAACACTGGTCCAGTATAGTATGTGCTCATTCCTACTTCATATAAAATGTTTATTTATTGGCAAGCAAATTTCCTTACCCCACACTCTGTGGTGATAGAGAATATCTGTGTACTCTCTCTTCCATGTTGTCTCTGTTGAGGGTGGACATAATTGCTATTATTGCCAATTCTTCTCAATAGAATTAAAAGTTGTTCACTTATATGAGAGAAAGAAAGGGATGGATTTGGAATAGCATAAGTGCACAGTTATGAGTATGAATGTGTTCTTTCACAAACACAATCCCTCACTTCTATACACTCATTTGTTTCTTAAATGAATCCATGGGAAAACGATACTTTCGATATGTGTTTTTGAACACATGGTCTTACAAAATGCACGTCTAAACATCTTTTCTACACTTATGCCTCTCTGACATGCATTTTTGTATGTTTTGAACTGAGTACTGCATTGCAAAATTGGAAAGTGTGAAATCTGAAGGATAAGGTCATGATCTGTACATTAGCTTGGAAGATATGAATTAGATCAGTGAATCAGATCACAGAGATTGAATTTCTCAAGGATTTCCAAATTGCTGCACCTTCTAATGGCTGCAATCTGTATAGAGAAAAAAAAGGATAGGTGTTCTCACCTGAATCAGACCAATAGATAAATGAATACTTAATGTAGATGCTACTCATAGGGAATCCTGGCAGTGGATTTGACGTCTCATTTTCATTTTAATTATGGCTTACAGAAGACAGCATCTTACTAGATTGGGCTCTTTTCTGATTTGCATTTTAAATTGAATGTGCATTTTTAAGATAATTCTCATTTCTGTTATTGACATATTTAGATATTTTTATTGTGCCAGTGTTAATGTTCCTTTGTACAAACAAGGCTAATGTTTTAAAAATAATTGTTGCAGTTATTGATGGCTTCTACTGCTTTTGCAACCCTGGGTATGCTGGACAAATGTGTAACCAAGACATTGATGACTGCATCATTAATGAATGCAAACACAATTCGACTTGCATGGATCTTCATCTGGTTAGTATATATTTCAAATTTGCTGTTTTGAAAAGTGGATTATAATGGTGGCCTTTGCATCTTTTTCTATATATACATGCAGTGAAGACAACTATGACAATGTGCCTATCTATGTATGTTTCAACACAATAGGAATAAACTCTTTTGCATTTATTTATTTAATTTCTATAGCTGTCCAATTCAACCAAATGACTCTGAGCAGCTTACAATTCTAAAATGATAAAACAACTTTAAAAAATATTAAAGCAGGGGAAAACTTCCACAAAATAAATGCAAACAGAAGGTGTGATGATTATGTTTATTTTTACTGTTACTCTAAGCCCTATAGATGAATATCTATAGGACATTTTTTGAATAGAATTAATTCAATGAATGTGTGTGTGTGTGTGTGTGTGTGTGTGTGTGTGTGTGTGTGACATAAATAATATGTATATGACAGTGATAATCTGGCAACTATACTTTATAGCTGGTTTTTACTCCTGTTTATTAAAGCCTTTGAGAATTTCACTAGACCAAAAAAGTTGACTGCATCTCATGCATATTTGTCATAGTAGATTGCAGATCTGTGATTGCAATATTATTTGCTTTTATCCACAGGAAGTTTCCACCAAACTTTGGGTCAAGTTGCAGGAATCTTACCCAGTCTGATGTTCTAAAATTACTTCTGTAATTTCCAATTGTCAACTGGGCTGATAATTATGGCATTTAAAGTCCAACTCATATGGATAATATCTCAGATTTGAGAAAATGAATATTTATTTCTTTATCTATCATATTTGTATAGCTGCCCATCTCACATGAATGAGACTCTTAGAATAGCTAGTTAAACATATTGATAATATCTAATTTACCTTTAATCCTTGCTTGTCTAGCTTCCTTTTATCCATAACTGGATAGCCATAACTGAGGAGCAAATGTGAACAGCAAACAAGCCTTGATATCTCTTTAAAACTAAACCAGGAAATACCATAGTAGATCCTCAAAATATGGCATAAATTTTAAAAGGATAGAAAGATCTAAAAATTGAGAGCATTCATCATTTGGAGATCCCATTCTAGGGTGCCATATCTATTTTGAGAGGCTATCAGGGAAAGTAGGAAACATTTGGTTACTTACAACAAGTATGTACTTACCACAAGATTTTAGGAATCTATTAATTTTGAGCTGTTTAGTAGGGTTGAGTAAAGTCTAAGAACATGAGCCTTACCTCTTCTTCCTTTTCCTCACAGCAAAAATGATAAAAATACATTTTTTTAAAAAAATGTAAAAAATAAAAATACAGGTCTCCAGCAGAAAAAGAATAAAAAAAGATGGGAAATAAAACAAAATGGATGAAGTAAAAGCAAAACAGATAGCTAAAAATTAAATTAAAAAGAGGCTTTAAAGAGATCTCTTAACAAGAGATGCTATGTTTCTGGACTCCCCCTATTAAAAGGACAGTTTTAAATATTTAATTCAAGCATAACTGTGGTAGTAACTAAAACTAATAAAAAGAGGGGATGGTAGAGAGACCCTCTGGGTATTTGGATCCAGTGAAAATTTCTAGCAAATGTACTGTTTTTCATCCTTTTTTTAAAAGCTGATGTATGGTAATGAGCAAAACTAAGGTGATTCTGAAAATACCAAAAGGGAGAGGAAGCAGGGAGAAAAATTTAACTGTGAACACTTTCTAGAATATGGTAGTTTAATGGATCCAAAAAACTTATTTTTGTAAAGACATTTTTTTTTAGTTTCCCTTGTTATGTATGGGATGCTTTGTAGTGTGGAAACAGTGATGATTTTTAACTTTAGAAAAGGTATGCGTGAAAAGAGACTGTCAGACTTCTCAGGTGCAACAATTCCATTGCTATTATAAGAATTTTAGATTGATCCTGCAGGGGAAAATAGAGAAAGATGCTTTTATTATATCTTCATTGGCCAGTAGATTCAGTTATTATCCAGAAAAAAAGATCTCTTTTTATCCATGATGTATTTCCATTGCTTCTCCCACATTGTTACTGCTGTACAATTCCCAATGTGCAAACCTATCCATAAGTAATACATACAAGGTACAAGGTACAAAGTAAAATTTGGTTATGAAAACTTTTCCTAAAAGCAGATCTGACTAGCACTTTCATGTATCAGAGAAAGGTGCATCCTGATGTTATCTATTCCTTGTCTGGGGAGAAATGTTCTCATGAGAATCCATGTGTACACAAAGATGACTGAAGAATTGCTTCCTTCTACAACTGTCATAAAAAGCAGAATTCACTCCCATTTACAGCATCATATTTTATATTTTCTTCCTATCTCCTAAGAGGGTTTTGTTGTTGTTTTGTCACCATCACTCAAGTCTATCTGTTCTCTTTTGAAAGCAATTAATCATTTTCCCCTGTCAAAACCATATGTCATTTTGTTTTAAATGGACTGTGACATAGTTAGCAAAATCAATAAAATCCCCACTGGAGCATTGTTGCCCAGAAAGACAAGTAAAAGGGGGAAAAAACCACCACAAACTCTTCTGTAAATATAATTAAGTCACACACATATGCACAGAGAGAGAGAGAGAGAGAGAGAGAGAGAGGCAGAGAGAGAGAGAGAGAGAGAGAGAGAGAGAGAGAGAGAGAGAAACATAAAAAGTGTTAGATTTCATGGGGAATATGTTGTTTGTACATCTCCAGGTTGGTTTCTGATCAAATAATGCTTGCTTGCTTTTAGTTTATTTTTACAAAATTAATAAGATGGGAGTTTATTTGGTGTAAACAGAATTTCATGTATTTATTTTTACTTCAAAATCTGTATATGCAAAAGAACCCTGACAAAATATGGCATCATACATTCATATAAAATTTTAATAAGTACTGTTTTTTTTTTTTAAATTTGTAGATAGGAATTGAGTTTTGTGCACTTTTTAATGTTGCCAATAGTAACATTTAGGATGAGGGTTAAATCATCATTACTATATATGTTTTTTCAAAGTAGAGAATGATTCCAAAATACTTTTACAGGTAGTCCTCAACTTAAAACATTGTTTAGTGACATTAGTCACTGAAAAAAGTGATTACTGGTAATTTTGTACATGACCGTTGCGGCATCCCCAATAGTCACATGATCAAAATTCAGACGCTTGCAACTGACTCATATTTATGACCGTTGCAGTATCTCGGGCCCATGTGATCACCTTTTGAAAACTTTTGACAAACAAAATCAATGGGGAAGCTAGATTCACTTAATAACCATGTTACTAACTTAACAACTGCAGTTATTCACTTAACATCTGTGGCAAGAAAGGTTATAAAACAGGGCAAAAGTCACTTAACAAATCTCACTTAGCAACATAAATTTTGGGCTCAGTTGTGGTCATAAGTTAAGGACTACCTATATTATGTTTTTGAACAGCTCTAAAGAAGTTTGCCCTATCTTCTACAAGATCTCTCTCCACATCTATTATTACATATACATTTCTTGCAGGACATAATTTTCTTCTTTCTATAGTCTAATCTTTCTAATAATCAAATTCAGAAATCACAAGTTCATTTTTTTTCTTTTTTCAGCAAAAGATCCCTACGAGGTTTCCAGTCACTAATAAATGTAGTTTTTTTCCTTTCTCTATTCATACACCTAAATGTATATTTATGCTTTTGAATTTTCTTGCTGAAAGTTAGAATTTTGTTTTTTTCCTGGTTGAAATCCATCCTTCTGATTTCTACCCATAGTTTCAACTTATCAAAATTGTTCTGAATCTTGATAAAGTATGCTAAGATGTTTTTGTCATCCACAAATTTGGTAATCATTTTTTCTAAGTTTTCATTCAAGACATTTATAAATTTGTTGAAAAGCACACGTGTTAGAATGGAACTTTGTAGTATTCCACTCAATGTGACTTAGAGCCATGGCCACAGAGTTATTGGGTATACTAGTTCATTTTGTCATATTCTGTATTAGAATACCAAGGAATTCAATGTCACCTATTTTGCTGAAATCATGATACTGTATGTCTGTATCATACTGTATGTCCACTGTGAACTGAATTGTTCCCTGCATGAAAACGAGTTATCAGGTTGGTTTTGAGAGATCTATTCTTGATATACCCACATTGGCTTCTGTCAAGCAATCTAGTCTTTCTAAATAAAACACAAACCAATTACTTAATGATTGTTTGCTACAATGCTGTTTTTGAAACCAAGCAGAAAAACATGGAGTAAAAGTCTGTGATAAATTGCCATAAATTACTCATATTAGATATTGAAAAATAAGCTCCTTTGAAGAACTGCAAATCAGCCAGAGTTCTGTTTAGAACAGGACACAGTCCTTACTTTCATAATAATAAATATGAGCTGGAAATACTTCAAGGCAGGAAAACTGGGTTGTTAAAGAAACAAATTGAGAGTGTAATGCTAAAAAAAAGCCAGAAGTCAGTCCAAAGCAGTCAGGAATGCAAATCAGTAACGAGAAGAATTGTTTCTGAGAAAGTGAAATAACCAGAAGAATATTTTTACAGCAGGACTTTCTGTTTTTGCTTTATTAAAGGAATTCTTGCAAACTCCTCCTGAGGAATCATACAGATTTCCACCATTTAGCCCTCTTTAGCAGATGGTGTGATTTCAGGGTTTATCACATACCCAATATGAGGATCTTTACTTTGAAATCAATAGCCACTTGTCCTGGGACAAACTCCGGTCAGAGATGATCACTCAGCATCTTCAATCGGTAACTACAAGTTGTGCATCAATTAGGTTTACTTTTTCAGGCTTGTAATTGGAAAAATCCATAATAGATATCAACATCAAACCGTTGATGTTGATAGCTAGCTAAGTTCCCTTTTCCCATTCTTGAAGTCAAAACTCTTTTCTGTTCTTTGGAACTATGAATGTCCTCCATAATTTCTCAAAGATTAGGGAAAAGTAACTTCAAGGTAGCATCCATAAGCTCTTTCTTGGATGTAATAAATCTGATTTTAGACACTTAAACCTGTTTTTGGTATCCACAAGTTCACTTATTTCGTTTTACTTACTTTGAGTATTGCTTCCTCTTTTTGTCAAGCATTTTACTTAGATCCATTTGAACACGCTTTTTTGTTGTTTGGGAGAAAACTGAAAAAAAAAGTAGGAGCGGAGAATCTCTGCTATCTTCCTGTTATCTACTACTACCTATCCAGTTCTAGTAGTGAACCTACACTTTTCATTTTCTTTTACCACTTTTATATAGTTAAAATGAACCTTTTTTTTGTGGGATACATCCACAGTTTTGTTGTACTTGTACAATGATAATAAAGTTGTTGTTGTTGTTGTTGTTCTTCTTCTTCTTCTTCTTCTTCTTCTTCTTCTTCTTCTTCTTCTTCTTCTTCTTCTTCTTCTTCTTCTTCTTCTTCTTCTTCTTCTTCTTCTTCTTCCTCCTCCTCCTCCTCCTCCTCCTCCTCCTCCTCCTCCTCCTCCTCCTCCTCCTCCTTCTTCTCCTCTTTTGGAATTTTTTAGTTCATTTTGCACTTTAGCCTTTTAAACTTCTTTTCACAGGTATTAGCTACAACATGGTCTTCCGTGTCTTATGCATTCCCCTTTTCATTGTGCAACATTTTTCTAAGCTCTTTTTTGCCTATTAGACAGATGTACAATTGTACTTCCAGTATTTCTGAGACATTCTCAACCTTCCTATTGATCTTGAGAAATTCTGTTCAAGTGATTCAACTTAGTAGTACTCCAATCTTCTTGAAACTAGCCTGTCTGGCTATACTTAAATTTTTCTTTCTTTCTTTCTTTCTTTCTTTCTTTCTTTCTTTCTTTCTTTCTTTCTTTCTTTCTTTCTTTCTTTCTTTCTTTCTTTCTTTCTTTCTTCCTTCCTTCCTTCCTTCCTTCCTTCCTTCCTTCCTTCCTTCCTTCCTTTTTGTAATATCTTGAACCACAACAGGATGTTGTTACTTTGTTTGAACTTGTCACTGATTTTTTTTTTTATCACTTATTCTACTTTCCAGAAGAACTGATCACTGTATCTCTTTTTCAATCTTATGGAAAATGAAACATTTAGCAAACAAATACCACTGAGGAATTTTAAGGAGCTTCCAGTCTTGGCTGAGTTGATTTTCCAGCAGCTCTGATAGTTGTTCTGATAGTTTTTCTGATAGATCATGAGTGAAGGTGTTGAATAATTATTTGTTTAGTATATTTACATGGCATTCTTCCGTCAAGGCTTTGAACACCTAACAATCAGAAATATGTTTAAAAATTTCCCTAAATAAAAATCAATAAACCCACTGGGAAGGTGGAATAAACAATATCAAAACATCAAAATGGATAAAAAAGAAGAGAAATCCATTGAATTCTTACCCCAAATAAACAAATTGTGTTTGGTTTTAGCCATCAAACATGTTTTAACAATTGCAATTTAAACTGAAATTTATTTAACGTACTTCATTTAGTTTTTGAAGAGTGGGTTCTTCCATCTAAACCTGAAGGATATGGATTCACAGACTCTTAAGACTAAAATTGGAACACATTTTCTGTGACAGCCAAAATAATGTTTTTTTCTGATTTATTTGTATAGCGATATTTTATTTTATAGCAAACTGTGCAATAAATGGAAAAAGAAATTGCATAAAATACACATCACAATCTAAAGGATGATAGAATAATGGGGGAAATAACAGAAAAATCACATGGGAGCCTTGAAACTTTCTTGTATTCTTAAAATGCAGCATCTCATATATCAAATTACTCATAAAAAGTAAGGAGGGTTATTTCTGCCCTTTTGCTATGCTATTTCTGACTATACTTTCTCAGCTAAAATTTAGACATATTCCCCAGTAGACTGTGTTCTGCTTATCTAATATACGGCTCCAATATAAAGGCAGAATAATTAAGGGCCAGCAACTTATGAGGTCATTTCAAGTATGTTTAACATAAGGAAATTCCTGAGTCCAATTCAGTTTAAGTATTAAGTGCAAATATAGAACTCTATTTAAGGAGCATAAAGGCTGTATCCTAAACTGAAATGGTTTGGAGGATAATAAAATATAATGTTAGGTTTTTAACATGTGAAATAACACGGTAGCTGTTTTTGTTGCTAGACTTAATGGAAAAGATATATCTTTGAATCATGAAAGAAATACAATTTGCATCATATCTTACATTTTCTAATTTAGGGGCTTTATGTTAAGGAAATAACAATGTGGAAGCAAATGACGCCTACTAATGATTAATCCTAGAACTGTGTATTTCTTATTTCAGAACTGGCCTGCCCTCCAGAAGTCCATACAGAGTGAAGGATTACTAGGAAGCATTATTTCCTTTGCTAATTTCTTTAGTTATTTTTCCAGGAATTAAAGGGAGATTTCTGTCTTATTAGTCTTTAATGTAGCCATACACGTTCTTAATTACATAGAATTAAGAATTGTAATGATTCAAGCAGCAAAGTGCCATTCAAGTGTCCTCTTGAAAACATAGGACCAAGCAGATTCATGCACTAATGCAATTCACAAAAGCTGCTGGACTTTTAGGAATTTAGGAGTAAAAAGAATTTTAGGAAATATTTTTGATCAAGATTCCTTTTTCCCTTAGTCCAGATAGATTCCAGAAGTGATGATTACTAAAGTGGAATATACATCTGAAACCTCAATAGTTGTTGAGTAGCTATTTTTAAGAAGGTTTTTTTTTGTTTTTTTCCCCCCTTTGGCAGCTATTTAATGAAAATGCCTACAACATGCTTTTATAATTCCATATATGCACATTGGTCCTAAAAGATCGGGATAGCCTGAAGTACATATAAACTGCTAACTCCCCTAAAATGTGCTAAAATGTGTTAGTTCAATTCAGAAACAGAAGGCAATCTATAGTAGTTTAGGATAAAACAGGGAGAACTGTTTAAGTAATAGCAAAAAGTTTTACAGGATTACAAGAAATCTTTAGATTTTTTTATATTTCTATAATAAATATAGAACTAACCTGCATTCTGAGAAAGGAGGAAATAACAGAATAACGGAGTTGAAGTGTACTTTGGAGGTCTTCTAGTCCAACCTGCTGCTCAAGTAGGAAACCCTATAACCCAAGAAGGAAACCCTATAACAGACAAAAGATTGTCTACTTTCTTCTTAAAATCCTCCATCTCATCTTAAAAACTTCCACGATGCCCTTGAACTTAATAGGGAGTTCTATAAATCTTGTTGCTTATGATTAACAAAACCTATCCTGTGTAACCATCTAAAAAAATAGTAGGCAGTGGGAGTGAACAAGTAATGAAGCGCATCATATTCATGCCCAGCAAAAATGACAAGTTCAGAGCTTGAATCATTTAAAAGTAATTTATTGGTACATGACCCATCTTGTCAATTTTTTGTTGATGTTTCTGATATTATTGGTATGATCATGGTAGTTCAGAAAATGGATGTAACATAAATATAACAAAGGGGTGTTGTTATTTTTATATGTCTCTAAGACATTCACAGTCCGTTTCAGCAATTGTATCTGTAATAGAGAAAAAGAAAGAAAAAAATGTATATATGCCTAAAGCTGAACAAAATATGAGGGAGCAGCTAGATTTTTCTATTTAGTAGGTGTGATCTTAATTGCAGCAGTGAAGATATGTAGCTGGAAGGTAAAAAAAGGAAATGCAAATTAAAGAAATAATCATAGGTAATAGATACTCAGAACAATTTCTGAGTATCACTGAGCAACCTAATAAAAATACAACTGAATTTAAATATCGCCAGTTATTAGAATAGTCTTTAAATTGTGTTTGTTGAAAAAAATATGGGGAAAGAAACTGAGCAGTTGTTGTCCATGAATTATGAAATAAATAGTGAACCAGGTTACCTCTTCTGCTTTTGGAAGCACAGAATACCATTTAATTTATGCATATTTTTATTTGAACAATAATAATCTTTTTCCTATTATAATTGGATAATATGTATATGGAAGTGGTTAAATAATTTTCAGTACTTACTTTAGGTGAATGCAAATAATTTTGGAGACAGAAATATGACAAGCTACTTGTGTTCAAGGCACAGAAGCTAAAATTAGAGTTTAAAAAAATCAGCCTTCAATATTAATTATTTTATTGACTTGGAGTCTCTAGGACAGGGTTGCCAAACTCAAGGCCCATGGGCTGGATTTGGCCCATGGGGTGCTTAGATCTGGCCCGTGGGGCTACCCTGGAAACAGTGAAGGACTAGCCCATGTTGCCTTTGCCAGTAAAAACGGAGCTTGGGGGGATTGTGTGTGACCTTTCTGAGCTCTGTTTTCACTGGCAGGGGACCTGCGCCCTGGACATGAGTGACATCAAGCTAGCCATGCCCACTCTAGCCATGCCCACCCCAGCCCCCCAGGTCAAATGCAACCCTGATGTGATCCTCAATGAAATCAAGTTTGACACCCTTGCTCTAGGATATGTTCAAAGCTTAAGTTCTTTCTGGAACTTCCTGACTCTGCAGTTACAATCCAATTGTAACTTGGATTACAGCAGAATCATCTCTTCTTTTTTTAAAAAAAATATATTTACAGTAATTCGCTCTTTCATTCATACAGTGTGTTGACTGGGTACATATGGTTTGTGCTAATAATTGTAGTTAGTATTTTCTTATCAATATAACAATAATCACATTTTCTTTATAAATCATTATCTCTTATATTTATTATCTTTATAACAAACTTAACTTATTTCTTTATATATTCATCGACTCAGTTTTAACTTGTTTTATTTTCCAACCATTGATAAAATAGATCCCATACTATGTAATATTCAGTTTCTTCTTTTTCTTTCTTTTTTTTCTTATTTTTTGACAACAAACATAAACAAACATAGATAGAATAGAATAGATAGAATAGAATACTTTATTGGCCAAGTGTGATTGGACACACAAGGAATTTGTCTTGGTATAAATACTCTCAGTATACATAAAGAAAAGATAAATTCATTAAGAATCAAGAATCATAACGTACAACACTTAATGATAGTCATAGGGTACAATCAACAATCAAATCATACCAGGAAACAGTCAATATAAATCATAAGGATACAAGCAACAAAGTTACAGTCCTACAATCACAAATGGGAGGGGATGGGTGATAAGGAGTGATGAGAAGATTAACAGTAACAGTAGTACAGACTTTGTAATAGTTGAACAGTGTTGAGGGAATTATTTGTTTAGCAGAGTGATGGTGTTCAGGAAAAAACTATTCTTGTGTCTAGTTGTTCTGGTGTGCAGTGCTCTATAGTGTTGTTTTGAGGGAAAGAGTTGAAACAGTTTATGTCTGGGATGTGAGGGGTCTGTAAATATTTTTACAGCCCTCTTTTTGACTCGTGCAGTATACATATCCTCAATTGAAGGCAGGTGGGTAGTAATTGTTTTTTCTGCAGTCCTAATCATTCTCTGAAGTCTGTGTCTGTCCTGTTGGGTTGCAGAACCAAACCAGACAGTTATAGAGGTGCAGATGATAGACTCAATAATTGCTCTGTAGAACTGTATCAGCAGCTCCTTGGGCAGTTTGAGCTTTCTGAGTTGGTGCAGAAAGAACATTCTTTGTTGTGCTTTTTTGATGATGTTTTCCATTTTAGGTCATGTGATATAGTAGAACCTAGAAATTTGAAGGTCTCTACTGTTGATACTGTATTGTCTAGTATTGTAAGAGGTGGTAGTATAGGAAGGTTTCTTCTAAAGTCTACCACCATTTCTACGGTTTTGAGTGTGTTCAGTTCCAGATTGTTCCGGTTATACCACGAGGCAAGTTGTATAACCTCTTGTCTCTATGCAGATTCATTGTTGTCTCGAATGAGACCAATCACCATTGTGTCATCAGCAAACTTCAGTATTTTAACAGATGGATCATTTCAGATGCAGTCATTGGTATATAGGGAGAAGAGAAGTGGAGATAGCACACAGCCTTGGGGGGAGGGCTGTGCTGATTGTACAGGTATCAGATGTGATTCCATCTAGTTTCACCTGCTGCTTCCTGTCTGTTAGGAAGCTTATGATCCACTTACAAGTGTGTTCAGGTACCACTAGTTGGTTTAATTTACTTAAAAGAGTGTCTGGAATGATGGTATTGAATGCTGAACTGAAGTCTACAAAGAGGACCCTTGCGTAGGTATTTGGAGATTCAAGGTTGTTGTAGGATGTAAGGCAGAGCCTTGTTAACAGCATCATCTGTCTGGGATCTAACAGTGGATCTGTGATGGTTTTTGGGTGGGACAGCACAAGCCTTTCAAAAACATAAACATAAAACAACAAATAAATCCTTCTTTCAATTGTACAGTGAGTCAATTGGTATATATTTCTTGTGCATACTATCTATAGTCTTTCCCTCTTAGATTTAAATTTATATTCAAATTATATTAATCAACTTTCCATGTCAAGTTACGTTATTATTACATCATCATTAGACTTTGATTACAAGTTCACATTATCCTTTTGGAGCAAATCTCAGTTTTTACTAATTCTAATTAATATTATAGTTCATTCCATAATAATCAATTATAACATAATATTACTATTATATTATATTTACTATTGTATTATATTTATATTATAATATATTTCATTTTCCCATTTTTCTATCTAGCCATTGATAAAATAAATCCCATATTTTATAATATTCTTTTTCTTCTTGCTGTCTAGTTCCCAGTGTTAATCTACTCATCTCTGCACATTCCATTATTTTTTTAATCACCTCCTCCTCTATCGGAATTTTTTTCATTTTTCAAGTTTTGAGCAAATACAATTCTAGCTGCAGTTAAAGCATTAATAATCAAGTATGTCAATTCTCTATTGTATCCTTCAGGTAAGATATCCAATAAAAATATCTCTGGTTTCAAGTATTTATGCTGTTTTATCATTTTTTCCAGCCATGTGTAAATTTTAGTCCAGTATCTTTTGTCCACCATGTATGGTAATATGATCCAGGTATCTGATGACATTTCCAACATTTCACTGATTTGTTCTTGAACATCCTTGCTATTCTTGCTGGGAATAAATGCTACCTGTAGTTTCTTCTTTTTCTTTAATTGCCAGTGTTAATCTATTCAAATATTTTCTCAATCACTTTTCCCTCTGCTGGTATTTTATCGCTTTTCCAATTTTAAGCAAATACAATCCTAGCTGCTGTTGATACATGAATAATTAAGTATGTTTCTTCTTTGCTATAACCTTCTGGTACCATCCCTAATAAAAATATTTTAGGTTTCAAATCTATATGTTTCTTTATCATTTTTTCCAACCATGTGTCTATTTTTGTCCAATATCTTTTAGCTTCTGCACATGTACACAACATATGGTAATATGTTCCGGGTGTCTGGTGGCACTTCCAGCATTTAGCTGATTTGTCTTTAAACATCTTTGGCAGTTTTGCTGGAAGAATCCTCTCTTTTATGCTTTCTGAAACTATCTAATCTTTTAATTTGCTTATTACAGGATTAGATGGAGAGTTTTGCCATCAAACTAAATCATTGAAAATGTGTATATGCATTTTCTATATAGTAAATTGGTGCCGTTATTTTATAAAAAACATATTTTAAGTATTTCCTTCATTCTCTCTTTATATATTGTTAAAATGTCATTTAGCAATTTAAGATACTGTTGCTTTTTGGACACCTTCAAAAAATGCAAAAAGTAAAAATGGTTTTGAATGTTTTCAATCCCACTTGGGATTCTTAAGGAGTACCGCAACAAATATCATATGAGGGCTGTGGTAAAAACTTGAGCATGGGATCTCTCCTGAACCTAAGGTAAACCAAACTATTTATGGCCATATCCCCGTAGGACTTGTAAGAGTCCTTCAAGTCTTACAGTAATTTGATCCTAACCAGGGCAAGAGGAAGGATTTAAAGGGAATAAGTTGTCTGGGTGTTCGTCTATGTTAGGATCAAAAACCAGCATCTTGTAAACATCTACAAATCTCTTTGTGAGTTTCCATTGGAGTTTCTTTCAGTCTCAATTTTTCTCATCAAGATACAGTTTATTCTCATAAAAAATTCGAATGAAAGTGGTGCTCAAGGAGAAAATATTAGTGAACCTTGCATGCACTATAAAGTTTGCATTTGCTCATTGATGTTTCGTGGTAAAGATCTAATAGTGTCATTTCTAAATGAAAGATTCAGAAAGTAAGGAAGCAAAAGACATATGCTGCTTTTCAACAACCCTATGCTTTCTTTGAAGTTCTATCAGGTCTGAAGATTTGAAAGCAGACTAAAAGGTTTGGGTGTCCTGGTCCAGAGAAATACATTATTCTAAATATTTTGTGTTCAACAGCTTGTTTGTGCTCCTTATGACCTTTTACTATTCACCGATAATTGACGTAAATGTCATATCAGATACACTGATCAAAAGCCTCAATATTCTAAAGATCCTTCAAAACCCAGATTGATTATTTAGTTGATTTGAGCATGTGGCTTAAGGTTAAACTTTGGTTTGTTTTCCTCTGCTATTCAGGAATGTGTCACCTTGGGGCCATCCTATATGTATTTGCTTCTTTGCCCCTTTAGTGAATAGGCATAACTACTAGATATACCCTGCAAAATACTGGTGGGGGGGGGCACCTTCACTCTTTTCTTGCATGCTAAAGAGTACGAGCTTCTTGATCTCTTTCCTCCTTGGGAAAGAACTCCTCATTCTGAAAAAGAGGCCAAAATGGAGAAATGTCTCCTGATTTCAATTCAGTGAACAATTGATAGTTTTCCAGAGTTGTTTATATCAAAAGGATAGATTATAGTTAAGGGAAGCAATCCTGAAGGTGCTTTAGCAGGACTATGTGTAATTTTATTCAGCAATTGATTGGCATTCAAATGCAATGGATTCTTGGCATGTAGCGCCTGCTAACACATTGGCTACTGCATTTGTACCTGTTGCAGTTTCCAAATGGTCTTTAAAGGCAGCCCCATGAAGATAATATTCATGAACAAAGAATTCAATTTGGACTAAACAAAGAAAAGAAAAAGAACTCTGAATGTCTCCATAAAGAGTCTCCAGATAACGGAGAAATGAACTTTGAGAAACTTTGTCTCAACCTCATAAAATGGCTGAACAGGTTTTTTTTTAAAGTGAGATGAATAAATTACATCCAAATTAATTATTATTCTTTTACGATTCCATCTTCTTTTAGATTGTGACATCTGTTATTAATCCTGTATTAGACCTTCCTGACAGAAGCCACAAATGTTACATGGGTTATAATGTAGATGCTGTGTATGTACAGTTCAGTACATATGTTAACCAGGAAAGCCCTACACAAATGTATATATGCAATAAATTTCAATCTAATGCACCATTTAGAAGAAAATGATGTTTGTCCACTAAATATAAAAGTTGAATGTTTTTAACCACACTCACAAAAATATAGACAAGAAGACACTTAATTTTATATGCAGGACACGAAGAAAAAACTTCACTTGGTTATCAGTGCCCAATTTTATTTGAGTCTTCATAATGTGATGTTTCTGTATGACTATTTCCCATTCTGTAGGTACTCATCACTGTTTCAGATAATGTTCCTGCACCATTTTTTTAAATATTCCCCCAAGTTGTCTGTACTAACTTTTACATCAGAGTACAATAATGTACTTCTTCAGCTGCCTTTTTGCTTTACAAATATCTGACATGACTTCTTTCTTTATGACATAAACCTGACAGATGTATACAACTAACTCTTCTGAGTCTAATATTCTCCATGGCTCAAGTAAATCTAATTTTTGCTTTATGGTCAATTTTACTCTTTTTCATTTTCTGTTCATCTTACAAGTTTTTGAAGCTGGGGTTAAATTACAGTAGGTGCTATAATCACAAACACTCAACTCTCTGAGATTGCCAGAATGACAACAGAAGAAATAACACTGATGTTTGCACAAAATATATTTGTGTCTGGACGACTATGGAAATCACAAATTTCATCTCTTAGGGGTGAAAGCATAACCCAGATTTGTTGCATCTAAAATTCACTCATTTTGTGAAACAGCTTTTACTCTTTTTCTTTCTCTCTCTCACTGCCCCTCTCTGTATGTCTGACTGTTTTTTTCTCTCTCTCTCTCCAATGCGGAAGATACAGTAGATAAATGTTCACAAACATTTTGTACTATATATTTATCTGAACAGACATATATAACGTGAGGCCTGCTCAAAGCAGACCGTTATAGAAGAATGTATTTATTTTCTAAAAAAAAAAAATCAACTTATCACCTATATGGAAAGATGGCAGAGTAATTTCTAAGATGGCTTTCCAAGGGATAGTTCTGAAAACTGAACTGACTGCAATGATGGCATTCAAAAGAAAAAGTGCCAGGAGGTGTGAAAAGAGCACCAAATTGTTACTGCCCAGGTTTTGTTGGTGCTTGTAACATCTGAAAAAGGAGTTACAGTACTTTGATGTGTAAGCATGTGCAAAAAGTGGACAGCAAAACCCTAAACCAATATTTGTTTCAATATGTTCTGAGTGTGAATAAATAAGTAGTAAAATTTTCTTGATAATACTATGTGTGACACAAATGTCGTGCAAAAATATCCAAACGTTCAAACTATCTGGGCATTTTGCTACAAAGACTAATATATAAACCATCAGCTGAAACTTTGATTCTTAAACATAAAATGTTAAAAAAGAATTATAACATTCTTTAAAAAGAGTAATGGTAAAATAATCACTAGTATAAAATACAACATTATGGAGACCCAGATTAACACCTGCAGAGGACCAGCATGGCAGATTATGATTTATTCCTTCCACATATTGATACAATCTCAAAAACAGCCCTCATTCCTTACAGGCCCTAGGGCAACTACCCATGGCAATGGGAAGACCCTCCTGAAGGCATAGGGTACTAAGAATCACCGGGTTAAATCAGGCTGTCTTTGGACTTTGAACATAGGAATGGTCAACATTCGAACAATGAAAACGGATGCTTGACTAGAAGAACTGCTGATTGAAGAACTCAATAATATGCATTGGGATATTGTTGGAGTACTATGAGTGGCACAAAGAGCCATGGAAAGATACACACTTGGCATCACAGATGAGAGAGAAAGACCTTCATATGGATTAGAGAACAAATGAAAGTATACAATATTATCAAGAGAGTAAAAGAATCAAAATAGAAATGAGCTGGTCACGTAGCAAGAAGAACTGATGGCAGGTGGACCAAGGCAGTCATAGAATGAATTCCACTTGATAAAAATCCTCTACGAAAGAGACCTAAAAGAAGATGGAGTGACAACATTAGCAAGTATTGTGGGTCCAATTGGCAAAAAAAAAAAAAAAAAAGCTCAGAACTGTATGGGTTGGAAACATGCAGAAGAAGCCTTCATCCTGCAAGGATAGACTGCCTAGAATGATGATGCTGATGCATACATTTAAATATTTGTCATTTTAAAAATAAAAAACTGATTCATTGTAAATTGGTGATAATTCATAGGTAAATGGTAATGGAGAAGAGTGAGCATCCCAGCAAACTAAAAATGAAAGATAAAGCTTAATTAAAATGTATATATTCACAGGGAATACTAGCATCCAGACTTCTGTAAGTCATTCTTCATTTTTGTACATTAATAGGTTCATGCTAATCAATGTATTTTTATACCAGAAAACCAATTTGAACCCGTTTGAAGCATTGAAAACTACTTATTGTTTTGGGATATGCTGAACTTTTTTTTTTTTACTGAGTTTAATTTATAAACGGCTTCTCTTAATTCAGATTACTGTACTAACAGATAATATTGGCCTGTACTTTTGCTTTAGAATAATAGAAATATGTTGAGCCATTATGTCCTGGTATCTTCATGTCTCATTCAGCCATATTTGATTAAAATGGGGCAGTTTAGTAATACGGTTCTAATTAGGAGTACTAAACAGTAGTAACACAACTACCATAGCTGTGGAAATAGGGAGTTCAGTTAAATCTTGGTTATATATATTTGGTTATATATGTTTGCAGTCCTTGTATCACAAAAATGCAATTTCTGAAGAAAAATAAGTCTGAAATATGTATCTTCCTTCCGGTTATGTGTAAAATGTATTTTCTTAATACAAAATTAAGCCACCAAGTAGTTTGATATTACATCTATGTATAATTCAGCAGTGCTCATAATAAATCTGTAGATCTGAATAATTTGTTGCCTCTAATTTATATTCTGTACATTATTATTCTTGTTTGCCAGATGTTCTACAGTCCTTTTCCAGAAACATGAGTATGTTAGAAAATTCCAGAGTTCTGAATCTCACATCTAATAATGCATTCAAAGCAGGAAGGATGCAAGTGTTTAGGTATATCATAGATGCTGTATCAGTTAATTAGATGAAGACTTGCAAGTGTCCTTTCACATTGCCTAGGTACAGAGGTGGTATTCAGCAGGTTCTGACCAGATCTAGAGAACCGGTAGTGGAAATTTTGAGTAGTTTGGAGAACCAGCAAATACCACCTCTGACTAGTCCCGCACCCATCTATTTTCTGCATCCTGAGTCCCAGCTGAGTCTTCTTTCGTTGTCTTGCACAGGAGAACAGAGCTGGAAAGCAGGTTAGTGGGATGGCGAGGGAACGGGATTTTGCAGTAACCTTCCCGCAGGAGTGGCATGCGGATGGAGATTTTACAGTATCCTTCTGTTGCCACACCCAACAAGCCACAACCAACAAGCCATGCCCACAGAACCGGTAGAAAAAAAAATTGAATCCTACCACTGCCTAGGTATATGAGTGCCTTCATGATTATTTTAACCTTTTTACAGAATATTCTATAACTGGCTGTCTGGAGAATTCTGGGAATTAAAGTCCACCCATCTTCAAGTGACTGAGATTGAGAAACACTGTTTTATATAATAGCATTTCCCAAAATCTAGCTGACTCCAGCCCTTTTGAGCTCTCACAAAACTTTAACAACTTGGCTATTTCAACAAGTCTTTGATGTCTGATATGTTAGTAATTTTTCCCATGTTCAAAGGGAGTGTTTTAATTGTTATTGGGTCACTGCTTGTTCTTCTGGTGGAAGGCAATTGATTATATTTTATGGGAGCATTGTGTTTTAATCCTATTACTGAAATTAGGAAAGTAAACCTCTCAGGATGTTACAAATGAAAATGACACATCAGCCTATTTTGCTGAATGAAGGGAGAAATGAACAAATCAATATTTTCTATTTTTCAATATGAAATAAAAAATAGGTGGCCTTATCATTACAAATTACTATACTGGGTATTTTATTCAGCTACATAATTTGGTTGTTTTTTTTTTTGCCCCACCTGCTATTCACAGCAATTACCTTGCTTATTTAGGTTATGTAATACTGGTTAGAGGAATAAGAAAGAAATGTATACGGAACCTTGTAATAGATGGTAAATGTAGATTCAGTCTGTTTTTTCTTTGTGTATTTGCATGCAGTTATAAAGGAAGCAGAAGTGGTATTCAGAAAGTTCTGACCAGTTCTGAAGAACTGGTAGCAGAAATTTTGAGTAATTTGGAGAACCTGCAAATACCATCTCTGACTGGCCCCATCCCCATCTATTCTCTGCCTCCCAAGTCCCAACTGATTAGCTGGGTCTTCTTTTGTTGCCCTGCACAGGAGAATGGAGCTGGAAAGCAGATTAGTGAGGTAGGGGAGGAATGGGGATTTTGCAGTATCTTTCCCCTGCCACACAAATTACTATACTGGGTATTTTATTCAGCTACATAATTTGGTTGGTTTTTGGTTGGGGTTGCCACACCCACCAAGCCACGCCCACCAAGCCACACCCACAGAACCGGTAGTAAACAAATGTTGAATCCCCTATTGTATATATTGGCAGAAGAGACTCTTTTAGTACAAATTAGGCAAAACCAAGAGATTAGAGAACTAAAAATTAAAAAATAGGAATATAAACTCCAAGCATTCGCCGATGATATGGCATTTATATTAGAAGAACCCTTAGAAGCAAGCTCTATACTACTAAGAGAAATAGAAGAATACGAAAAGGTGGCAGGGTTAAAAATTAACAAAGAAAAAACAAAAGTGTTAACAAAAAACTGTACAAAGGAGCAGAAGGAAGAACTGGCAAATAAATTAGGTATGCAGGTGGTAAACAAAGTAAAATACCTAGGGATCTGGTTGACTGCTAGATGTTTGTCAATTAAAAAAAGATAACTATGATAAGTTAATAATGCAAATAGTTAAAGATTTAGTTAATTGGGTCAAATTGCAGTTATCGCTATTGGGACGTATTTCTATAGTAAAAATGAATATTTAGCCAAAATTGTTGTTCTTGTTTCAAACAGTGCCAGTCAAGTTGGAAAAGATTTTTTTTTGTAGAATTAAACAAATGTATATCTAAATTTATATGGCAGAGGAAAAAACCCATAGTGAAATATAAATTATCACAGCATGCCAAGAAAAAAGGAGGATTTGGCCTTCCAGATTTTGAATTATATTATGATGCTGCTATAGTAAACTGGCTTAAGGATTGGGTTAAATGAGAAAATAGAAGGTTATTAGTATTAGAGGATTTTGATTTCCAACTTGGCTGGCATGCCTTCATGTGGGATGGAAAATCTAAACAGCATTCATATTTCCAAAGGCACCATGTAAGAAATGTGTTGTTTAATATCTGGGGAAAGATTAAAAAAAAAAACACTACCCAAAGGTTCCATTGTGGCTATCTACACTGGAAGCAGTTACACATCCAAATGTATTGGATTATGAAAATATTGTTAGGTATAAAGATTTATTATATGACACTGGAGAGCTTAAAAATAGGAACCAAATACAAATTCAAGGAAAAGAGATAGCAAGGTGGCCCTTTGCACAAATACAAACCCATTATAAAAAAGACAGAGAACAATTTGGCTTTAACATGACTCCACAAGAATTAGATAAAATATGGCGAGGAGAGGAAAAGAAAACAATTAGTACAACATATAAATATCTTTTGGACTACAAATTAAAAGAAGAAACAGTTACAGAATCTATGATAATTTGGGCTAAAAATGTGGGTCATAGTATTGAATTAGATAAGTGGGAACACATTTGGCAAACAAATTACAAATTAACTATGTCAGTCTCGTATAAAGAAAACTTATATAAAATGGTTGATCGCTGGCACCTACCTTCTGTGAGACTGGCTAAGATGTTCCCCAACCTACCACCCAATTGTTGGAAATGTAACTACGCACAAGGAACATATTTTCACATGTGGTAGACTTGCCCATGTGTTCACAAATTTTGGAGAAATATTAGAAATTGGATTTTAAATATAACAAAACAAAATTTAAAACTTGAACCCGAAACCTTTCTGCTATGTATGATAGATTCAAACATGGAGAAAAAATATCAATATTTAATTTTGCATATCATAACTGCGGCCAGAATAACCTATGCACAAAACTAGAAACTCTCTTCCATTCCTTCGGAGGATATGGTAATTAAAAAAATACATGAATGCGCTGAGATGGATAGCCTAACCAAACTGTTAAAAAATAAACAAGATAGTGACTATTATGAAATATGGAACATTTGGTATGAGTGGTTAAAGAAAGGTAATATTTGATATTTGGATAAGTTATGGAAACGACAGAAGACGTGCATTTAATCACAAACGATATAGAGAAATTAAAACATTAAAAGAACGAAAGAGTTATGGTAACAAGGCAGATAACATCAATGATAAAGATAAAGAAAAAAAATTAACAATTGCTCAATATATGCTGTAATATATATATGTGTGTGTGTGTGTGTGTGTGTGTGTGTTTTCTTAAGTTTTCGCGGGTACTTACATGTATGGAATTCGGCTTTGCTCGGGTATTTTCCCATGTCATAGTAGTTGTGCTTTTAAAGTTGTAGCGACGTTTCAGCAGAATCTCACCTGCCATCATCAGGCTTCTGCTGAAACGTCACTACAACTTTTAAAAGCACAACTACTATGATGTGGGAAAATACCACAAATCAAATCATATATATATATATATATATATATATATATATATATATATATATATATATATATATATATATATATATATATGTCTGTTTTAAATGTATGACAAATAAATGTTTTTCTAGAATAATTTTTTTAAAAAAATGTTGAATCTCATCACTGAATAAGGAAAATACAACTTATATAGTTCTGCATGGTTTAGAATTCAAAAACACTTTTCTAGGAAGCTCTTCATGAATACTTGTGCTCTGAAACTATTCAGAGATATCAATAAGAACTGGAGTCAGTGTGGATCTTTGGATCTTCTAACTACTGAAAGACATGTTCCTACGCTTGGCTTCAAATCCTCTTCAGAGGAGGATATGTGTTTGTATATTATTCTTTTGAAGTAGCATGTTTTTCAATTCATTTATAACAGTCTTCTTCCTGGTGAATAAACAGCT
Organism: Pseudonaja textilis; assembly: GCF_049901715.1. NCBI lineage: Eukaryota > Metazoa > Chordata > Lepidosauria > Squamata > Elapidae > Pseudonaja > Pseudonaja textilis. The sequence goes on from NC_141990.1 coordinate 120,316,471, forward strand.
GATCTAATGAGTTCTTTTTTAGAAAGAAAGAAAGAAAGAAAGAAAGAAAGAAAGAAAGAAAGAAAGAAAGAAAGAAAGAAAGAAAGAAAGAAAGAAAGAAAGAAAGAAAGAAAGAAACTGATTAATGCAGTTCCAGTCATGTAAACCAGTCCAATGATCTAGAAATGCAGAAGCTGAATTTCAAACTTGAGTTCCCCTGATTGCATCTCCCAGAGAAATGTACAAAGTAGAACATAAGCTGTCCCTCTTCTTGAACCTAACAAAGCATAAACATGCCCTGATAACATTTTTCTTCTGCCATTTCCCCAATGCTATTGCCTTCATCTCATTCCCACCTATGAATTAAATAGCCTTAAGTCAGCTGTATTTTTCCCTTATTCTGACACAAACCAAGGGCAGTTTGAAGGTGTGTTTAATGTATGACTCTGAATGGATGACAAGCAGTGACTAAAAACTCAGTTAACAGAGACAGAATAGAGATGGGTAAAAGGAACAGTAAATTTCATGCTACTTGTCTGCTGACTCAAGGATGGGCATCCCTTTCATTATAATGGGGAATTTTCTATAATGTTTATACTGCAGTTATGATTTCATCAGATTCCATAGGAAGAGTATCTTTTTTCCTTTCCCTTTTCCTTTTCCTTTTCCTTTTCCTTTTTCTTTTCCTTTTCCTTTCCTTTCCTTTTCTTTTCTTTCTTTCACCAACATTTCTATATAGAGTCAGCCATTTTTTTCCTAGACAGGTCCTTTGAGTAATACAAAATCAAGAGTCTTCTTGTTGCCCAAAGCACTTGCAAGCCCCATCCCATTGCACTAAACTGACTTTTTTTTTTTAAGGTAAAGAAATTTATTTTAATAAAAATACTTTAAAAATTTCACTCTAGAATTCTAGATTAGAGTTTAGATTTTTTTAAAAAGAAATCTTCATATAAAAGAAAATAAATTGTAGGTTCTGTCAAACAGTAAATGGGACAAAACAGATATAAGTCTGAATCATCTCCCCAGTGCTGATAATTACTGGTGCAGATGTTGTTTCTTACTAAGGACCATGGTTGATAATTAGTTGGAGGGAGAAACCAATTGTTAACAGACTTCTGAAATTAACAGGAAGATTGCAAAATTCTGTTCAACATCCTTAAGGATGTGAGTCTAATGTTGGGCTTGTCAACCTTGAATTTATATTGCAATTCAAATAGGTATTATATATTTTATTAATGCATCTATCTTTTATGTTAATATTCCTTAAGAATTATTTTAGTTTATAATATTTGCCTGCCTGCCTGCCTGACTCTTCCATGATAACCACGTGATTTGGGCAGTGAATATGGCTTGATCTCACTCTTAACTTTATTATTTGCAGGGTAGAAGCAGAAGCATGTATGGACATAGCTACTTTAGGCCATCTTCCTGTTCAAAGTAATAATACACTTCTAGAATAAGGTGTGCATGGGTGGATAATTATACAAGTGATAATATTTTGACAGATAATATTATGTTCCTATTATATATTCCTGTTAGTAGCACTGAGCTGTATTTTGTCTGCAGTAGGAACAATGTGGGGTATAACTGATCAGTTGGGTTGTGGGTTCCCAGGAGTTCAGTAAAGCAGATGGAAATTGCTGAGAGTAGCATCTGGCCCATAGCATACAGATGGTTGTGTTTTAATGGAAATGGGGAGGGTTTTATAAACATGAAAACTTATGTAGTTGTTCTATATGCTCTATGAAATAAGTTACACTGGAGAACTTAAAATTTCCACTTCATAAGCCATAGACTAAGGGCATTTCTGCACTAGTTATTTATGGTGTCACTCAGTCATCTCTGCTATAAAACTTGAATTCATTGACAATATATTGCCACAGCAGTGGCTGAATGACACTATAAACTGCTGATGCAAAAATGCTCTAGGGATAAATATGTACATGCCTACTTATAACTTGATAATGGCAATAGTGAGTGATAATTAGCAATATGAAAAATTATCCCAGAAATAAATAAGGAAGATGAACCTTTCATGTCTCCTGGTCTGAAAAGAAGCCAATTTCAACCTTGCAAATTTACTAGCTTTAATTCCTATTTAATCAGTGTAAACATACAGCTGAATTATGTTTCACTATATTGGTACACAAACAAACATACACAACAGAAGGTCTCTGCTTAAAGAATATTAGACTTCAGAGAAATGTCTGTGGTGGAAGACTATGCCGCAACCATTGGTTTTTTGCATGAAGGGAATTTGTATGATTGTGTTATATGCATTATATGGAAAATTACCAGAGCAAAATGATCAAAGAAAATTGAGGGTATTGTTACAGAGGTCTAAATAGGGGTGGGATTCTACCAGTTCGGACCAGTTCTATAGAACCAGTTGTTACGATTCTGTGCAGTTCGGAGAACCGGCAAATCACACCACTGGCTGGCCCCTCCCCTCCCCTCCTACCCCACCTAGGAGGCTTCCCTGAGGCCCAGTCAGGGGTGATATTCAGGGAGTTGGGGGAGGGAGAAGTGGCCTGAGAGCAGAGCTGAACCTTTCTTAGGATTGAAGGTTCTATTTTTCAGTGCAGACTCAGGCAGCAGATTGCAGAAAGATAGATTTGGGAATGAAGCTGTGATTCTGCAAGCAGCTCAATCTGCCTGCCTGCTTTGCCTGATTTTGGATAAAAGTTGCTCTTTTTTTAAAATAAAAAAATCAATCTTTACATATATATTTACAATATTTACATACAAGCCACACCCAGCCAGTCACATGACCACCAAGCCACACCCAGAAATTAGGCCATGCCCACAGTATCAGTTGTTAAGAAATTTGAATCCCACCCCTAGGACTAAATAAGCATTTTTATTGAGTTCTTTATTTTTGCATTAATGTGAATAAATCACACTGATACAGTGTGTGTGTGTGTGTGTGTGTGTGTGTGTGTGTGTTTTGGATGATGATAAGTACAAGATCTCTAAACATCAATACTTCAGTGAATGTTCCAGTTTTGCACATTTTGTTCTTTTCCATTTAAAAGGACTCTTCAACATGACAGATACAAAGCATGATAGATTATTACTAATAAAAGATCTTTTATTCCAGGAAGTGGAGTGTTTCATAGTTTTATCATAGTTTTATTTTAGGAATAGTGATTTAAATGCTTTTAGCCAAACCTAATTTGCCAAATATTTTAAACAGATTATTCTATTTGTATTTCTGAGGAGCTTGGTAGCCTTGAAACCGAATGGTTCTTGTATAACAGCTGTCTGCAACTAGAAATTGCTGAATCAAAGCCTAACCTAGAAACCTTACTAAAAAGCTAATGGGTAGATTTAGAACAGGTGATAAGATAGGGCTTTTAAAATGCTTGTAAGGGCTGCTTTTTATGAGTTAGGTTTTAAATACAGTAGAAGAGGGGTGTCAAATTCTTGGCCAGATGTATCATATACTGGCAGGCTAGCCCATTTTAGCAAGGAGGGGAAAAGTTGTGATACGTCACATGACGACAATGTGTTGTCGCGAGTTTGACACCCCTGCAGTAGAATATTAAGCATTTGCTATGTAAATGGAAGCCTGTTGTGGATCACATTTTATGCCATTTCATATTGTTGCTTCTCCTGTTTTATCTATATCAGTAAAAGATAGGATCATGTGAGTTGTACTAAATGGGTATTATGGCTTTTTTTCCTGACCAACTATTCATGCACTTCCTTCTATATGGTCTTAACTTCTCATACATTAATTATGGCAGTACAAGAGAAACACTAAGATAATGATTTCAGTATCACTGGGTTAACTAAGGAATAAAAATGTCTAGTTATTTCATCAGTTATTATTTATTAAGCACTGGATGTCTCTACCATTCCAGAGATCATTGGTATTACAATTGCACATGATTTTGAATCTTTCTTCCTTAAAAAATGCTTATTTAAAATGCACTGAAATATTGTGAAATAATTAATTCATTTTGACCTAATTCGTTTTAGGGTTACCGGTGTATCTGCCAGCCTGGCTGGGAAGGGCCATTTTGTGAATCTGAATCTAATGAGTGTAATTCTGGTCTGTGTAAGAATAATGGAACATGCATTGATCTCTTCAATGACTTTCGGTAAGAAGCATCCTCTCTGCACTAAATCATATCCCTCCTTTGTGTTTTACAATTTATTGACTTTGTTTCATTGGCTGAAGTTCTAAAGTTGATTAGAGAGAAGGACTCTCCTGACTCAAGCATAAGTTCTGATGATTACATGGATGTGTACTTCTAGCTTTTCTTTTTTTGGCAAGTATTCTGAAAGTAAACTACCATTGACTTTTCCCATAACTTTTTAACCGTTCAGTCTAATCTTATAGTTCTATGATTTCCTGGTGGTATTCATCTAAATCTAGCAACATCTGCCCCTTCTTAATTTTTTTTTCAAATTTGCTAAGTTTTGCTACATGCTGCAACCTGTTGTTGAGGTTTTAAAATCACTTTACTGCAATTATTAAGAAGCTTTTGACATATTGGCATCAAGAGTTTGTAGGAGTGCTGATGTGTATCAAGCAGTCCATTGAGGAAGAAAAAATGATTGTATGGAAATGTGCAGGTATTTAATCCTCTTTTATACTGAAAGGAGAAAAGTACTATATTCCTCATTTTAAAAACCTCTGTTTCATGCCCAGTGATTTATGCTCAGCTTTCAAGGTATATTATCTCTTTAATACCCAAAACAGCTGATATAAAAAGCAGTTCTCCTGGCTCACTTGTTTATTCATAGAGACATCAGAGAGCCGTCAAAGTCTCCATGCTTGAAGTACAAAAGGATTAATCTGGGTCAGGTCTCTTAACTTTGATTTTGATTTTAATAACTATTTCCATCAATGTTCCCTACTAGCAAATACAAAATTACCATGCATCACAGTACTCTTTTTAAAAATGCAAATTACTTTGGCTGTATTTTGTTGAGGTTAGGGCCCTATTATATCTGTGCATGTGTATGTGTGTGTGTGTATACTGTATGTATGTATGCATCAGTAGTGGGATTCAAAAAAATTACTACTGGTTCTGTGGACGTGGCTTAGTTGGCGTAGCATGACTTGGTGAGCATGGCAGGGAAAGGATACTGTAAAATCTTCATTCCCTCCACACTCCTGGGGGAATGTTACTGCAAAATCCCATTCCCTCCCCACCCCACTAACCTGCTTTCCAGCTTTGTTCTCCTGTGCAGGGCAACAAAAGAAGACCCAGCTGATCAGCTGGGACTCAGGAGGCAGAGAATAGATGGGGGTGGGGCCAGTCAGAGATGGTATTTGCCGATTCTCCAAACTACTCAATATTTCTGCTATCGGTTCTCCGGAACTGGTCAGAACCTGTTGAATGCCATCTCTGTGTGGGACTGTGTTGTGCAAATGTAGCCACTATACTGCTGTCTCTGTATATCAGTATACAGAATTCTGGGAGTTGAAGTTCACAAGTCTTAAAGTTGCCAAAATTGAACACCTTGCTGATATAAAGCCAGAAAACAGTGGGATTATTTCTTATTGTTTACTTACTTTCTGATGCTGCTGTGGAAATCCTTTCCGAGGGCTAACTGAAAAGCTAGTCTCTCTAGCTTCTCTGAATAATTTAAACAGATCAATACATGACAGATTTTGGCCTTCTTGGTCTTTCAATTTATTTTCATTTGCTTTCTTCTCTAAAATGAAAGGCAAATAGATTCTTCTGTTCAGCCCAGTAAAAAAGTGATGCCTTAGCTTCATTTTTTTGTGATGCTGTATAAATGATCACATCAGCACACAGTTCTGAATGCTTTTTATATTTGTTTACATTTTGCCGCTAATCAGTCGTAGTTCCTTTGATGCCAAAATTTCACCACCGAAAGGATTCAAAGGTATTGCGAGAGCAAATCTTTCACTCCTCTCATTCTGTTGGTGCTGACAAGAAATTATCCTGCTGGCAGGGAAAGGTCATCATGGACCACTTGACTGCACATTCAGAATAAGCCAGAAAGCAAAAAGCTTTGTGAGCTTTAATAAGCTAACTTGAATTGTCTTATTTATTTAATTGTCTATTCATCACAAGTTGTTTGGCCTTCTGATGAAAAGTACATACAAAAATACATAACTGGTTTCAAATGAATAATCCTTATTCTTTCTGTAAAGTTGGACTTTTAAAGAATATTGCATTGGCATTTTCTTGAATCAGATGCTGAAATGTCCTCAATACAATACTTGGCTCCTCTTTCTACATACTTCAAAGTGCAATCTTATACACGTCTTATTAAGTCTAATGGGACTGCCTGATTGTATTATAAATACAAATAAGATTGTATTTCCCAGTACCTAAAAAGCACATCATAGGGGACAGAACCCTAAAGCATTCTTCTGTTTTAATGAATCCAAAATAACCATTTCTTAGATATCAAACTGAGGAAGGATAGAAGTTCATTTTAAGCCTTTTTATGCAGTCAGTAATAAATGAGGGTGGTTTGTTTTACCATATGAAAAGGTTCTGCTGGTGGTTGCCATATATTATAATAAAAGAGATTAATTTATCCCTACCATGATGTAGAGGAGAAAGCCAGAAACAGCACTGAAAAAGGAGCAATATAGTTATCAAGGTTTGAGTGGAAAGGAATTATAAACAGACCAACATATGCATCATTAAAACATGCTGAGTGTAATCAAAATAAGAAGTCATAAATAATGAATAAACTTGCCTTTAGGATATGTACGTATTTATAAATATTGCTTTAAATTCTGATGTTCAAAACAGAAGTCCCTTCTCCAAAACATGTAACCCCATAGGTTCTCTAATGGAGAAAATCTGACTGTATATCTATAGTACTTCCAGCTTTTTAAATATCTGTCAATCTTAAAATATCTTTGGGGAAGTTTAAGATTGAGAAATAATAATCAGATAATCAGAGTTAGAAGGGATCTTGTAGGTCATCTAGTCCAACCCCGCACCCCAGCGGGAGACCCTACACCATTTCTGACAGATGGGAGTCCAATCTCTTCTTGAAAGTCTCAACTGATGGTGCTCCCACAACTTCTGAGGGCAAGCTGCTCCATTGGTTGATTGTTCTCACTGTCAGAAAGTTTCTCCTTATTTTCAGGTTAAATCTCTCCTTGTTCAGTTTCCATCCATTACTTCTTGTCTGGCCTTGGGGTGCTTTAGAAAATAGCTTGATCCCTTCCTTTCTGTGGCAGCCCCTCAAATCTCTTTTTTCAAGCTTCAGGCTCCCCAACTGTCCAGGGCGGGCTTGCAAATTTTGTGTTGTCCAAGTACATTTGAGAAAATGGAATTAATAGAATAGATCACCAATTTTGAGGCACTTGGGACAGCTTAGTGACAGACATTACTTTTATGGGCAGCTTGTCTTGCTGGCAGCCTGATGGGGAGAAAATGGGAAGCATTGTAGTTGTTGTTTCTTTGCCTGACCACCCAGGAATTTTCCCCCTCCTTCCCTGGCAAAGCACTATGACTGGTTTCTTCTTTACCACACAGCTTCTTGGTAGATTACGATATATACTAAAATGTGGAGATATTTCATAATCTGTTTTCCCTATTTTGTCCTGAATGTATCAGAAGCTGGACATCAGCACAATGAACCAGTGAAATATTAAATTGTCTGATATATATTTGAAGCCACAAGTTACTTTTCTTTATCAAACTTCTTCCAGTCCAGATGCCAATATGATATGATATAATATGATATGATATTATTATAATATAATATATTATATTAATAGGAAGATTTGGAAGATTTGACAAAAAAATAACTTGTGGCTTCAAATGCAAGCCAAACTAGATGACATAAATAATTATATTTAGGAAATGTATCCAAGAACTTAAATCCATAGGGACATTTTGTTTTTGAAATTCATTTAAAGAAGTAGAGTTGCTAATGGGTCATCTGGTTTGGCACTAGATCAAAGTCATAAACTCCATAATAGCATTCCATGCTTTTTTATGTATATACCATGGTTATACTTCATTCCCATTTCAAACAGCTTTGGTGTCTTTTTTCTTTTCTGAAATTTTATTCTTAATCAATTGGAAAACAAATGACTTACCAGAAACTGCAAACGTTACTCACTCCCTGTTCCATGAGCTTTGAGTTCCAGTTAACAAGGAATAGTTAAATATCCTATCCTTTTTAGAATTTTAAATAATAAGTGAAAGATTAATTCTGAAGTTTGATTCAGGTCATTGATCTGATCTGTGCCAAACCCCACTGAAAGTCAAGCACATTGGAGATGCTTTTAACAGAGAGAAATGTAAGGCAATACATTTAGGGAGGAAATACATATAAAACCATCTAAGATGATTTGGTTCCATTATTGTTTGTAAGCAGTTGGACCTGGATATGATTATTAACAATAAGTATAACATGATCCAGAAATGTGAAATGGCTACTAGAAGGGCTAACACAGTTTTGGAAGAAAACAGTCAGTCAAGGAGACTGGAAATCCTTATTCTTCTCCATTCTGCACTATATATGATTTTGGGAACCACATTAACAGAAGCATGTTGACATGTTTAGAAGGGACAATAATTCTGATATTGGAGCTTAAGAACATGCTCAGTGAAGAAAATTGGGGTGGGGGGGATATTCAATCTGGAGAAAAAATAACTAGGGGAGAAAATATATTGGTGTTCAGGTACATAAAAGAGAACCATAGAAAATTATTTTTATATTGAAATTAGTATCAGAAATGATGTGTAATTTTTGTACCTATCTAGGATTAATTTAAATATAAGGAAATATTTCTCAACAATAGGAACTGCCAAACAGTGGAACAGTGGAATAACATGTGCTGTGGAAGTTTTAAGTTCACGATCTCTGGATATTTTAAAGAAGATTCTAGATAGCCATCAGGATGGCATAATTGGCTTTCATAATTGGCCATTATAATCCCTTCCAATTCCACAGTTCTATGACACTATGAAGCCACAGAATCTAGTCTGGAAATAATCAGCTCAGATATCCAACACTATTAATATTGTGGGAGTCCTGAATTGTTTTCAGAATGTCCCAAAAACTTCATGTGGATGGGACGCTTCAAATGTTGTGCACTGGGCTTTGTATATGATCCAAAAAGTCATCTATTCCAACTCACCTCATATCATCCCCAGTAGGTCGAGATGGCAAATAGAATGTCCCTTGATTTATTGGAATATTCATCCAAATCTTCCATGACTATGCAGTGTGCTAAAAAGAAGGAAATTGAAGTTACATTAATATTGGAATATATTGTTTTGCTACAAGCAAATATAAGAATTATATCATACTTTGTGTTATTATATAAGAAATGTATTTTTCATGCCATAAAATGTTTCATTTAAATTAAGTTCCCATTATTTGCATCTTTACTTTTATAGCTTCAGCCTGAGTTTCCTCAACCACCTGCACACATTAGGGAGCAATAGATAACTTCTAAGAGAAAGCTATACAAATATTTAAATATGCTTTTATAATTCTTGCGGCAAATATGCTTCATGTGTGCTCGCTCACCAAAGCAACCGTTTCCTTTTCTCTTCCACCTGAATGAGCTTTTAAATATTATTATTACTTAACCCAAGTATCAAGGGCACCCATTTTGCTTTATTTTCAGATATAACTAGAAACATTAGCTTGAAAAATGTTTTGCCATGTTTGGAAAGTAAGTTGTTTAAAATGTTATATTTGAATAGGGTTTCATATAAAACTACCACTGTTGTGAAAAACTGTCAAAGAATGTGGCCCATGGGCATGAAGCAATATAGTGCTTGTGTAGTATGTCTCATTGAGTTTGAATAGGAAAAATCACAATCTTTGCTAAAGATAGCCAAAATTTGTGATCACATGTTGCTGTGCAGCACAGTGTACAAAATGTGATGTACATTGTTGGCAGTTCTCTTGTTCTAGGAAGAAGTACAACAAATAAACTGGAAACTGGAACTTTCCAGTTCTAAACTGGAAAGGAGGAGTATTGGATCCATCCAACTTCACAGAATCCCAGAACTGTATCACTGAATTATGGATCACTGAGTCCAACCTCTATTGCATGCAGGAATCCAAATTAAACTCTCCCCCACAGATGGCTGTCCAGGATGCAGATTGTATAAGCTACGATCAGAATAGAATATATATCAAACAAGTAAAGCAGTCAAGAGCAAATTTAGGTATTTGTTTCTGTCATGAATAGTGACATTTTAAGTTCATTGAGAACAAAGCAGAGCAGGAAGATTTTGTATGATATCTAAAGACCTTAACATGACTTATTGACCACAGTTTTATATTAATCACAGGACTAACACTAGTTTGGGTTTCACAAGGAGAGCTCAGTAGTGCCCAGCAGAGTTTGGATCTGTAGGCCAAGAAGGGATTTAGGCCATCTGGTGACACAAATGTAGTATCTGTCTATAACTCCTTAAAGCTGCTGCATCTTTTTCTATGAATAGCCATCTTTCCTGAGGGAATGCCTTCTTTGAAGTAAGGAGTGGAAAATTAGGTGCTATGTTTACTTATTGAAAAGCACTGCTGCCTTTAAATTCTACTCATTGGACAATGGGTAGAATTCAGCCTGTAGTATTCAGTCAATGGGTAATATTCAGTCTGTCATGGAGTCATTTCTACAGGAAGAGGACATATCTTTGAAGTTTATTAAAGCAATGGTCTTGCAATACTGTTATCGCTGTAGTTCTCTGACTACTGGAAATAGGGGCCTAGGGGAGAATAATTAGGAACTCCTTAATTGGTTTAGGTAAAAAAATACTTTGGTCTGGAGCTTGTAATAGATGTCATATTTGGATCAGAACCAAAGAAGAAGTTCACCAATTCATTTTCAAAAGATTTTTATACCTCTTAGTAAGTATTATGAAGAAATATGCACATCTGACAAATATGTACACATGGAAAGAATGATAGATGACAGCTCTTTCAAAGAATATGAAAGCTGATCAATATTAAACAAATAATCCAAGCTCAAATAGATTTTGATCCCACTCCTTTCCCTATTGTTTTCCTTTGTTTGATAATGGATTTCAGGGCTATCTAATACCTAAATATTTTATAACTGCACCCACTCTCTGCTTACAACAAAAATCAGGTGACAAGAGACATACTTTCTTGCAGTTGGCACTGGAAACAAATACAAGGAACAAGAATCTTACAGTTGTGGTCAATAGTTTTTATAAGAAGGTATAACACTTTGTATTTGGTCACTATTTTAATAATTCAGCCATTTTATCAGTTTCTTTTTCCCTGAAAAGTCTTAGCTCTTAGTTCTTAGTTCTCAGAGAAGCAAGAACATTCCGGACCAAGTTTCCTGACTGGAATTGGGCCTTGAATTCAGGGCCAATGCCCCCAAACAATAGGAAAACTGGACCTAGTGTAGTTCATTAGTGGGATAGATATCACAGAATATATCAAGGATCTTTTATTTTAGTCATTTCATTTCATTTGTTCTCATTTCATTATTCATTCATTAATTGGTTTAATTCTTTTGAAGGGATAGGGTTATATCTCCACCCATTTTTTGACTATTATTTACCTCTATGTTTTCTTGTTTACTTCTATGAATGTTAATGGCAACTAGCATTTCTGTATAAATCTAGGCCAACCATGAATTGATTAAGCTATTTTACCAAGCCCATAATTGGATGCATTTACTTAAAAATAATAATCCTGCTACTGTTTTTTTCTGATTTTTTTTATTTAAAGAGTTTTATTTTACATGTATGTGGTTTTATAGACAAATTCTAAGATAATGGCATATTGGCAATTAAAATACCTGAAAATATTAAAAATAATAGAGATGAAGATAAGAGCTAACGACAATCATAAAACTACATTCTAAAAGTTAATATATGAAAGTGTGTATATGTAATGTGTGTATGTGTATTTTACTATATAAAAGAACAAAGATATTATCTTTATGTAATATGGACACGAAGACCCACAAAGAACATTTTAGAGTGACATCTATAAGCCAAAGAGAAATGCTTTATAAATATAACACATAAAAGTTCAAAGGTGAAAAAAGAGTAAGATTTATATAAGAAAAACACAACCAACACAATTTTATCAAAGGCTTGAGAAAAGGTCACATAAGTAAAACATGGAAATACCAATTCAACAAATTTAAACATAGTTGTTCTTTAAAGAAGCCAACTTAGAAAGAGCAATAAAAAGCACTTTTCAATGAAACAAGAAAGGTGCCAAAATGGGCTTCCCCCCAAAAACACTATCTTCTAAATTGGTGATTAATCACTTTACTTCACTAATGAGTAAGTTTAGGTTGCCAGATCACATATTTTGAAATTTCATACACTTTAATTACTTTAAAAAAAAAAAGACTTTAAAAAAATACACTTTACTTTTAAAAGTAAACTTGTAAGAATGAAGAATTACAACATTTGTACTGATTATTTGTTTATGTTCAAATTAACTATTCATTGCAGGCATTGTGCATAAATTTGCTGGTATTTCAGTGACAAAAAGGATGCAAGAAGTATTGAGCAATGCTCAAATCTACTTAGACTATTACTATGAACCACTTCAGGCTTTCTTGATGCTGTCTGGACATTTGCATTAATTTCATACATACATCACAAAATCTTTTTTTCCATACAACAATATTTTCTTCCTTCCTGCCTGCCTCCTTGCCTTCCTTCCTTCCCACTGTCCTTCTCCATTGCGAAAGTGGACATAACTAAAAGCCTACTAAAATTTTCACAGCCAAATTTTCAGTTGGCTGAGATATTGCTTTCCACACACAACTAAAATAGAACTGGCTATGAAGGATCGCTGGCTTGCCAGGGAAGAGCCTGACGCTGATAGTAAGAAGTGTTCCAGAGCTTAGCATCTGGGTCCAGTAAGCACTATACAGATTCTCCATCTGTATCCGAAGCTGTTCATTGCTGCTGGGGAAGGCACAGTCAAACATAGTAAGGCAACAACAGCTAAAGCGGTGCCAATAGTAACAGAAGGCAGAGTGAACTCAGCATTGAAATTAACATTCACATTCCAATTTATTTTTCACTTCCGTGGTAATGTAAAAAATCTAGTTATTTAGGGCCAAATATGTTTTAGGCACATTGATTTTGCTAGGAGGCAACCACTACAGAGGGCATTTCTTATACAAAGTTGCAGTGACGTTTCACTTGCTCTTTGCCAGCCAAGTTTTTAGAATAATGATTTTTTGGGGGTTTAGTAGCATTGAAAACATTAAGGGAAAGGCCAAGATGTAATGTGAAATCTTTAAAAGTTCTAATAAAATACTAGGAGGGATTGGGAAGCTTGTGGATACTTAGAATGTAGCCTATTTTTTAATGAATGGAAGAAGTAGTAAACTCAGATTCATTCTGTGAATGAAATATCCTTTGTACATGGCATCATCATCTTCCTAACATTTTCCCCACAGTATTTTGTATTTTCTTTCTCTTCTTTTCTTTGTTTCTGGCTTTTTGTGTTAATATTGTAATTTTTTTTCAACAAAAATGATTTTAAGAAAAGAAAATTATCTTTGTTAACAGACCAGACTAGATCAGACCAGACCAAAACAGAACAGAACAGAATAACAGAGTTGGAAGGGACCTTGGAGGTCTCCTAGTCCAATTCCTTGCTTAGGCAGGAAATCCTATAGCATTTCAGACAAATGGTTAGCCAATCTCTTCTTAAAAACTCCCAGTGTTGGAGCATTTACAAGTTCTGAAGGCAAGTTGATCCACTGATTAATTGTTCTAACTATCAGTAAATTTTTTCTTTGTTCTAGGTTGCTTCTTTCCTTGATTACCATAGTTTCCACCCATTGCTTCTTGTCCTGCTCCCAGGTGTTTTGGAGAAGAGCTTGACTCCCTCTTCTTTATGTCACCCCTAGTCCTTCTTTTCATCAAACTAGTCAAACTCAATTTCAGCAACCATTCTTTATATGTCTTACTCTCCAGTCCCCTAATCATCTGTGTTGCTCTTCTCTGCACTCTTTCTAGAGTCCCAACATCATTTTTTATATCATGGTGACCAAAACTGGATGTTAAAAACAAAAATCTTGTGTGACGTTTTATTTTGATAGAAATAACTATTTCCCTTGTTTCTTCTATCTAATGAATAGTGACAGATTTGGTATGCTAACATATTTTGCATACTACTACTAATTTCTGTATGAGTATCATCCAATTTTTTTTCATATAGTCAACAGTTATTATTTGGATAATGTAGAAAATACACAAACAATAGTACATTAATGAATAGTGCACTCATTCATTATTTTTGCAAGATTTTAGATCCACATACTTATCTCTAATGAGGCAAGGTCAGACTTATGAGTTAGAAAAGTAGGTGAAAGTATATACTGTATTACATCACAGTGAAGTCTAGATTTATCTGCATTTATCTCTATTTGGATTTCTTTTTCAAAACAAGAACATAAACAAGCAAACAAAATCCCCAATGATCTACTTTAAGAGCATAGTACGGAGCAACAGGATACTATAAAAATAGCCTTCTTGTTTATTGATGCTGTTATTTGACCTATAAGAAATATATAAATGTACAGATATAGTATTAGCTTGGCCATGTATATACTAATAATAATAGCTCATCAGCTGCCTTGCTGGGACAGGACTATGCATATCATAAATATCATAGAATGAAATCTTTATCTTTTGAGCACTAGCAAATGCCAAAGGACCATCTATATATTAATTGGTTTGATAATTCACTTCATTGCATCCAACATATAACAGAACTGGTTGGGTACATCATTTCTTTATGTAGGAAAAATTGCAATTACAGGGAAAAATGTAGAAGAGAAAAATTGGTGACCTCATTATTTTTAATCTAACCCCCTTGTAATGCATCTCATTTTAGATGAGTCATAACAAAATCAATTTTGTTTGCTCTTTGGCCCTTTGTTCAATGGTTTTCAGAAAGCATTGTGACATCTTTAGAGAAATCCTAGTAAAGTATGATTTTCAAACAAACAAATATAAAATGGTGTGAGCACTTTGCAGTGGCTCATTAGAAATGAAAGGAAAACCCATCCATCAGTGTTTGGTACAGATGAGGTATTTCATGCATGGCCAATGTCTATGCCAAACACAAAGAAGCAGAATTTTGACGACATTACTGGAATTGCCACTAGCATTAAATCCTATTGAACCATGGAAAATGAATAATAAGCAATTTCATGTAAATATGTCATATGCAGAACTGTAGTAAAAGCTATATTTAGCTATTAATAAAAAGCCATTAATAAAAACTAAACAATGTATTTCTGGAAACAGGCATTTGACCTTGTCTTTGATGCAATTAGTTTTGGACTTAGAGTAAACGCAAACACTATTATAACTAATTAATGTTACCATTCCTTATCACAACCAAGTCTTGCTTGCTGTTCTTTAAGCCAACTTTGTACAGTCAAGTTTGTTGTTTGTTTGTGTGTGTTTGTCTATGGTGTTGGCTCATTTGGGACAATGTGACAGAACCTCTGTTTCTGACTATATTTGTGCTGAATGATTGCAGTCCACAATTAAAGCAGCATCCATAGCTTTCTGGTACTTACAATATGATATCCAACTGTCTCCATAATTTAACAAGTTATGGCACATTACTATTACTGTTATATGAATGGTAGAGAGAATTTATTTTGGTACTGTAGATTTTCATCATTTGCAGGCAAGGAATTTGACAAATCTATTTTTGAATGAATGGAGAGAACACATCATAACACCATAACCACCAATGTTTAATAGATTATTAGGTTATGATTATACCATTCTATTATATCCACCTGAATTATGCTTTTTTTAAAAAAAAATAAGTAACAACAACAAATGGCTGTCCCATTGTTGATAGGTTTCCTAGTACTTAACTTTAAATCTGAATATAAAAGAACATTGTCATTAAAAGGAACTTTCCATTTAGCTGAGTTTTTTTAAAAATAATAATAATAATGCAATGTAAGTAGCTTGAAGAACTTCCAAATGGTTGATGAAAAGTTTGAAGATAGATTTTTTTATATATATAGTAAACAAGAGGTTGGTAACAAGATTTTCTTGTGTATACTAAACATGTGTTTGAATAGGCCATGGTTAACATCTACTCTATTATAACTTGCTAACCATATTACCAGCCTTTTTTATCTGAAAATACATAAAGGAGGAGAGAATCTAAAAGAAGTCATATTTCTTGGAATAGTTAAGTCACCAACAGTTTTTTAATTAAAAGAAGAAGAAGAAGCAAAAGGTGAGGATGACACCGCTATACCCAGACTTAAAGAAACAGGAGATAAAAGGATAGGTTCCTTACAATTTTACTCTATTCTCACAGTTTCCAGCCAACATGCCTGGGAACTGATGTTTATGCTTCTGAAGGACATCCAGGTGTGAGAAGACTTCTATATGCAGGAATAGCAATAGGGCCTTTGTCTCTGTCTAATCTAGTACATTAGACCTAACAATAAAAAATGAATGGCTGTTTTGTTAAGCTCTCTTTGATATTGATTTAGTACAAGTTTATTTAGTACAAATTCCTTCTATAAATATTCCTAATTTATGGCTACAAGAAAAGATTGTTCTCCATTGCTCCTGAAGGCAGGGCCTTAGCAGATAAAATTGCAGAGGAGTATTCTTAAGAGTGATAGCTGTTCAGCAATGGAACAAACTACTTCAAGACATGTTGAGCTATTCTCTTGAGAGATTTAAGCCAAAGCCTTGATGGGCTTTGTGAGTAGGGAAACATGCATTGTGTATTTTGCACTGAACCAAGGGCTGGGCTAAACCTGCTTCACAAAATTGACACCTTCCAGATGTATTGCTGGTTAGTAATTATGAACGTCCAAAAAATTGCCTCTTTTCCATTAGCTAAAAACCCCCATATCTTTGAAGTTCTATTTTGACAAATGTCTCAACTAGGCAAAAATATGGATAATTGTGAATTAATGCTTGAGATCTTTTAGGCAAATACAATATTGTTATCAAATAATCCTAAATCTGTTTGAATCTGATCCTGTTAACTTTTCTACTTAAATTAATGACTGGGTATAGTTATAAACTCCTATGGAAGTATGCCATTAAAGATCATTATAGTAGTAGCCTTGTTGGTTTATATTCATAGGAAGAAGTTGATATTCACTTGTAAAATAAAAAGGATTTGTGAACTTTCTGTAATGCAACATTGCAATTCAATTAGATTAGATATATACTGAAACAAATGAACACGGTTACCTATCTGAAATTTGTCTTGGTTACAGTGAAATTACTTTTCAGATATTAGGAGAATCTGCGCTTAGGTTATGATCTAGAAACCAGACCAGTAACTAAAATGTATAAATCAATTCCACAGCAATTTAGGGTAGATTTTAAAATTTCTTACTTTCCAAATATAATCATTTGGATTCAGTTATTTAAATAGTGATGAAAGGAATAACAAATATCTATATGACCTAATATAACAGGAATATATTAGAATCAAAATGTGCCTCTTTTCCCCTCCCCTCCCACTTGACACACACACTTGGGTATCGTGTTGCACAGTGTGTTAAGCCTGCCCCTACAGTACTTACTGCTTTACAGAAAAGAATATGACTGGGAAAGCTATGATAAGAAATTCATGAAAAGAGGAAAATGAATCCTAAGAAATTAGACAAGGAACAGGCAAAAGAGGGCTGAACCAATTAAATTGGAAGGAACTTATTAAACTGGAAAGAACAAAATAAATGCATAAATCCTCTAAGACTTCCTGAAAAGACTATAGAAGCAAAGGCAGATGTTTCCACTGTTATGATAATAATAGTCCAGTCCCCCCTCTCTCCAGCTTAATCCTGTCAAATGCTTTCCGCATATATATAAGGTCAATATACTCTTTTATCTGAATTTTGCAAAGAAAGTGAGACATTGGAAATACCTTGTCTGAATTTCTTATTTTTAATAAAATGTTTCTTGAAATGTGTTTCAAAAAGAATTTTCCATATAGATTCTTGAAAGTATATAATGGATGGGTTTAAAAGAAGTTAAATACATGTGGGTAATTGTGCCTTTGGCATATGGCAAACATAAAGTTCCTTCATTATCAATTTTTGTTGTTTTGCATTTCCTGTTATAATCTTATTCAGGGAAAAAATCCCTTCACAAGTTGTAGAGAGGTACAACATTTAAATTATTATTAATAAACACATTTATATAGCTGCCGAATTCATGTATAAGTGATTGCAGGTGGCTTACAGTATTTAAAAATTCACTGTATAATATAAATTCTTAAGTAACTTCACCGCTCCTCCTATGGCAGCAGTCCCACAATCAAATTAGTCACTTGATCGGCTCCATTTCCATTTGTGGTTTCCAGGCTCACTGACCATGTTTTTAGCACCTCATATATCTTAAACAATGTTATATTTAACATTTAGAATAACAGTGTAACAAAATTGGAAGGGACCTTTGAGGTCTTCTAGTCCCACCCACTGCTCAAGCAGGACACCCTATGGTAAATTGCATAAATTTTCTACATGACAATCAACCCCTGGTATTTCCAATCTTCTAATGATGCACACATTTCTGCTATAACGGTCCACTCACCTTGCTTGTCATCCTCTTCATGTATTTTTTTCTACCTTTCTCAGGAACAGAGCCTTCCCCAGAGTTCTTGTATAATGTATCTGAGGTAGGATAAATTGAACGAACGAATAAATTAAATCCCATCTCACCAACTTCCTACAATGTTTTGAAACTGTTAACAGGCTCATTGAACCCTAGCCTTCTCAACATTTTATACTTGGATTTTTTGAAAACTTTTGATGAAGTTCTTCCTTCTTAATGACTCTTGAATAAATCCAACAGCCCTGGCTAGCCAGTCATGATTTTTAGTAGATTGTTAGCTTGTTTTTTTTTTAAAGCAAGCAAGCGAGCAAAGAATTGATGAAGTGAGAAGTGGAATCCCTCAGGGATCTAATTGGAACCAGTGGTATTTGACTTGTTCATAAATAGTCTTAAGGTCCTGAATCAGAATAGAACTGGAAGGGACCTTGGGGGTCTTCTAGTCTAGCTCCTGCTCAAGTACCATTTCAAACAGATGGCTATAAGCAGTGACCTGGCCAGATTTGCATGTGATGCTAAACTATTCTGGTTGATTTTTTTTTAAAGACTCCAGGACAAATACTTTAAATTGGGTGAAATGTCAAATAGCATATGTCAAGCCTCCAAGTAACATGCCCCCCAAAATAAAGTCCAAGGCATCCATCTTCCTTTCAAGGTCTATTTATTAGGTACTGAGGCAGGGATTTGATGTCATCCCAACTCTGACCCAGATTTGGAATTACACCCAATAAAAGCAAAAGTGTGAAACTTCCCACCTGAGTCACAATCTCCAATCAAGTCTCAGTCCAAAAGACAAGCGACTCCAAACTCCACCTTCAGTCAGCTGCAGGCATCTTCTCTGTAGCCACGGGAAAGGAATGCCACCTAGACATAACATTCCCCCTTTATCTTTACAACCCCCTTTCAACAGTTAGAAAATGGCGAGCCTGGAGTATTATTAAATTCATTTACTCACAAAACCTGATAGAAAAAAAGAATACAAAGGCTAAAATAAAATATGGCTACACATATGTCATCTTCAGGGTCAACAGCATGCAACTCTAATCCATTTTTTACACTTGAGATGATAAGAAAAGGTCTTCCCCTATGCACATCTGTCTGTAACTAACTTGAAAAAAAAAGGAAGGTGGAATGCGATTATAACAGATAATTAAGCAATGACAACTGTGAGGAAAGCACATTCTGTACTAGAGTTCATCAGAAACAGATTAAAAAGAAAAATACCAATACAGTCACAACTTTATGAGGTGTCTGTTTCTGGACTACTGCCTCAAAGGTTCTGACCCTCATGTTTGAAAAAAAGAAAGAACAGATTGGAAAAATTAGTGACCAAAATGTTCAGGACATTTGAACTTTTTTCCTATGAGACAAAGTTAGAACACGTGACCTCTCTTACTGGGAGAATGGATGACTGAGGGAAGACATTGGTAGTCCTCAATTTACAACCATTCATTTAGTGACAGTTCGAAGTCACTGAAAAAAAGTGACTTACAATCATTTTTTCACACTTATGACCATTGCAGCATCTACATGGTCACGTGATCAAAATTTGACTACTTGGCAACTGGCATGTATTTATGACTGTTGCAGTTCCTGGGTCATGTGATCACCTTTTCTCATTTTCTGACAAGCAAAGCCAATGTGGGAAGCCAGATTCAGAACAGAACAGAAAAACCGAGTTGGAAGGGATCTCGGAGGTCTTCTAGTACAACTCATTCCAATTCACTTAACAACTGTGCTACCAACAAGGGGGGAAGGGCAGGGGGAGGGAGAGGAGGAAGAAAATTTAATGGCTGTAGATATTTTCAATCAGAATAGAGCTGGAAGAGACCTTGTAGATCTTCTAGTCCAACTCCCTGCTCAAGCAGGAGACCCTTTACCATGTCAGACAGGTGACTATCCAGTCTTTTCTTTAAAAACCTCCAGTGATGAAGCATCTACAACTTCTGAAGGCAAGCAGCTCCACTGGTTAATTGTACTCACTGTTAGAAAGTTTATCCTTAATTCCAGGTTGCTTCTCTCCTTGATTAATTTCCATCCATTGTTTCTTGTCTTGCCTTCTGGTGCTATGGAAAATAAGTTGACCCCCTTGTCTTCTTTGTGGCAGCCCTTCAAATATTGGAATACTGCTGTCATGTCATCCCTAGCCATACCCAATTCCTGCAACCGTTCTTCATTTGTTTTTGTCTCCAAGCTTTTAATCATCTTAGTTGCTCTTCTCTGCACTTTTTGAAAAGTCTCAGCATCTTTTTGTAATGTGGTGACCAAAACTGGATGCAGTATTCTAGGTGTGGTCTTACTAAGGATTTATAAAGTTGTACTAATACTTCACATGATTTTAATTCTATGTCTCTGTTTATGCAACCAAGATTGTATTTAGCAATTTAACAATATTAATGATATAGCTTTAATAATCCATCTTTTAATATTGAGGGGTATGCTTCAGCCAGGGATATTCCTAAATCAAACCTTTGATTTCTTCAAAACAGAGGATTACAAGAACACTAGATACATGGAGAGAAACCCCAATATAAAATGAGAAGTTACTGAATGTTGGGTACAAAATATATTTCAGGCAGGTGTGTGACACCCTTGAGCTTCCTCATTACTTAATTTAGATATGAAACCGTGGATTGCTTGTCCCAACCTCCCAATGCATTTTTTTTAAAGCAGAAACTGCTGAACATGAAGTATTAATAAGAAAAGAGAAGAGTTTAATGTATTCTATGCTTAGAGCATTGAATCTAATGCAAATGGCATAAGAGATTGACCTAGAAACCTGGAACTAAGAAGCAGATCTTGGACTGCTGTCTTGTATGCTTCCACTTTGAACATTTCTTTCTGCAGAAAAGTCTGCAATCATGGCAGACAACATTTGGTTGATCCTTCCATAAAGCTTGGCAGAAGCATCCAAATTGAAAAGCCCATTTGTTTTAGTTTATCTCCCTTTAGACCACGGAATGTAATATTGCTATTCCAAAAGGACTTGGTGTGCTTAATTCTGTTGGCTTCAGGAGGATTGTTTTGTTCAGATCTAGCCGTTTCTAAAGTAAAACATCTTCAACCTCTACAAGTGGCTGATTTCGTTTGGCACACACTTGCTGCTTTTGCTCTTCAATCTGGGATTTTTTAAAAGGCATGGGGAATTTCCAAGGCAATAAACACTTAGTAGTTCTTTGTCTGAGCAAATAGAAATCTGACATTATTGCAGACAGCAAGCCAATGACTCGTTAAACAGTTTCAGCTGGCTTGTGCAACAATAAATTGCAGCCATTACAATCTAAAGGTGAAAAGCTGCATTACAGAGCCATTACTTAGTAGTGGAAAAACGTACAAAAAGAAGCATTACAGGAATTCAGAAAGAAAGGAACGTAATGAATTCCTATTCTTCTTCATACCAGTTCCAAATAAGGCTAAGTTATGAGTAAATGTCATAAGTACCATTTAGTTGCTTCGATTCTCTGTCCAATTTTTTATAGGATGCATTTGGAAAAGGGTTGAAATTGGAAGTCTGTGTGATATCACACATGAAAAACAGTCAAGCTGCCTACACTAACTGTTGGTACCACCAATTGTAGGTATTAACCTTGTAAAGTCAATCAATGCAGCTAAGACAACACATCAGATACCCTGCCATGTGTTAATCTGAGTTGTTAATTTGATGCGTTCTGAATTCCTTTTGAGTTCTTTTATGTGTTCCTTATTCATTTGATGCCTATACAATTGAAAAAACTATAATTAAACTTAAAAAATAGAAACATTAGAGAAGAGAGAGGCCCAAACAAATAAAAAATGAAAACTATGGGAGGAAAAAGGAAAGAAGGGAAACAATTCTACCTTATATTTCTTATGTATCAATAGTCACTGGGTTACTAATGAGTATAATCATTCACTTTTTTTGTCCTTTTTTCATTTTGTCAATTTTTATGTGTAGTTGTTGAACTTCACACTATTCATTTCATTATGGACTATTTTTCTGTTTATATACCTACATCAATATATCATTATCTATATTGGGATGTCAAACTCGTGTTGCCATGGTGGCGTCACATGACAAATTGTGACTTTTTTATCCTTCACTAAACCAGGTGTAGGCGTGGCCAGTATGTCACACATCTGGCTCACAGGCCGCAAGTTTGACAGCCCTGATCTATATCAACATCTTGGATATGCTAATTCTTTTTCTCCTAGCTGATAAAATAAATAAATAATAATAATGAAGTGCTCTGGAATGTTAGAATTCAAACAGACAAGCATCTGCCATATAACATTGCAGAATTAATTATTGATAGGAAAGACAAAAAACTCTGGATAGTAGATGTGGCCTTACCTGGAAACTTCAGAATAGAAGAGAAAGAACTTGAGAAAATCACAAAATATAAAGACCTGCAAATAAAGTTACTGTGGCGAAAGAAAGCAAAGACAGTAGCAATAGTAAAAGACACTTTCCTTGGGTACAATCCCAAAACATCTGGAGCACCACATGAACAATATCAGCATTAGCAAAATCACTCTCAGTCAATTGCAAAAGGCAGCTTTACTTGGAATAGTTTACGTTCTGCGATGATACTTTAATATTATTAAGCAACTGCATTTTCTTATCCCATGTCCTTGGGAAGAAATTGACAGGCGGACAATCTAAACATCTGGCTGCCTGAGCAATGAACCATAATGAAATGTATACTCTCACAAAAATGATCTGTAAGGTTCAAAACTGTGCTTTGGTATGATAATGAATCAATCAATTTATCTAAATTTAAGATATAGATTAATCAAAGTTGACATTTGTTTCAGAACAGTATATCAAATTAGAGAACTTCAAACACTTCATAGATTTTTAAGGCACTTTGCAGACTTGATGACTTCTGACAACATATAACCATGGCAGTTTCATTTTCAAATAATGAGAATGCTGAAAAGGAATCTTGAATGATGTAACTGTCTAACATGCTCATTGAGAAGCTACCAGTAGCACTGTTTCTGTCCCGAGCTCAGCATTTTCTTTTGAATAATAAAGCCGTAAACATTATTTTATGATCTGCCTGTCTCATATGTAATCTCCCACATTTGAAGACTAACCTCAAAGTCCCCTGTCCCAAGTTTAAAAATATCTAGCATTAGAAAGAAAGGTATTATTTCTAATGACCACATCTTCATGAATGAAGAGGGATCTGTTTCAAAGCTCTAAACCCAATCAACAGGCTGCAAAACACTTTGTCCCCTTACAATGTGCTTTGCAGATGCCATAGTTTTTGGTTGCTTGTTTCCCAGTGTGCAATGTTGCAATCTCACTTCCATTTATGGAGAAAGCTCAAGGGGGAAGTTTGAATGATTTGAGAACTTCCTTAAGATTAGTATTTGTAGCTAACAAATGAGTTTTATCACAACATTAAACCCAATGCATACCAAATTTATTTTGGCATGTCAAAAGGCTCTCTTTCTCTGTTCTTAGCTTCTTAAACATGGTCAGCCACAACCCTAAACTCTGCTGTCTCTTGAGGTAATGGAATTTGGTTTTATACTTCTCTGCTGGTCCTCTCATCGTCTTGAATAAGAGCTCAGGATTGATCAGTCCACTATATAGGGACTGGAATGAAATCTTACTTTTAATTCTGGATGAAATGTTATTTTTAATTCTTCAGGAGTGTCAGATTTAAGTGGGGGGAAAAAAAACCAGAATCTCAACTCCTGCAGTGGCTTATATCAGTTTGCCCTTTAAATTCAAATTGTTGTCTCAAATACAATTATATCCTCTTTAAATCTGGGAGTTCAAACAGAATCAGGCTTCATCTGCATTGACCATGCTGATATTAGCTAGCTGTTAGGAATAAAGGACAAAATTTCATTCTAATACTAGTGAAATTGGGAGAAAAAGATGGAATTGGTTTTCTTCTGAACTGAATTAACTAATACAAGAATATATGTAGCTCAGGTGGAACTGTGGAGTCCTCAGTGTTCTCTGTGCT
The DNA here is from genome assembly GCF_049901715.1 of Pseudonaja textilis. NCBI lineage: Eukaryota > Metazoa > Chordata > Lepidosauria > Squamata > Elapidae > Pseudonaja > Pseudonaja textilis. The sequence continues at coordinate 120,340,973 of NC_141990.1, forward strand.
TGCTTGATTGTTTGCTTGCAGATGTTTCATTACCCAACGAGGTAACATCATCAGTTCATTGATTATCATTGATGATGCTTCCTAATCAGCTAATGGGATGTCTTCAACAAGCAATCAAGCTCAGAGAGCACCAAGTACTACACAGAACTAAATTAAGTTCAACATCTGGATAGCAAAAAAAATGCAAGTCCTCATTGTTATTGTTCAATTTTAAGGAAACAACAATTAAAAGAATCATATAACATCATGTGATTTATTTAGAAAAGAAATACATCTATGTTCTATTATTTTATCCTTTCTCAAACTCATTTTTTTGAAACAGAACACAGAAAGGTATGAGGGAAATTTCTAAGTTTTGGGAGTGCTAAAACATGCCCTAGTCTTTAGGTTCACTTTATTCTCCTGTTTTTGCATTTGGAAGATTTCTCATTGTATGGCAGAAGGAGGAAGAGTTGATTTGTCAAGTTTTTATTCAAAGTAAGTTGGAAATGTCAATTGATATGGTGCCTTTTTCCCAATGTTTCATGGCTGTCAGTGGAACCCTGTGAGACTAAAATAATAAAGATTATCAGTGCTCTACATATTTGTGTCACATCATTAAAACTGGCCAAGCAATTTTAACTATATTTCCTTTTACAGACATTTTTACAGAAATGAATCTTAGCTGTGTTCCAGCATCCCAAATATACCAAGGAATATGTGCATTGGTTCATAGGAAAAGGTGGTTGGGAATCAAAGGTTAGAAGCCGTTTTCAGAATGTTCCATTTAAAGATTAACAGTCCATGGATGACTCATTCTTGCAAAGAACTTAATTGTAATTCAGAGGCTTTGTTCCATGTGTAAATCCCAAAATTTGCCTTTGGAATAGACTTTGAAGTTCTGACCCAGAAGCTAAGAGGTTTTTTTTTACAGTGACTTTAAGATTTTTTAGTGGGTCCCATTTTGTTTCTAGAAGCAGTTCACAGTGCTGATCAAACTGTTAAAACCATTCTCATTAGGGCAGACAGGGGATTGGACTTTGCCTCATGTATTTGGCCACCAGTAATTAGTACAGTATTGCTGTTTTCAGGTACCTTTTGGAGACCAGTCATGGTATGTTGCTTTGGTAAGAACCTTCCTTCATTTTTTTTTTTTTGCATTCACATCTTTTAGCATATTTCAACTCTCCTGTTAAGTATCTCTATTTTCTCAAGCCTTTTATGGCAATTCATGTTAAAATCTATTGCATTGTTTAAGTCTATGTTTATCAACCTTGGCAACTTTGAAATATGGGAACTTCAACTCCCAGAATTCCTCACCTATCATGGATGGCTGGGGCATTCTGAGTTTTAAAGTCTCCAAACATCTGAAAGTTGTCAAAACTGAGTAACACTGGTCTACCTATTTGTTTCATAGGCAATGTTATTCCATTTGTCAAGGTTCAGCTTCATCTTATTGTTGATCTTATCCTGTTTTAAATTGCATTTGTAAGTCACCTTGAGTTCTGTAATTCAGAAGGACAATCTGTACATAATTGTTGCATATGTAACATATTAGTATTCGCAACATATAAAATTTGCAACCTTGATTGCCAGTTAATGATGAATTTGATAAAACATCTTTGTATGCTCTTTTTCATCACAACGTTCTTGCATTTAAAAACTCATTTCATCTTGCTTTTTTTCCCTTAGGTATAGATTCCCTTGTCCTACACAGCAGGTTCTTTTTTAACTGTTGGTAAAAACTCTTTTAAGCAGCTTAAAGTTGGTGCTCATAAAACATAGTCAAAATAATGGAAATATATAGGGAACCATTACCAATGAGTGCTTTCACCTGGTTTCATTGTCTTCTGCTTTTTTCTCAGATGTGTATGCACAGCAGGTTGGACAGGACAACAGTGCAATGAAGATATAAATGAATGTGAATCTGCACCCTGCTTGAATGGAGCAACCTGCTATGAATCCATTGTCCCTGGTCAATTCCTCTGTGCTTGCCCTCCATTTTACATTGGAAAAAAATGCCAGTATCACCATAATCCATGTGATACTCCCTACAATCAATGTAGAAACAATGCTACTTGTTTGGCCCAGGTTGATGGGAAGCCATTGTGCATCTGTCAAAAAGGTGACTTATGAAAAAATACTGCATGCTTTGTACTTTTTACAATAGTTCATAATAGGGTGAAACTACAGTGAAACATTAAATGTAAAATTTAAAGCAACAAGCCTAAGGATTGGGTAAGGAAGAACATCCATTACAACAACTGAACAACATGAGCCGTGGTGGCGCAGTGGTTAGTGTGCAGTACTGCAGACTACTTCTGCTGACTGCTGGCTGCCAGCAGTTTGGCAGTTCAAATCTCACCAGGCTCAAAGTTGACTCAGCCTTCCATCCTTCTGAGGTGGGTAAAATGAGGACCCAGATTGTTGGGGGCAATACACTGACTCTGTAAAACCACTTAGAGAGGGCTGTAAAGCACTGTGAAGCGGTATATAAGTCTAAGTGCTATTGCTATTGCTATATAGGTACTACATTAGGTCATAGCTTAGAACTGGAAAAGGGAATGATTTAAGATGAAAGGGGGAAGCTATAGACAGTCTACCTGGGTTTCTTTACAGGAACTGGGCAAATCATAGGCCAATTGAAAAGCTTTCCAACAATACGAACAATTTGACTATAGAACCAGCAACCGAGGGAGGTAATAGATTTTCATTCATTGTAAAGGTTCAAACAGAATTTAGTATCCATCTATGTGGTTATTTTAATTTGGATTCCTACTCTTAAATGGCTTGACTCAATAGTCTCTATGGTACCTTCTAACACTAGAAGCAAAACTTAACAGAACTATTTATACATAAACAAGTGATCTGAGTGTCTTGTAGCTTTAATTAATTGTTCTTGATAAAGCAATTATTGAAATAATTCTGTAGGGGTACATTTCACATTGCCTTCAAAACTCTCAGGCATAAGATAAACAGTCAAAACAACTATTCATTTTTCTAAGAATTGCATTACATGAAGGCCATCTGCAGATTCACTTTCTTTCTTAACACTTTACAAGTCTGGGGGAAAGATTTCTGTTTTTCAAAAGAAAGGAGACGAAAAACATTTTCAGTGCTCAAATGGGAATGCTTTATTTCTTTATTTAACTACCATGAGTAAAGTCTTGTGATTTTAAGCAATGTAGGGAAATCATGCAAAACACAGCTTCTGGAATTATTTCCAACCCCTTAATGAAAGCTCTGTTCCAGATTGCATGACCAGGAGAATGAAAAATAAAACACCCACATTATCCAAAATCTTTGCACAACTGCCTTTCCCATAAGTGTGTATTGGGAGATCTTATTTTCTTCAACTGGATCTAGAAAGTGATATGATTCAAATAATTTAACAACCGGTTCACCCAGGGTCAGGTTGGCTGTCATGGGAGGGGTGGCCCATCCCCGTCCTCCTGCTTCACCACATATGCGGGATGAACCTCCCACAATGGCCAACCTGACCCTGGGAAAACAGGTTGTTAAATTACATACATACACACCCGCTATCAAAGTGGATCCTGGGCACTGCGCTGCAATGGAGAAACGACCAATGGAGCAGCTGGCACAAGGGAAGGAGGAGGAGCAGAGAGAAGAAAGAAGGAAAGCAGCCTTCTCCTTCCCTCGCGCCGGCTGCTTCATTGCCCCTTTCACCATTGCAGCACAGCACCCAGGATACACCTTAATAGAGGGAGGGGTAATTTATCAACCTGAACCAGTGCGAACTGGATGAATCCCACCATTGAATCTAGCCCATTTTCAAAGCCAATCTTTTACCAGATTCTCCTGTAATAACCAAATCAGATAATATTTGGTTCTTAGAGCATTATCCTGAAGATAGAGGTCCCAAGCTCCCTTGAATAAAAAAGAATAAAAAGGCCTTCAGCTGAGAAATGTACTGGGATTTCTAAATCACAATCTGAGTTGCATTTTAATTAATCTCTCACTGCTGATTAAGTAAACCCAGAAATTCATGTGGTTGGTGACTCTGCAGCTACAGGCAGTAGTACTTGTTTATTATTAAAAGCTGGACAGTCATATAATTGAAAATGCAACCCAAATAAGGAATACCCCTAAGTAATAAGTAATGAGAAACTGAAATTTAGTTTCTTCTAAATGTTTTACTTGAAAAATATAAAAATATGGGGGGGAAAACTAAAATAAAAAAATAAAAAATAAAAGTCAGTTCTCTAGGGCTATATCAGATCATTTCCATGCACTGTTGATTTATAATTTGTATCTTCTGCTAGACTGATTTGCATGACCAGCAGCGGCTAGAAGTTGCATTGAAATGTGCCCATTACTTTAGTACACATGGTAGTAAATGTCATTACCATAACAATACATTAGCACTAAATGTATATTTTCAAATGACTAATTAATAAACCAATTTACAAAACAGTTGGCTGAAAAATAAAAAAACCTATGTTTTATATATTAAATTAGTAAACTATATTCACAGCCTATGACATGAATTAGAATTTACATTATGATGTTTTCTGAAGACTGTTCCGGGCAAATATTTTAGATGCTGCAAATTGATTGCAGTTGGTTATGTTAATTTGTCATAATGTTGCTAACTGTTAAAAATGTGTTGAACAACGTTAAGTTTCAGAAGTTAAAGAAAAAACGGCTCTCATTTAATTTTATTAGATCACATTAAATTGGCTGGAAATATGGACTTGGCAGTACTTTTAGCAATTTCCAAGACTGTCAAGGGTATTTCTTTATTAAAGACTCTGGTTCTGCACTCAGGACAGAATAGATTATAATAATCATAATTCAAACAAAGTATATATCAATAAGATCATATGGCTAACATAACCATCATGCTAAATCAAATCAAGATAAAATGGTTATAAAATCAATAAATAAAAATAAACCACTTGAACAACTCCAGAATTACAAGCTTGTTGAAATAGAGAGGGGAGGAGATACAAAAACCCTTGTTAAGCTGTTGGGATATCAATAAATTAGAAGTTTAATTTAATTTAATTTAACTTTACTTAATTTAATTTCTTGGAGGGGGAATGTCCCCAGAAAAAGTCTAGTTTACCAGCAATCACCATCAAAAGGCTTTGTTGTATACTACTATCACTAGTATATTGTAGAGCAGAGGAATTCAGAACACACTAATATAATTAGTAGTGTAAATCCGAGATTTAAAAAATTGCATTAGATTTGGAAATTGGATTAGAAAGTATATTATTCTGTAGAGCTGTGATCAGCATAAAATATTCATTCCATGAAAATAAGGCATTGACATAACAAGTGTTTTTGTTTAAAGGGAAATGTAGAGTGATGAAAAAAGAATAACATATAAACCTAACCTATTTTCTAAAGATATGGAGAATGTAGAATAAAGATATGGAGAATGTAGAGAATGTAAAGATATGGAGAATGTAGATTTTAAAGAATGGAAAATATGTGTGTGTGTGTGTGTGTGTGTGTGTGTTTTCTGAGGTTCTCGCGGGTATTTGTATGTGGATCTTTGGTTGTTCGGGTTTTCTCCCGCGTAAGATTCGAAGTTCGAATCTAATGCGCGAGAAAACCCGAACAACCAAAGATACACACACACACACACACACACACACACACACACACACACACACATACGTGTGTGTGTGTGTGTGTGTGTGTGTGTATACAAGAGAAGGAGGAGGAGCAGAGAGAAGAAAGAAGGAAAGCAGAGATAGAAAAATGCCCACACAGCATGAATAAACGAGATGACACCATCAGGCTTTTGATTGTGTCCGTCTGTGAGTCACTGTGGGGGCCTGACTCACAGATGGACACAATCAGAAGCCTGATGATGGCAGATGAGATTCTGCCGAAACGTTGCTACAACTTTAAAAGCACAACTACAATGACGTGGGAAAATACCGGAACAAAGCTGAATGCCATATATATTATATATACAGTATATATACAGTATATATACAATATAATATATATATATATATATATATATATATATATATATATATATATATATATTTGTTTTCTGAGGTTCTCGGGTATTTGTATGTGGATCTTGGTTGTTGGGTTTTCTCCTAGAGATTCAGTATCTAGGCAACGTTTCGATGAAGTCTCATTCATCATCATTGATGATGAATCACTGATGATCACTGATGATGAATGAGACTTCATCAAACGTTGCCTAGATACTTTGAATCTTACGCGAGAAAACCCAACAACCAAAGATCCATATATATATATATATATATATATATATCTTTATATTGCTTTTCCTCTCTGTCTGTCTCTCCTTTGTGTTTGTGCTGAGATTGCACACTTTCATGATAAGAATGACATTACTTTTTTTTTCTTCATGAAATAGATTTCACTTCTTTCATAACACTCACTTTAGATGAAAAGGACCTCAAGGAATGTCATTTCATGCTGAAGTCCTAACTTAAGAGTGAAGATTATCTCCTTATGTTTAGTTCTCAGTAGCAAAAAAGCACACCGCCATAAACTTTCAATGCTGTTTTGTCAATATATTTTACAAATCACAATGACTGCAAACACACTAAACCAAAACAAAGTAAATGTTATCATGACTTAGCATGGTGTCCGAGTTCCAAATTTTCTAGCAAATTAAATCTTAAATTCAATTTTCTCTGTCAAATTATGTAACCTTCCCCAAAACTAAAGCCAACTAAATACCTCCTATCATTACATAATTAATATAACAACAAATGAAATCATCAATATCAATCTCTCTCTTTCACAGTCTAATGACTAGAAATATTATATTGATGAATGATCTAGTTAAGTGATGGCACTCATTATAGTAAGCACTCTTGAAAAATCCTCAGATTTTACATTGCTTTCAACATTTGCAATGACATTTAATTTTGAATATTTGTTACAGGTAATCTATATTAGAATTGCTCAGATGCTGAAAACAGTACATTTGGGGTTTTGGTATAGTTAGATCATACATTGTTCCATTAATATCTGATTACCACATACAAAATAAGGTAGGGTTTTTCCCCCTCATTGCAGCCTTCACTATTTGACCAGTGATTTAAAAAGAAAAGAAAAAAGAAAAGCCCAGTTTTGCACTTGCCACCAACTGGTAAAAATATTAGTATCCTGATAAACACATTTTCTAACATTTTATTCCCCAAAATACATTTTCTCCAAGCTATTTTATACCTTGCTTTCACTAATGTACTCTCTTTTGCCAACACAATTCATTTTTGTAGAAGGAATTGCAATGGCAATTCTAAAAAGAGTTCATTTCTGAATTGATTCAGTGAGTACAAATAAAGTAAATAATGACTTAAATCTATACTAAATCATTTTTCCCATTCCTAGCCTTATCAATATAAAAAACACAGATAAAGGACAAATATTGTCCTTTGCAAGTGACAATATTTTTTTACTCTAAGATATCTAGAATATTTAAGAAGTACAGTGGCTCAATGGCTTAATGACACTGGATTGGTTTCTGGTCTGGTACTTTGAGTCTAGCACTGCATGGCCAGGTGGACTCCTGTCACTCACCCCAGATTTTGTCCACCTAACAGTTTGAAAGCATGTTCTATGTAAGTAGATAGATGAGTACCACATTGGTGGGAAAATGAATTGGTGCTCTGTGCAGGCAGTCAGATTCCTGATGGCTCTGAACCTTCTCAGGTGCAATGCCCATTTGTGAGGCAGCTCCAGGAAGGGAGGGAGACTTGGATGATAAAGCAGGAAGAGCCCACTCTTCTTTCTCTCTAGTGTGAAGTCAGTTTGTCCTTCTGTGGTGCACCTTTGGGAAGCATGCAAGGATGTCCTACAACAGGGTTGGTATCTTGCCAAGCTAAGTTACTACTCTGAGATTGCATTGTGGTCTCCTGGCTACTGCAACATAACCATACTCTTAATCTAGAACATAAATAATAGATAATAATCTACCTATGCTGGCTGGGGAATTCTGAGAGTTGAATACAGCACATCTTCAAACTGCCCAGATTGATAAACACTGAGATATATGATAGCTTAAGCTCCATGATGTGGCAGATTTGCCTAGTTTTTGAAGACAGCATACTACTATTTTAATATAATATTTCCAAGTTTTTCAAAAAGGCAAGAGTAGCCTGGCTGATTTTGCTAGACGCTCATTTCCTGCCTTCCTCTTTATTTTGTCCCTGCATAAAAGTATTATTTGACATGCGATCATCTCTATGGAGAAGCATTGCTTGTTAGATTGAACAGGTGAAGCTCCAAGTGTTTTAAAGTTCAATTTTGAAGGCATTCACCTGGGTCTTTGTTATTTCTGCTCCTGACATTCAAACTAAGTCAAAAAGATCATAGATCCATTACTGCTTCATCTGTCTTTCAGGATTTGAAGGCACTTACTGTGAAATTGATAATAATGAATGCATCTCCAACCCATGTAGGAATCAAGGTCACTGTGTGGATGGGATAAACAGTTATAGGTAAGGAAGAATCAGTGTAAGACTTGGCTTGGGGACTGTTTTAGAGGAAGATGATGTATTTAGTGGCACAGATTTGAATCATTTGTGGGAGAAGCCATTGCTTAACGTTCCTCCAATTTCTGGGCAATAATTAAAATCTATGCAATCAGCAAACCATGTATTTTGCCAAAAAAGTTGTTTAAATTGTCCAGACTGTTTATTTTAAGTGATAGAATATACACAAAAAGGAACAAAATCTTGCATTTTTCTTTCTTTTTGTTACTACTTCTGCTAAAGATTCTTTGCAGTTCACTAAATGCCATCCTTCTATCCAGGTGCTTTTGCAGAGATGGCTTTTTTGGGATACTGTGTGAAGGGGAGATTAATGAGTGCCTATCAAGACCCTGTGCAAATGGCGGAACATGCATAGATCTTATAAACAGGTTTGTGACTGGAATCAAGTTTTGTCCTTTCACTTTGCTGATATAGCATGTCAAGTAGTATTATAGAAAGTAGGCAGCCTATATTTTTTGTAACAGCATAGAGCAAGAAATTACAGCTTGTTTCTTAGGGTTTGTAGTGAACGAATAACAGAAGAGTTAATATATAGTTAGAGTAATACAATCATAGAATTATTATAGAATAATTCCATTATCATTCATAAGCTATGAGCTCGAGGCTCATGATTTAATTAGGGAAATCATCGGAACCCTGATGGGCCATCATTCTGATGCAGTATAGGTGTGAGGATAAAAACAAAGCAAAGTTGTTGCTTTCATATCTTTTAGGTACTGAACAGTGGATTTCATCAGCTCATTAATATTTCTACTTATCAGGACTCTTTAATGTTGCAAAATGACTGCTTTGACTCTTATTCACCACTCTTAATTTCAATCACATCACCAGCCACAAATTTTAACTAGTGACATGATATAGCTCTGTACTGAGCATCCAACATAATTAAAATGTGGTTTGTTAATACAATATACACTGAATTCTCTATTATTTTTAATTCTGTATGATTAGGATAAGATGAAGTCCCTTAAAAATGGGTGCCAAACAACCACTTACAGATATTGGAGGATGGGGGAGGCAGGGTATAATGCAGGGGTGTGTCAAACTCAATTTCATTGAGGGTCCCATCAGAGATGTGTTTGACCTCAGAGGTTGGGCATGGCGATGTTGGACGTGAGACAGGATCGCACCTCCGCATACATGGTTTTTAAAATGGTTTATAAAAATAGAGAGACGTAAATTTCTGTGATTTTGTTTTTTTAATATATACTTGATCTATTTGATCACCCTATGAAAGAGAAACCACATCAAGAAACTAACTCCAAAGGACCAGACTAGAACTACAAATTATTGACATAGGCTATAGTAGCAGAATCTTGCAAGCCTGAAAGGTAAAATATTTTACTTTTCCTCCCTTTAATAACCTTCTGAGTCAAGGACTCCTGCAGCACTCTGGCAGCCAAAGGGGGGCTCACATGTGCCCCCCTGCACCCCATTCTGGGCCTGGACCACCCCTGCAGCCCTCAGCAACAAAAGCGCACCCCCCCCATGTCTCTGTGCCCCATGCTGGGCCTGGACAGCCTCCTGCAGCACTCTGGCAGCCAAAATGCTCCTCCCCTGGGAACAGAAAATGGACTAAAATCTATCCATATTACCTCTTCCTAGTGTTCAAGTGTGATTTGGTCAATCAATTCCTTGTTGCTCTTCCTTTTGGGATTTCTTGGATTTTTTCCAGCTTCTAGATTTTCCTCTTCTCAGAAGCTGAGGGGAGATGAGACAGAACAAAGTGCTTTTTTTTTCCTTTGGCCTGGCTGAGAATAGGGCTGGCTTTATGAATGCTGGATGATATCACAACTGGCAGCAAAACTTCAGTATAAATGCTACTTGTAGTGGGCCATCTCTTGATTTGCCCTGCCTATCACTGTGGCATTTTTTAACACTGTGCCAGCCTGGTTCTGCTACCTCTGCTAATTAATTAACATGGATTACTGCCAAATCTGCCACACCTGCATTCTATCAAGGATGAGGTTGTCCTTTCTCTAGAAAGGCCAAGCTTGGTGTTCAGTTATATCATCTCACAAAACTCAGTCATCAAAGGCATAAAGCTCACCTACCTGCAAAGCCAATGAGTGGTTATTCTTCCAACTCCTTCTCAAAAAAGGCCAAATCTACCAATGGGCCCTTTCCTAGCCTGGTATCCTACTTTCTGCATGGATTTAGCATAACTTTGGCTGTTTGCCCAACATTTGGCAGGATATTTGGAGGCCTTTCCCTCAATTTGGCTATCTCTCCCTTCACAGATATACTGGAAGAATATTTCAGTATTTTTTCCCAAAATATATATCAAACATTTAACTATAAAGTATGCATATAGTACACTTTAACTTACCCAAAATAAGCCACCTTCCATTTGCTCATACACATAGACATTGGAGTACTTAATTGTGAAATAATTTGCAGAAGAGCAAAACCAAAGCAATACCATATTCTGAGCTGTGGGTCAGATCAGTTTATCAGTCAGATAAATCATATCAGTTTACTGAAATATCTAGGAATTTCTGAGAGCCACTGCATTCCTGCATCCGAGTAGAAGTAAGTTGAACATGTGGCAAATACTGTGAATTTGCTGATTTTGTCATCCTCTGAAATCTTCCTTTTCTCTAACATGATAGGTTCCTTTGCAACTGCCCCATTGGCTTCTATGGGGCATTCTGTGAAGTGGATATAAATGAGTGTGAAATGGTTCCTTGTTTGCATGGAGGAAGTTGCTTCAACAAGCCTGGAGGCTACCAGTGCGTTTGTGATTCTGGTTTCACAGGTTAGCACATTTTAAAAATGTACTTTGTAGACATAAACCAAATCCCATTATAATAACATGAGTGTTTGATCATAAAGTCATTGTTTCATCTTGGATAAGCAAAAAGGTCACTTACTTTTTGAAATATAGATCAATAATTATCGTGGTGATTCCTAAATCTGCATCTTTGTTAAGCACCTCTGGACCTTACAGTACTTACTGCATTTCTGATTTATTGGTTCTTTACCAATCCAGGTACTTAGTTGAATTATATTAAAAGAGAGGTTCCATAGACCAGAGCAAAAATCAATATTTTGTGAATTCAGCTAAGAAAAAATAATTACTGGTGCAACTGTGATGTTTTACAAAAACCTACATATCACAACTCCTTTTTCAGTTGTGCCAGTTTATATCACAGTAGGAATGCTTAATGAATCAACATAAATCCTGACATATGTGAAAGAAAAAACAAACAAATCAGACTTTGGCACAATAAAATTGATTTACGTTCACATTTCTCATTATCGAACATTTGACTTTCCTAAAATGTAATGTTGAAAACTTTCCTCACGTAGGGATTTGTAAACTTAAATATTTATGCATCATTTACTGAGAGAAGCTGTACTAAAATCTCAGAATCTTTTTACTAGTACGTAAATATTCATCATATGTTATTCATATATAATGGATTATTTGCATTCAAAAACTCTAGCACTGCATGCAATAACAGTGCAAGAAGCACCCTGCAACTGGTCTCTCATTTGGGGGCAGCATGGGGCAGCATGTCCAGTTGCAACTCTGTTCTATGAATTGCACTGGGTACTCCTGGTGTGCAATTCAAGATGCTTTTTGTTCACTTGTGAAGGCTTCCATGGCATGGAGTTGGGTTGTAAGAGCCGTGGTGGTACAGTGGTTAGAGTGCAGTACTGCAGGCTACTTCTGCTGACTGCCAGCTGACTGCAATTTGGCAGTTGAAATCTCACCAGGCCCAAGGTTGAGTCAGCCTTTCATCCTTCTAAGGTTGGTAAAATGAGGATCCAGATTGTTGGGGAGCAATATGCTGACTCTGTAAACTGCTTACAGAGGGCTGTAAAGCACTGTGAAGTGGTATACCATATAAGTCCAAGTGTTATTGCTATTATTTGTGGGACTGCCTCTTCTCAATTCTTTCGAACTATCCTGTTAAGTCTGGCAGGAGAGGCCTGTTGCAATGTCCCAATGATTAAAGAATGTCATCTTGTGGGAACCAGAATTTTTTTGTTATGGTGCCTGTTTTATGGGACTCCATACAACTACTGGAATGGGAAAACTTACCGCAGCCAATTCACCATGGCTGTGGGAAAACTCGCTACAGCAGACTTGCCACGGGACAATCTAAGTGTTCAATTTAATTATTTAATTTTTAAAATATTTTAATTTTTGTCAGTTACATTTCCTTTTGGCCCTCTTGCATCCTTTCTGTAATGTTTCTATTCCATCATTTCTTTGATTTTAGTGTAGACAAGCATATACACACATGTGTACATACATATGCTACACACACACATATATATTTATGATTCGGCACTTTGCAATGTTTCCCTTCACTCATTTCCTTACCTTATCTAAGAAAAAAGAATGCTGGGCAAAGTTCTGCTTTATTTTGACTTCTTTATGGGAATACAGACCTTCTCATAGATCTCATACCAAGTCAATATTTTCCTGTGTGTGCAACAACAAAAAATAGAAGAACCAGGCATCCCTTTGGCAAGGGCAGCAAAAATGGCCAGGGAAGGTCAGAGCTTACTACAGAGAGCAGTCCTGGAGCCCAGCTGATTGACAATTATGAAGGCATTGCCAGTCTCCATGGGGAAGTCTAGAATGGAAGATCTTCTGTTGCAATGCTATGGAATTACTGATAACGTTGATGAAATGGTGGCTCCCTTCTGAGTAGCCGTGCTTGTCAAATAGAAGTGTGACATCCTTGTAGCACGTTGGCCATTTTATCCTCACTCCTCCCTTTGTCCTCATTTCTTTTTATTTTTTAATCTAATTCCAGCTTAGATGCAGAACAGGAGGATGACAGATTGTTCCATGTTATACAACACTGACGACTAAAATGAACAGCTGATGTGACAACTAGCAATCCTGATTTTGCCTCCTGAATGTAGCAGTTTATTTGACACAATTATTGGGCTGTTGAACACATCTGAGCAGCTGCATTTAGCTCATTGGGCCTATTTAGGCAGGTCTATTTGCATAAGTATTAAAAATTAAACTTAGGGTTGTAGCATTATTTTAGTGAGCTTGTATCGTATTCATGTTTTGGTCTGTTAGCCATTCCTTTTGATAAGATTCCTTGCTAAAAGCCATTGATGTTGTTATTGAATTTTAGTTTATACTGCTTGGCACAAATTATGATAAGCAAAATGGTCTTATTTGCCAATCCAGAGAGTGTGATGAAGGGAAGCTATTTCAAGGACCATGTAAGCTACCAGACTGTGAACAAAGGGGGGAGTGTCACAATTCCCATCAATTAATAGGTTGATGCTCAGTGTTGGATTTATTGACAGCTTGAAAATTTGAGAAGCATTTTTTTTTTTAGAAATGTACTATATACTATGATGCATGACTACTTTCTCTGTTGTATTGGTTTTATGTCACCTAATTCATAAGAAACGAAAACATATTGTTTGCAAGGGTGCCAACCTTCTCTGCTTAGGATAATGAAAAAAACAATTTAAAAAGTCAATATGTCAGCAGTTTAAAGGGACTGGATTTATGAGGATATAACCAAGCAATATATTTAGCTGATTAAAAAGGAAATATATGCTCAGCTAGTTATTTCTTTCATATATATGTGCATGTATACATCTATACATATTTTGCCTAAGGGGCCTTACTCAAAGAAGACAAAAAAGAGTGCCTGAGGTTGGTCTTAAAACCCAAGTAGAATCATTTGTACCAATAAAGGAGAATATCTGTAGCTAAGGGTTGAAATGAGGGATTCTTCTGAAATGAGCCCAGAAAACACCAAGGATCCCTCAGAAAACTGTGTATGCAAACAGTATTTTAAATCATCTACCAGTTTCTATCAGTTTCAGCTTTTAAATATTTTAAATATTAAAATCAGCACTGCCAAGTACACAAATTTCTCTTCGTTGACATTTTTTTTCTTAGTTCCTTTAATTTCATGACAAAGAATTTATTTTAAAAGATGGAAATTATTTCAAAGAAAGTTTAAGATTTTGTGCCTTTGGCCCCGTGCCAATTCCGTTGGTAATGGACACACCAACAGAAAGGTTTCTCCTTGAAGGCCTTAATGGCTAGAGACATTCAAAATGAGAAAAAGCTCTCCAATTGCTGTGCCTTTTGATATTTCTGGCTTTAAAAGTTGATACTATATTTTTTATGTTTGGTAAGTTGGCAAGCAGTGTAAATCTGTCAAGAGAGCAATAATTTGATCCTTGAACCTTGCACAGATGGCTACTTACTTGATGCATTTCTTTCTTTTTAAGGGTATTTTTAAGGGTAGCTTCCTATAAAGTCTATTCCACAGTAAAAAAAAAAAAACACCTAGGTGTTCTGTCTCACTTTTCTTCATTCCCAAAAGATGAAAAAATACAAACTCACACAAACACAGGCAGGCAAGCTGGCTTGGATTTCACAGAGTTAATTCTTTGGAACTGATAATATCCTTGGCATTCCAACACCCTCTGCCTGCCAAGTCCAAACTGATAACAAATAAAAATCTACTCACAGAAAATTACAAGGCAGTCCACAAAAATCATTCACGAAGAAAATCTGAAGTAAGATTAAACTTTGTCCCGTACAAAGTTCCAGCCGAAAACACACCCACTTTTATCCCCTGTGGGGTGTGGCTCAATGACTCAGCTCACTCTCTGACCCTCCCACGCCTCCTACGTTGCTGCTCACGTTTCTCCCTACGACGCTGCTTAGGATCAAGCCAACACTCTTCCTCTTTACTCCCTGTCAGGGGCTGCTCCGATGTGCCTTCCTCCTGATTAATCTCAGGCTGTTCCTCTCAGTTGTCTGATGAAACCTGAGGCATTATCAGGGAGGAAGGCATTGCCAGAGAGGAAGGTCCTGGGGAGGAAGGCATTCCCAGTTCCTCCTCCTCATCTTCCAGGTCTTCTTTCTCTGACAGCATAGGCTTGGGAATCGGGGCCACAACACTATCCCCCACCGCAGGGCCCTTCCCTCGAGTCTGATGGTCAGGATGTGGTCGCAAGGGGAAATGGTCATGGAACATCTGTATAAGGTCCAGGGTGTGGATCGTGGAAGCATCCACCCAGGAGAGGGCCTCCGGGTCATCCCCCCACCTCTTGATCAAATACTGGAACCGCCCTTTCAGCCAGCGAGAATCCCTAATGCTGGACACCTTGCCTTCTACTGCGCCATCTTCCCTGGGCACAGGTGGTGGATCAACAGCTCTGGGACATCAGAGATAACATGAAGGAGCGTCAGGGACCAAAAGAAAATGGTGGAAGACTGGATGAATTCGCATGGAGTGCGGTAGAGTCAGTCGATAGACTACGGGGTTGATGACCGCCTCGATGGGAAATGGGCTGATGAACCAATGGTCCAGCTTCTTTATCAGGCGGTCGACCTGAAGATGTTTTGTGGATAACCACACACGGTCTCCTACAGCCAGTGGAGGCGTTGTCCGTTGAGAGCAATCTGTGAACCGCTTGTAATCTTCCTTGGCCTGTATCAATTGCTGCTGAACTAATTGCTGAACTGAGTGACGTTCCGAAAGGAATTCCTGGGTCTCAGTAACAGGGGAATCTAATAGCATCAAAGGGAAAAACCATGGATGGTACCCCACATTAGCATAAAATTGGGTGTCACTTGGGTGGAGGTGTGCTGGGAGTTGTTGAATGCAAACTCTGCCAGAGGGAAATAATCAGCCCAGTTGTTCTGCCGTTGGTTTACAAAACAACGCAAGTATTGCTCGAGAATGCCAATGATCTTCTCCTTGCCCCCATCAGTCTCTGGATGGTGCGCTGATGACAAGCACACCTGCACCTGTAATGCAGTCATCAGGCTTTTCCAAATTTGGGCTGTAAATTGTACACCGCGGTCAGAAACTACCCTGTCTGGCAGACCATGGAGACAAAAAACATGCTGCAAGAAAAAACGGGCAGTTGTATGGACCGTTGGCAATTTACGACATGGAATGAATTGGGCCATTTTTGTCAACATGTCAACCACCACCAGCACAGTTGTAACTCCAGAGGACAGCGGTAAATGAGTCAAGAAGTCCATGGAAATTGCTCCCCATGGTTTTTCTGGAGTCGGCAGAGGTTGGAGGAGACCAGGAGGCGCACCCGTCGTGGTTTTTGCTTGCCTGCACGGTACACAGGAAGTGACATAGGCATGGACATCATGCCATACTTGAGGCCACCAAAAAGTCCGCGTTACAAGATGGAGAATCTTAAAAAACCCAAAATGGCAGGCTGCAGGGTTGTCATGACAATGAGTCATAATAAGGGCTCGAAGTGGCCCCATGCATACATACAACCGGCCCCGATGCTTGAGTAAACCCTCCTCCAAAGTCCATGAAGATTCGGGTCCAATCTCCCCCATCCTCTGCTATGTCCAAGCATCTAGGCACTGCGCTTCTCACACCGGAGTCCACATGTCCACCAATTCTTGGACTGCAGCCAAGGATTCTGCTGGCAGCACCGTCCACAGAGAAGGGGGTCCTCAGGGCAAAGGTACTCGGGTTTTCAGGACAGGGCATCCACCCTCCGATTGTGACCACTGGGGATATAGGTCACAGAAAAGTTGAACTGGGCAAAAACCAACGACCCACTGGATCTGCTGCTGGTTCACCTTTCTTGCCGTTGACAAATGTTCTAAATTCCGATGGTCTGTCCGGACCTCCACCTTGTGTCAGGCCCCCTCGAGATGATGTCGCCAAGCCTCTAATGCAGCCTTGATAGCCAGCAACTCTTTTTGCCAGATGGTGTAATTGCATTCGGAAGGAGTGAGTTTCCGGGAATAATAAGCGCAGGGAAAAAGAGTGGTGCTATCCACTGGGGCTTGCAACAACACCGCCCCAATAGCCACATTGGACTCATCCGTCTCCACCACAAAAGGACGATGTGGATCAGGGTGCCTTAGGACGGGTTCTGCGACGAAAGCATTCTTGAGGGACTCAAAAGCCTGTTGCTGTGGGGGGAGGGGGCACTGGAATGGGACCTTCTTTTGAAGGAGCTGGGTTATTGGATCCGTCAGTTTGGCAAAACCCAGGATGAAGGTCCAGTAATAGTTAGCAAACCCCAATAGGCATTGAACATCCTTCACACCATGAGGGGGTTCCCAACTACATAAAGCCTCTACCTTACATGGGTTCATGGCGATGCCTTTGGGAGAGATGATGTGCCCAAGGAACTCAATGGAAGTCTGGAAGAAGAAACAATTCTCCAGCTTCACATAAAGTTGGTGCTTCCGAAGGCATTGCAAGACCAGACGAACGTGTTGAATGTGGCTGTCCCTGGACCCGGAATAGATCAGAATATCGCCCAGGTACACCACCACAAACCAATCTAACATATCCCGAAACACGTCATTCATCAGGTGCTGGAAGACTGCGGAGGCATTGGTCAACCCAAACGGCATCACAGTGTACTCAAAATGGCCATATCGGGTGCCAAATGCCGTCTTCCATTCATCTCCCTCTCGCATCCGCACCAGGTTGTAGGCCCCTCGAAGATCGAGCTTGGTGAAGATAGTGGCCTCCCGCAACCTCTCCAACAACTCCGGAATGAGCGGCAAGGGGTAGCTATTCGGCACTGTGATGGCGTTTAGCCAGCGGTAATCACAGCACAAGCGTAAGTCTCCTGTCTTCTTCTTGACAAAGAGGACTGGGGCTGAGAGAGGGGACAACGAAGGCCCGATGAACCCCTGGGCCAAGTTTTTGTCCAAAAAGTCCCGTAGTGCCACCAGCTCAGGCTCGGACATGGAGTACAAACGTCCCTTTGGCAGTGGTACATTGGGCAGAAGGTCCACTGGGCAATCATAGAGCCAATGCAGGGGTAACTGGTCCGCCTCCTTCTCACTGAACACATCCATGAAGTCCGTCAGTTCAGGAGTTATGGAGACGGCAGAGGTGGTGATGTCCTGGCCAGCACAGGTGTGGCGGAAATGGTCCAAGCACTGCAGACTGAGAAAAAAATGGCGTTCCACGACCATGCCACCTGAGGATCATGAATCCTAAGCCAAGCCATGCCGAGGACTAATGGGAAATGGAGGTCTGCAGTGACATAAAAGCAGATCACCTCCTCATGTTCTCCAATGACTAGGCGCAAAGGCTGGGTGGCAAATTTAATGGGTCCTGCAATAAGTTCCCGCCCATCAATAGTCTCAACCCTCACTGGAACAAGGGGACATCAAAATGGGCCGCAAAGGCCCGGTCTATAAAGTTAGTCATGGCCCCTGAGTCCACCAGCGCATTTGATGGAATCCCTTCCAACTGGTTAGCCAAGAAAACCCAAGTGTCCAAAATCAGATGCTGGGTGGGTCCAGAGTCAACCTCCACTAATTCAGGCAGGTGTTTGATATGTGCCCAGCCTGGGGTTTCCCCTAAGTCAGGCCTGCCCTGTTTCCCGACTGATCACGCCAAGATTCAGGCACAGGCTTGAGCGACGCACCTCGCTTTAGAGGACAAAAATTAGTGACATGTCCTGCCCCCCCATACAAGCACAACCCCCTTGGCATCTCCGTGTTCACTCCTGGGCTGTCAGGCAACCGCTCCTAACTCCATTGGCTCCTCGGCCATTGCCACAACACGTTGGGTGACCCGGGGCGCTGTTAGCACAGGGCGCTGCGGTACAGATGCAGGTGGCTGCTCCTGAATAGTACGGCGGTTCTTTCACTGTTGGAGATGTGCATCGATGCGCAAGCATTGCATGACCAGAGCGTCGAGGGTCGGGGCCAGTTCCACTCGAACTAACTCATCCTGCAGCTCATCTGACAGGCCATCCTGGAAGGCGTCCATTAACGCTGCGTCATTCCAGTTGGAGTCCAGGCACAAAAGCCAAAATTCAGAAATAAACTCTTGCAGGGGGCCCCTCCCTTGGCGAAGGTCCTTAAGGCATCTGGCTGCCATCTGCACTCACATGGGGTCTTCATAGATGTGGCGCATGTGTTGCCAAAAACCCTGGTAATTAGTTAATAACGGGCTGTTCTTGAACAACAAAGGTGTGGCCCATCTGGTGGCTGAGCCGGAAAGGAGGCTTATCACAAACCCCACCTGAGCCCGGTCATCTGTGAAATCCTTTGGCCTCATAGCCATAAATAACTGGCACTGTCCCATGAAAGCTGGGAACATCTCAGGCTGCCCAGAAAACTTATCTGGCACAGCCTCCGGGCATTTCCGATGAGGAGAGGGAGGAGGAGCTGCATGAGCCTGCAGCAAAGCAACTTGGGCTGTTAATTGAGCCACTTGCTGTTGTAGAGTTTGATTTTCATCTTGCAGCTGTTGTTGAAGCTGCTGCTGCTGGTCCATCTTAGGTAAAAGGTACAGGAGGTACGGGACAAAAATGTTCTGTCTCACTTTTCTTCTTTCCCAAAAGATGAAAGAATACAAACTCACACAAACACAGGCAGGCAAGCTGGCTTGGACTTCACAGAGTTAATTCTTTGGAACTGATAATATCCTTAGCATTCCAACACCCTCTGCCTTCCAAGTTCAAACTGATAACAAATAAAAATCTACTCACAGAAAATTACAAGGCAGTCCACAAAAATCATTCACGAAGAAAATCTGAAGTAAGATTAAACTTTGTCCCGTACAAAGTTCCAGCCAAAAACACACCCACTTTTATCCCCTGTGGGGTGTGGCTCAATGACTCAGCTCACTCTCTGACCCTCCCACGCCTCCTACGTTGCTGCTCACATTTCTCCCTACGACGCTGCTTAGGATCAAGCCAACACTCTTCCTCTTTACTCCCTGTCAGGGGCTGCTTCGATGTGCCTTCCTCCTGATTAATCTCAGGCTGTTCCTCTCAGTTGTCTGATGAAACCTGAGGCTTTATCAGGGAGGAAGGCATTGCCAGAGAGGAAGGTCCTGGGGAGGAAGGCATTCCCAGTTCCTCCTCCTCATCTTCCAGGTCTTCTTCCTCTGACAGCATAGGCTTGGGAATCGGGGCCACAACACCTAAGTATTCATGACACAAGTAGCAGAAGGTAGCACAGTTCCAGAAGAAAAATGCTCCATAACCAGAACATAAGAATTACTGTGAGGAAATATCTGTTCTTTCCAGATAGTGCTGCAGATAGGAGCCATTTAGGGTTCTTAAAAATGTATCCTGAACTCCCATGCCATGTGTACATTTAAAGAGAGTACTAAATCCATGAATAACACTAACCACCATATTTGGGGTTTTACAAAACTTGTAACTTATCTAAATCTAGTTCAAAATGTTCATGCATATAAATTTCCCAATGTATAATGTTCTTTGTTTGTGAAGCTTCCCTTTATATGTCCTTATCTGAACAAAAACTCCTCCAAGAATTTTTTTTGTTCTTGTTGAAATGAGATGATGGTAAGGAGCAGTGGTGGGATTCAATTTTTTTTACTACCAGTTCTGTGATTGTGGCATGGTGGGTGTGGCTTGGTGGGCATGGCAGGGGAAGGATATTGCAAAATCTCCATTCCCACCCCACTCCAGGGCAAGGATACTGTAAAATCTCCATTCCCTCCCCACCCCACTAACCTGCTTTCCAGCTCCGTTCTCCAGTGTAGGGCAACAAAAGAAGACCTAGCCGATTAGCTGGGACTCAGGAGCAGAGAATAGATGGTGGTGGGGCTAGTCAGAGGTGGTATTTGTTGGTTCTCTGAACTACTCAAAATTTCTACTACCAGTTCTCCAGAACTGATCAGAACGTACTGAATACCACCTCTGGTAAGGAGAGATTGAGCGGCATGCCATTTATATATTGATGACTCCAGATTGTATCTCACATTGGTTTCATATAGATATTAGAATGAATTCAAGAAAAAACAGTACCCATCAGGGTCTGAGGTTCATCTTGAAAGAACGGGATTCAACTTTCTGCAATTTCCTAATACCAGCATGTTACAATAAAAGCAAGCTTTCCTACATATCTTTTTACCATATCTACCATGTATACTCCTTTCAATTAACCCACAGAGTGCATCACAGCACAACAATTTCTGAATTAAGATACCTCAAATGCACTAATTTAAAGACTGCATTAAAAAAAAAAATCTGAGATCTATTTCAAGGATCCTCAGGCTGCTTTTGTCCACAAAGTTGTAGTCACTGCAGTCACTCCATGGTCATGTGATAATGACATCTGACATTGCCTGCCATCTTCCCCCAAGGAAAGTCAATGGAGAAGCTGGTAGGAAGTCAGAAGCTGCTCCCACTCCTATTGCTTTTTTGCCCACCTGTGATCATTCTGTTTATCTGTTTACTTCTATAAATATTGACTTCTTATTGACGGTCTTTTGGCACTACAATTATTGTTCTATTTATGATACACACTCTTCTTAGATGTTCATGATACCATTCAGCATTGGGGTAAGAAAAATGGACACTTAAAATTTAATGTTAATTCTGGTCACATCAGATTATACTATCTTCCTCTCACAGGTTGACCCAACGGGTTGTAGGTTGTCTAATCTTTTACTAAAAGTTGACAGAGTTTGCAATGAACTGAAAAACAAAACAGCTTGCAAGTCTAAAGGGAAATAGGATCACTCTTTTATTTCAGATTTTGCAGTTTTCTTAACATTCCTCATGTGTTAGTAGGCAGATAAATTGGAAGAAGAGAAATTCCCCCAACTATTTCTTTTTTTAACCATTGGCCATACCCCAGCTTTCCCCATGAGTTCTTTTACTGAGAGTCCCTAAGTAATAGCAACAGCAACAATTATTGAATTACTAATGCAGCAACTATTTTTCTTCATCAGATCTATTGTTTGTGGCTGTTATTCAAAGAGGAGGGGAAACCTAGCTATCCCCATTTGTTTTAAATTGTGAATCTTGAGAGAAAATCCTTTCTATCCTGGGGATATGGGATAGTGAGCAAAGGAGACATTTATTTTTCCAGCAAATTATCCCAGCTCTAATTTCACTTAAATGTAATTGTTTTTTAAAAACCTTGAAAATTACATGTCTGCAAAGAATATAAATGCATCTGTCTGTGGAGGAGGGCATGTCACTCGCTATCCATGCACACATCTAGAATAGATTGTGAAGTTTGTTAAGGCAACTGACTTTTGGACACCTACCAAGGCTAATCAAAGAGATCAAAGAAAGTTTAGAGGGTGTTATTAATCCTGCAGTGCATATAGTCACAGGGGGAAGTATTTCTCCTTAGAAAGTTCCCTCCCCCTTCTCTGTACTGAAAGTATAAGCCTTATCTACATTTCCATATTTTTATTGCTCAAGAGGGATACAGTGTCTTTAAGTGCACATTGCAGAGTTTATTTTTCGTATCTGTCTCATCATAATGATTTCACAGCAGTTATATGCTAATACTTTTCTCCAGCTTATTGCCAAGCATTAGGCTGCAAGAAAGGAAGTACTTTGACGAAAGAAAAAAAAATGTCAGCAAAATGAGAAGAAATTTCAGGCAAAGTTAGATTTAGAGTAGATAAAATATAGAGGATTATTCCATTTACACAAAATGATTTTCTTCCCCAGTGGATGTCATTCTGATGAGGCTGTTTCTTTAAATGATGCAATCCAAGATGTGTTAGAGTTTTTAATACATGTTTCTTAAAAATAATGGCAAGAATGTGTTCATAATGATGGTACAACACCTGTCTCAGCCTTTTTTCTTCCTTCCATTCAATCATACCTGAGTCTCAGTGATTGTCTGGATAAGTCCCTGCAGTTTTCTTGCATGATTTTTCAGAAGTGGTTTGCATTTCTTCCTTCCTAGGGCTGAGAGAAAGTTACTAGCTCAAGTCCACCCATCTGGCTTTGTGCCCAAAGTAGAACTAGAACCCTGGAACAGAGGTGTGAATAATCTAGTCTATCTTAAATGGCCATTGGGAAGCCTTTAAGTAGAATATGAGAACAATAATCCTCTGCCCTTTGTCTGTTTCCACATATAACATTTAGAGATGAAATACAGGTTGTCCACATTTAGCAACTACTTGTTCAGCAACTGTTCAAACTTGCAATGGTGCTACTTAAAAATAATTCTCAAAGTTCTAGCTATTACAGTGACCCCTTGGCATGCAATCATGATCCAGACACTTGATTTCTGACCATTGCAATATCTGGTGGTCACACCATCATGGTTTGCAACCTTCTCCATTGGCTTCCAACAAGTAAAATCAATGGAGGAAGATGGCAGGAAGTTGGAAGTTGCAATCAGGTGAGGTCCTCACTTAACAATTTGCACATCATAACACTACATCCTTAAGCAGGAAACAAGATGGTACCCTACTCCCATTCCCTGTAAGAAGCTGACTGAAGCAGCATTTCCTGGAATTAATAAGTGACCATTTGAAGTTGTATGGTCATATGATCTGTAGAAGAAATAATGTAAAGAAGCCATTTTGGCTGACTACTCAGGGTTACTTTGAGTATAGGAGGCTGTTTTACTGTTAAAAGAAGAAAAGGGTGTGTGTTAGTCACTACTTAAAGAAAATCCAACCATTGATTATCTTAAGCATAGAATTCTAAAACAAAGTATTAAAAAAGGTAAGAAATTGATCTAAATATACCATAAGGGCAAAATACTATATAGGCACCTCGAGGAAGTACAGTTGTTCAATGGGGACAAGAGAGACCGTGGATAGCACAGGCAGTTTTACATGCAAACTTGATCCCATTTTGATTCCAGCAACAACTGTCCTATTATTCTGTTAAATGGTAGGATCAACCCTTATTCTCCCTCCTAACTCTTTTCAACTACAAGCCTTAGATTTTTTTTTTTCCTTTTCAGAAACATAAACATATAACACTTGAATATAAAATTTGTGCCAAGAATAAAGAAGAATCTATTTTAAATACCCCTGTATCTTCGCAGTACATTATGAGAATTATATTTTGCACCATCATTATCACTGAAACTAAATGATACTATTTATTTTTCTTGGTCTCTAAAGAAAAAAAATCTTAGTTCACCCTTTTACGTTAATAACTATTAGAGGGGAAAAGTTTCCTTTTTGACTTGATCTTAATTTTAGCAACCAAATATTCCAGATTCAAATTCAGTTGATACATTGGAATAAATTACTGCCATGGTGCTGGGAAATACAGGGTGTCTAATTAATAGCACACTTTTTCATTTCAGAAATACAACACCAAATGTATTATAAAGCAGATGCACAGATGATTTCATAGTGCATTTGTATTGTTCTTGGGTTTTCCAGGATGCCGTTTTAAAAACTCGGCAAATGATTGCAGAGAATTAGTTGAATTGATTCTAATTGTGCATTGGGCAACAGAAATTGAAATTAAAGGTATCCAATCAATGTGCTTTAGTGCAGTCATATAAGCAGTGTTGTACAAATGATCAATAAAGCTGGCCCTGATCATCTTTAATCATATAGGACTAATTTGTGAGAACAACATAAGCATCATGAGATGTCTTCTCCGAGAAATATTAAATCCTATAACATTTGGCAAGAATCTCACTTGTGGAATTGTTGACTCTTGTTGACTGTTACAGTGATAGGAACAAAGCAGCAGCAATAAGTCTACCCAGCTCCCAGGGAACCAGCTCCCAGGGAGAACTAGCTTCTGTAAGGTTTTCCCATCAGTTGGAAACAATCTCTGCTTTCCCCTAGATTTCTCTATCAATGGGAGGGACGATGTCCTAACAATGGACCACCATCCTTTTATCTTCCAGCGTGCTCAGGAAAGTAGTTTTCCAACAAGTAGAGATGGGTAGAATATTTGTAGAGGAGATCATCCCAAAGTTACATAAAATTTGCTCTTAATTGGAGAGGCTTCATTCATTCAGGTACGGAGTGATACAGCTTGTTGTGCACAGAGAAGTTATTATCAAGAATCAAGGATCAGGTTTAAACAATGCATAGTGGCAGTGTTAAAGTAATGTTATAATTAATGGTATCCATGAATTTCTGTTGGTATCTGAGAACTTCCTTAATTCAATATCTCTAAGCTGTTGTACAATGGTACCCAAAATTCTGGCCCAGAATTTTTGGAATATATCAGAAAACGGGAGAAATTGGTTTAAGAAAATATATCTTTACATCTTTTCTGCAAAATGTTACTGCAGAATAATATTCTTTTCAATATTACTCATATCTTTGCTATATGCTTCTCTTCCTAAGCAACATTAATTTTAATATTCATGAGTAAAATTTGAATCTGTTTTTGTCTTTGCTGGCAGACAAAGTCGAAACTCCATTTAAAAAAAAAAATGTCCTGCTTGTAAATCAGCCTCTTGGATTATTATACCAATGTGATATCCACATTTTTAATAGTTTTTGCATCAGGCTGTTTTTGCATTTGACTAATCTGCCACAGCTGCTCTCTCTAAATCAAGTTATTAAAAGTTGTTAAGCTGCAGTAATGCCACAAATTGCTTAGAGGTGCTCCTAAATCAGGTAGTTGGTTTACTAGGTTTTTGTAAACAACAACAAAGATTTTATAAAATGTTTTTCTTTCGAATATTGTTGCAACATGGTACTAAAAAATGATAGTACCAGATTGACCCCTTGTGTCCAGTATCATAGTCTGTTCTATTGCAAACCATCTATAAGGGTGACATACTGTCTTATCTCTATATATAATATAAGCCTATTTACTATGTATACAACTGATTCTGAATGATAGTTATTTATATTTAGACAAAATGTTAAGAAAGGGCATTTGAGGATTCTCTTATACTCCCCTTTCCACACTTCTCACTTAATCATCATTAGATAAAGTATAATAATTTTCTTTCTATCTGGGTCTCTATATTTTATGTCACTCAGTAAAATTTATTGCTCTCAACGTTCCTATAGACAGAGGGATTCAAACCAGGTAATTATGTTAGATATGTGTCACCAAAGCAGGCAGGGGTGGGATCCAACAGGGTTAACTATTGGTTCGGTGATTTATGAGGTTCGGTGATTTACGATGTGCTTCCTTCCCTGCACGCTGCGCCCGCGGGCCTGTAAATCGTCATCAGCACACTGCGTGCAGAAAAGCAGCCTTTGAAAAAGGACTTTTTTCCTGCTTTTTAAACTGCAGCTGTGCCTTGTGCAGCAGCTGAAGTTGAAAAAGCAGGAAATAAAGGTCAGGTAAGAACCCGGGCAGGTGGGTGGGCAAAAACATCAGCAGACATAGAACCAGTTCTATGTCTGCTGCTCTTCAGAGCTACCGGTTCTACAGAAGTGGACAGAACCAGTAGAAACCCACCCCTGAAAGCAGGACATATTTATTGCCAACCAAGCTCTGAACTGTGTTGTGCTATCTGCAGGCTGAAACAAGAAGCAACCTTTTCAAAACCCCTCAGAAGAGTTCAGAAATTCTAAAAGGATTTGCAGTGGAGATGTATCTTCTTTATCTATATATTCTTGCTCTTCTGTCCAGAAGATGACAATCAAATGATGAGGATGTGGAATTTTTACAGTCCAAGTTGGGTGTCATAACATCTTCTGGTAATTTGTTGAATGGCTTCCTGACAAATTCTGTCAGTTTGAAGAATAGAAATCTGCATCTTTCAGCTGCTACAGCCAAGATGTCCCATACAAAAAAAATATCTGGGAATTGATTGGAGCTCCACATATTTGCTACTTGCTTTATTTAACATGTAAGCCTTATGCCCTGATTATGAAGAGACATAAAACAATTGGTACAAAACACCATCATGAAATGCTCTTGAGACATGATGATGGTAGCAATGGTGATATTGTTTCCAACCTGTATTAGAACCTTAAGACCACCCATTTTTGTTTTCAATCCATTTATATCACAAACCATTTATTGTGGCATCTTTCATGCAGTTGTACATGAGGGATTCACATACACCATAAAAAGCATGGTGCCATAAGAAGAGTCTTTGCGAAAAGAATAAAACCTAGTTAAAATTATATGTCTAGTCTCTACATTTCTAATTGAGAAGTATGTATCTGGAACTTGATAAATGTATTTTTAGCAGTCTCATGAGTCATCATTTTTTTCAGCAGAATAAGTTACCACCACCAGAATCATGGGATTGCTTATGGATTCTGACTTACAAAAAATACATGAATTCCTCTACCACCAAATTAAACATGAAAAATATTATCATACTTACAATCTGTAACCTGTAAGGTGTGCCAGCTATCATGCTGCTTGGAGCGCAGTTTGCTGAAAATGAATACTTTACACATTTTGTCAAATCTTCTGCCTTGCTCTTTAATTTTAAAGGATGGAGATTTCTCCTTCCTTACAGCACCTCCATTTGTTATTTGTCACTTTTTTTACTGAATGAAACAGCATGTGTACATTGTGTGGATTCCATAGGTTTAAAGATTTCTCTCAAATCATTTCCGTAACAGGAAATGTAGATATCCCAGACAGGGAGATTAATTACTTCTTTCCAGTCAGATAAGCCCATTACCTGTCCTTCTGTGATTTAGGAAAACATCATCAAGAATAAATGTTTATTAGGCCTATATATGGCCTTCAAAACATCTGAAGTTATTGGTAAGACTAAAAAGTAGGCAAAATACAATTTTATTAAATATAAAACAATACAAATAACAATAGGAATCATTAATATTTCTGCTAATCATCAGTAGTAAATGTGAAGAATAGAGAAAATAAAAGCATAAAATTGGGCAGCATGGAAGGATATCACAGAGTCTTGCATGAATAGAAGTAGCTGGTAAGCATTATGTTCTCTACCATGGTTGTTTGTTAAATTGGGATAGATGAATGTCTTACAAGATTCCCTGCAAAAACAACAACAAAGGTGTTTGTGACTTAGTGTCTCTACAGAATTGTGAGGCAGCACTGATGATGTTACCTAGTTGGGTAATGATATGTCTACAAGAAAACAAATTCAGAAAGCACGAAGGACTCTACAGACTTTTCCCCATATAGGTAGATAGCTGCTAAAAATGGTTTTACTGGCAAAATTTTTTTTTGAAAAAAACCAACAATGCTTAGGTGTTTAATGGAAAAAAAATCATGGTTCTGAAGGTTAATAATCACTTCACATTTATAGATTTTCCTAAGACATATATTTATTTTATTTATTTGTATCTTGTCTTTATACAGTATATATATATTACAAATAACTCAATATGGCGAACATATCCAACATACCTTCTTCCTCCTATTTTTCCCACATACCTATTTCCCCCACAACAACTCTGTGATGTAGGTTGAAGGGAGAGAGGGGGGGGGAGGGAGGGAGGGAGAGGGTGAGAGACACTAGGCCAAAGTTAGCCAGGTAGGCTAAAGTTAGCCAGCTGCCTTTCATGGCTAAGGTGAAATTTGAACTCATGGTATCCTGCTTTCTAGTCTGGTGCCTTAAATACTAGGCCTACAAACACAGGAGATAAATAGCAGGCTGCATCTTTTTTTAGTTTTTTTAGTTTTCAAAGGTCTGAAAAGATCTCTTTTTAAAACGTCCATTGGATCCAATTGTAAGAAAGATATTTGTTCATTTATAATTTATTTTTTCAGATGTTTATGTATTGCACATACATTGTTTTTGGGCTGCTATTTATTTTTATTTTTTTAATGTAACAGGACTTTATTTCCTAGAAAAAGATTGCCTTAGTTCCCCTTTATATTTTGGTTATGTAAATGAGGTACTTTGACACAGAAATGCAGAACAACCATACAATCGTAACAGAGATGGCGAAAAGTTCAAAAGTCATACAAAGTAATAGCTGAGTGGTAGCCAAGGTCCTTCAAGAAGAACTATACATGGAAATTATATTGTACCAGAAAGTTTCTGAGTTGTCAGTAACTGGGACTTGCTGGGTTTCAGATATGGCCTGCTTTGGGGCACCAGATAAAAACTGAATGCACTAATTATCACATTAAAAAAGAGGAAAACCTTCTACGCACAAATTCTATCCATGCTTTCTACAATTTTGTAAATAATGAACTAAAAGACTCAAGGTTCATCCCACTCCTGAAAGGACTTAATGGCAAAGACTGCAATGACAACACCATCAAAGCAAGCCTCTTTAACACATTCTTTGGCTCAGTATTTGTAAACAGCAATGGATCAAGCCCAGTACTTCCTAGTTGAACCACAGACAACTACAATGATCGAATACATATCGATTTTACAGAAGACATTGTTGAAAAAGCACTGCACAATCCAAAACCATCCCTATCTATTGGACCGGATGGAATATGTGCCTACTTCTTTAAAAAGCTATCCACTGCCATAGCTGAACCTCTAAGCATAATCTTTAAAAAATCTTTCAGGACCAGTTCCTTGCCAAAACTAGGGTCACAAGCCACGGTCATCACCATCTTCAAAAAGGGAGACCCCAGCCTAGTTGAAAATTACAGACCAATCTCCTTATGCTGAGTCACCTGTAAAGTCATGGAATCAATTATTAACCCAATCCATTATCCTCCACTTAGAGACAAACAACCTCCTCTCTAATAAACAATTTGGTTTCAGAAAAAAAATTATCCTGTAATCTGCAACTCTTACACTGCAAAAACATATGTACTGTACAACTCGATCAGGGCAAAGCAATAGACACAATCTACATAGACTTCTGTAAAGCTTTTGAGTCAGTGATACATGACAAACTACTACTAAAACTAAAATCTTATGATACCTCTGGACACCTACATAACTGGATAGAAGCATTCCTGTCAAACAGACAACAAATGGTCAAAATTGGGAGCGTCCTATCAAATTCTGTACCTGTCAACAGTGGTGTCCCCCAAGGCAGTGTTTTAGGACCAACTCTCTTCATACTCTACATAAATGACCTCTGTGATCCTATCAAGAGCAACTGCATTCTCTTCGCTGATGATGTGAAGCTATTCAACACCACAGACAATACACTACCCTCCAAAAAGACCTTGACTATGTATCAGAATGGTCAATCAAATGGCAACTTCAAATCTCAACAAATAAATGCTCTGTCTTACATATTGGCAGAAAAAAAATTAGAAACTTTGTTGAGGATCCAAACTTGGTCAAAGACCTTGGACTACTCATCTCAAATGATCTAAGTGCTAGAGCCCACTGTAACTACATAGCCAAAAAGGCATTAAGAGTTGTTAACCTAATCCTACGTAGCTTTTTCTCTGGTAATATTACACTACTAACTAGAGCATACAAAACATTTGCTAGACCTATACCTATACCTATACCTCATCAGTCTGGAACCCATATCATGTATCTGATATTAACACAATTGAAAAAGTCCAGAAATATTTCACAAGAAGAGTTCTCCACTCCTCTACTCATTGTAGGATACCTTATGCCACCAGACTTGAAACTCTAGACCTAGAAAATCTAGAACTATGCCACCTTTGGTCCAATGTAAGTATAGTATATAAAACCATACATTGCAATGTCCTACCTGCAAATGAATACTTCAGCTTCAATCATAACAATACAAGAGCACACAACAGATACAAACTCAAGGTTAACCACACCAAACTTGACTGCAGAAAATACGACTTCAGCAACAGAGTGGTCAATGTTTGGAATACCTTACCTGACTCTGTGGTTTCTTCCCCAAACCTCAAAAACTTTAACCTTAGATTGTCTACTATTGACCTCACCCCTTTCCTAAGAGGCCTGTAGGGGGCGTACATAAGTGCAACAATCGTGCCTACCATCCCTGGTTTTTTTCTTATAGGTATCTATCTCATGTATTCAAAACTATATTTATTTTTATACCTGTATCTTGTAAGCGATTGACAAATCAAATAAATACTAAATACATATATAGCTGGAAATCATCAAGATGAAAATGACAACCACCTCCAAATTGACAGATAACTTTTCCTAGCTGTTTAATGTCGAAGTTAAATAAAATAGATAATAAACTCAAGCCCTGGAACTGAAATGCTCCATTCTTATCTCCCAGCCACATCAATCCAGAACTCTCTTCTCAAGAAGAAAAGGAGCTATTACAAAACACTTCCCCCAAATGCTATTCCTTGCAATCAACCCAAAGGAATACTACATCTAATAGTAATAAATACTGCTGAAAAATGTAGCAGCTCAAGTAACATTACCCTGTAAATCTGGTCACAAGAACCTTTTTCTTCCTTCTCTCCCTTTTTTATAATATGCAGTAAACCCAGTATTCTGCACAACATGAGCACTTGCGTGCATTTTTCATCCATTTTATTGGTTCAAATAAAGGTATCTCTATTGTTTTGCATAGATTTCTATGGATATTGGAAATGCTTAAGTAGATAGTTTTAGTCTCTTAAAAACATCAAGGAAGCAAGTTTGGCTATTTCTAACTTTGGTTTGTATTGTGCTCCTCACAGTGCTGGTTTTTGTTTTTTGTTTTTGCAAAATGCTTGTCATTGATGGTTAAAGAAGAAAAGACTCAGGTGTCTGAGTGCATCTTGGAGAACACAATTCTTCTTTATGCATTGTGAGCAAAGAGCATATAGGCAGAATTCCTGCTGTCATAAACTCACTGAAGCAGAGAAGAGCAAGGGGGGGGGCATTCCTTTTAGCGTCATCTACCTTGCAGTACACCCCAGCAAGAAAAGCTCTGAATTGCTAAGTACTGTGGTTGTTGCATAACTGAACAAATTGCAGCGATGCTGAAGCAGGAGTCATTAGTCAGGAAAGAGGAGACATGGAGAATGGAAAAGTCACATGTTTGTCCACTCATTTAAGCATTTTTTTAAAAAGTTTCCAAAAAGAATATTTGCAGCTCAGGGTTAAAATGAGGGTTCCTTGAACTTGATTGTTTTCTTGCAGATGTTTCATTACTCAGACTCTAGGTAACATCATGTGCCCCACCAACTC
Source organism: Pseudonaja textilis (assembly GCF_049901715.1). NCBI lineage: Eukaryota > Metazoa > Chordata > Lepidosauria > Squamata > Elapidae > Pseudonaja > Pseudonaja textilis. The sequence goes on from NC_141990.1 coordinate 120,373,142, forward strand.
TGACAGGGCAAGCCAATAAAATATAAACTGAGAGCAAATCCTGCTCCTTACTAGCACTAATGGTGTTATCTAGTTTGGGTAACAAAATAACTTCAAGAAAAAAACTAAGCTCAGAGAGTACCAGTGACCCCTCAAAAAAAAATTGCATGAGACAGAAGAACCACATATGGATCCTAATACAGGTAGTCCTTGACTCAAAACAGTTCATTTAATGAACATTCAAACTTACAATGATGCTGAAAAAAGTGACCTATGACCATATTTCACACTTTCGACCTTTCTAGCATCCCAAATATGATCAAAATTCAGATGCTTGGTTCACACTTATGACTTGCTGTATTCCAAGGCTATGTGATCACCTTTTACAATCTTTTGACAAGCCAGATCAATGGGGAAGCCAGATTCATTTAACAACTCTGTTACCAACATATCAGCTGCAGTGTATGGGCCCTTCTTTTACAGAGACCGGTTCCCAGGATACCTGGGCAGTCATCTAAAGTACTCAAATTACAGGATGTTGACATTCTTGTTCCAATTTCTTGAGTGAATTGAGTGAACCTTTTCAGTGGTCTGCAAATGGGGAAAAAAATGCCACTTCTACCATATTTCTGTGGTGCTTCCCCCCCCTTATTCTCCTGTTTCATTAAAGTGAAGGCAGGGGACCTTTGGTTTTTCTGTGACAGCAAGTTCAGGGCCAGCCAAAGTGCTTTGTCTCTTCTTGTAAGTTAAGCCCCTCTTTTAACATTCTCTTCTTCTTCTTTTGTCTAATGTCTCAGTGCACTTTCACACTTCTATAGTTTGCCACCTTTCCCCTTTCCAGTGCAGATCATCTGAGTAAGAGTATTTCATTTTTTAGGTCAGGAGAGCAAAAAGGCCATATTACTGATCAGCTAAGGAGCAAAAGAGGCAAACAGTTTTTTTTTAATTCTGTTTTGCATGAAGAGAATTATTCCACTGATACAGGATGTGCAATGAGCTGGTTTCTTTCTTTCTTTCTTTCTTTCTTTCTTTCTTTCTTTCTTTCTTTCTTTCTTTCTTTCTTTCTTTCTTTCTTTCTTTCTTTCTTTCTTTCTTTCTAAAATCAAAATTATGCCTACTGGTCCCCACATGGCTGTATCACAATGCCTGAATGTCTGATCTAACAGCCTACTGTAATTTCCCAAGCTGGTCAGCTGGAAGCATTTGCCACTGAGTCCTTGAATTTTTGCATAGAAGAGTTGAATTATGCGGCTTCTGACTTGGTCCAAGATAAATTAGAATTATTGAATGAATTCAAGCAAACATTCCTAAATCGTGTAGTGCAATTTTAATGCCTTGGTTTTTTTAATCCAAGAAAAACTAATGTACATATTTTAACAATTCTATTTTTAGATGAAAAGTACTGCTAGTTTGCAAAACAATTTGTTTTAAGACAAATTGGTTTAGTTTAGTAGATATAATCCAGTTTTTAAAACAATTGGCTAAAATCACTAGACCAACCATATCAAGTCATATTGCCTAAGAAAGAATAAAATATTTGGAAATCAAATATAAATATTATGTTCCATAAGAAATCTATTAAATGAAAAAATCAGCATTTTTTCAGCTATTCCTGTTGAAATGAAGCTACTACATTTTATGCCAGATTAGTTCTCTGATGGTATATTCTGATGACAGTAACTATACTCATGAACTTGCATGCTAGTGTCTAAGCAATTTCTTTCTTATCCCTTACTTCAGCTATGGATAGTGAAGTAAACATTACCTTTCAAACTCCCTTAGTAGTACAGTAGTTGATAATTTATATTATCTTGTATGCAGGGAATAAAGGAATGTAATTGTTTCCAAAGATCTTAAAGAACATCAGAGCACTTATATAAACCTTAGCACTCCACAGCCAAGTGACAATATGCTGGTTTCAAATAACTAAACTATAAATCCTGGTCAAAGAATAAATGAATGTGCTTTGGGGATTAAGAATTGTAAAGGCAATCTAAGAATTCTTATTTTATGGGAGCCTAGGCTTAAAATGGAGAGATATATAGATAATCCTCAAGTTGTGACCACAATTGACCCCCTAATTTATGTTGTTCAGTGAAACATTTGTTAAGTGCCCCATTTTATGACTTTTTTTACTGCAGTCATTAAGTGAATCATTGCATTGGTTACATTAGTAACATGAATCTGGCTTTACCATTGACTTTGCTTGTCAGAAGTTTGAAAAAGCTGATCACATGACTCTGGGACACTGCAATCATCATAAATCTGAACCAGTTGCCAGCCATCTAAATTTTGATCACATAACCATGTGGATGCTGCAACGGTGGTAAGCATGAAAAACAGTTATAAGTCACTTTTTTCAGTGTCATTGTAACCTTGAATGGCCACTAAATGAACTGTTGTATGTCGAGGACTACCTATAATGAAGTAGGTCTTCAGAAATCATACTTAATTCAGAGAATTATCTGACATATACTTGCAGCAATTGCAAACTTGATGAGGAAAAAGGATCGGAGCAGCAAAATGGTCAGACAGATAACAGATAATCAGAGTTGGAAGAGACATCTAGTCCAACCCCCCCCGCCCCCGCCCAAGCGGGAGACCCTACATCGTTTCTGACAAATGGAAGTCCAGTCTCTTCTTGAAAGTCTCAAATGATGGCGCTCCCACAACTTCCAAGGGCAAGGAGAAATAAGGTTTCTCCTTATTTCCAAGTTAAATTTCTCCTTGTTCAGTTTCCATCTTCAACTGCTGAGAGAAGATGAATATTTGTCAGATTAAAAAAAAGATGAAGCTTTAGAACAAGAAGTAACTGTCAGCAAGACACTCAGACAAAGGAGCAAGCTCAGTGGAGCACAGCAACTATAAAAGGCAAGAGTCTGAAAAGATACTGTACATCTCTAGAATTCAAATAGGTTTCAAGCCCTCATGGATGAAACAGTTCTGAGCCTCCAGAATCGGAAAAAAAGCTACAGTGATGAACAGGAGAAAGTACCACAGATCCTTTAAGAGCACAGACTGTGCAACTCCGTCCTGCAAGAAGGCAAAGAAGAGAGTTGTAGCAATTGGGGAGTCACTTGTCTTCATTTTTGGAAGAGTATCAAAAACTGAATAAGAATAACGAGCTTTATAAATAAAGTTGATGAGAAAGTCTTGGGGTTTGGGGCACAATAGTCTGTGCTTTTATAAAACTAAAAGTCATTTGAACCCAGTCAGAGACATCCATATACTGAGAGTTTTTGTGCTCCTGCAAAAACAAACAAGCAAACCTCCTACAGCTGCCATTTTGCAGACACAATTCTTTTTCTTCTTTCTTTAAAGAAAACCCTAAGAGATTGGAGTATGCTATATTTGATAAGAGAGCTTTAAACGGAATCTTCTTAGAGTTGAACCTAAAAACAGCAGAGTCAGAGCCTCAGACATTTGCAAATCATTTTTTTTTAATTATTTAAATACAGACATGTGCATAGGCAAGTACATGTGCAATGCTGTTTTAAAATAATTTTAGGCCAACTTCTTCTTTAAATGGTTGGTAATCTGGTCATGTTTTTTTTGGGAAGCCTCTACCTATTAACACCTATTAACCTTAAAGCTAGACTTTAAGCTTCCTTTGTGTTTCCCAAATAGCAGAACCAGGAAAAGTATTGCCTTTCTTTTAGCCTTGGTCCTTTAACTGGGTTAAGGGGAGGGAAAGAATGAAGTTAACAGCAAATACTGGTTAAAGACAGTAATGATGGCATTCTGCTGATTGAGTAAGAGAAGCCTGGCTAGAGAGAGAACCTTAATTGGATTTGGACAATAAATAAGTCAGTCAGTCAGTCACAGAAAAACGTACAGGTGAAAGTAAGGAAGAAGCCTGGCTTTCCTGGAAAGCATTAAGATTTTTCAAATTTCTTTCAGCCTGATCTTCCATCACATTCCACTTAATTATGCAGCAGAAATAACCTCCCCAGTAAGGCTTGCTGACTATTGATTTAGATAAGTATTGACTTGAATAGGTTCCCATTGTTTTCTCTTGCCGACATTGATATACGGGGCTTTGCTTCTTTTTACAGAGGTTTCCTTAAAATGAAAGAATTCCAATTAAATATCTCTTGGAGCATTTTTCATTCTAAGCCAATTATCCACCCTAATGCCTGTGTTACTCCACCAGTTCTAACTTTAATGAGCATAGCAGACCAAATGGCATTGTAATCAGCTGCCACAACTGCGTGATTCAGTTTGATGCCCTGCAGTAGGGTGGAGGGGAGAATCACATGTGTTTTCTTTGCTAACTCTGCAGTAAGGAAGGTTCTTGCCATCTGTATTCATTAACTAATTTCATCAGACTCTTTCCCTAACGCCTTTCCTTAGCTTGTGAAGTTGATGTTCAAAAATAAATGTATAATATTCTATATACTGTATACTTACAGGCTGTTTCACACCACCAGAGGAAGGTACAAAATTTCTACTTATGGGTGCTTGTTTGTTTGAGACATAGCTAACTTTTTAGCACTGGGGGTGTTAGATCGGGTAGATCGGTTCCCACAGAGACGCGAGACCAAAGTGTACATTCAGCTCTTTATTTCAGTGTTAAGACCTGTACAAGATCTTGGAGCCACCGCAGCCCTTCATATAGGGATTGCTCATGGCTCCATGGCCAATGACAGCACTTTGAACCTCCCGCGATCGGCTCGGCCAATCGTGGTTGATTCTTAGCATGCCAATCACAGCTGTTCAGTCGACCAATCAGGTCATGGTCCTTGTGGACCAATCAGAATTCAGTGTTTGGAGAATGCTAATATAGAACAGGGGGCAGGGAGAGAAAGAGAAAGGAAGGAAGGAAGGAAGGAAGGAAGGAAGGAAGGAAGGAAGGAAGGAAGGAAGGAAGGAAGGAAGGAAGGAAGGAAGGAAGGAAGGAAGGAAGGAGCATATTAAATCAATAAAATGAGTACCGAAAACTTGTAACAATCAAAAACCTGATTAAAAAGAGATGTGTTACATATTTACTAAATAGAGAGAGTGGAGGCCCAAGGCAACCCTCAAAGAAATATGTGCCAAAGGGTGGGCACAATGCAGGAGAAGGCTCCCTCCCCCATGCCAGAAAGATGAGCCATCATCAAAGACCTTCTCCTGCAGTTCTTAACAAGTAAACAGGTTCATACCAGTGGTCTTCAATTATCCCCCTGTTCAAAAGACGATTTCTTTAGTAAAGGTTTTCCACCTTTTTTAGGAAATGGGGTTGATCCTTCCTACAAGTAGGCTTTATCACTTTACTTCAACTATCAGGCCAGTTCTATGCTAAGTGATTGTTCATCCATTGAGGAATAAAGGTCAAAGATGCAGTTGGCCTTCATATCTCCACATGCCCTATCTACATATTCAATATAGCCAAGCCAAAGTATCCCAAACAAGACAAGTAGTTGCTGAATTAACATTGTTAGAATGTAACAAACAAACAAGAACCATAATCTAAGTTTACTGTGTCTGCAATGAACAATGCAAATTGTTCATAGCACATCACCAACAATTTCAGCTTCCTCATTCCAAACTTTTTGTGAAGGAGACCCTACACAGTCAGGAACAGCAACACCATCTGTTTGGTTCAGCACAGGCAGAGAAATTAATGCTCTTGGCTGCCACTACTGATAAGTTTTGAATTACTGGCATACTTACACAAATAACAATTTCTAGTACCCTTCTAGTCTTCCAAGAAGCAAAGGAAAAATAGCCATGGTTGTTGTTTTTACACAACATAGTTGGAAACCTGAGCCATACGGCAGATGGTGGGGATAAGGCTATGCAGTTCTCAATTCCTGAAAATTGATCAGGCAAGAACAAACAAAATGGCTGATTTTATCGCCAGTCATTTCTGTTTAGGTAAAGGCAGACTCTAATTGTGGTTGTCCAAAGGAAGAGAGATAGAAGTTATCCACATAACATTCTAAGATATAAAGTGGTTTGACTGATTGAAGTATTATGTCTAAATGTAGCCAACTGTAAGACTCCTTTAGTTGCTTGATAATTGGATGGCCCTAAATAATGAATTAAATAAATGGATGAATAAAAAATGGCTTGTTTCACATTCTCAATGTGGATGACTATTTCCTGAAGAGAAGGAATATTTCAGCAAATCATAGTCATGCAAACCTTATTTTAACATTATGTGGGAGACAGTCATTCTCTCACAGCTGAACCCACCTCACAGGGGAGTTGTGGAGAAATTTGGAGGAGAAAGGAATATTAGGTATGTTCCCTGCCATGAGTTTCTTATAAAGTAACAAAGATGTGATAAAAATCTAATTTAAAAAAAGTCAAGGATGCTGTTCAATTCAGGCACTGCTTATGATCATCCCATAGCAATTTAGATATTATCAGAATCAAAATCATGGGTGAGACACCTTAACATATATTCAGAGTAGCGACTTATATTTTTATGAATAGACTTTATTTCTTGTTTTTGCTACCTTGACTGTTGATGCTATGTTACATTCTTTTAGTTCAGGACTTGTATTTCTCATGCTCAGTCATGTTCAGGAACAGAACCGCAAAGGTGAAGATGTTATTTTTTGCTGAAAATAGTTGCTGGATTTTCTTAACATTTTTTTTATCATTGACAAGAGACTTATCAGTAGCAAGGTCAAGAATGAAAGAAATGACATGCAGGTTTTTAGACTGTTGAACCAAACTCTCTCAAGAGGTGAAAACAGGTGTTCACAATATGCGGCCATCTAGAAAATCAGTGACTAGATTTGATTATTATATTTAGCAATATTCACTTTAAAAACTATACATAGAAAAATAGTTTCTTTTTAACTGTTGCGACTTTAAGAAAATGCCCAGGTTTCTACATCACCTTTTCATTCATTTACCCAATAGTTCATGTGGTATGTATCTATATTACTGGACAACAGTGGGTATGCATTTTTTATGTGTGTCTCTGTGTGTGAAAAATATACTAGCCTAGCCTAGCCTAGTCTATAATGGGGTTTTCCTGGCATATATAGATACATATTCTAATGGCAGAAAGGAAGAGGAACTTGATGAGGATGAAAGAGGAAAGCATAAAAGTTGATGTAGGAGATGACTAGGCTGAGGCCGAGGGAGGGGTCAAATGCATCATCAATCATGAGTCTATTTGCATCCGCAAGAGAGCTAAGTCCAGCCCACCCTGGATTCCTGAGACTCTTATCTATAGCCAATTTGCCTGGACCATTAGTAGTTCAGATTCTTGTAGAGAATTTAACCTTGCAAGAAATCTTTGTAATCATTTGAACTTCCTGGACCTCCTGATTTCCCCTGCGCTTGACAGTTGACTTGAAATTCAAAATTAAAAAAAAAACTAAGATCATGGCATCTGGCCCTATCACTGTCTGGCAAATAGAAGGGGAAGAAATGGAAGCAGTGACAGGTTCTATTTACTTGGGCTCCAAAATCTTTGCAGGTGGTGATTGCAGCCATCAAATTAAAAGGTACTTGCTCCTTGGGAGAAAAGCTATAGTAAACCTAGACAGCATATTAAAAAGCAGAGATATCACCTTGCTAACAAAGATCCGTATAGTCAAAGCTATGGTTTTCCCAGTAGTAATGTATGGCTGTGAGAGTTGGACCATAAGAAGGCTGAGTGCCAAAGTATTGATGCTTTTCAATTGTGGTGTTGGAGAAAACTCTTGAGAGTCCCTTGGACTGTAAGGAAATTAAATCAGTCTATCCTAAAGAAAATCACCCCTGACTGTCCTTTGGAAGGACAGATATTGAAGCTGAAGCTCAAATACTTTGGCCACCTATCAAGAACAGAAAAAGAAGACCTGATGTTGGGAAAGATTGAAGGCAAAAAGGGAAGGGGAAGAGCAGTGGATGAGATAGTGTCATTGGCATAATTGGCATCAATTTGGTCAAACTCTAGGAGACAGTGGAGGATGGGCAGGCTGTCATGATGTGGTCCATGGGGTCACAGGGAGTTGGACATGACTTAGTGACTGAACAATAACTATATACTCTATGTGTCTGTATATTCATTAATATAGGTTTTATGATTTAGACTTTACTTGCTACTTTCTTACATATATCTTTGTAGTCCCATGAGAAACATGCTACTCATCAAAGTAGATAAGAACTTGGTAGGTGAAGTATTTAAAATCTTCTATGTTTTTACCCTTTAAGTTCTCATATTTAATTTTTATAACCATACTTTTTGAGTCAAAAGTAAACACTTAACACAAAGCACTCCGATTATAAAAGTTAGAGAGAAGGAGAATATGTCACTTCCTAATTACAACATTTAGGGGAAAAAACATAACATATGGATAACAGAGCTGCTGACTGACAGTTCACATATAATTATTACAACCTCTAAAGTAAATTCACTTGGTAAAATATAAACATTTTTGTTAGGCAGCTAAAATTACATGGAGAACATTTGGATGACATGAATGTTAGAAGAGGAGATCATGCCAAACTTGGCATCTCTTTTTCTGTTTGACATGCTTAATAAAGTGATTTTGTTACAGAAATTACAGACTTTTTTAAAAAAACAAGCTATGTCTTGTCCTTCATCATCAAATAAAGAGATATTTATGTCAATGGGAAGGCAAGCTGTTCCATTTTGCATTGTTTAACATATAGAAATTGCTTTTGCAAGATTCTAAGTCAGCAGCTCAGCTCAGCTGCTGTAAAACAAACTTTGCTCCCCAAAGTCTGGTGCATTATCTCACAGAACTGTTTTTGTTTTGTGGTATAGCAGATTTAATAGAAGTCATTTATTGTTAGTGTAAATTCCTTAGAGTTCAAGATTAATAGCAACCCTGTAAATTCAGAGTTTCTCAAATGACCAAAGGCCAAATGTGTTAAACCCGTATCTTAACTATATTGTCAAAGTGCTTTTCCCCACCACTTCAGCTTTCCTTAAAGCTGGCTTTCTTCCCGTAAATACAAATTTACTTCAGGTATTGTGACAACTTACTGACAGTATTGATTGTGGCTTCCAAAGCTCCCCTGGAGATTTCTTCTAGACGTTTAAGAATAAGGGCCTTACAAGTGAAGGGATTTAAAGACCAAAGGCAACACTGAGATGGAATAGCTGTGGTGCTGCTTCTGCATCCTAATGCTATTATTGTTTCCTGAAAGCACATAAGGAGCTCTGTTTTTATCAAATGTGGTACATAAGTAAATTAAATTTACATCTCGAAATGGGACCTCCAGGAAGAAAATTAGACAAAATGAATTTCTGAAGAGCTGGATTGGCCTTCCAATCTTAGGAATTTCTAGCATCAGTTTGATATCTCTAATCTGAATTAATTTGCCGTTTGCCTGGCTACATGGGGAAAACTTGCCATCTTTTTTTTATTAGCCCAAGTTTTACTCTGTGTGGAAGGGAAAAATAATGCAGATGGAAAAGGAAAACAGTCATTCTTAATGATGGCAGTTCTGTTGCTAAAGGGGTAACTTACTGAAAACGTGTTAAAGGTACTTCTGAATGAAATTCAAAATATTTGCAGCAACAGACAAAAAGTATAAAATTAATTTCTATATATAAATGCAAAAAATATAATTTGTAGAATAATTGAGGTATATTTGTTGCTGAAAAAAGCAACAATAATGCATGCTAGACTGAAAGATATGGTACAAGTAAAATAGCAAAGCAAAACAAGACCACAGTGAAGTAAGCTGGGTAGAGAACCAAGCCAGAAGGAAGGGTTACTTCTCAAGGAAAAAGACCAATATGGCATTTTTTTCTCTCTCTTAGAAATAACTGGTCAGTGCATGACAGCAGACAAGATAAGATAAGGGTCGATATTTAGAGAGAAAGCTAACACTGTAATAAATGAAGGAAAGGAGAAATACAAATAACACAATCCTTAGCTGTGGTAGAAAAAAATTGAATTGTGTTACCTGGGACTTTCCTATTAACCCTAAACCTAACCCCTTGAAAATTATTAGGGCTGTATTAGTATATGCGTTAACCTAAACTCCTTTTCAGAAATGTAGAAGCATACCTGAACCTGTAAGATGAAAGATGGGAGGTCTCAAACCTTCTCTCACAGAAACCCTTTGAATTTTCAGTTCCAGTAACTGTGTAAAAAGTGTTTCAGATTGTATATGTCACAAAATTTCTTTAAAACACATATTGTATTAGCACTGATTTTCAATACCCACATCCCATCCAATGTATAAAAACCTGGCTGATTGAAGTAGTACCTGACTGATTATATTGTTCCAATGTATTTAGATGGAACATTGCCACTCATGAGTTGGCTGGGTGCACTGCAGCTTGATTGCCAGTGAACAATGAAGTAAAAAGGCAACTGAACTATGGAAGCATAATAACTAATTGAAATTCTCCAGCAAAATTTTCTGATGGCTATATACTTTGCAAGAACATATCTTGCCATGCTTTCAAATTATGGTCTTCGTTTCAAAGAAATGTCCATTAGTTCCTGCTCACTGAATCATCTTTAATCTGAGCTTCCCTTCTATCAACAACTCCTCCTCCTCTCTCATCAAGAGGAATGTCACCCTAAGGATATCTTCTAAAACATATTCAGTCATCAATATTGTTCACAAATTTGTGGCTATTTGTGAGCTGGTCAGTCCAACCTTTGATTTTTCAAATAGTAAAATAATATAAGCCAGGACTCAATGTGATTATGATTAATAACCCTACAGATGTCATTATTAGCAAGAGCATATAACTCAGGTGTGGGATTCTACCAGTTCGCACCTATTCTCTAGAACCGGTTGTTAACATTCTAAGCAATTCGGAGAACTGGTTGTTAGAAGAAATTACTGGCCTAATCCTGTAAAGAAGGCAGGAAGGAAACATTCTGGTGTTGCTTATGGAAACTGCCTCTCCATTAACCCTTATTACATTCTTGGCAGGACTAGACTTCCTGTCTCAGGAACTTCTCTGGAGTTTTTTTCCCCTCCTTTGTTGGTACTTTGCTTGTGTGGAGTGACCATTCAAAGTTACAATGGCACTGAAAAAAGTGACTTATGACCATTTTTCACACTTAACGACTGTTGCAGCATCCCCACAGTCACGAGAGGCCAGGCGAAGAGATGCGTGCCTTGATGTGAGTGATATTGAATTAGCCACCCCCAGCCAATAACATAGTCACCCAGTCACATGACCACCAAGCCATGCCCACCACCTAAGCCACGCCCACAGAACCAGTTAAAAATTTGAATCCCACCCCTGATATAACTTGATTTGAACTCAGCACTTCCAGCTCACAAAATGCAGACCTCCCCATTGTATACTAAATGCTCCATTAGCTCAGTTAATGGGAATGGAAAGTTCAATGTCTCTGCAAGTTCAGATAATAAGAGAACAGTGCATGTAAGAGTCTAATCAGGTTCATTCATGTTTTCCTTAATTAGGGCATTTATTCCTGTTTAGCGAAGGGTTCTTGTAAGCTTGCCCTCTGCTCACTTATAAAGGGAACTTTAGCACTTAAAACAGCAAAGCCACAATTCTTGAATATGCTGCAATTTATTAGTTGCAGTTTATTAGCTGCAGAATTAAATCTGCAAGATTATTTCTGCAAGTGTAATTGTCTAGATCAGTGTTAGAGAACCTTTTTGGCACCAAGTGCCGAAATGGGAGTACACGTGCATGCACACGGGGGAACACCAGAAACCAGAACAGCAGCTCCCTGGTGGTTGCATGCATGCCGGCCACCTGGTCTTCCAGTTTCTGGTGCACATGCACATGCAAAGACCAGCTAGCCAGCATGCATGTGCATGCTGGAAACTGAAAGCTCAGCTTCCCGGTGCACGCATGTGTGCCAGTCACCTGTTCTTCCAGTTCCTGGTGCTCGTGCATGCACAAAGACCAGCTGGCCAGCTCATATGCGTGTGCTGGAACCCAGGACAGCAATGGGGAATGGCTGGCATGCCCGGAGAGTTGGCTCTGTGTGCCACTTCCGGCATGCATGCCATAGGTTTGCCATCATGGGTCTAGATCAAGGATGTCAAATTCAAGGCCCGTGGGTTGGATTTGGCCTGCAGGATGCTTAGATCTGGCCCATGGGGCCGCCCTGAAAATAGGGAAGGACTGGGCCATGGTGCCTGTGGCAGGGATGATGGAACTTGGATGGGCCGCACAAGACCCTACCAGGCTCTGTTTTCAGCTGCGATGGCCTCCTGAAGCCCAGCAAAAATGGAGCTCCCAGAGGGCTTCAGGAGGCCATTGCAACCAAACACAGAGCTTGGGAGTCCATTTTTGCTGGCAGAGTACTTGGGCCATGGCAGGCATCCCCGACATGAATGACGTCAAGCTGGCCAAGCTCAAGGTCAGGTACAACCCTGATGCGGCCCTCAATGAAATGAAGTTTGACACCCCTGGTCTACATTTACTGAGGCCAACACAAATGTGTGATTGGAGGGTGTCATTTTCATCTCACTAAAATATGGTTTTAGGATACTTTCAGTCCACCACCTTTCCCAATCTCTCAAAAAGCAGTTTGAAGTCAATCAGCCTTCATTTTAATTTCTGTTGTTTCAAAAAAGCTGAAAGCACATAAGGGGGACCACTGCTTGCTTCCAGATGACCCAGCATAAAGTGGGTCAGCCGGAACCGCAACTACTAAAGCTGCAAAAGTGCCCATATTTCCTTTCCAGACAGGAGAGTAATAAAGTAGATTTCTAGTGGCTTTTTCATGTTTCTAGTCCATGCTGTGGGCATATGGCTGTTTATTTGAACTGCAAAAAAGCTTCAACTGCCAAGTTATCTTTCTTCCTGCTTATAAAATCCTGCTGCTGCAACTGTGAAGGTGAAATGAAAGCCTAATCTTATTTTTACAACTGGGTACTTTGCACTGGATCTCTAACATAGTTGCTTGCTCCTTGGAGTTAGGAAGTAGAAGATACATTTTAAACTGGGGATTCTCAGCTTCTGTTTAGAGAAGACTCCATTAGATGCAGTGTAACATAATGAGGGCTATAATTAAAAAAAGTAGATGACCCATTTTAGGAAGGAAGTTGAGATATTAACTAGATTGTTTAGAGCAGGGGCGGGCAATTAATTTTCTCAAAACGGGGACTGTTATGGAGAACTGTGAAGGTGCAGAGGCAAGCATGCATGCACATATGTAACTAAATAAGAAAGCAGTTACCTTCAAAATAAAAGCAATTTATGCAGGTCAGACAGGAACAGCCAAAGGGCTAGATGTGGCCTGGGGGGCATAAAATGCCCAGGCCTGCTATAGAGTAGCCCCAGCCTTTCCAGCTTTGCAGACCACCGGGGGTGGGGAAAAGGGATGGGTCCTCTGCATGGTTTAAAACTCTTATTCTGCTTCTTAATACTGCCCACCTCTCACTGTAGCAAAAGTCAATGGAAGGGCATTGTTTAAAGCAGGGATACATGTTCTAAATATACAGTATATAAAAAGGATGGTGAAAATCAAAACAGAAAAAGGCAAGCGTTCACCAAAATGAAATTACTTATATACGCTTTGCAGAGTTATGTTGCTGTCAAGAAAAGGTCATTGTGGAATGACGTAAAAAGTTCACATGAAGCTGCCCTTTGAACTATAGCTAATATTGTTATTTCTAATTTAGGAATCTAATGCCATGGGATAGCTAAGGTCCAGATACTTGCTCAAAATTTTCTTTGAAATTTCATTCTTGGCTAGTAGGATAGTATGGGGGCGGGGGGAGGGACAAGTCTAAGGGAAGTGAGTGGGTGAATCACAAACTCGATTGTTTTACCTGTATACCAAAGATACATTATCACTTCTTCTTTACTGCAACAGACCAAGAAACTCTCTTGCAGGAATTTTATTCACATATGTACACTCCCTGGTTACCAGCTTGCACAGGAAAATAGTTTTTATAACACCCAGGAATCCCTACACACGTAGCTTCCATAATCAGGTTGAAACCCATGTAGACATTGTATATCGAATCAGTGAAATGGGATTCATATGTTATTTGATTTGATTCAGCAACGAGGCAATAAAACATCTTTTGGAATTCCCTCTTTCTGTTAACCATAGCAGAAGGAAGAAAAGTAGATATTGTCTTCACTGCAGCCACTCCAAATCCCCATCTCCCCATCCCAGAATAAAAAGTACAATAGGACATGTTGGGGCATCTGTATTTGCCCAAATGGCTCCACTTGAAAGCAGTGGTGGGATTCAAATTTTTTTACTAGCGGTTCAGTGGGTGTGGCTCAGGGGTGTGATTCAACCTGTGTAACAACCGGTTCAGTGAGCGCATGCATGCAGAGGGTTAATTACTGACCTTCTCCTGCAATCCTGCAATCTTCCTGTGTGTTAAACAGCTGACGTGTAGCAATCTGCTGTGCCGTGCAAAACAGTTGAGCTTGAAAACCAGGAAATAAAGGTCAGAATAGAGCCAGGGCGGGCAAGCGGGCCCAGCAGCTGATTGTCAGAGCAAACTGGTTCAGCTGAACCCGGCCGAACCGGTAGAATACCACCACTGCTTCAAAGGCTTCACTTTCACAAGATGGTTTGCAGACTAGAAACAGAAGTTACAAAAGGCAAGAAATTGGGCCACTTTAAAGCTCTTTCTTTTTATCCACTCTGCTTTCCACCCTACAGGGTTTTCCTATGCCTTCCTCAAATGAAATTCTTCATTATCTATAAAGACTATTTCTGGCTTCATGTCTCCTTATTTTGCCTGACCTACAAGATTAGGAATCTCTGGCTGGCAAGAGTGTATGAACCTCTTAAACCACCCTTCATAAGGCTCAGGCTGTTCTCCTTCCCATTCATCAATTAGTTAAATATCTTTATTCAGTTCTCACTTTATGTCTCATCCAACTTTCTAAAACTTAGCCTTGGTACACAAGAGGTATCCTCTCAATTTATACTCCATGAAAAAGCTTGTGACGTAGATCTAGCTCAGATGCAGACCATCCCATTGTCACTCATTGATGTCCATGGACAAGTAGAAAAGTGAACTTATATCTTCTTGGTCTTACCCCAAATATCTTTTTCCAATTAATAGCCAATTTGTAATGTTTACTTTATTTCTTGTCCTATAGCTGTTACTATTATAGTGTTTCTTTTTCACCCCACTCAGTATTCCTACTTCATTTTACCTTGTGTCTCACTGCTGGCTGGTTGTCTTGTCTGGAAAATCTGTTGTAACCTTTGAAATTATGTGAGCTCATGTACATTACATAAGACACTATCTACATTTGTAATCTCTGAACTGAGCTCTGCTCCTTCCATTCCTATTTTCATCATCTTTCTGATGTTTTGCTGCAGCAGAAAGGCCATTCAATATGGCCTTGAAATATGAATTCATAGAATATGAATAAAAGAGGTAATCCATAGCAGAAAGTTGCCCTCCATACCTGAAGGGAGCATGAAGATTATCCTTCCCCTCCCTTTTTGCATACCAAATCATAAAAAAAGTTGGGAAAAGATGCAGTACATTTTGGATTCAGGCTGCTTTGCCATTTTGAGCATCTCACACATAATACAAAAGTTCTATGTTCAGTGGAGATCACAGCAAAAGTTGTTTTACTTTAATTGCAGAAGTAAACCATTCTGAACAGCAGTGTTTTGAGAGTTAATGTTCTAAAAAACCTAAGCCTTTCTATCTTAAAACTTTTTTTCTCTTTTCAAAATGGACTGTTTCAAGTGAGAAAGTTTGATTTGATGTCTGGAACAAAATATTTAATTTGTTTCAAAAACTGTCCTTTGATGGAACAAGCTGGTGTAGACTATTAAAATATAGTTTTTAAATGGGCTTCTTTTGTTCCAAGCTCAAAGCAAAACACATTTCCTATTTTGAGCATTCTTCTGTGAGGAACTGAGTTTGGTTGCAAGTGCTATGATGTCAGAACAATAGGAGCTACTAAAATAAAGATGACTTACAGTAAGATACTATACCACTTATCATATACAGCTTCATAAAAATAATCAACAAATGTTCAAAATTATGCAAGGAAATTCACAAACAAAATTCAAACACAAAATTAGAGGAAAATATGGAAATACTAACTGTTAAGTTCAGAAAGGAGGGAGGCCACACCAGAGCTTCAGTCATAATACGCTTTATTCGTGGGAATAAAGGGGGCTGTCGCGTCTGCAGCTAACAGCAGACCTACCAGCGAACAGCAGCTGGCTCAACCTAGCAGCCGGCTTTTATAGCCGACTGTCGAAGGGAGCCAGCCAATGGGGACTAAGAACGCCCCCACAGGAATTGCGGACCTGATGGGGAACTGGTGTCAGCCCCAAGGACATAACACCCCTTCCCCCCAGATACGAACATGAGTAGTCTTTAAGGTATGAAGGCGGTTTGTGTTGCCGCTCTGATCGTCTTAGTTTGGGTGTAGGAGCGGGTGGCACAGAGTTCGGGACAGCGGGGATTTGGTCCCTTGGTAATTGTCCAGCCACCCGACCTTGCTCGCTGGTCGCCAGCCGGGTCGTCGAGTCGCTTCGGTCTCCCGGTGTGGTAGAGGGACTGCTGGGGCTGGTTACTGGTTCTGTAGGATGGTCACGGTCAGCCGTCTGCTCCCTCGGTTCGGTTGGTGGAGGCAGGTTACTCTGAGTGTCCCAGTTAGGTGCCGGATGCGGTGCCTGGAACGTTGCTGTGGTCTCTGGGTCGGTGGTGGCGTGCTCGTTCTGCCGGCTCCTCAACTGGTCCAGGTGTCTCCGCCAAATGCGCCCGTCTTCTAACTGGACGTGGTACGACCTGGGCCCCGTGATGGCCACGATCCTGCCAGGTACCCACAACGGGTCTCCCGCGTAATTTCTGGTGAAGACTTGATCCTGTAAGACAAAACTCCTGACCCTACTGTTAGACCCAATGGGTGTGTCTGGGCAATAGTGAGGGTGCACCCTGTCTAGTATTGTCCTTAAGCATCTGCCCATCAGTAGCTCTGCCGGCGACTTGTTTGTGACCGTGCACGGGGTCGAGTGTTGGCTCATAAGGAATCTAGAGAGTCTGGAATGCCAGTCATCTTGGGTGAACCTGGCGAGGGCCTCTTTGGTTGTTCTGACTGCTCTTTCAGCCAACCCATTGCTCGAGGGGTGAAAGGGAGCCGTTAGGATATGCCGGATGCCCAGGTTGGCGACATACCGGCTGAAGTCTGTGGACGTAAATTGAGGAGCGTTATCCGACACAATAGTGTCCGGGAGACCGTGTGTGATGAACAAACGAGTCAGTGCTTGGGCGATTGCTCGTGTGGTGGTTGAGAGTAGGAGTGCCACATCGATCCATTTAGAAAATGAATCTACTACTATTAGAAATGTCTTGCCATGGAATGGGCCGGCCAGGTCAACATGTAGACGAGACCATGGTGCATTGGCGCTTTCCCATTTGGTGGGAGGGGTGACTGGGGGCGCTGGCTGGGATTCTTGACAGGGACGGCAGGAGCTTACCCATTTCATAATTTCATCGTCCATGCCCGGCCACCATACATAGCTCCGGCCAACGCCTTCATTCGTACAATGCCGGGGTGCCCCTCGTGTAATGCCTTCAGGACGTGTCTGCGTAGTGATTCTGGAATGACAACTCTGGTCCCCCATAGCAGACAACCCTGTAAACTGGAAAGTTCCTGTTGGCGGACTTTAAAGGGTGAAAAATCGTTAGAAGGGATACTACCCGGCCACCCCCTCCGTACCCAGTCCAGGACTTGGGCGATCAGTCTGTCCTTCCTGGATTGGAAGGCAATGTCTCTCGCAGTGACTGGAATTCTGAACTCACTGGTGTCAAAGATGGTGTGGACTGGGGCCCGATCCTCCACGGGCGTTGGTAGCGGGCACCGGGTGAGGGCGTCTGCATGGCTGAGATTTTTTCCTGGACGGTGAACTAACTTGTATGAATACGCTGCCAGGAATAAGGTCCATCTTGTCATTCGGGGAGACAAGACTTGTGGTGTTTGCTTTTCTCCAGAGAGAAGTCCCAACAACAGTTTGTGATCTGTAACCAGTTCGAAGTTATGCCCAAACAGAAATTCATGAAATTTCTTAACAGCGGCTACGGCAGCTAGGGCCTCTTTGTCGATTTGGCTATAGTTGCGTTCTGTCGTTGAAAATGTTCTAGAGAAGAACGCAATGGGAGCTTCGGACCCGTTGGGTAGTCTATGACTTAATACGGCCCCAATCCCGAAAGGTGAGGCATCTGCTGCCAAAACTAGTGGTAGGTTCTGGTTGAATTGGATCAGTACAGCGTCTGAAGTGAGGAGTGACTTGACTGCCCTGAAAGCGTATTCCTCTTTGGGTCCCCAGTGCCATGGAACATTTTTATCTAAGAGTCTATGTAGTGGTTCTGCCACTGATGCCTTGTGCGGCAGAAATGACGCATAGAAATTCAGCAGGCCTAGGAAGGCTTGTAGTTCTGGTTTGGACGCCGGCGTGGGTGCCTCGTGAATGGCTTTAACCTTTGATTCTACCGGGTGGATGCCAGAGGTGTCTATTCGGTACCGAGAAAGTCCACCTGCTTAGTGGCTATGGTGCATTTTTCTTTTTTAGTTTGAGGCCATGCTGTCTGAATCTGTCTAACACCCCTCTAACTCTGAGGAAAAGCTGTGTTCTGTCCCGGGCAGAAACCAAGATGTCATCAAAGTACGGAACCATGCCAGGAAGGCCCTGTAGGATCCGTTCCATTAACGACTGGAATATGCCCGGGGCGACACTCACACCAAATTGGAGGCGCTTGCATCGGAAGGCCCCTCTGCGGGTAACAATGGTTTGCAATTTGGCCGTTTGGTTGTCCACAGGAAACTGTTGGTAAGCCTGTGACATATCCAATTTGGCGAATATCGTTCCGGGTTCGAATGTGTGCAGTAAATGCTGGATTACTGGCACTGGATATGCGCTAGTCTGTAAATAGCGATTTATTGTGGTCTTGTAATCTGAGCACATCCTTATACTACCATCTTTTTTGAGGGGTGTGACAATAGGTGTCTCCCACTTTGCAAAATCCGTGGGTTCGATTACCCCTTGTTTTAACAATTTGTCTAGTTCCGCATCCAGCTTAGAACGCAGAGCGAATGGCACTCTCCGCGGTTTCAAGCGGATGGGAACTGCCTGGGGATCCACTGAGAAGGAAATAGGTGTGCCCTTGTAGCACCCTAATTCATCGCTGAAAATGTCAGCGTAATCAGAGAACAGTGAGTCGGTGTCAGAGGACGAGACAGCATGAACCCCCGTTAAGCTAAGGCCAAGAGAGGGGAACCAATCCAACCCCAAAAGACTAGGAAGGGCACCATCAACTACCACTAATGGCAGGTGGCCTTTAAAGGTTCTGAATTTGACTAGGAACTTGCCTGTTCCGATTACTGGAATGTTCTTCCCTTGGTAGTCTCATAAGGATAGGAGACTCTTCTGCAGCTGTTTCCTGGACAGGCTGGGACGTATTTTCTTGAGCGTGCTCCATGAAATAATCGAGAGCGCTGACCCGGTATCGACCTCCATTAGGCAGGGTCTACCTTCTAAATGAATGGAGAGTTTAATTTTATTGGGTGTTAAGAAGGTATGGTTAGCTTGATAGCATGTAAAACAATTTTCTACTTGCCTGGATGGCCCCGAGGCGTAAGATGGTGGCTTTTGTGGAGCCACGTGCGCTGCCTGGCACATCCTAGCGATGTGTCCTCTTCTGCTGCAGTTGTTGCAGGTGGCACTTTTGAACCTGCACATTGCTCTGGCATGGGGACCCCCACAGGAGAGGCACAGCAGGGTGTGCCTAGGTACGTTGCCTTCTCTCGGTCTCATTCCTACCTGTGGCTGGTTGAATGGTTTGAGGCGGTGCACCTCAGATTGCTCGATGGGCTCTTCTTCGTTCACTGCCTCCTCAGAATGCACAGTGACTGGATTACCTTTGGGGGTGTTTCCCTGTATTTCAGCCGCTGACTGTATTGCCAATTCTGCAGCCAGGGCTTCCTCGATGGCTTGTGCGAGGTTGAGGTCCTTCCTTGCCAACAACCGCCTCTGTAGTCTTGTATCCTTGACTCCGCAGACAAGTTGGTCCAGGAGCATGTCATCAAGGTAGCCTTTAAATTCACAGTGTAGGGCTGCGGTTCTGAGGGCTGCCATATATTGGTTTATGGTTTCTCCCTCCGCTTGCTTCCTCATGCGAAAGGCAAAGCGTCTCGCGATCTGTGACGGTTTCGGCGAATAATGATTGGAGAGGGTCTCCAGTAGCTCAGACCATGGGACATTCTTAAGTTCTCTTGGGGAGAACAGTGCTGTTGCTGTGTCAAATACGGTGGCCCCACAGTAGCTCAGGAAGAAGGACTTCTTTTTGTTGTCTGTAGTGTCAGCCAGACCCACAGCATCAATATAATGGTTAAACCGGTTTTTATAAGAGTCCCATTTATCTTCGTCTGGTTTAAATGGCTGGAACGCCGGATTCGCATTCATGGTTGGTTCAGCTTGTGGCAGGTAAAACAAGTCTCACTGGGAATACAGGCCCTGGAAAAGGTAGCAGCTACAGTTTGTAGTGCTGTTAAACGAGTGTTCAGCTTCTGAGTTCTCTCTGGGTTGTACAGGTAGCAGCTGCGCTCGCAGTGCAATTCCGGTCTGGTGATTCAGCTCGTGGAATCTCTCTGGGTTTTCTCGCTCTCTGCAGCCCTTGGTGGCTGGGAACAGACGCTATAACTGACGTCTGTTTGAAATTCACGCCCTTACAAGGGCGAGGCGGCGAACGCTGCAGCTGCGCGCTGACAGCGATTTGAATTTCGCGCCTAGATCAGCGGTCGTGAGCGTCGCGCTGGAGCTTCGCTACACGCAATTCTGGCAAGTTTGCTTGTTGGGCGGCTGAGGATCTCACCGCCCACTCTCTTGTAGCTAGTTTGTGTTCTTGAGTGGCTACACGCTCCGCTTCGCTTCCTTCTCAATGGCTGACCGAGCTCTCAACGTCGCGGCTACGGTCCAGCGCTTCAGATTCGTGATATTCAGCTCTTGTATAGCTGCTGGTTGGCCAGATCCCATCCTCGTCGCCAATGTTAAGTTCGGAAAGGAGGGAGGCCACACCAGAGCTTCAGTCATAACACGCTTTATTCGTGGGAATAAAGGGGGCTGTCGCGTCTGCAGCTAACAGCAGACCTACCAGCGAACAGCAGCTGGCTCAACCTAGCAGCCGGCTTTTATAGCCGACTGTCGAAGGGAGCCAGCCAATGGGGACTAAGAACGCCCCCGCAGGAATTGCGGACCTGATGGGGAACTGGTGTCAGCCCCAAGGACATAACACTAACCAAATTCCAAATCTATGTTTAATCTGGTGTGAACTACTTTTCTATTTGTTTTGGATCTCATATTTCTTGAAATTTGAGGCCCAATTCACAGGTCACTGAAGCAAATTAATTCTTTGGATAACTGCAGCCCTGTCTTTTCGATTGACCACCTAAAGAGATTATGAAATTAAAAGTATGTAAGATAATTCAACACTAACTTAAATTCCTTGTGGAAGAGCCTTTTGATTTACTTGTGTTTTAATCTAGGAGCTAAGCATAACACAAACATACATAAATACAGAGGAGTTCTTTCTGTTTGTGCTTGATCTCTTGCTCTTTTGATAAGACAATTAGAGAAAGCTTCTTGTTAAGTGAAAATAGTATAACAAATAACAATTTCCTATATTTTCAGTTGCACATATAGCATTCAAAGAACTCTGAGCTACTTTAATGACTATTGTGTGTGGTAACTCTAACTTAAAAAGAACTATTGTGTGTGGTAACTTAACTGTAAAGTAGATTTCAGGCCTGATCTCAGCTCTTTTAAAAAATTATGCATACAAATGCATTTTTTAAAAGAAAGCAATAAAAATCAGTCCTCTCTTAAAGACTCAGAACAGGCCAAAAAAAGAAATTTCACTTCTCCTTTTGTAAAATTGTGTTTCAGGTAAGCAGTGCGAAGTGGATATAGATGAGTGTGCCTCAGCACCTTGCCTCAACAATGGAACCTGTGTTGATCACATCAACTATTACAAGTGTTATTGCCAACATGGTTTTACTGGCATAAAATGTGAAACAAATACTGATGAATGTTCCTCAACACCTTGTCTTCATGGAAGGTGATTCTTGGTTTTTTTTCTTTTTTACTTTTATTAACCTGTGTTTTTTTTAAAGGCCTAGCAATGTTTAAAATGTAATGTCAGGAAGGTTGTTGCAGATATTTCAAATTATATTATTCCATAAAATCAAACCACAGACACAGCTAATGGATAACAGATGTTTCCAGTTTAAGCTAGTGCAATGTGGTGGTACATTATCTCATTTCTTCTTTCATTTGAATGTAATGACATACAGCAATTTTCAATAATTGATTGAAATTAGGTGTTAATATACTTAACATTGGTTTCCTATACTATTTGCATTCCAGCAAGCTGAAACATGTTTTGGTTTGTTTGTTTGTTTGTTTTGGGGAGCAGAGACCAATATACATGAAGTGAAAATACTACAGGAAGGGTTTCCAACATAAACTTGTATGAATAACCGATAATTATCTCAGAAATCAAAAACATATCAGAATTAATCTAATATGTTACAGGCATAGCAAAATAATCTGCTTGGTATTTTGTCTGAAAGACAAAAATTACTTTGGGTTGTATATAAAGCAGTACTTTCTTTTTCAGATGCATTGATCTCATAGATGGATATCGCTGCAGCTGTGATCCTGGGTGGACCAACTCAAGATGTGAATTTGATGTTAATGTAAATATTCTCTTTAAAACAAATGACTGTCAAGCATATAAGATTTAGTAAAACCCATGCATTTTAGGATAAAGTTGATATATTCTGGAACTCAAACTGTATTGCATTTTAAAGGCATAATTTGGAGCTGTTTTCTTTTCAAAATAAGCATAAGAAACTTTGTATGAACTACAAGACTACTTCTTGTCTAACACTGTGGTCCAGAACTCACAAGATTGCATCTTTGAGTGAAATAAATAAATAAACAAAGTTTGCTGCTCTTGAACTACAAGAAAGTTCATGAGAGCTTGCATCTCTAAAATGTCCATGATCCAGAACAGTCTGGTCAAATTCAGCAATCTGTATTTTTCTGAAGTCTCCTCAACCTCTTCTGACATTGTTGTAGAACAGGGGTGTCAAACTGGCGGCCTGTGGGCTGAATGCGTCATACACTGGCCACGCCCACATCCAGTTTAGCTAAGGGGGAAAAGTCTCAATAACTTGATGCCGCTATGACAAAGAAATACATTTTATGAAGAAATAAAAAAGCCTCTGAGCTAGAAAGATTCATCTTTCTTATCACTCCATTTGTAGAAACTGGACTGAAGATCGAATGGTCTTTTCAGATGACAAACTCTTTTTTATGGGAGGATGGAGCATAGCATACAATAATCTAGTGGACAATGAGAAAAATACTCTAGACATTGGTGAACAAAGTGGCTCAGAGTTGGACAGATTGGATTATTTGGATTAAGGTGATGAAGGCCTGGCTTTGCTCAGTTCACTGAGAGTGTTTGATTCTGTCTGTTATGAGAAAATGGACAAAATATTTGGCATTGTTTCTCTGACCATCTGTTTGTCAGGACCTTGTCCTTTCTGGCTAAGGAAGAACACCTGGGACATGACACGTGGAATCAGAAGTGCTGCTTTTTTGTTGCAGGACAGCATCCTTCTGGAGATAGGAAAGGCTTTGACTTGTTAGCCTTCCGTAAGTCTTTAAAAACCTGGCTATTCCCCAGGCCTATGGACTGGGAGATTAAGCAGTTTCTGCTGTTGAATGGATTTTACTTTCTCTTTTATAAATTGAATTAGTTGGTCATTTATTATCTGGATTGTTGATTTATTTTTGTTGGTTTTAATGTAACCCATCCAGAGTCATTTCCATTGGTGAAAAATGTAGTGGCATGAGCAGGTCTTGTTATACTCATATAACATTATCTGTTCTGCAAATTGTACTGGTTACCACAAAGCTTCCGAGTGCAATTCAAAAGGCAGTTATCATTTATAAAATTTTGCATGGCATAGGGCCTACTTACCTGAGGGACCATCTCTCATGATTTCTGCCCATTCTGTACAAGCAAGACAGAACAGTCGTGTTCTTGGTTCCATTGACTAAACAGTGTAACACAGCTGGACCTAAGCAGCATCCACCCAAGAAATTCAAAGTGCCTTATCCTGCATGCCTTTAAACATGTCTTGAAAACCTGGCTTTTGGGGTTGGGTTGGGTTAGGTGGCTGCCAGACCCCTTTATCATGGGCAATATAAAAGGGAGAGAGAGTGGTGTTTTTTATTGTTCCTTGTTGGTGACTATTATTATTTTCTGATTTTGTGAGTTTCCTCTTTTTTAAAAAAAAAAAAGTAACATGCCCATAATGGTTCTGGAGTTAGGGGGCTCTAGAAGTGAGGCAGACAGAAAGACAGATGCATGCATGCATGCATAAAAATATGCAAATCAAAAAGCTACAGTGCAGACAATCCATTGTTTAAAATAAAAATATCAGTGGAGTAACTGGAATTTGCTCCATTTCTGTTTTGTAGATATTAGTCAGCTAGCCTCATTCTCAGATAGTTTCAGTGTTTTAATTAAAACTTTAATTGATTATATATGTAGTACATTTGTTCTAGAAAATTATATTCTAACTTCTAACTTCTAATACTATCGTATTAGAAGTTTTGTTCTATAATATATCTCAATGGTACAAGAGGAGTTAAATGGCCATTCAAAACAATTATTTACTATCTCCAATTAGCATTCTAGGATAATTCATACTTTTTTGCCTTGTGAAGGTCTATTTCTTTTGATTTTGGTAGTTCATATTACCAGTTCATTAAGAGTTTGAGTTCCGTTTATGCATGATGCTGTGCATGTGACAACTTCAGCAATATAAAGCTCTGAAAGGAAGGCATTACCTAGCATTACCCTTATGTTCAATTCCATTGCTATATAAGCCGGCAACCAGTATTCAGTGCTAACTATAGAGTGTCAGCTTCAAATGTCCTTCATCTCAGAAGGTCAGCACATTTAGTTCTTCTGCTCAATATCAAAAGCCAGGAAAATGCACAGGGAATTTAACTCTGACAAAGGATTTACAATATTGTTTCACTGGAAAAGGGAATGAACATAGAAAATCTTTTATATTTCTTAGTTCTTGCATTCTAAACTGTCTTTAAAGTGCCTTGGGATGATAGATCTAAGGGAACCTACTTTTGGAAGTTCACTAATGTGTATCTAAAGGTGTTTTTCTGACAATCTTTTCGAGAACTGAAATCAAAGATATATACTTTAAAAAAATCACCACCGTGACAGTATGTATGATGTGTGATGTGTGTCTGTATCTGTGTTGTATGAATATTCAGTATAATATGTGTCTGTATAGCAACTGCATCTCTCATCCCATTTTCCTTCTGAATAGTGCTAGGTACAGTGGTGGGAGCAAAACAATGGCCTCATTTCCAAAATAATGGCTAGCTTATCATTTTTAGTTCTGCTAATGTTAAGCCACCCTTCCCAAGAAACTGTTGGGACAATTTTTCCTCCCTCTGAAAGAGTCCCTGGTTTATTTAGCATGGTTTATTTTCTGGTGTTTTCCTGGATTTATATCTTGATTCAGTACTACATAACCCCATTCAGATAATGGATGGATTCACACATTGAATTCAGCCATTATGTGAGTTCTGGATTTTGACATTATGGAGTGAAAACCCAGGCAAAGTGAAATCGTATTTCTACATTGAAAATGGTTCTTAATCTTGCTAACTGCTGTACATTCTTTTTTTCATTTTGTGCTTTTTTTCTTTTTGTGCTTTTTGTTTATGGGTGTGTGTGCTTTAAATTTTCATTGTAATTAGTTTATTCTTTGCTGCCAACCGTTCTGGGATTATATCTTCAGAGAAGAATAAAAATGCATAATACATAATAAATATGTATGTTGGTCCTATGGGTCTAATCCTTCACATCTATGAATGGTTCGTGAGGAGCCAAGAATGGTAAAGGACTTCACTTTTCCCCATTCACCTCTAGAATGAGAGTCTTCTACCAAACTCTTCCATTCTGACTGTTTTGTTCTTCTTCAGAAATGTATCCCATTGTAATTACTTCAGTTAACGTTTGTGATTTTTCTTTAGGGAATCTGACTTATTGGATTTCCCTTTCTCATTTGTTCCAAAAGAGGCATTACATTTTCTGCAGAGCTTGTAACTTAATCCATTAAGGAACAGATGCTGATTCCTTCTGTTCTATTAGCACAACTATCTTAATGTGTGTATCTCCTCAGAAACTAAATGTAGGAAAAGTGGGAAAAGATGCCTTTTTCAAAAGCAAAGAGTTTTTATATGTATGTATGTATGTATGTATGTATGTATGTATGTATGTATGTAAATAATTAGTGTTTTTCAAACTTGGTAATTTTTAAAATGTGTGGACTTTAATTCTCAGAATTCCCCAATCAGCATAGTGGCTGGGGAATTCTGGGGGTTGAAGTTCATAAATCTTAAAGTTGCCAAGTTTGGGAGGAAAAAACAGACATGCAAAATGATTGGCATCTCACAAGCCAATAGTCTGCCAGTGTTGTGGCCCACCAGCAGCTGGTGGAGCTGGTAGCAGACTTGGACAGTGAGGAGGTTGGGGAAGAACATGGGCCAGTCCTGGAATCTGGGGAAGGCTCTGACAAGTGCTCTGCGTTGGAGGCAGAGATGGGACCAGGGCCATCTGACAGTTATCAGCTGCCTTTGGAGTTGGAGATCAGTGGGGAAGAAGAACAGCTGGAGCCTGTTCCCGATATGTGCATGTGCAGAGCTGCCAGGAGAAGGGAACAGTTAAGGAACAATGGTCAACTCAGGAGTAAAGGCACAGGTGGACAGTGAATGGCCCCTCCCATAGGGAATAAAGAGGAACAAAAGGGGAGTGGTGTTTGCAGGAGACAATTAGTTCATTTAATTAGGGTGAAGATTTGTTCGTGACTCCTTGCCTAGTATTTTCTTGTACAGCTTTGTGCTTGGAAGCTATCGACCTGGCAACTCTCCAAGCCTGATAAAGTCTGTGGTTGTAAATCACTCTTGAAAGACTGCCGGGATTTTGCTGGATATGAATAATAGGAATTCACATTAGCCTAATAAAAAGGGGGTTTGTCCAGATGAGGAGTCTGCTTCATGATTTTGGTAAAGCTTAAGTCAGAACAGCCTGGATTATTTGAAACTCTACCCAGTCAAACTGTTGCTATTTGATTTTAAGGGACTTACACACAGCTCATTCTTCTATCTATTACAATTTGAAACAGGGCTGTGAGACAGATTGAATCTGAAGGCCAAAGGTTCTCCATCTTATTTTAGAATAAAAACAGTGACAACAGTAATGTATATAGAAACAGAAAATCTGTCCCCACTCTCACCTCAATCCTCCAGGGTGCATTGTTGGACTGGAATTCTCTAGTACAACATTGGAGGGTATCAAGGATTTTAAGACCAGCCAAGCAAAGGGGAAAGAAGTCTTCTTGTTTCAAATGTGATTCTTGCTCTAAAATTCAGGAGTATCACCAATGTCATCAAGTTAAGTTTAACACCTCTCAGTGTCAGTGAAAGTATATTACCTGTTTGCTTTCTAGGATTTAAGCATGCCTCACTTGAGACTAACCCACCTACTATAACTAATATTTAGTTATTTAGCAATAATTGTCATTTTCTAATAACTTAGGAAGTCAGTGGGAAGTGTCAAAGAAAGTATTTTAAAAGCTGAAATAAGATTTTTTTTTTTACAAATGTAACCCTCCTTTATTTGAAATTAACTATCAAAACAGTTTGTATTCTGCTTCTGTATTGTGTGTGTGTTTATGCCTAGCTTATTTATTATTCAAATACTTCCCAATAATTAAAATGATTTTTTTTCAGTGAATGATTAACTCAGGACCTACAAATTTCACATATAGAATATAAAGGGAAGAAAACTATAAGAATAATTTGAAGTGCTAACAAGCTAGAGGAAAATGAGTAGAAAAAAAAGAAATGAAGTATATTTTTAAGTTCATAAAAATAGAATGACACTAATTGGAAACTGCTGTTTCCAAAGAAAGACTGATTTTAAAAAAACAAAATTGACTTAGTAGGCTTCATCAAGTATTTTAATTAATTTAGTGCAGACTATAGGGTTGAGGTTTATTTTTAATAGTATGCAAAGTATCCCTTCCCATGGGATGTATAATTCAATTACTTTATATAATGTTTTGTAATAAATGATCCTACATTTTCCAGCTGGAATTCTGAGAAAGAAAGCACATTGTTTTCATATAGTCCCTTTTGGATTCATTTGCATTTCAGTAAAAATAACTGCATACATTTAAGTAAAAATAACTCCTGTGTCATAAGGAAATCTGTTTATTATTGCACTGATTTACTTTAAAATATTCACTTTGTTTTTGTGAACATAGAAGCAATATATCTATACTATTTGCAAAAATTATTTCACCTAAAGTACTTAGATTTGTTATTTCAACTGCTTGGCAGACAGACACTAACCTGTTGCAAAAGAATGGGGCAAATCACAACCTTATTCAACTTGTGATTCAGTGTTGTATAATTTTATGTTCCCGGTAGTCCTACAGTCATGATGAGGTATCATTAGGTATTTTAAAGATTTTGGTGGGAAAAAAAAAACATGTTATTACTATCATTTCTGTTGAGCTCAATGTTGAAATTGAGCTCTGCATATAATACTGCATCCAGTTTTGGTCACCACGATGGAAAAAAGACGTTGAGACTCTAGAAAGAGTGCAGAGAAGTGCAACAAAGATGATTAGGGGACTGGAGGCTAAAACATATAAAGAATGGTTGCTGGAATTTGGTATTTCTAGTTTGTTGAAAAGAAACTAGGAGTGACATGATAGCACTGTTCCAATATCTCAGGGGCTGCCACAAAGAAGAGGGAGTCAAGCTATTCTCCAAGGCACCTGAGGGCAGGACAAGAAGCAATGGGTGGAAACTAATCAAGGAGAAAACAACCTAGAACTAAAGAGAAATTTCCTAACAGAACAATTAATCAGTGGAACAACTTGCCTCCAGAAGTTGTGAATGCTCCAACACTGGAAGTTTTTAAGAAGACATCGGATAACCATTTGTCTGAAATGGTATAGAGTTTCCTACCTAAGAGGGGGTTGACTAGAAGACCTCCAAGGTCCCTTCCAACTTTTCTATTCTATTCTATTCTATTCTATTCTATTCTATTCTATTCTATTCTATTCTATTCTAATCTATGTCTAAAAATTAGAATGGCCACAGAATGGGTGCTTTATGGCCAGTAAAACACTCCACCCAAATGGTCACATTGACCACCATGGCCACATGTTGGATTGATCAATGTTATGACCCATTATGGCATTCTGCAGTCATGTGACTGATTTGTGATTTTTTTTTTTTACCACTTTCCAGTATTAGTAGCAATAAGTACTAATAGATGAATGGGTTTGTTTGACAACTGCTGCAAAAATTACCAGTAAATTACTTCCAGTCATGAGGGTGCCTCACCTTACAACCACAGTGAGTTGCAACAGTAATTCTGAGTGCAATTATGATAATTAGATGGGAACTACCAGTAAATGTAATGTAGTTATATCCTCAAAAAAATATCCTAATTTGGATCCAACTCAGTTTATTCCTGATTAATATAAGATTAATAGTGGCATAAATAACTATCAACAATTGGGCCCCGTTTCATTTCCTAAAGTACAGAACTTTACAAAGTACTTCACATGTCCATCTAAAACCTTACATAGGCCCAACATGTACTCTATCCAATATTTTAAATTTTGGATAATATTTTCATGTTTGATATTTTTAAATATATTTTATAATGATTATTTTTAGATATTTGTTCACTGATACAATTGATGTATGGTACCCAAAAATCAGTTATTACGGGATGGGCAGTTATGATTAATAAACCAATAAATAAATTTGGGTATATATCAGTGGCGGGATTCATGCAGTTCGCACCATTTCGAGAGAACTGGTTGTTAACTTTCCGAGCACTTTGGGGAACTGGTTGTTGGAAGAAATCATTAGGGCAGAGAACCAGTTGTTAAATTATTTGAATCCCACCACTGGTATAGATCAGGGGTGGACAATTAATTTTTCCAAGGAACCACGTGAGAAACTGAGAGCTTGTGGAGGGTCAACATCATCCCCCAGTCCCTGACTGCACCATCTCACATACTGCTGCTATCACCCTGCCCTCCATCCCAATGCTGCCAACACCATGCCCCCTGCCACCGACGCCTCACCTAATTCCAAGAGGAGCCACCCATGGGCCAGATGTAGCCCATGGGCCATAAAATGCCCAAGTCTGGTATAGATATATGAAAGTGAAGAAAGTCTAAGCAGGTGAATCTTAAATACACAGGGAATAGATGTTCTGTTGTTAAATAAATCTTATCTAGAACAGAACATTATTCAATTTTGAGGAGGAAAATTTCACTGTGCCTGAACATGCCCAGATGCCTTAATGGAGAGAAGTACTTTTCATCATTTTCTAAAAACAAAGCTTTCCAGTGGTATGAATGCACTCTTAATGGTGGATTGCAAACTGCACACTAGAAGCAACAATATAAGCAGTATAAACAAAAGTTTAATAGGTGATTTTCCCCCCTCCATTTCTCCATTTTTTTCTCCACACAAGTGCACCAAAGTCTTCACTGTTCTTAATTCTGTGTTGCATTCTACACCACTACTCCTTTTTTATAAAAAATAAAAAATAAATGAATATGTATATAGGTAAAATCATACAAAGGAAAAAAAAGACTTATTTAAAGGAAAGGAATCTGCCTGAATGCACAGAAGTCCTGAAAATTGCTTGTAAAGTGTACATATTAAGGAAAATAGCTATAATAAAAGAGAAATGGGTATAACAATTAGTGTGAATTTTCACAGATTTTAAAATTATCTGCAAAGCTAAATATATTAGACTATTGTTCCCAAATATTTGTTTCTCTTCTAAAGTGATTACAAATAGCAAAGTAGAGAGTAGACACTCCTGACTTGCATCTTAACTGTAGTCCTTGCTGTGCCAAATATATATACCCTCCACCCAAGTTTTATCCTGGACTGAATTTGTTTAAAGTTTCTAGCAAGAAAGGCTACTCCAAATTATTAAAGGCTTTTTCTGCATTTAGGAACATTACTGCCGCATTCTTTTTCTTATCATTGGTGCATTATAATGCATTTATTATAAATCTGCTGTTGTGTTTTATCTTCCTTTTGGGAATGTAACTTGTTTGATCTGCATGTATTATTTCAGAAACACAATTCCTTAGACATTCAGCTAATATTGTAGTGAATATCTTATAATCAACATTCAGTAGAGAAATTGTTCTGTATGATTGAAGCTTCTCTGGACCATTTCCTCCTTTGTAAATCAAAGTTATGTATGCTTCTTCCACATTTTTAAAATTGTTTGTGTCTCTTTAATTGAATTCATTGTCCAACAGTTATTCTCAATTTTTAGAGTAGTAGGGTGCCAGTCAATATAATATTAATAAAAAACAATGAAGACAAGATAAAATGCTATGAAGTTGATGTAATATTAACTATTATGCAGCTAAAGAGCTCAATAAGACAATTGATGAAAACAATAAAAAATGAATAATTATATAGTAAAGTGAATTCAGAACTTCACATTAGAACAATAGGAAGAGTAATGGAAAAAAATCAATAATGTTTACTGCAACGTGCAATTTAAGGGAAAATTAGTATAAACTGCTTTATAGCTATTTTGTAATGCCATAAACAATTACCAAGATAGACAAATTACATAACAATAAATATTACAAATGCCACAACAGAGAAGGAAAATTTTATCATATGAGGGGATTACAAAACTCCAACCTACCAGGAAGAATAATCAGTATATTCAGAAAATTATAAAAATAAAATGTGAATTAAGACCACGAATATTTCTATTAAGTGTAATTCCAGAAAATATAAGTGCAAAATGTCACAGTTTGCTAAGTTACATACTGACAGGCTACAAGGACAACTTTGGCCCAATGTGGGAAAATAAAAACCCTGCCAATGATGCAATGTATAGACCAAAACTGGAGAATATGCAGTGATAGCAAAATTGGCTGTATACTGTATCCATAACAGGAATCTAACCAAATTAAGCAGGAATGACTTCTTTATATACTACATATCACACAGCATGTGAAATTTACATATTTGGAATATGGTTTCTAGGAAAAGAGTTATGAGACCAATTAGAAAAACCAGACAAATGACTTAAACAGATATTAGCAATAATGGTAATATCTCGGTATTCAGAATAAAAGTGCAAATATTTAGGTTAGTAGGTGGGAAACAAAGGCAAAGAAAAAACATTACTTAAAAATCTTTCTATCGATTTTTTTCCTTGCTTTTTGTTTATAACTTTCTAAAATCTTTGAAAAGCTTAAATAAATAAAACTATATACCTGTAAATCAGGCAAATTTGTTTATCCTGTTATCAATGTGAAAGTTACTTGACCTTACTTTCATTGTTAGAAATGGAAGTGGGTTAGATTTCTAGGGATTAATCTTCCATTCTTGTCACGTATTGTTATAAAAATCTATAACCAATATATACTTAAGCCTACACTTATTGACATGGGAACAGTGGCTTAATTCAAACACATAAACTTAAATACAAAACGATTTACTGATGAAGAGTAGAATTCTTGGTGCCAGATAGAACAGAGATCTGTTCCCACAAAGCCATATAATGCTTCAAAGCTCTGAGATCAATTTATTATCATTTATCTCATCAGGAATGTGAATCATCCCCTTGCCTTAATGGTGGCTCTTGTCAAGATTTGGTCAATGCATTCGAGTGCATTTGCTTGAGTGGATACAGAGGTGAATTTTGCGAGGTGGATATTGACATTTGCACTGAACTGCTGCTGAACTCATCCCTCTGCTTCAATGGAGGGAAATGCATTGACGGCCCTGGAAGAACTTTTTACTGCAGGTCAGTTGTCTGCTTATCTATAACCAGAATAATCCATATGGATTGAGTTGTTTGTTGCACAGTCTTTTCCAAAACAAATTGAAATTTACGTTTTCTTTTTTTTATAAAGGCTATGGAAAACAGCAAAGGGCTAATTATTTTCTGGAGCTCCTTGACTGGTCCTCCTTGTGCTTAAACAATTCCTTCATTGCTGAGATAACTTTGAGCTCTAAAGGGACAGGTGCATCTAAGAGAGTCATGATTTAGTGGCAAGGACAGATATAATAAGTCCCCATCAGAGAGCTGATTGTATTTGTGTGGTTGCTAAGAGATGACAGTTACTTGATGCTGCATAATCAATCCATCAAAACCAGGACTTGTATAATTTAAACAGTTGAAATCCAACTCCTGTTATCCTGGTCAATGGTAGTGAAGAATCAGTATTATCTGAATGACTCGTAATCAGATCAACTATTTTCCTTGAATGTTAGCAATAGCAAGCAATTCTTAGTCTTTTATATCACTTCACAGTGCTTTACAGCCCTCTCTAAGTGGTCACCCAACAATCTGGGCCCTCATTTTACTGACCCCAGAAGGATGGAAGACTGAGTCAGCCTTGAGCATGGTGAAATTCAAACTGCCAAATTGCAGGCAACCAGTAGTCAGCAGAAGTAGCCTGCAGTACTGCATTCTAACCACAGCACCACCCTGACTCATGTTGCTCTAAGAAAGTTGACAATCTATGTTTCTATCTTGCCTTTCCACCAATGAATAGTACTCTAGATAACTAACAAAATTGCAGACATGAGACTGTCTTCAATTATATCTGAAATAGGACAAGTTCATATATAAACAGTTTAGTTCCCCCTCCCCTCTGTACATTAGGAAACTCATCCTAAATTCAGCTGACCTGAATTCTCCAAATATTTACATGGGAACAAGAAACCCAAGACTGCCTGCAGCTTCTGAATATAATGCTAAACAAAATTTATATATGAAAAAAACAAATACTTTTAGCGTCAAGAAACTTTCATAACATGGTACCATCCTAGCTCAGTTTTACATAAGAAACCATTGTCCTGATATTGTTCTCACAGGAAATTTGTGTTAGGTAATAACTGTTCTCTCCAGCATGGTAATTGGCATGTAATTGCCATGCTTTCTTCCTATTCAGACAAAACACAGGTGACAAGATGAGAAAATGACAAGGGCAGGAAGTCCTTGTCGTGTGTGTATTTTATGTAGAAATCAGGATGCATTCAAATAGCTGAAAGCTTTATAATAGGAAAGACATCATCTATGGTGCCTCTGAGAAGGTGGGTGTGGGTTGTAAAAATGTGATAGTTTTAATTAAACAAGAGTTCACAATACAGTTCATAAAATCAGATCCATGGAATTCATTTTATTTCCTCTCAGAGGAGGATTACTGCCTAAATGGGCAGAAACAACAGTGGCACATTAAAAAGCAACTCATCACTTGCAAACCTTTGTCATGATGGAGATAATGCAGTTGATGTGTGTGTGTTTGTGTGTATGGATCTGGATTGGGTTGAAATGAAAATATTTATTTTGACAAAGCTTTCAACATTCTCTAGGATGTTCTAGGAGGTATTTATCACATTCTTGTTGCATAAAGATAATACTGTGAATTTTACTTTGACTTACTTGCATCTTGAAAAAGCTTGATAAAAAACCCCATAATCCTCTGGTGATAATTTTCCGTGCAAAATACCAATATATTTCAAAAGTATTATATTTCAAGTTTCCATTATCTATGTTACACACTTTGAAATAAAGCTGAGTTAATAATTTTATTAAGTACAATTATTAAATACAAAGCCATCTCTTAGTGGATTATAAGTCTGTGTGGCAATAAATAGCATAATATATTTAATTACACTACTAATCTATAAATGAAATTAAAGCAAAATTCAGGAAGAACTACTTATCCTGCCTTGCATTTGTCTTTGTAAAGAATGACAATTCTGTGTTATTCAGTGCTATTACACTATTTCTTTTGTACCTCAGTTATCTTTTTCTTTAGCTTCATACGCTTCATTTACCCATTCAGTACTTTAATTTTCTTGGTTGCAATGATCCAATTATGTAAATGACATCACAATATACCTTCCAATGCAACATTGCCAACACATCCTCTTAGCTGTTTAAGCAAATTAAACAGTAAGAAGAGAAATCAAGAGAAGGAAGCCAAGAATCAAAGAAAAAGAATATTTGATGCTGTGTAATTTAGACTCATAGACATTGCTCGATACTAAGATCTGTTTCTGTTATGTAGTAATTAGAAAAGTGTTTAATTCAATTGGTTTTAGAGACAGCACTAGAAGAGTGACTTACCACTTGAAAATGCTTACCTTCTAACCCCAACTATATGTTCTCTGATTAATGTAGCTTGAGAAAACAAAAATGTAGCTTATCGCTATTGGTGGAAATATCATGTCTGTCAATATATATAGATATATATAATCATGTCATATAAAGATGGCAGCTGTATATGAGGAGTCTTTAATGTAAGTTCATATCACAAAAGTGTTCATTAATAGGAGAGGGGAGCATGGGGAGAGGGGGAGGGAGAGAGAGAGTACATTTGGGCAAACCACAAATACAATTATATATGTGTGTGTGTGTGTGTGTGTATGTGTGTGTGTATCTATGTATATACATACATACATACATACATACATATATTCTGAATAATTCTTAGGGAACCTATGGTAGAAGACAACAGCCAACATACCTATCCCCCCAAAACCTGGTAAGGATCCAAATGACCTGCAGTGGCACAGTGGTTAGAGTGCAGTACTGTAGGCCAGAGGTCCCCAACCTCCGGTCCCTGGACCGGTACCGGTCCGGGGATCATTTTGGACCGGGCCGCCTACTTTGCTTGGGCGCCATCTTGTTTTGAAGTCTGCCCTCAGTAGCGCCAATTGGCGGCCTGAGGGAGAAAGGAACGTGGGGTGGGGAGAAAGCTCGCCTCAGCGGCTCCACCATGAAGCACCTCTTTCCGCCTGGGGAAAGGGAGCGAGAACGAGAGTGAGAGAGAAGCGTGTGAGCCGAAAGCTGGAGTGGGGTGGAATGAAGAAGCTCAGATCCTGATCCAGACCCTTCGCGGGAGCCCCCGAAAGCAGCCCTGCGCTTGTCCGGCGTCTGGAGGGGCGCCGAGGCCATGGCTCGGTAGCAGCAGCGGTGGAGCTGTCAGCCGGGGGAGGATGAGGGTGCACGACGAAAGGCGCCGGGCAGAGGCGAAGGCAGTCGCCGCCCGGAACAACCGGGAGAGGAGAAGAGAGAGAAAGAGACAAGAATCCTAAAACACACAGGGCAGAATGTTGCTTTAGCCAAGCTACACAGTGAATATCTACTAAAAGTTTGACTGGTTTAATATGGATTTATTCCCAGGTAATTGAAAGTCTTATTTCAGCTGGAAGAATTCTAGACAATGCTCTGCTTGCCAAGGGGTTGCAACGAAATGGGGCGAGAGAGATCTGGAAAGAAGTGGGCTCTCCAGGTATTTGGAATGAATCCCTGGAATTCCTTATATGTCTGGATTTCTGAACCTCAACAACTTTAAAATGTGTGGACTTGGACTCTCTGAATTCCCCACACACCTTACAATTATTGAGATTGTGGAAAGCTGAAGACCATATGGGAGATCAAACCCATCCTAAATGTAAAATCTGAATTGCGGATTATTACCTTACAAATTGCTTTTGGAGAAAACATATATTTTTGCCAAACATATATTTTTGTTTGATCGTGATCAACTGAATCATGATGACTTTATTGGAGTCCAGTCTTGCATTTATACACATTTTTAGTAATCCTCCAACATTGGTTAATTTTGGTGAGTTGATAGTGTAATAGTAAATAAAATAATAATAAATGAATGAATGAATGAATGAATGAATGAATGAATAAATAAATAAAACAAAAACAAAAACAAAAACAAAAAACAAAAACAAAAACAAAACCAGTCCTTGAAAAAGCGTTCCTGCGTGAAACTGGTCCCTGGTACAAAAAAGGTTGGGGACCACTGCTGTAGGCTACTTCTACTGACTGCCGACTGCCAGCAATTGGGCAGTTCAAATCTCACCAGGCTCAAGATTGACTCGGCCTTCCATCTTTCCGAGGTTGGTAAAATGAGGATCCAGATTGTTGGGAGGAATATGCTGACTCTATAAACCACTTAGAGAGAGCTGTAAAGCACTGTAAAGCGGTATATAGGTCTAAGTGCTATTACTATTGCCAAATGATTGTTTCAAGAATGCCTATATGTTACAAAGATTTTAAATTTTAAAACTTATGCAGCACAGTTTAGAAGGCAATTACAAAGGCAGTTATTTGCAACCAAGGTGAAGATAAAAATATGTGATTAAATCTCTATATTTTTAAACATTATAATACAGTTTGTTTATTTGACTTCTTTGTGCTATTGAGTAATAAAACTGCTCTAGGAGTTTCACATGTCCTTAAGGTATCTGTTCCCCTCTGATAACCTGGCATTTCTCCTAGATCAAAAGGGCACTTAGTAAACCTATCAATTAGAATTTACTCTGCTCTAAGCATTAGAGTAGAAATGAAAAGGTGCCAAGTAATTTATCATTTACATTCATGTTCCCCCACTTCCCTTCCTCCCACCCCACCTCCTACCACATCAGGTTGTGTTTTGTTGCAAACGGATCTGCTTTAAAAATGAAAAATGAATTTCTCCTGCTTTGCACTCATAAATTATTTTCCTTGAAGTTACTACCATGATGAAAAAGCAGATGCTGAGATGAAATTCTGAAGGCTAACAAATATGTGCAAACATAGCATGTAGCTTCTTAGAAAGTCAAGTAGTTCTGAATATAGAATCTGTTGTATTTACAGTTAGTTCTCATCTTACAACCATAAATGGGATGAAAATTTCCACTGCCAAGGTATGTGGTTGTTAAGTGAGTGACATCCTGATGTTATGACCTTTTTTTGCCAAAGTTGTTAACTTAATCATTCCAGTTGTTAAGTGAATCATGAGATCACTAAGCAAATCTGGCATCCCCCATTGACTGTGCTTGTGAGAAGCTGACTCAGAAGATTGCAAATGATGATCACATGACCCTGGATGCTGCAATTGTTATAAATTCAGTTGCCAAGTGCCCAAATGTTGATCACATGACAATGGGGATAATGTAATGGTCCTATGTTGCTTTTTTCAATACCATTGTAACTTTGAACAGTTACTAAACGGATGGTTGTAAGTTGAGAACCATTGTATTATTTTTAAGTCACTTATTATTGTGTGTGCCCTATGCTTATAGCACTTCATCTAAGGAATACTGCAATAAACTCTGTAGAAGGCTGCTCTTGGAGACCACTCAGATGCTACTAGTCCATAGTTTAGTAGCACAAGTAATTATGGGCACAATTCAGTATACCTATGTTATGCCAAAACTACACACAGAGAAACAGACTGGTTATCAGTGAGCTTTTGAATGTTGCTAGAAGAAAAAAGCTTCTGGGTTCAGATGCAAGCTGTATTACAAATAAACACACTAGGCGATTGCTTGAAGAGGAAGGTAGTTTTTATTGGACAGTTTAATGTGGAGCCTAGAAACTGAAGGTAGACCATGATGTTAGAAAGCTGAAAGTGATGGTGTTTATAGTAACAATGGGCTTTGATATGAAATATATTAGATTGAGGCGCTCCTACCTTGGGGGAGGCCTGTTCCTTATCCTGTGGATGTGGGTAAATCTCTTCGTTGGTGTCAAATTTGAGAGCAATCTGGCATCAGGGTGTAGTCTTGTGACAAGAGATTTCTCTTATCTTGAGTGGTTTCTGGTTTATATTTGTTTGCCAGTGTTGGCTGACTTCCTAGAGAGGTGCACTTAATCAATTTGAGTCCATGGGTCAATGATAGCAGAGAAAGTTTAAGTGGTTTCCCAAAGGTGCCTTTTCAGGAGGTAACTGGATTTTTTTGTTTTTCTTTTGAAGACGTTTCACTTCTCATCCGCTTCTCATTCTTCAGCTCTGACAGGATAGTGGGGGAATGGAAGGATTTATATTCCTTGCAGACAGCTGGTCATTTCCATCGTTTTAGAGGGTCGTTGAAGCACTTAGAGGTTTATCTGTGTCCTCAGGATGACCTGAGTAGTGGTCCTCTACAGACTTTAAGTGGTTTCCTTGTAACTTTATTTTGAGGTTTGCTGGCTGATCAGCGGTGGCCAGGCCTGACATGCAACCTGACCAAAACAGGAGGGGGTGCCAAAGGGGTTTTTATCTACTGACCATATAATTCAATGGGTTGGTTACCATATATAAGTCATTTATCCCAGACTAAATGGCATCTGACCTGGTTAAGCAAGGAGCCATCTCTCTCCCAACATTTTTCTACCTCATAAGATCCATGAGAGCAGACACCTCTGTAGTGTACTTGTTTTACAGACTTGTAATACTGCATTCCTATTGGACAGATACCATCGCTGGGCGATTGGTTGATAACAACAAACCTGATTGGCCGCCTAAGCGGCGAGAAGTTTAAATAAACGCCATTGGTTGCGGGCTGTGAGCAGCTGCTATAAAAAGGGCTGCCGCGGCTCGCCTTTAGTTGAAGTTACTTGGTTATTGAATAAAGAGCTGAACTCAACTCCGGTCTCAAGTCTGCTTTGTTCGAGCGATAGAACAACCTCTATTAAGCAGATACCTTTGTTTCTTCTGTCAAGCAATGCCATCTAATGGGGCCTAGGAGGCATATCTTTTCTGTTGCAGTGACTGGTCTCTGGAGGATCAATACCCTGAAAGTTTATTTATTTATATTTTATTTTATTTATTTGATTTGACAATTGCTTACAAGATAATAGGTATAAGTATAAACATGAGTAAGAATACAGGAAATAGGTACAAATAAATGGGGACAATAGGACATGGATGGTAGGCATGATTGTGCACTTATGCACACCCCTTACAGACCTCTTAGCAATGGGGTTAGGTCAATAGTGGATAGTTTAAGATTAAAGGAGTGTTCAGACAATTACGACTTAAAGCTTTAGAGCTTTAAACTCCACCCCATCCAGGTTGGTGTACAGTGTCTGGGCATGGTGTCTGGACATGGTAGGGTGTTCTGCTATTATATTTATTGTGTCTGTTTTTAGATATGGGTCAGCTTTAGTTGTACTCCACCCAGAGTCAATGTTGTTGGGAAGCTTTGTGCATCTCAATTACAAATAAGCAAATAATTTAAGTCTAAATTATAAGTAAATAAACTCTTCCTTTTTAGCCAAAGCTATTCATGATACTATAAAGGAATTAAAAAACAAACTAAACATAGCCTTGGAGAGCACTTTCAGATAAAATTCTCATTGTTCCTTAGTAATGGCCAAACTCCATGGAGGTTGAAGGGAGTATGAAAAAGAAGACATGTGCCAATAGAATATGGCTGCATAAGAAAGGAAATGAAGAATCCAGGTACCTCACAGCAGGATCTGTTAAAATTAACTTGATGACTATTAGATAGGAAACTGGAGTGTTTAACCTTTGCAAAAAAAATTCCAGTTTTAAATGAGCTGGTTTTATGGAAAAGGACAAGAAATAATTAAATAGCCCTATAAATGTATCATTTGCAGTTCTGCTAAAAATAGATGCTGTCTATAACTCTGAGCCTTTCTTTCCCTCGTTAATGGCTTGTCTGTATCACATTGCACAGTATTTATAAACTTTTTAACTCATGGGGGAGGAGAAGAAATCCAGTGACAGAATTTTGAAAGGGATTCTTCTGGGTCAAAAATACCATGACCCAAGGAGGACCTAGGATAGTGAGGAGAAATTGTAGGAAGGTTGAGCAATGGAACCATTTGATCTAGAACCCTGGACAAAAGCCCTATGTGTTCACTCTAGAACAGGGGTATCAAACTTATGCCATCACAGTGGCATCATGTGACATATTGGGACTTTTCTCCCCTTCGCTAAACCGGGCGTGGGTGTGGGCGTGGGCGTGGCCAGCACATGACACATCTGGCCCATGGCCCAGGAATTTGACAGCCTTGCTATAGAACATGAGACAGGAACAGGTTTGGATGATATTGGCCTAAGGAAGCCAGTGGAGTTAACGCTTATTTCATTCCCATCCCATCCTAATCCATTTTGAGAGGAAGAGCTGATAGGGTACATCCATGTTTCTGTCTGTCTGTCTGCATCCATCCATCCTACATAAAACAAGATCTTTACTAGGCTTATAGGCTGTTCCAATGAAGCCTAATCGTCTTACATATCTGTTATGATGATGCTATTATTTGAATGAGTTTAAAATAATGGCACATACCAAATTCTCCCTCCCTCCCTCCCCGCTCTCCCTTCCTCTCCCCCTCTCTCTCCCTCCCTCCCTCCCCCCCTCTAATTTTTCTGTCTCTCCCATAAAGGACATATAGTTGTTGCTGTTTTTTAAAAAAACTTTTCTATAATATATCATGAACATAGAAACAGCTATAGATGAAAAATATGAAATATTAGAAAGAGAAGAACATTATTATTTGATTGAGGGAAATATAGATGACTAAGTAGAGAAGGGTTCTTTCATGCCCATTAAGTCTATGGTCTAAAATAATTTGGTTGCACTTCTGAAATAAAAAAAATACTGCATTCCCCCAGTGCTTTGCAAAAGGAGGGAGATGGCAGAAACTCCCTACAGTGTGAAATGGAAACAGTATGCAGTCTTTAACTGTTTTAGTGAGTTTTTCCCCCAAATTGTTTTGGATGTATTACAAAGGGCTAAAGTCACAGAAAACATCTCCAGAGCCACACAATAAACCCAAAGCTCAGTAGCACAGCCCCAAATTTATATGGATAAGACTCCTAACATTTACAACTTAAAAAAAAAGAAATAAAAAGCAGGTGATAAAAAACTACTTCCTGAACCTTTTGTCAGCTTTAGTAGATAAGGTGAAAGTAAGTGAACCAGTGGCTGACCCGTTGTAAGAAAGGTGAAGCAATTCATTGTTTCACTAGCTAACCTTCCAAAATTAAACCCTTTTAGAAGATCAAGCTGGAAATATAATATTCAGAAATTCAGTTTCAGGAATTATGGAATTTAGTTCAACAAGAAGGAGAAATATTTCATACTGTAAATTGAGAGTTACAGACTTCTCCAATATGGCCAATAGTTGCTCACATATTTGCCAGTAAACTTCATTATTTGCTAACTGTTCTAAATCAGTTTATCCATGTCTGAATCATAACATTGATCTTGCTTTCAGTGATTAATTTATTTGGATAATTAGCAAGCAATGCAATATGATGGATGGATAGATGGATGATGTGTATGAGCGAATGAATACATATAGATAGATAGATAGATAGATAGATAGATAGATAGATAGATAGATAGATGAATAAGTAGATAGATAGGTAGATGGATAAAGACACAGAGAGAGAAATTGAGAGGGGGGGGAGGGAGTCACAGACAAAGATAGACATAATGTAAAGGTAAGGAAATCATCTGGAAAATGTTTTTTTAAAAAAAAACAAAAACCCTTAGGCCTGGAGTTTTCTCAATAGATCATCATGTACTTTCATATTCTATACATCTTTTAAGGATTATATCAAAAACAATGTTTTTAATTCAGCCAAGTATCATCTGTAAAAAGAGAGATGCGATGAATTTGACAAAGTACTTATGGGAACCACTCTTGCCATCTTTCTCTTTAAGAAGTTAAAAGCATCAGGTTTTCTATATAAAAAAAACCAAAAAATTTACATTTGGTATTTGAGAGCTGCAAAACACTTATCATTGCCGTGAAGATAAATGCCTGCCCTTGCATCTCCGTGGCATAGAATGTGGCAGTTAGCCCTGAAATTCAGGAAGAAATTATATGAGGATGCTGAAGAAAATCACAGTCCTGAATCCTATTCTTTACCTCCTTTCAGTGGAGGCCTGAAACACCTTGTTGCAGTAAACACTGAATCTCATTGAATATTCTGGAAGAGA
The DNA here is from genome assembly GCF_049901715.1 of Pseudonaja textilis. Taxonomy (NCBI): domain Eukaryota; kingdom Metazoa; phylum Chordata; class Lepidosauria; order Squamata; family Elapidae; genus Pseudonaja; species Pseudonaja textilis. The sequence goes on from NC_141990.1 coordinate 120,415,927, forward strand.
GAAGACAGAGAAGCACACAGACTGGTTGGCCTGTGTAATCAGTCCTGATCTGTATTCAAGATTTAATTTTGAAAAGGGCATACCTCAAATTGTCTTTTTAATTCAGGATTCGAGGGGCAAACTGATTCAATTCAAGCCACTTCAAGATTTGACATTTAATTTTTTTAAAAAGGTTATCTCGAGGTGGTAATGGAAAAACATAGAAACATTTTTTCATTTTTTGATAGCATGAAAATAGCAGGGTTAATAGACCCTTTTTGAGGACATTGATCATGACAAATTTTGGTTGGGTATCTTAAAAGATTTCAAGATTTTTTTCCTTAATAAAATATTCCACTGGATCTCTTTGAAGCAGATACAGGTCTGAAGTAAAGGTCAGAAGAACAGTCTATACATTTCCCAAAAATGACACCTAGTTTTGCTGAATCTAGGCAGCAGGTTTCCTGTGCCAACTTACATACATACAAACCCTTCATCCTATTCTTCTGTAGGGTAAGAAATGTTATGAACATTAAAGGAAAGGAGGAAGAAGCAATGAACAAAACAAAGTAAAAGCGAGAAATAAGAGATGGGAAAAAAACAAGAACCCACATCTAATCTAATCCACATCTAGCAGTATATCTTTCTGTAGATTTCTAAACTTGAAGTGTATCCTTAATTCCACTATATTCATATAGTATTTCATACCTTGCCTTTTGTTCTTTTAATTTCTCAAGCTTCTCTTTTTAAGACTATCAACAACTCCATCTAATTATTTTTGCAATTTCCCCTTCCTCTTAAATCCATTCACTTTTCTTTTCTATATTTGTTTTGTTCTTTTGTCTTTATTTATTTATATCCTGCCTTTATTATTTTTTGCAAATAACATGGCAGCAAACATATCCAACATATCCTTCTTCCTTCTCCTATTTCCCTACAACAATCCTGTGAGGTCAGCTGGGCTGAGAGAGAGTGACTGACCCAAAGTCACCCAACTGGCTTTCATGGTAGAGGTGGTATTCAACAGATTCTGACCAGTTCTGGAGAACTGATAGTGGAAATTTTGAGTAGTTTGGAGAATCGGCAAATATGACCTCTGATTGGCCCCGCCCTCATCTATTTTCTGCCTCTCAAGTCCCAGCTGATCGGCTGGGTCTTCTTTTGCTGCCCTGCACAGGAGAATGGAGCTAGAAAGCAGGTTAGTGGGGTGGGGAGGGAATGGGATTTTGCAGTAACCTTTCCCCTGAAGTGTGGTGGGAATGGAGATTTTATAGTATCCTTCTCCTGCCACACCCACCAAGCCACGCCCACAGAACCGCTAGTAAAAAAAATTGAATCCCACCACTGTTTCATTGCTAGGACTTAAACTCAGGATTTCCTGCTTTCTAGACTGGTGCCTTAACCACTAAACCAAACTGGCTCTCTATATGACCAGATTACTTCAATGTATTTCCTTCTTGCTGGTAACTCACTTTAAATTCCGGTCACATTCATTCAGCATCATTCATTTTTTATCTTATCTCTTCATGTTTTACTGTACACTCTTTTAAAGTACCCCATTCTCACTGCATTCGGCCTGCTTTTATGCTTCTCACTCTCACAATTCTCATTTCCATATAACAAAATAGGCAGAAGCATGCTCTTATTAAACAGGCACTATCATGTCTTTGGTTAAAACTGCCTTCTTCATGGCAGACCATGTTATCAACCTTCAGACTGTGAACTTCTTAAAATTTTACCTTCCATTTTACCATTTTCAGTAAATTCTACCAAGTTATATAAATTCATCCATTGGTCTAGGACTTGTCTTCTGCTTGGTTTGGTTTGGTTTTTTTAAAATCTAACTCACAATTATTCATTCTATTTCCTCTTTCAGAGACAACTTCTCTAATCTTTAATACAATACAAGGATCCAATATCCTTGTGGTATCATACAATTAGCTAATACTTGCTATAAATCTTTCAGGTTCGTTGCCAACAACATGGTATAATCTTCATGCAAAATTACACATATATGGATGTCCCCAAAGAACAAATCCCTAACTTTATTACAAACATTCCTTTTTCCTGTATTCATAAATATATTAAATTGATTTATCCAAATAGTTTTCTGTTTCCTCTGATCACTGGACTATTATTATTATTATTTAGGATTTAATTTTCAATTTGATTCACAGTCTGGGACTGGTAAAAACTGTTCAGTCCTAACCAAGAACCTAAGAACTGTTAAGGTCACGTCTGAGTATATAGGTAGTTCCAAGTAAGGTTGGGTGATGGTTTTTTGTTTTTTTTGCAAAGTCAGAATATTCAGGCCTGATAAGTTTAAAATTTCCATGTATCTAGGCAATCCTTTGGTTACTGGTCCAAGGGCTCCTATTACTATTGGTACAACCATTGATTTCTTACTCCACAATTGCTCAACTTCAATTTGCAGATTGCAGTATTACATTATTTTTTCTAATTTTTCTTCAGTTCATGCATCACCTGGTATTGCAATATCAATGAACCCAACTTTTTCTTTTCCACAATAGTGATGTCAGTCGTGTTGTTGGCCAGATTTCTGTTTGTTTGGATTCGAAAGTCCCACCAGATCTTGACTTGTTCATTTTCAAGAACTTTGTCAATCTGATGTTCCCAGTAATTTTTGCTGCATTCGAACTCAAACTTCTGGCAAATTATTATTATTAAAAAGTTTGGATCTTGGAAAGAATCATCTCAACATCGATAGGATTCAGTTGAGTCAGAATTTGGAATTTCTAGCAATAATTTAGCTAGTTAGTAGAGGGGAAGTTGCAGTAAAGAGGCACAAAAAATATTAGCTTTTTCCTCTGGAAAAAATAATTTTAAAAAATAATCCAGGGCTTATAAGTGCTAGTGGGACACCCACTGAGGAATTTAAACCTGTTGAGTCCATTCAGAATTTAAAAGTAAAGTAAAGAATTGTGCCAGACTGGTACTGAGCACATATTCAGAGTACTAAACTGAAGTCCAGCTGTGGTAGCAGCACCAGCAGAGAAATGTTATTCTTCCATTAGTAGGACTATAATAAGGACTATTGTTTCGTAGTACAAAGAAATCAAAGTTGAAGCTTGTGGCTGGTCCCAGTAAAAAAGCTGAGAACTTTAATGAAGCTAAAAGCTATATTAGCTTTGCTACTCCAAAAACTCTCTGATCGGCAGAGAGTTTATTGTCAAGCAAAGTTAATAATAGGTCACAGATTGTTCTGACCCAAACCCTTTTCCAATAAAACAAACAATAATCAAAGGAAACAGAAACCTTTTAATGAGTCTTATGAATCCCCGGTTAAAAGGCTGCTGCAAACTAATTAACTTTGATAAATACAAATCTCGCCAAAACTGTGCGAAACTGCCAAGAATCACAGATAAGAAATATTTCACAACACAAGGGTCTTCAAACACCAACTAAGATACTGCAATGTCCATGAGGCTGGAGTTTCAAAACATCTTTGCTTCCTACAAAGAATGTCTAATTCACAGCTGGCTTTTATCTTCTTGAAGGAGGGGCCATTATCTTGCAGCCTTACTCCCGAGTCGTCCGTGCTGCTGCAGCTGTTTTTTCCTACGAGCAGCCCTGCGTGCATGCGCACTTGGCACAGGCTCCTTGGGAACCTCCTCATCACTGTTGCCCCCACAATCTCTGAAGGCAGTAATCCACTCCCTAATGGTCCTGGTCCCTCATCTGAGTCCTCGCTCTTCTCAGCTGTCCGCACCTGCTGCCAGCTAACCACAACACAGATCCAGAGAGCATATTGTGGTGGCCTGCCAGCTGCCAGCAGAGCTGGCGGCAGACTCAGATGATGAGGAGGTTGGGGAATAATTTGGGCCAGTTCTGGAGCCTGGGGAAAGCTCAGCATAGGACACAGAGATAGAGCCAGGGCCATTCAGTATTTCCCAGCCGGAGAGGCCTTTGGAGTCAGAGATGAGTGAGGAGGAGGAACAGCTGGGACCTGTTCCAGATGTGCATATGCACAGAGCAGATAGGAGAGGTGAACAGCGGAGGACAATGAGCCAGCTTGGGAAGCAAAGCAAATTGTGGATGCTGAACGGCCCCTCTGGCTGGGGAATAAATAGGAGGAAAGGGGAGTGGTTTGGTTGTCACAGACAACTGTTCCCATTTCTGGAAAGTTTGCTCCTTGTGTGTTTCATGTGACAAAGACAGCCTTTAGGTTTGTCTATTTCACTGTTTGAACTGACTTAATTTGCACCCTCCTGGCTGGGAGTTCACAGCCTTGCATCTATCATAACAAGCTAATAAGGACTATTGTTTCTATGAATTTCTTGCAGGACTCTTGTCAGGACTTTCTGTTGATGAATGCAGTTAAATGTATAAAATAAAGAGGGTTGGTTTTTTTTTGTTTTTTGTTTTTGCAGGGAGTCTGTTTCTTGCTTCTGCGAAGGCTGGGTCAGAACACATATAAGTAAATCCAGTATATAATATGAAGTTCAATATTACAAGCATGATAAAAAAAAGGCCTGCAGTTTACTTTACTGTTTTAGTTTAAAGTGATCAGTTTTATTGATATGAGCAGTGGTTAAATCTCAAGCTAACTATGCCCACTGCCAAGAGTTCGATCCTGACCAGCTCAAGATTGACTCAGCCTTCCATCCTTCCAAGGTTGGTAAAATGAGGACCCAGGTTGCTGGGGGCAATATCCTGGCTCTGTAAACCACTTAGAGAGGGCTATAAAGCATTGTGAAGCGGTATATAAGGCTAAGTGCTATTGCTATTTATTGACTGGTCACTCAGGTCAATGTCAGAAAGTCCATCTCAACCTCTCCCTTTCCAGTATGCTTCATATATAGAAGGTGATTCCAGAATCAGTACAAAAGCCCATCAAATCTACAAAGGCTTTGAAATGCTCATGAAGCACTTCAGAAACACTTGATTTGATTTGCTGGCTTGAAGCAGATGCCCATCTTTAGTACAGGTGGCCCTCACTTAATGACCACAGCTGTGCCTGGAATTTCTACTCTTAATACTTGTGATCATTAAGCAGGTTGCCAAATGCCTCAAATGCAATCAAGTGCCCACAGAGAGGGAGCTGTGGCAGTCATAGCTTTGAGGATTGGTCATAAATACATTTTGGGAGAGGGGGGTCAATCATAACTTTCAACTTTCATTAAGTCCCCAGTCTTTAAGCGAGGGCTACCTGTAATCAGCTTTGATGGGAGATTTGATTCAAATTTCCCAGGGGAAGAACTGCTTTTGAACTTGTGCAACTTTAGAAGTAGATAGCTTAGATAGCTTAATTCAAGACCTCGAAAATATTTAGTCCCGTCTTGATTCAGCTACATTGTCACAACTATAAATTGTCACAACTATAAATTGTCACAAACATTGTCACAACTATAAATAATACTACCAACTTGTGCTGGCTATGATGACGGATATTATCATCGTCTTTTACTGACCCCATAATCCCTTGTGGGGTGGAGTATGGGCAATTGAATGGGGCTAGCATAGAGTTTTAATGGCCGGATGCCTTTCCTGATGTCAATGCAGTTTCATCCAGCAGATATATTCTCAGTGTGTCCAAAGAGAGAAATATATGCCTCCACCCAGGATTGAACTCGTAGCCTCCTAATCATGAGGCGAGAGCTCCAGCTCTAAGCCACCACATCACCCTGCTATGATGACAGGTATATCCATGTATATTCTGAATGAAAAGAATTCAATCCTTTTTATGTCAACACTCAAGCAAGACTAATAAGAATCATTTAAAAATAAACGAGGGCTAGCACTGATATGTAGATCTTGACTTCCTACAATTTAATAAAGCTATCCTATTCCCCAAGTCCTTGTTTTGTTGCTTTTATTGAAATGCTACTATTATTCTTTTAACCGGTCATGCCCGATTCTTGACGACTTTAGAATAGAATAGAATAGAATAGAATAGAATAGAATAGAATAGAATAGAATAGAATAGAATAGAATAGAATACTTTATTGGCCAAGTGTGATTGGACACACAAGGAATTTGTCTTGGTGTAAATACTCTCAGTATACACAAAGAAAAGTACATTAATTAAGAATCAAGAATCATAACGTACAACACTTAATGATAGTCATAGGGTACAATCAACAATCAAATCATACTAGAAAACAGTCAAGTGGGAAGGGATGGGTGATAAGGAGTGGTGAGAAGATTAACAGTAATAGTAGTGTACACTTTGTAAATAGTTGAACAGTGTTGAGGGAATTATTTGTTTAGCAGAGTGATGGCTTTCAGGAAAAAACTGTTCTTGTGTCTAGTTGTTCTGGTGTGCAGTGCTCTATAGCGCCATTTTGAGGGAAGGAGTTGAAACAGTTTATGTCCGGGATGTGAGGGGTCTGTAATATTTTCACAGCCCTCTTTTTGACTCGTGCAGTATACAGGTCCTCAATTGAAGGCAGGTGGGTAGTAATTGTTTTTTTTCTGCAATCCTAATTATCCTCTGAAGTCTGTGTCTGTCCTGTTGGGTTGCAGAACCAAACCAGACAGTTATAGAGGTGCAGATGATAGACTCATTAATTCCTCTGTAGAACTGTATCAGCAGCTCCTTGGGCAGTTTGAGCTTTCTGAGTTGGCACAGAAAGAACATTCTTTATAGGCAAGTTTTCTCCATGCTACCCTGTCAAGTACAGCTTCTTTCAGTTGTTAGATGTTCGCCTTTTAATCAGCTTTGAAATTATCAAGCCAGCATGTTCTTTGCTTACCTCTTCTCCTAGTTCCACTAATTCCTTTGGCAATAACTCAACATGCAATGATACCACTTCTAATAGTAATACTTTATTCCTTAGTGTGCCAGTTTGGGATTTTCATTAGTACTTTATATTCAAAAACCATTTGGATCTGGACACTGGTTCAAAAAAGAAAACTGGGGCCATTTAAGAGCCATGGTGGCGCAGTGGTTAGAATGCAGAGTGCAGGCTACTTCTACTGATTGCCAGCTGCCAGCAGTTTGGCAATTCAATTCTCACCGGTTCAAGGTTGACTCAGCCTTCCAACCTTCCGAGGTCAGTAAAATGAGGACCCAGATTGTTGGAGGCAATATGCTAACTCTGTAAACAGCCAAGAGAGAGCTGTAAAGCACTGTGAAGCAGTATATAAGTCTAAATGCTATTGCTATTTATTTAGAAGTTAGTCTTGGTGAAGGGAGATCTCTTCTAACCTATCCAGATAATATTGGGATATATCATCCTTTTCTTATCTCCCTGCCCAGGTAGACTTCTGTGAGCTGAAAGAGAAGCTGTCTCTGGAATTTAAACAGAGGGATAGGAGAATAAAGATTCTAGGACAGGATGTAGCAAGAGGGGATTATTTGTCTGTCACAGATATCCCTGCTATAAATTTGCATCCAGAATGCTATTGCATTGCACTATATTGTATTTCTTCCAGGGAATTTTAAAATGAGATTTATTGTCCAATTCCATTGCTATTCATTGGGGCCATGAAACTAGCGCACCTATAGTAAATTGGCTATTCAACATATTGGAGACAGAAATCTGTCTCTTCTAAAGGAACAGTCCAGATCATCACAACAGTGTTTTTTTTATCATAAAAATTGCTCTGCGGCTTGAACTTCCACACTTATTCACATTCTTACAAATCCCATTCATTGCATTCTGTGCCTCAGTGTGACATAATCCTTACTCTAGTAGAATTTAGTCAAGGTCTCCTGTAATGCATATATTCATGTAGGTGAAACATAAAACATCCTTTCTCTCAGTAGCATTAAGCTAGGGCAGTTCATTCTTGAAGAAAACTTCATGCTGAAAGAGTGAACTACAGCTATAGAGGGTAATGCTAAAGGTCACTTTCCAGTCTGAGATTTCTGATCTGCTGCATTGTGAATTAATACATTTATCTTGGAACTAATCCCATTGGAATAACTCTTTTTCACTGCTGATAATGTAGTAGGGAGCACAACTAAGCACATCGGTCTGCACTGTATAGGGCATTTGTAACTTCCATTTCTTGTTAAACAGAAATCAATTTGCATCTAGATATATTGCACTAAATGGTCAAAATCTAAAGCATAGTTTGCATATTTAAGGTTTTTTTTTGCAGTCAACGGGGCAAACAATATGTTGAACTGTATTAAGGTTTATATTATAATTCTCTGTCTATTTCTCTCTCTAACATATACATTGATTTAAAAGTTCATTCTTTTCTTTCTTTCTTATTCCTAAAGTCTAGTTCCAACTGTGCACAGGACAGTGATTTTTACCACTTCTTGCAGCTGTGAGAACTGTTGGTGAATACCAAAGTGATGCTGGTATAGATTTTCTCACTTTTTGGTTGCCCTTTTGGCTATTTTCAGTTATAAGTGGTGGTGATTGTGTCTCTATCAATAAGTGTGTATGAGTGTAAATTGCCCTAGTTGAATTTATAGTTGGGGCTGATCTTTGGGTAATAGGGTCAGAAGTAGCAAGTGTTTTATGGACCCAGCCTCTGTTATTTCCTTGCCTCAAACAATTCTCTCTTCCTCTGTTCAACTGTGGTGGTTTAGATATGCATAAGAAGATATCATTGTACTGCACATGAGTGAAATTGCAGGCATTTGAAGGGTACTCATTCTATAATTCTCTCTTCCATTAGGCTAACTATAGAAGCTTGTTCTTGAAATTATTGACATAAGCCTAGCTTATCAAATACAAAGCTCTAGGCATATGCAGATGCCAAAACATCTCATACAACAAGGACATATAAACAATACTGTATAGCCTATGACTATAATGTGCAAGCTATTTGTTAATAGATACATCTTGAAAAGGCTAAGGTACTATAAAGCCTTGACTTCATAACTATATCTGAATATACTGTATACCCATCTTTTCCTGTTCTGGCATTGCTGAGAATTCACTATTAACTTCTGCTTTAATCACCCATACTATACATGTTGCTTTGCAGTTTAGCTAAGTTTTCAGATGCAGTTTTCTACCTTTAGCTATTCACTTTATCAGTTGTGCTTTGTCATCTGTTTTTATCAATTGCAAGATGAACGACATTCCCCATTCCCAACAGCTCCAATCAACTGGACCAACAAAAATACTGAAAGATAAAAATGAGCAAACTGGAAGAATTTCTGTGCCATGCATAGGTGCAAGTAGTCATTTGAATGAATGCTATCAAGACAACTCAACATTTTATAAGACTCTGCAGTAACTCAGTGCAAGAACTTCCAACATGAAAGAGTTGATTAGACCAATTTATTTTGGAAGGCCCAGTGAAACATGTCTCCTGGGGGGTATATATTCTGTTTTGAATGAACAAAATATGGAAGGCAGCATCATTTCTCAGCTGTATAAGGCTGCTGCAAATTTTACATGAATGTAAGAGACTAGAACTGAAAGATCAAATCAGATCACTGTTATCGTGGCTTTTAGCCAGCAAAACTCAATGAGAAGATCTAATATTGCTTTCATGATGTTAATGTTTGTGTGTGTTAGGGAGGATGGATATCTTTTCTAGAACAGACAAAAGAGAATCCAAAATATCTAGCTCTGAGATTTAAAAAAATGGCACTTGTTCTATTTACATAATATGCAAACAGCAAAAATAACCAATCCAAGCTTATTATTTTAGACTGTATACTATGGAAGAAGCTGTCTATGTATGACATAGAAAAGTATTTTTCTTTTTTTAAAAACCTAAAAATTCTTCTATGAGCCAAAAGGACTTATTTGATGTTATGTAAGGATATAGATTAGGAGATGATGGTTTTAAAATATAGTTTTAATAAGATGTTGACAAATCACCGTTGCTATTTTAGGTAAAAAAAAATATGGCATGTAGATAAATGGGAACGGATAACTTTGACTGAATGACAAATACCTTTTATTCCCACAACCTATTTTTCATCAGTTCTAATATCAGTATCTTTGTTACCCATGCATGTGTAGATACTGGAGGACTCATAATTTGGCGTTTCAGTTTCAGAAGGGCAATTGTAACTCTTTTATACATACAGGTAGTCCTTGACTTATGACCACAATTGAGCCATAAGATAACCACAATTTATATTGTTAAGTGAGAAATTTGTTAAGTGAGTTTTGCCCCATTTTATGACTTTTCTTCCACATTTGTTAAGTGAGTCACTGCAGTTGTTAAATTAATAGGATGGTTGTTAAGTGAATCTGATTTCCCCATTTCCTTTGCTTGTCAGGTCAGAAAAGGACTCATAGACACTGCAGTGGTCATAAATGTGAGTCAGTTGTCAAGCACACAAATGTAAATCATGTGACCATGGGGATGCTAAATGATTGTAAGTGTGAAAAAACGGTCATAAGCACTTTTTTCAGTGATGTTGTAACTTTTAATGGTCACTAAATGAACTGTTGTAAGTCGAGGAATACCTGTATTTATTATAAATGTATAATACTTGTACTTCATGATAAGGCTGAAGGGCTCAAATGATTTACAGCCATCATATCAGAGCTGCAGAAATGTGGATGAACACTTGATAGCCATATAAAGAATATTCTGTAGCTCTTTGCTACCATTTTAGTGGTTGTATGGATTTTTTTCCAGGCTAGATTCAATAGCCATAAATTATTAAAGTTTCAGAATGCCATTAATTCTGGAATTAATTGGACTATAGACTAATAAAGAGATCACAGGAAAGCTGAAATTCAGGATGACATTTCTGAAAATACTTTTTATACAAATTTGTGTCGCTATTATGTAGGCAATTAATTAATTAAATTTCTAAGTCCACTGGACTCTATAAAGACTCTGGGCATACAATAAGAAAACTGAATAAATTACAGATAAAATACAAATGGGAAACCCCAGATGTCTGGAAAAACAACTGTTTTAATCAAGAGAAAGACAAAGGACCAACCACTCCTCTAATCCAAAACCTACAGGAAAAGCAATCATTTTTAAAAGGAACTTTCTAAGTGGACTGAAAAATATCCTTCACAATGCCCATGCCTCTTTGCTGCTTGGATCAGATGCTGTTGCAGTGACATTTGTTGGCAAGCTGCTCATCTCTATTTAATATTGATATAATGATGTAGCTGATTATATTTAGCAGCAAAAGATTATCACTGAAGCAAAATATGGACAGGGCCTGTTTAGGGGCTTTGCTTTCTCTCAGAATTAGCTTCATTTGCTTTCACTGACCTACTCATCCTGGCAATAACAACAATGCTACTTTTGTTAAGAAGAACAAAAAAAAAAGGATTTAAAAGATAATGCTCCTAAGAAAAATCTGCTGTTTAATAGAAGCATGTTGTTTTAACTTAGCCCTGGTCTACTATAATAAAACTTGCAATCATCTACCTGCACCTGTGAAGCCTCTCATTACCTCTTTGGCACTTCCTGATAGGTATTTCTAAAATGTATGTAAAAGTAGAAGAAAGTTGTTTGTATCCTGCAAAGAACAGCCATGCTGGATCATTTGAATGAGTCTATCTAGGGAAATGACCTCATTTTATGTGATTGAAAGACTCTAACTTCTATCATTTCATAATAAGCAAGACCTCAAGCTTTTGCTGGTGGATAGATAATCCTCAGTGACATATGAAAGCTTCACAAGTTAGATTTCTACCTTTCAGCCGCCTGTGAAAGATGAATAAAACATTGAAAGCAATCCTGATTCTGGTACTTTTAAAGAAAGTTTTTAACAGCATAGACAGGAATAGGAGATTCTTTGTTCTCATGTTAGTGGTACATTGCAAGCCTGGATGGATGTGGTGAATATTTCTTCATTCATTCCTCCAAATGTAATGTGATCTTTAATAAAAATAAAAAGAACAGCAATAAATTAAGATATTTTTAGAAGGAAATTATTTGGCAGGTCTTCATCATTAGGTGATCAAACCACCTATGGATATCCAGCACTAATGACAAACTGGTTATCTCATTTTCTACTAAGTTAGAGTTAGTAATTATTTCCATTAAGAAAAATAGGTAGTTGCAACCATTTTTTGGAAGTCCTCAGTTCCAGGCAAAATGGTTCTATATAGAGTACAATCATTGATTTTTTTAAAAATTTTACTTTATGAATCTCTTAAACTAAGTTTTCCAATCAAATTGAAGCTTTTATTACTTCTGCCAATACTTTAAAAATAGCTTACTTTTCACAAATTTCACAGACTATCTTTGGGAGTATTTTCATTTATTTCAGTACAGAGTTCATTACTAAAGTGCTTCATAATCGGTAGGAAAAAATATTTATCCAGTTAATTATTGGGATCTGTGCAATGCCTAAATGACCATTTATATTGGGGGTGAAAGTTATTTTCCTTTTTCTAACCGGCATTACAGCTAGAATATAATATGTTTGCCGTTTTAAAATTGAATTTAATATTTTTAATCTATATTTCTTTCAAAATAAATGGCAAAACTATGATAAAAGAGTCAAACAATAAAATTAAGCATTTATATAAATAAGAGAATGTGGAAGATCTGAATGCCACAACCATTACCAAAAGATTGATTACAAAAATGTGTTCTGTATTAGCAGGATTAAGTGAAGTGAAGATGGGGATGGTAGAAGAAAGCAGATAGATGAATTTACATCCACATTTTTATCCACCTTTTATAGGTAGATATCTACAAAATGTGATTTATATATTATCTAACTCTACTGGATTGTGGCTCTTAGCCACAAGTTAGAGCAAATCTAAGCATCAAAATGAATACTTTTCATATGCCCCTATTTAATTTATTTAACAAATTTATATAGCCATCTAACTCACATATAGGTGATTCTAGGTATTTACAAGATAAAAATATCCACCAAATAATAAAACCGCATAAGAAAAGCCACCCCTTGTATCACTTCTACCTGTACTTGCCCTTCCTTGTTCCACAGATGCACAAAGAGAGAATCTTGCACTTGGCTGCCAGTTAAGATGTAGAATTATTTCTAATGTTATAGTTGTGTCTGACACAGCCTGCAGCCATAAAGGCACTCTATGAAAAATATCTGATGTGAATATATGGAAATGATAGCTAGCAGAGATTACCCTCATCTCTTTGGATAACATGCTGACCTTATTCTTTAGCTCATCAAGCAATCTGATGATTCTGTCTGGAAGTTTGTTTTGTGCTTGGAGAGTGGATTCATTTCACCATTTATTTGGAACCAGACTCAGGATGTATTGTTTGCGCCATTCATCTGCTAGCATTTTAGGAAATGGGGGAGCGGTAAAAAACAAACAAAAAAACAGCTCAAGTAATTGACTGTGAAGTGTGATTTATTTATTTATTTGCTTTTGGCACTTGCCCACCCTTGCAATTTTTCTTTTCCTTGCTTTCAAAATGAGATGCACTCAGACAAATGAAATGAATGTGTGTCTTTTTTCAATAATGTAGCTCTATGGAATGCAATGCCAACTTAGTCCCATGGTTAATAGTATAGTCTGCCTTGTTAAGTCCTAACAATGTTTGGAACTGTCTGGAAAAAAGGAATGATAAAATGGCGGGGGGGGGGGATGTAACTGCTAATGGTCATGCTGATTAACACACACTTCAAGTTTAATATAATGGTTTAAGATTGTAGGAATTGTAGTTTCAGCAGATAATGTGGGTAGGATGTATAGCTGAGCCATACCACAGATCTGGTCTACAATTCAATATATTTCTTCTTTTTTAATTAATTGGGAAAGGCTCTTTTTTTTTGGCACCTATTCCGGACTGATATGTAAGTTATTTTCCTTATGCTACCCAGAAAGAGAGATAGTCCCAATAATGGAAGAAACTATAAGCATTTATTCAGGGGAGAAAGACAACTACCTTCTATTACCGCCTTGGTGATCAGCATTTAAGCTTAATTGTTACCCTTGAATGTAAACAAAATATTGTCCTCTTAGCATCATTTTGTTCCCTTTCAGAAGTACATAGAATAATTCCCTAGTCCATGGCTTCTATTGAATTTTAAATGTGCTTTAGGGGATGAAGCTTGATCATGCTGACCTTTGCTTGAGGTGGCTGTTTGTTTGCCAGACAAAATATGTTTTGCCGAACACAGCTGGCAGAAGGAGATTTTGCCTTGCACTCATTTGTGAAATATGTTCCATGGCTTCTGAGACATGTGTATATGTAGCACATTTTAATGAAAATGCATTGGTATTGGATGGAAACAGAAAGTATTTATGCAAGCTGATATTGCCTCCTAATGTTCTATGTGAGAAATTGGCATTTCTGTTTTGTCATATCATATTTTTATCTGACTTGTCTAATCGGTATTTCTGATTAGTTCTGTATATCAGGTGTACTGTAACTGTCCAGCCACACAAATTGTCTATCTGACATACATTTCACAAATAACAACTCAACTTATTCCCAAGTATCTTCACAAGTACCGTCCCAGGGTGGAATCTTATACATGCATTACATACATCGAATTAGGTTCCAGTGAAACCAAAGTGCTTTATGTCTATATTTTAAATTGCTGCTCCTGTCTCTTTCATTGCAGGTTCTAGGGTGTCTTCTTTTGCTGTCACATTATGCACTTCAACAATATATAATAAAATAGAAAAGGAGGGTTTAAAAAACACAATTAGGAAAATTCTAACCCATAAGCACAATATAGAAGTGTCTAAGAATTGAATCTCTTTTGCATGCAGTTGTTAATAAATTAATATCTGGAACTTTTTGTGCAATTTATTTTGTGTATAGGCTGTCTTTAATCTCACTGACTCTTTCATTCTATGGTAGATGGTTTTTCTGCCTTTAGAATTTGGGGTGCATTGTTTTGTTTTTTCTTTAGGATAATGACAGAATCTACATTTTATTTTTGTTGTGCTTTGTTAGAAAAGAAATATAAATGCAGTCCTAGATTGCATCAACAGATTGCATCAAGATCACAAGAGATGTTAGTACTTCTTTACACCGCACTGATGAGCCCACACTTGGAATAGTATATCCAGTTCTGGCCTCCACAATGCAAACAAGATCCTGGAAAGTGTGCAGAGAAGAGCAATGAAGATGATAAAAGGTTAAATTGTATAACAAATAGTTGAGGGAGCTTGATATATCTAGCCTACCAAAGAGAAGGATTAAGAGGGGAACATGATGGCTATCTTCCAGTACTTGAGGGGCTGTCACAAAGAAGAGGGGATTGGCTTATTCTCCAAAAGACCGGAGGGCAGGACAAGAAGTCATGGGTGGAATCTTGTTAAAGAGAGATCCAACCTGGAAGTAAGGATAAATTTTCTGACAGTGGAAGCAATTAATCAATCGAATAGCTTGTCTGGGGTTGTGGGTGCTTGATCATTGGAGATTTTCATAGATAGACTGGATAACCATTTGACTGGGATGGTACAAGGTTCCTGCTTGAGCAGGGAATTGGGTTAGAAGACATCCAAACACTTCCAAAGCTATGATTCTGTGATTTGCAATTCTGTGATTCTATGAATATAAAAGATGATATTCATTTTATAATTAGCCATATATGGGGATAACTAGTTAACTATGGCACGTATGAAAAATGATGGGAAGGGAAAGGAAGGGAAGGGCACTAATGAGGCAAGTACTATAAGGGATGCTATCCATACAAGCTTATTTTCAGGCCTGGAACAGTGTGAGGAGCACATTGCTGAGACTATTTGAAGACTGTAAAACCTGCATGTATGACTGCTGTTCAGATGAGGATACATTTGTCAACTGGTAGTTTTTTGTATCTTATTTCTTTAGACTTAGTCAATCAGTTTAAGGCAGATACCCACATATACACACAAAGAGGAATTCCTTTCCGATCACACGAAGTGATAACTCAATAGCTTGCTTGTTCTTCAGCCAACAGTGGGTTGCTGTACCATTGTTGCTCAGATTCCACTCAAGGAAATAAAGGCACACTGGCAATGATCCCCTAGGGCCATTTCCATTCACATTTGTTTGATTGATAGTACTTCAACTCTGTCCTCCTTTTCTAGCTAGGTTCTGCAAAAAGGCTCTCAGGTTAGCCAGATGGATTCTAGTGTTACACTTGGATTGGGATTATCAACCTGGCCAGTGCTACATCACAAAACAAAGGGGGGCCCTGGGTCCACTTGCCTGTGGGCCGCAAGGCAACATAGCACCCTACCTTATTGTCTGTATGTCTCTGACCAAAAAAAAAGAAAAATCATGGTGTCCAAAGTTGCTGAGGGATTAAGAAATATCCAAAAATTAAGAATCCAAAAATTTCTCCCAAAATAAGTCCTCTGCAGGGAAATTAAAGCCAAGCCATATTCAACCCAGTCTTGAAGTTGGACTGAAATAGATCTAGATTATCCACTTTCCCCCCAAATATTCCTGGATGTGAACCACCATGATACTCTTCAAAGCCCTTTGCAAAAGAAGAATATCAAATATTAATATAGCTTTTAAAATATTAAGGTGAATATGGATTGCTGATTTTTTTTTTCATCTTGCATGAGGACATTCATAACATTTGGCCTCCCTGTGTCACTCCTAATTCTCTACTTGTTACTTTCTAGGGTGAACAAAGATCAAGAATGTAGATAGTCTGTGAAATTTCTCCAAAGATTGTTTAGGCTGCATTAACTTACACTGATACCATGATTCAAGTAGATTAGATAGAGCTCCGTACAGCTCTGGAATTCTATTAGTGATAATATTAATATGAGCAATTATCCTTAAAGTGATAAAAAGTTTGCCTTAGAAACTTAGCCGAACCATTCTCAGGGGATTCCATCACTCGCCCACTTAAGTCTTATTTTTTAGAACCTATTTCAGCTGGATTGTTGAAACATAAAACAGGCGTAGAAGTATGTATTCTGTGAAATCTGCCACTGATAAGCATGGTCATGTAACTTTACTTGAGTTCTGCAATATTTTGCTATGCTATAGTTGCAGACTTGCCTACGTGATGTCCCCAATGCAAAAGCACTTTCATTCAACTTCCCAAATAACCAGTCAATGGAGCAAACTATGATGCCCTGTTTTACCTCCTATAATATTTTAAATATTGTGCCACTGTGGTTATCCCAGTCCTTCCAAAGTCAGAAATACTACATATAAAATCAGGAGACTAGTGAAGAAAGCAGTCATATGAGGTATCTTGAAATGTAGATATGTGATTAGAAATGATCAAAGATCTACGTACGGAATACAGATAATGGATATAATAGCCATATAATTTTTAAACACATTAGTAATTCTTAAGAGAGTCATTCATTTACTGGGTTGCACCTTCTCTTTTAATCATGGTATTGCAGTCCTTTAAATGTGAAAAAAGGATACAGAAATGGAATATAATTGCACTTGTAGTGGTGATCACAAATTTACTTAGAAAGCAATATTTGGGACTGCTGTAGAAAAACTATTAAATGATATATCCCTCTATTCTCTGCTTTCTGAATTGACAGATATACCTAATACAGGTATTTTTTTTAGGGTAACGTGTCTCTAAACAGTAATTAAACTCACATTAGTTCTATTTTGAATTTTACAATGGATTCTAAAATAATATGCTGAGAAACACAGAAGTACAATCAATAGCCTAATTAGAAAGTCAGTCTGTTTTAAAATATTTAAAAAATATTGTTTAAGTTAATATGCTGAGAAACACAGAAGTAAAATCAATAGCCTAATTAGAAAGTCAGTCTGTTTTAAAATATTTAAAAAATATTGTTTAAGTTAAATTGCTGATGAGCACATGAGTGTTTTTAAAATGATGAACATAATCTGGGTAAGCATGAAAAGCATCCTGAGTGCTGGAGCAGGACATGCTAGGTACAACATCTACTGGGAATTAGGAAATCAAGAAATACTTAACTGATAATTGGAAAAATAATGTTGTTTAGGAAATATCCTCTAAGATATACTGATCTATAAACTACTTTAGAGATAGTTCATATTGTTTGCAAGTATAATCCAATACATGAATTCATTTCACAAGAGAAAATTACATTGCTGCAATTCAACACATTAAAAATTCATGTGGTTAATTGCAATCTTATTCTTCTAGCGAGTTCTATTTTGGGATTCTCAATCATCTGGTTTTGTTTCCAAAGTGTTGTACAGCAATCTTTCATTGTTTCATTGTGTTCCATTGTGAAATTTGTCTGTGCATTGACTAAAACAATATTGTACACTTAAATGCAAGATTCCTTTTATGTTACTACTGTAAGGTAATGTTTGTTGTCCTTTATTATGATTGACAGGCTATTAAAAATGTTCTGATTAGCACATAGCACTTAGATTTATATACTGCTTCACAGTGCTTTATAGCCCTCTCTACAGAGTCAGTATATTGCCCCCAATAATCAGGGTCCTCATTTTAACAACTTTGGAAGGATGGAAGGCTGAGTTAACCTTGAGCCAGTGAGATTTGAACTGCCGAGCTGCTGGCAACTGGCAATCAGCAGAAGTAGCATGCAGTACTGTATTCTAATCACTGCGCCACCACGGCTCTTATTGTCCATGTAACTGTCTTTTTATGGGGCATTTCATCAATGAACAAAAGATATTCTTCAAAAACCACACACTCCTGCCTAATAAATCTATAAAGCAATCATGTAATGGTCTTCTCAGGGGGCCCAGGAAAGAGGGTAACAATGCTCAGAAAACATTGCGAATAGAAAACATCTGAATATTTCTCCATCATCTGGAAAATGGATACCAATTCTCGTGATTATCAAAGAACTGTTAACAAGTGAAGTATGAAAGAGTTTAGCAATTTCAGAGATAAATGGGGCCCTAAAAATGAGAGTATTCAGTTGTTGAGATTTCTGTAACCTTTTGCCCTTGAATGATTTTTTAAAATGTATTACATTTATTTGCTGCCCCATCTTGCTGTCGTTTTAGTCAGAGAAGCTTCTCTCTCTCTCTCTCTCTCTCTCTCACACACACACACACACACACACACACACCACAATTGTTTTTTTTTTCAGGATTTATCAATGCAATGTGTAAACATGTAAGGAATTAGGATATAAATTTACTTAACTTCTGGCATTAATCACTGTAATTTTCCAAGAGTAACATGGAGATCAGAGCAAACTAGAGCAACCATAAGGATATAGAATAGAGAAAAACATTCATCTTTACACCATTAACAGTATAGACTGGCAGCCCATGGGCGTCACGCACAGGTCACACCCACCCCAGCTCTGTGAAGGGAAAAAATGTCACAATATATTAAGTGATGGCAACGTGATACCGCAAGTTTGACACACGTGGTATAGGCAATCATTTATTCTCACCTGATAAACAAGGTGGATCAAAGGTAGGCCAATCACTGTATTTTATTTTTCTCCATAGAAAACCTTAGCATTTTCAGAAACATTCAAAGGTCATGCATGCATCAATGGGGTAAGAAATTATTTAGAAAACAATGGCAACCAATTCAAATATAAATTCTTCTTGGGGCCTGGCTTCTATTATATTCTGAATATTTTTCACTGGAAGGAAATTTCCCACAAAATTTTAATATTACAAACCGACTTTTGATTTATTGTGACTCGAGTTTTCATTCAGAAGAAATTTTGTTGCTATAATTATCAGGTTTTGATGTAACAAGAAGGAAGATTATTTGATCTTCTGATTTTATCCAACAATGTAGTTGTCATTTTCTCATGCATTCATGGATATTTAGGTAAACAACTACTAAAATAGATATATTTTATTTCATATTCCATTAGTTAAAAATGAAGCAATTCCCTAAGAACCATTTTAACCCCACATTACAAAAGCACATAAAACATCTGTGAATAGTTTCCATAGAATCATAGCATTAATAATAATGTGAAGATAACACCTAGATAAAAGTAAGGGATCTGTAAATATACTAGCCGTGTGTAGATGCATAGTTAAAATCGGTGCATATTATTATGTCCTATAGCATTCCAAGCAGCTAATATCAGCAATTCATTTCTTTCAGAATAGAATGTGGCTGCCCTCTTGCTGACATATGCTAATCAGTTTAGCTGCATAGTACTTAAAAGGTGGGAGCTACATTTGTTGCTGGTAAGCTTCCAGATGCCATTGAAAGTATTGGTTGTTAGCTAGGAAGCCTTATAGATCCTTGCTACCTTCAGAACCATTTGCTCTGGGTAGAATAAGTCCATGTCACATAGGCCATCCAGTAGTGTGTATTATAGGTACTCATCTTCTTGGAGGTCAATTAGGAATCTGAAGGGTGTCCTTTTTGGTAGCAGCCTTCTCATTATGGGACATATGACTCCTGTTATCATTTCATTTTTTATAATAATGCCATCAAACATTACTTATCAATAAAGTACAAATATAAATAAAAAATAAAAGTTTAGAAAAATAGAAAGTGCAGAAAAAAATGAAAAGGAAAAATAAGAATACAATAAAAAGGAAAGGAAAGAAATGTATAAAGAAATGATTTCTCCCTTCATCACAGTTATGAACAATTTTAATAAAAATATTTAACCTATCTTTAAAATACAAAAAAAGATCTCTTCTTCCCATGCCTCATTTATTATCTATAAACAAATCTTCAGAACCTCATTTTTCAGTCCTGGTCAACAAAAGTTAATTAAGGGTTACCAGGGATAACAATATAGATATTTTAACCTTGATCAAATAAACCAACTGTCAGCCTTCAAGATTCTACTGCTTTGCATCTTTTGGCTGCCATAAGTAACGGGGGGAGGAGGGGGAAATTGTCTGGGAAGAGAGCTGGAGGTATTACATTCTTGTGTTGTGTAAATGAGGAGTGGGGGGGAGTATAAATTCCTGCTTTTAGGTTTCTATTCCTCGCTTAGCTTTCTTTCCTCTGCACAGGTGCAAACTTTTATCAAAATATGCCAAGGTCAATGGACAGAGGCCTCATCACCACCTGAAGATGTCCACATGATCATATTCAGAACTTTTAATTGGAAGAGTCTTTTGAACTATGGGGGGTGGGAACAACTCCATCACTTTGTATATGTGATCTATGCGCCTAAATTCTCAGATTCAGAATCCTACTTGATGCTACCACTTCATTTTTCAGTAAAAGAATCCTTTTCTCTATCTATGGAGTCTAAGTGTTTCTTTCTTGGATTTTGATGGAGCACAGACTGACACCAACTTTATATTCCTTCCTTTTGCTTTTAGCAATTTGGATCTTTAATAAATAGTATCCCAGAGCTTGAGAAAACCAGTTTGGTCTAGTGGATAAGGCACCGGACTAGAAGCTGGAAGACTGAGTTCTAGTCTTGCTTTAGGCATGAAATCCAGCTGGGTGATTTTGAGCCAGTCTCTCAGTTTCTCTCAGCTCATCCCATCTCACATAGTTATTGTGGCAGGGGAAATAGGAAGAGAAGGAGAATTAGGTATGTTTGTCAATTTGAGTTATTTATAAAAATAATAAAGGCAAGGTAGAAAGTCCATTAACATTAAACTCAGCATATATAAGTAATTTTATCCAGCCACCTGCAAATTCAACCAGTTTGTCTCAGGAGCTTGGTCCCATACAACTTTTCTTAAATCAGTTAGGGCTAATCTGAATAAGGTCATAGGGCGAGAGGCTGAGGATGCAATAAGTTCTGAGACAAGAACTGACACAGTTTTGCTCTTATCATGACTAGGTAGACCCAAACCTAAACTCCTACTGGCTGCATCTATGGTTCTAATTTTCTTCCATCTTTGCTTTAAGCTTCCTTTTGGTAGCTTTTTCCCCTCAGTACCTCAGTAAGTGAAGCCTTGATTGTAAAACTGCTTAAAATATAATTCTTCAGACTTTAGGGAAATTTCATCAAGTTGCTGTTTATGAAATAAATTTCAATCATTTTCCCTTTCTTTCTTATTTTAAATGCATAGCATATGCATTTCTGGTATTCCTGTCAAATTAAACTGGTCTGTTAAAGTCAACATGTATGTTGATATTGTAGAATGTTCAAAACTGTTGAAAGAAAAGTAAGTTATGTTCCAAATGATGTCCTTCTTAAGATTATAATTTTAAAACAACTGACTTGTGATTAAAGTTATATGCATGACTAGTTGGATGAAGTAGGTATAGCAGTATTTATGAAAGACTGTGTATAAAAATCAAATGCAAATGTGGGATGCCACTGGCATGGGATACCATGTGGCTAAAGGATTTCAACAGCTGGAATTCAATTAACTGCATAGGGAAATGCCTAGTTTTTGGCTGTGTAAGATGGCGAAATGCAGCAGTCCTGCTGTGTGATTAGTGTTTCAGTTTCATTCATTTGCATTTAAGTAGTCTCCTTCTATTTGGAATAACAGGAACAACTTTGTTTGGTGGCAACACGGGACAAAAATGTTCTCATCTTGTTAATGTCATTTTTGTGGAGACTAAGGATTATGGGTCCTCTGTGACTTGGACATTGATCCTAAGCATGCTTATTTATTGGTTGGAAGCAAGCTGCAGTAAAATGAACAAGGCTTCCTTCCAAATAAGTGTGGCCAAGATCAGAATGTAGAGAGACTCTTTTTGCAAACTGAGCAGGTGATCAACACAAGTTGACATCCTGGGATTCAGAATGTAATGGCTATTGATAAAATGATTTGAAAGTTGAATTTTGAAAATTGAATTTGTCCACATTTTAGGAATATACACCTACCGTATATGTCCTCCCTTCCTTCTATCTCATTTCCACACTCAAAATATTAGGGAGTGAGGGGAATAAGTATAAGGATTGAAGATGCTTAGGCAGAAATCCCTGATTTTTTTTTTACTCTAGAAATTTTGTGTTTTATTGGTGCAGGGGGTTGTTTGTTTATTTTGGATGGTGTTTTTTTTAAAAAAAAGCTGTCTGAAAAAGTTGATATATGACTAAGGCATATTTTCTGTGTGCTACTATGTTCAGAATCTCTTTATAAGTATCATTACGAAGTATTTATCTAAGCTTCTTGTATCTGCTTCAGGAATGGAGAGGGGAAAGAGACAGAGAATAGCATATGTGTTTTTTATTGCTATGCCTGGCTGGAAGATTCTTCTTCATATATTTTTCTTTCTCGAAAGAAGTGTTTACTTATTCAATGGGCAGATAGCAAAGTGTCTTCAACTCTCAAATTTCCAGAAAGATCATTTAGTATCTTACAAACAAAATAGAGACTTCAGCTCCAAACTTATACCAAAACAAGAATGCTTATTTTAGAGCCCTCAGAAGCCTTTGATATCACTACTCCGTTCTCTGGAATTGTACCAAAATTTAAGAGCATAGCACTATTTCTATTAGATTACAGTTGTTCCCATTTCTACTGCTTAGAAAATGATTAGCTCTTCCAAACACTGCTGCCTGGCCCTTAACAAGCTGTGACATAATCGCTGGACAAGATGAGAACTCTAACTTCTTCTGTCACAGCTGTTTATCCTGTTGTCTGCTATAAAATGCGACATATAAGGCTTTCTTGTAGTCCATTCAATTGATTCAAAATGAAACAGCTCAAGTAGGTAAGAGTGTCAAATGCTTTACCATATAACACCACAGCTTCAAGAGCTCCACTGGTTATTTGTCTGCTTTTAGGCAGAATTCAAGGTGCTGTTTATTTGTTATCATGTGGCCTAGGATCTGTTGAATTTTATTATTTGTTTATTTAATGTATCTTTATTTTAATCTAACTACTTTATTGGATGTATATGCCACAGATGTGAATACGATTGGAAAAGTAAGGCCAGCATATTACATTGACAACTAATATAAGATATTGCACTGATGACAAAAGCATATGTTATTAAGGTCATGGTTTTTCTACCGCGTTTCTCACAAAACAAGGCTTGACCTTACTTTTTTTTTGACCCCCCCCCCAAAGGCTAGGCTGTCTTTTTGGGGGTGACTTAATTTCCCCCCTTGCATCCTCAGGCAGATGGGCGGCAATGGCTTGAATGTTGACCTCGGCGTTGGTAGGGCACTTCGTATAGGGAGACCTTCTACCATCATTGCTTTCCCTTCTCCCCATGCTGCCGCAGCATTTAGAATAACACCGTGGCATTTGGCACAGTCACGCGTGGCCAGCCAGGGCTCCTCCCTGCAACCGGAGCCCAGTGGAGACACTCGGCTTCAGGCGCTCATGTCGCTGCTTTCCCTTTGCCTTCGAAGACAAAGCCAATTCTTTTAAAAACGGCGCCCTACTACCAGTACGACAAAGTCTCCCCAGCTGGAGAAGGCAACCCAACTCCACGTGGGGAGGCGAATCTCCTGTGGCTGCAGCACAGGATTGGCCTACCCTGGGAGAAGCGCCCAGCCGCCATCCCTTCCTGGTGCAGGGCAGAGCACGAAGAGCTTCACCTGGGTTGCCCAGCGCAGCTGACAGGCGGGCCCTCCTGTCTGGTGGTGGAGCTCTCACCAAGGCAGTGAGCACCTCCCCGCCGGGCCCTCTGCTCATCCTGTCAGGGCTGCGCCAGAGCCAGGCAGGCTGGGCAGAGCTGGGAAAGCGAGCCGTGGGTGTGCGCCCACCTGCCCAGCAAAAGAGATGGCCGACCCACGCTTGGCTTCTTTCCCAAGTCCCTCCAGCCCAAACCCAAAGGAGCCACCAGGAGAGGCTGCCCGAGGCAGTGATAATGCCCACTCGTCCACGGACAGGGAGGCAAGGCGACGGCCTGCGCCACATCCTCCGCTGAGCCAAGTGAGTGCCTCTGCCCGATGCCTGTGCCGCTGCAGCGTTTGGAGCTGCCGGCACATTTGGAGATGTGTGGGGATGGGGGTGGGTTGGGTGAGGGGTGGAAAGGATGGGCGGCTTTGGGCTCTCTCTGCTGGACACACTGGCCAGGGAAGCAACGCTGCCATCGCCTCGCCTCCCTGTCCATGGACAGGTTGGAACAGGTTGGAACAGGAGTACCTGAAGCCAAGTGTCTCCTCTGGGTTCCGGTTGCAGGGAGGAGCTCTGGCTGGCCGCACGTGGCTGCACCAAATGCCCTGCATGGGGAGAAAGGAAAGCAACGGTGGCGGAAGGTCTCCCAATACGAAGTGCCCCACCAATGCCGAAGTCAACGCAGGCAGCACCATATCCAGGTATGCAACAAAAGTACTTCCTAATGGCAAGCCCCCCTCGCCATTCCCCCCCATTTCACATGTTTAATATAGGCCTTAATTTGGGGGGAGGGGCTTAATTTGATTTTATTTCTATAAAACATACTGGGACTTCCTATTGGGGGAGGCCGTATTGTTGGAGAAACACAGTAGTGCTAATATATCTCCATGGTACTCGGTCATCAGAAAGACTGAATATTCTGGACGGCAAGAAGAAAATGTTCAGTACTAGACAAAGTAAAATTAGACTGATCATTGAGATCACTAATACTAAAATACTTTAGGCCTCTAATATGAAGGCAAGTGTACTTTCTATTGAAAAGCAATAGAAAAAGAGGTCAATAAAACATTGATAACATTTGTGTAATTTGTGAAAACATTTGTGTCTGGCTATTTATCTACAGTATCTATCAAAATAAAGTGTACACTGTATGTATAGACATGAATGTGTATATAGGAACATATGTGCATGTATTTATTCCACTGTGAGATTTGTTGAGAGTTTGGATGTATTCAAAGATAATGTGCTATCCACTCTTTATATAGAGAGTTAATAAAACACGAATTCAATATTTTTTTTTTAAAAATTGTTTCATGGATTCTTTTATGTCATAGTGTTCAATATCATTCCTTTGATCATGCAACTGAATTGACTCTTGGCACCTTCATCGTCTATTCCTTAGGCTTAAACCAAAAACAGATTATAAGCACTAGAAAAAGTGTTAGAAAGAATTATCAAATTTATCTATTCTTCAAGACAACATTTGTGAAACAATCAAATCTTTTGAATGTCCATAAGCAAATTACTATTCTAATCAGTCTCTGAAGGAAATAATCAATGTATCAAGTAGCAATGCCAATCTTCTATGACTAGTATGACAATCTTAAATTACTATCTGTTAGTGTATCCATTCTAGTCGAATATGAAATTATCCCACCCCAATTTCTAATTAACTCATTCTAAGCCTCAATATTACCTTCTCACCATTTTCATCCTGCATATTCACCTTAACAAAACACAATTAGAGCCTCGGTGGTGCAGTGGTTAGAGTGCAGCACTGCAAGCTACTTCTTCTGCCTGTTGGCTGCCTGCAATTTGGCAGATCAAATCTCACCAGGCTCAAGGTTGACTCAGCATTCCATCCTTCCGAGGACCCAAATTGTTGGGGGCAATATGCTGACTCTGTAAACCAATTAGAGAGAGTTGTAAAGCACCATAAAGCGATATATAAGTCTAAGTGCTACTGCTATTGCTATATAGGAATATAAAATTATTCAGAGTGTTTAGGGAAAATCATTACAAGGATTTTTACTCTTTGCCATAAATCTAAATCTAAGTTTAATCTATTAAAAGTCAATGATTAGGAAATCAGAATAGATAGAAAAGAAACAATAAGGAAAGTTTACTGGGTCTCCTGTCCTAAATCTACTAAGGGAAAAGTCTTATTGCATACAAAAGAATTAATTTTCTATAAATATGTAAGGGAATGTACAGAAAAGAATGTAAAAATCTCATTGATCAAAGTGTAGCTATATGTATAGGACAGCTAAAGTAAAAACATATTTTTTTAAAAAAAATCAATTTTGTTTCTGAAAGTTTCCTTAAAGTCCCATGTTCTGTGCAAAATGGTATGTAGCTTTAATAGAAAAGCTTCTTGGCTGGTTCATAGTGGTGCACATTTTTTATTAGATATGGCATCAGTTCCCAAGAGTCACTATGCATCACTTTGGAGAAATGTATTATATTAGATTCTTGTGCATGAAGTTAATCTCAGCTCCAAAGTCACACACACTTTTAGTCAGAGGTTTTCTATCTTGCAGTAGACAGAATCTAAATATCATTACAAGCTCTACTTTTTTTTAGCACGTACAGTACTTGAATATTGACTTTAGAGTGATCGATCAAAAGAGTCATTTTTGTTTTCAAGTAGGTATACTTTTCATTGTGAAGGGATAAATGAACTAACCAATCTCTATATATGCATTTATATTATTACTGAGCAGTTCAAAATCACTACCATGTTCTGTATACTTTCATATTTTAACTCTAAAAATCTTCAGGTTTCATCCAGGGAAGCTATCTCCAGAAAGAGTAGGCAATAAAGTAGTGGTATTTCCTCTCTTTATTACATGTATTAAATTGGGTTATTGCTTTTCTGCAGTGGATGTGAAATCTCCAAACAAGTGCTCTCTGATAACATTTCTTAGGCAATGTTATCTGGATTTTTTAATTTTATTTCATAGAACAGTATCACATTCCCCAAGAATTCCCCATTATTTGGGGAAAATTCTGGAAGCGTGTTTGATCTGGGGCACTGAAGAATATTCAGAATAGTACTTAGACCAATAATACATTTGCAGCATTAGTAAACAAGAACATTCACCGAGCATAGAAGGAATTGTTGTGGTTAGCCTGCAGCAGGTGCGGACGGATGAGTAGAGCAAGGACTCTGATGAGGGGCCAGGACCTTTAGGGAGTGGACTGCTGTCTTCAGAGATTGTGTGGGGCTGGCAGCAGCAATGAGGAGGTTCCTGAGGAGCCTGTGCCAAGTGTGCATGCGTGCAGGGTTGCTCGCAGGAAAGAGCAGTTGCAGCAGCACGGGCAACTTGGGAGTAAGGCTGCAAGGCAATGCCCCCTCCTTCAAGAAGATAAAAGCCAGCTGTGAAGAGAACATTCTTTGTAGGAAGCAAAAATGTTTTGAAACTCAGCCTTGGGGACATTACAGTATCTTAAGTTGGTATTTGAAGACTCTTGTGTTGTGAAATATTTCTTATCTGTTATTCTTGGCAGACTCGCACAGTTTTGGTGAGGCTTGTGCTTATCAAAGTTAATTAGTTTGCAGTAGTCTTTTAACTGGGGATTCATTAGAATCATTAAAAGGTTTCTGTTACCTTTGGTTCGTGTTTGTTTTATTGGAAAAGAGTTTGGGTCAGAACAGGAATCTATGTTACTACCATAGCTAAGAGATTGTGGGAGGACTTGTTCTCCTCCAAGTTTGCTGTCCATGAATAAAACAGAAAATTCTGAATGGATGCTTGAACACAAGTATTGCTTCTTCCCTATAGTCCTTATCTAGTCCAATCTATGCAGCATTGTCTACCCCATTCATTGAAGCAAGGAACTCAGGGCAGTGCTTTAACAAAAGTATTAGCATGTGTTAAGTGTCTATGGAATTTCTCAGTCATCCAGGTCATGGTTGTGTCAAATGTCATGCTGTCTTCAAAAGGCAACTGAAAAAAACATTTCTTCCTCAAGAAAAAATATAATTCAGTTGCCTTTTGAAGAAAAACATTTTTAAACATTTCTCAAAGTTAAAAATCTTCCAAAATTTGCAATTGAAATCTTTTAAGAGCTCTTTTCCTCTTCATCTTGGTCTTCGTTCTCTTGGGAAATTAGCGTTCTCTTTGGCTTGTTTTTTATTAAATACTGACATACTATTTTAGAAAGCTAGTTTGGTATAGTGCAGCGATGGCTAACCTTTTAGGTACCAAATGCCCAAAATGTGCATGCACTCACCCCCAAAATGCAATGCAAGTGTGTCCCCCACATGTGCACCCCACCCTCGCACATGCGTGGCAGAGACCTGAAAACCAGTTGGCCGGCGGGAGGCGCATGTACACACATATGGCAGAGTTGAGCTGGAGCGAAGGCTCATGTGCCACAGAGAGGGCGCTGCATGCCACCTCTGGCATGTGTGCAATAGGTTCGCCATCATGGGTATAGTAGGTCAAGACATCAGGCTAGAAACCAGAAGATCATGTGTTCTAGTCCTTCCTTAAGCACAAAGCTAGGTGGATGAACTTGACTCAGTCACTCTCAGCACTAGGAAAGAAGCAAGAATAAACCACTTCTGAAAAACCTTTCCAAAAATATTTCAGGGACTAATTCAAGCAGTTGCCAGAAGTCAATACTGACTCAAGGGTACAATAAGTAAATAAATAAATTACTACTTTATTGTTTTTACAGTGACCTAAGGTAGAAAGGCTTTACCCCCACCCCCAATATACATTTTTGGCCATGATGGTTAGGTGAATCACTGTAGCTATTAAATGAATCATTTGGTCATTAACTGAATCCAGTTTCCCACACTGCCCTTCTTTGTTGGAAACCAGCTGGAAAGGTCATCCAATGGTGAGCACATCATCCTGGACACTGCAACCATTGTAAATACATGCCAATTGCCACGTGCCTGAATTTTGATCAAGTGACTATGGGGATGAAGCAATGGTCATAAGTACGAGGACCGGTTGTACATCACCTTTTTTCAGTGCCATTGTAAATGAATGGTTGTAAGTCAAGGACTACCTGTATTGAATCTAATATGCTTTTAACACAAAATACTGAAATACTTTTTAATATATAATAAATCAGAGTGTATTCAGATCAGTGTGGACAACTTTTCTCAGCAGAATGTTGCAGAGACAACACAGAATCTCAATGTGAAGAATATTGTTTCAAATGCATTGGGAGAGAATGAAGGAATTAATTAATAACCTTATTTTGCTTGTCACTTGCAATCATTATGTTCCTGCAGAAATAAAGTCCATTGACTCTGTGGGCTTTATGTACTGAAAAGAATGATGAAGCTGTATTTTATCCCAAATATTCCAAGTATGTTCTGTTATTGTAGAGAAGAAGGAAAAAAAATGTAGGTTCAAGTTTGCTTATGATTCCATTTTGTTGCTTACAGGGAAGGAGGTAAGATGCGGTTTACTTTTCATACATCCTTGTTTACTTTCTTTTTAAAAATGCAAAAATGACTGTATTGAGAATTGTGCAGCTAAGAGGCAAAGGGAATGACATCTTTAAACAAGATGTCTCTCTTCCCTACACATCAAACATCCCAACTCACATATGCAATTAACATACTCTTGGTGTTGAGTGTCTCCAGAAATGAATGTAAATTTCAATCCATTTGCTCTTTAGGAGGGAAAAAACTGGTTTATTATTTTACTTATTTACATGTAATTTAACCGAGTGTACCCTCTATTACGTGTGTGTGTGTGTGTGTGTGTGTGTGTGTGTGTGTAGCATATATATAGCATGTGTGTGTGTGTGTGTGTGCAAATTCTATCAGCTCCTTTAAGTCTCCAAGGTAATATTCTTTAGGGTTGCAAAATACTAACAATTCATGAAAATGAAATATATTCAGTTCTATTCCTTTGGCTATGTTACTAGGGTTATGTTTTGGGAATCTTCAGAGAACTTTTTTTTCTTGTCAAAATATATTTTGACTATCTTACACATTGCCCAAACATCTGTCCAAATGACAAGATTAATATGTCCTGCTGCTTCTTTCAGACCCCACTGTTTTCTAAAAAAGAGTGACTTTTCTCCTTAAGGTTGACATCATTTTCCCAATAAATCAAATGCTCCAAGAAGCGGTGATTGTTTTATCCTGATTACACTTCACATTTTTTTTACTGATAAAATCATTATAATTGGAGTGGCAGGTGTCCTTATTTAATGATGTGTTGCTTTCCACTTCAAGCAGGCTATTCTACTAAGATTCAGCCAAGTTTAAAATGCAATGCAAAATTGTATTAACTTTACATTACATGTAAAAGTAGTGATACTGATGCAGTAGTGAACCAAATTCAAGACATAGCATTAGCTGATCACAATCCATGTACTGTAACATTATCAATGTAAGAGAAAAGCAGGCAGAGCTGAGGGATGGAGTTAAGCACATCATCAGATTAAAGTCATTCCTCTGCTACAAGTAGTACACATCCAGCATCTTTGAATTCCATTGATTCTTATCTAGTGCCAATTTAGTGCTGATCACATTGACTGGATTCTGGTGTATAGGCTTGAGCAAAAACTATTCTGAACTACAATTTAACTTAGAGTCCTGATCCTTTGCGTTTGACATTCTACAATGCTTTTCTCAAATTTGAGGTCATCTTCCAGAATACCCCCAAAGCCTGGCCATTGCTGAGAATTCAGGGATGGAAGGGCAAGTATGGGATGAGCTATGTACAATCTAAGGAATAGGCTTACAGTGATTTTGGTATCCAGAAGTCATTTATCTGTTTTTATTTTCCCACCAAAACCTATTCAGAGAACATAACAGTCCTATTGGTTTTCGGGATTGGGAGGCTACTATTTTAATATATTATTTTTCTACTACTACTATTACACCATCTTTAAATTGGAAAACAGCTGCATTATACCAGTGTGACAATTACACACTTATTTTACATTCATAATGTATATTTTAAGTGGGATTTGTCTGCATGAAACATGAGTTCTCCCTGTCCTAGTTCCAGTTATCCCTGAATGGAAGGGATGTCTTCATTTCTATCTCAGGAGGACAAAGATTTAATTGGTAAACTTCTGCATGCATGTTCTGTCCCAGAGCTACATTCTAGATTGAGTTTTATTTTAATCACTATTGTTGTTTCATGTTTCACACAGTCCAAGATAAAAGTTACATCTGTTGTATCTAATGCTTGACAATCAAATGGTTAAGGCCATTAGTTTAAAATTATTCCACCAAAATAAGGACTTCGCTCCCTAAGATGGCTGTTGAACAGTAGAGAGAATTTTCTCTCCTGCTGACAATCTGCCGATTTTGCTGTCAACATTGGTTTTTGGCAGCCCTGTTACCTGGATTTGAATGGGAACCAGTGGTAGTATGCTACCAGTTTGAACAGGTTCAACCGAACCCATAGTAGAAAAAAAAGAAGCCTCTAATCAGCTGAGAGGAGGAAAACAAACCTCTGATCAGTTGAGAGGATAAAAGACCAAAAAGTGCATGGGGGGGTGGGACGGTCGCTACTAGATTTTTGTTTCTTCATCCTCTCAGCTGATTGGCATGTGGGGGGGGGGGGGCAATCACCCACCGAATCAGTAGCGACTAAGGTAGGATCCCACTACTACTGGGAACACTTAGGAAGAACCTAAGGTGGTTTTCAGATGATCGTGGACCCACCTGGGATGAGGAGTCTTGAAGATTACAGTTCCTAATAGGAGCGGTGGAAAACCAGGTCATCTATCTTTTTTTCTTTTGACAGACCGTTCTCTTAAGCATGCATGGATTTCAGTTATATTTTTTAAAGCTTCTGTTTTGCTTTGCTTCTTATCTAAAGTTGGCTTTCTGGTTGAATGCTGATGTATTTTAGTTTCCTTTTTGTTCTTTTCCTTTGATCTTTTTTGCTTTTTAATCTTTGTCTTCCATAAGGAAAACATAGCATGTCTTATAGTAGTGGAAATGTTTGGACTTGATTTACATCTATATGGGACTTTTGCTACAGGGATTTTGCATTTTATTAACTTTATTAAATAGATTAAGTCTACTTGTTAACACCTACACACATTGCCTTTTCTTTCAATGAGATAGATTGTTGCTAGTAAATACATTTGCTTCTTTCATTGTTTGTTAGAAAATATATATTCATCCATTATTCAATCTTGGGGAAAAAAGAAAACCCTCTGTGGGAGGCTGAGACTTTCTTAAACATATATACACCCTAAGTAAAATAGTACTTCTTGTTTAATAGCATTGTGTTATGACATGTTTTACATCATTTCAAAATTTTTAGTGATCCTCCAAAATGTTAAATTAATTTGGGAGATTCCTTATGCTATAATAAAAGTAATATTTTTGTTGTACAAGACTAATAAGATTTTTTTCAAAAAGTGTGGCTCCAACAAATCCATCCTCATTCAAATCAAAAGTCTCTAGCTGCATCTCAGAGAAAAGTAAATTGGCTTATTAGAAGTTGCCATGTTGGTGTGTGGCTGGGTGCAGCTGATACTAAATTACAACATTCATTTCCCCCTTGACCCTGGTCTTTCCCACACCCCCTAGATGTGACTTCTCCAATGGGACACATCCATCTCCAAGAGTCATCCATCATGCTCTCCAATAACCTTCTTATGCTTCAGCAACTTTGGGCTGCTAGTGTGATTATCTAGGCATTTCAAGAATACCTTGTTTTCCCCCTTTTTCTGGCAGTATCTTTTTAGTTGACAGTGACACACAAAGACCATGTAGTTATTTGAGATTCCCATAGAGCAGGGGTATCAAACTCAAGGCCCACAGGCTGGATTTGGCCCACAGGATGCTTAGATCTGGCCCATGGGACCGTCCTGGAAACAGCAAAGGATCGGCCTGCAGTGCCTCTGCCAGTGAAAACAGAGCATGCGGCCCTCCCGAGCTCCATTTTCACTGGCATAAAGTTGCAGGAGACTGTCCCAGCTGAAAATGGAGCATAGGAGCCTATTTTTGCTGGCAGAGCACTTGGGCCACCATAGGTGCCCCCGGCACAAGTGAAGCCATGCCCACCCCAGCCCCCTGAGGTCAAACACAACTCTCATGTGGTCCTCAATGAAATCAAGTTTGACACCCCTGCTATAGAGAGTCCTCCTGACATAATACAGTGAACAAGTATTTTGTAAAGTATTTTTAAACTAAAAGGTAAAATGCTTGTCTTTTTCTTTTAAAATGCTGTCTCCCGTCATTTAATATTTTTACCATTAATTATATTCATATTTGAAGTATTTTCTTCAAAAAAGAACAAAATTTCCAAAATTTCTTGTCAGCTGCCAGTAATTCTTGCCAGTAATTAGGCATACTTATATTCTTGCCAGTAATTAGGCATACTTAAATACTTTTTAAAATTTTGAAACAGGCTTGTGTGTCTCTTTTTATTTCTGAAAAGTTCTTGAAATAATAAATAGATACAACATTATTGCACTTACTTATTTCTTATATGTTGTATAGCTTCATATGGACAATCGGAAGGCATAACCTTTAAATCTAAATTTCTTTCACAGAGGTAATGTAATTGTTCTTTTTTAATCTTTGAGAATTCAGAACTTATCCTTAATAAAATTTCTATTTTATTAGAATAAGCTTTATTAAGCTTATTAAGCTTCTACAGAGAAACTAAATCTTACCCTGTGAGCTGAGATATGCAATGAAACATATTAGGACAGGTTTTTGATATCTCTTACTATTGAAGTGCTGATCTTTTGTCAGTAGTACTCAAAGGAACAATTGACACGTGTTATTAAAGATAAGGAATTTGAATCATACCCTTGTTGTACTTTAATTCATTTTTTTAAAGATCAGCTCAGAGAAAAGCTCTTTCATTCAACTGTAGTTCAATATACTCATTTTTAAACTCTTATTTGCAATTCCCTAATCAAAGGTTGAATGGATGGCTTGCCTCCTTTTCAAATATTTGGTTTTAAGCGTTGGCTGGTTCAATCACAGATCTCAAATGAACTACCCTTTCATATTTTTATCTCAATTGAATCAGACTAAAATAGTAGATGACATTCAGACTTGACTTAGCCCAGTGCATGACTAACAGGAACTCTTCCTTTTTCTATACTAATACCAAAAAATTATATTACTATGTTTTCCACAAATTTATGAATCTCCATGATACACTTTAGGATTTCAAAATAAAATTACATTTATCTCAGGATAAACGAAGCATGAAATTCACAATACTCTGACATATACAGTTTGGAACTAAGAATTCTGTTAAAAAATCTTATAGCTACCTTGCATTGAGACATGCGGCCAATAAATTTAATAAATAAATAATCATCTTAATGTTGGAGAGGAGGAGGAGGAGGAGACTAATATTAGAATGTTACTCTTGCTCACTTATAAAGGAAATGGCTTGAACTTATTTTGTGAAGGGTCTTTATGTTTCATTTCACTGAGTAGCAATGATTACTTTAAAGGTCATCTGATCTTCAGCAAACTTCCTTGGAGGTAATCTCATTTGAATGTTAAAGTATATCCAGGGTTGAAATATAGGCAGAAAAGCTTGAGGAGATGGATATTTGTGTACTCACTCAGCATTTTGTAATGATATTTTTAAAAAGATATTAGTTGTCCAGTGGCTTTTGCACTTCTGAAATATTTCAAAGTTCTGAAGTAATTCATAGTAACGTATTGTGTTAAAATGTTTTTTCAACATGTTCAAATGGTGGGTTTTTTAATAGAAAATGAGAAAATGGAGTAGTATGGAACTACTTGCACAACTTAAAACAGTGACTTCAGATAAAAACAGTCATGATCAATGACAATTTATATGATATAACAGTTATATATATACTGTTTTTTATATATTGAATCATATAAACTGTATAAAATATATAAATATATAGGGACATGTGATGCGACACCCAGAAAAATACAGCATACTTCACTTAATCCTCCAAGGAAAGATTGAAGGCAAATGAGGTCCAGGCAGAAGAAGAACATCACGGCTTCAAAATCTAAGGAACTGATTTGGACAAAACTCAATAGCACTTTTTTATGCAGATGCTGATAAAATTAGAATCGCCAACATGATTGCCAACATCTGATGACAGATATAGCAGAAGAAGAAGAATATAGTGTGTGTGTGTGTGTGTGTGTGTGTGTGTATTTCTCTGAAAATAAGACCGGGTCTTATATTAATGTTTTCTCCAAAAGGCACATTAGGTCTTATTTTGAGATTAGGCCTTATTTTCTGGAAAATGCGGTAATAAATGTATCCATCTAGCTGACAACCTTACTGGGGCTTATTCTGTGGGTAGGGATTATATTAAGAGCATAATGAAAAATCATGCTAGGGCTTATTTTCTGATTTCAACATTAGGTGTGCATGCCCCTTACTTCCTCCAGACCCACTACTACATATCTAAAATGCAAACTACTCAATGCAAAAAGTCTCGCAAACAAAATGCATGAATTCCTCATCTTATTAGGCACGACCACATTCAACCTTATATTTGTCTGTGAGAAATCGTTAAATGCATCTTTTCCAGACTCCATTACTACAGTCAGTGAATATCACGTTTATCGGTCAGATCATGAAATCTGTAGAGGAGGTGGAGTTGCTATCTTCTACAAAAAAAATCCCTAAATCTAAAAAAGATTCAAATTATGCAGGAACTTGCTCTCCCAGAGACCATCATCTGTGAATTGTCCTCAAATGCTACAATCGGCTTCTTACTATGCTACAGAGCCCTGGATTATGACATAGTTCATGCAAACACTAACTTCGCTGTTAACGTGGGCTGCCTCTTGCCCTCACCCTTATTTTCCTTGGTGATTTCAATCTACCTCTTATAAATTGGACACTAAATGAATGTACATCTGAACTTATGCATGCAATTCTGTACAATGCTGTTACTACACTGAGACTGGATTAATTAGTAACTAACAACCCTAGAGTCAATAACTGCCTTATCTTCTGCAACAGCTCAAACTCAATATATGTCCTACAAATACAAGAACCCTTTTCAAACAGTGACCACAGTATGATCAACTTTTGTCTCAGTTTACGCCCTCATAAAGAAGATCATAATGATGGATCCCCAAATACAACTTCAAAAAAGCCAACTATGATCTCATAGATTCTGACCTATCATTTCTTGATTGGCACATTCTGTTCTCTAGCTGTAATACTACAGAAGACCATTATAATGCATTTTTGTTTGAACTTGAAAGAGTCATTAAACTATATGTACCATTAGTAACCCCCCCTCCAAAAAAATCACCCCCAACAATAAGGAAACTTCAATAAAGAAAAGATCGCTATGGCATAAAAACAAAACTAGCTACATAGCAAACTTTAAAAACCAATCAACACCCTATGCCGACAGATAAAGGAAGAATGCACAAATTACCACTGCAAGCAAAAGGAAAACCTCCTATGTACAAAATCCACCCATGCCTCTACAATTTTGTTAACACCAAACTTAAAGAATCAAGAACCATCCCACCCCTAAAAGGACCAAATGGGAAAGACTGCAGTGATGAAGCTGTCAAGGCCAATATCTTCAACACATTCTTCAGTTCAGTCTTTGTAAACAGTAATGGTTCATGCCCCACATTTCCTAGTCATACCACAATGAACAGTAATGATCTGCTACATATTGACTTTACAGAAGATAACGTAAAAAAGGTACTACAAAACCTAAAACCATCCCTATCTATTGGCCCTGATGGATTATGTGCATACTTCTTAAAAAATCTCTCCTCTGCATAGGGGAACCCCTAAGCATTATATATGAGATATCTTTCAGAACCAGCTCCTTACCAAACCTATGGTCCTTAGCTATGGTCATCCCTATCTTCAAAAAATGGTGACTCCAGCCTGATTGAAAACTATAGACTAATCTCACTGTGTTGTGTCACATGCAAAGTCATGGAATCAATAATTAACCAATTCATCACTCTCTACTTAGAGTCAAACAACCTACTCTCCAAAAAACAATTTGGCTTCAGGAAAAAATTGTCCTGCAATCTACAACTCCTACACTGCAAAAACATACGGACTACTCTACTTGACTAAAGCTATGGACGCAATTTACATAGACTTCTGTAAAGCCTTTGATCCAGTGGTACACGACAAACTACTGTTAAAACTAAACTCTTATGGCATTTCCGGTTCCCTCCATAAGTGGATTACTGCATTCCTGTCAAAAAGGCAACAAATAGTAAAAATAGGGAGCACTATATCTAACTTTGGTCCAGTCAACAGTGGTGTCCCCCAAAGCATTCTAGGACCCACACTCTTTATACTCTATATAGATGACCTTTGCGATCACCTTATAAGCAACTGTGTCCTCTTTGCAGATGACGTAAAACTATTCAACACCACTGACAATGCTACTATCCTTCAAAGTGACCTTGATTATGTGTCTGAATGGTCAAACTCCAAATCTTGACCAACAAATGCTCTGTCCTACACATTGGTAAAAAAAAAAAAACAGTATACAAACTAGGCAGATATGACCTCGATGATCCTCTCTCTGTCAAGGACCTTGGAGTTCTGACCTAAATGACCTAAGTGCCAGAGCTCATTGTAACAGCATTGCCAAAAAGGCATTAAGAGTTGTAAATCTAATCTTATGAAGCTTCTCCTCCGGAAATACTGAATTACTAACTAGAGCATACAAAACTTTTGCCAGACCAATACTCGAATACAGCTCATCAGTCTGAAATCTGCACTACATATCAGACATTAATACAATCGAGCAAGTCCAGAAGTATTTCATGAGACTACACTCCTCTGCTCACAACAGAATAACCTATATCACTAGGCTTGAGATTTGGGGCTAGGACAACCTTGAAGTACACTGCCTATAGTTAGACACACAAAATTATCTGCTACAATGTCCTACCAGTCAATGACTACTTCAGCTTCAATCACAACAATACAAGAGCACACAACAGATACAAACTCAATGTAAACCACTTCAAACTTGATTGCAGAAAGTATGACTTCAGCAACAGAGTGGTCAATGCCTGGAATGCACTACCTGACTCTGTTGTTACATCCTCTAACCCTCACTCCTTTAACCTCAAACTATCCACTACCAACCTCACCCCATTCCTAAGAGGTCTGTAAGGGGCGTGCATAAGTACACCATCGTACCTACTGTCCCTGTCCTATTGTCCCCATTTATTCATACCTATTTCCTGTATTC
This sequence comes from Pseudonaja textilis, assembly GCF_049901715.1. Classification (NCBI taxonomy): domain Eukaryota; kingdom Metazoa; phylum Chordata; class Lepidosauria; order Squamata; family Elapidae; genus Pseudonaja; species Pseudonaja textilis. Next base: position 120,454,270 of record NC_141990.1, read on the forward strand.
TTACTTATGTTTATACTTATATCTATTACCTTGTAAGTGATTGACAAAGCAAATAAATAAATGAATAAATGAATAAGTAAATAAAATTAATAAAGAGATCTACAATAACAGAAGAAATGATTCTAAGTCTTTAGGGGAAGAGAGTTTATTCTTACCACAGTGAACCAAGGATGAGAAAAATGACAAGAATTTGACTTAATCTTTAAATTGTTGTACACTATATTACTTACTTGAGATTTGTTATTATTTTATTTTACCTTGATTGTTTGTACATTCATGTACCTATTTTTGCTTGCATGTTTTGGAGAATTTATTTTTCAGGGAAGCTCTAGATTACTTTTAGAAACCTCAGTTTGTTTCCAGTATTCAAGATCATTTTCAGTCAAGCTGCTCAGCAACATATTATCAGCTCTAAAATGACATAAAGAGGAAAAGTTCTGTAAGAAGTCTAGAGATTTTCCCTTGCATCTACTATATATCATACTTTTAGTAGTAATTGGATTGGAAGGTATCTGGAGCTAGGGAATGGTGAACATTAAGTGTCTTGACAATACATTTCACTTAGATTTGCATGTATACAGCCTCGTGAATTTAGGAATTGAATGGGCAACTTGCCTCCTGGGACAGATACAGAGCCCACATTGAAAAACTAATTCAGTTTGTTGATCTTTAAAATTATATTTCTAATACAAATTCCACTTGTGACATTGTTGTTTTTTTAGTCCTAAGGGAGCAGTGTGAATAAATAGTTGAATAAGAGTGGTTGTAAATTACATCGGATTCATTGGGAGAGAGAGAAAGAGAGAGAGAGAGAGAGAGAGAGAGAGAGAGAGAGAGAGACTACTGTATATGTATGTATGTATGCATATACATATACATAACTAGAACTTTTTCTCAAAATTTCTTGACATCTGCATTTTAAAATGATTTATTTATAATTGAGACCTACAAAAAAACTAATAGTTTTTATATTTACTTTTAAAGGACATAACAGGATGCTGTTCTAGCTGAAAAAGCTGCTGGTCCAAACAATTTTCTTAACAAATATTATAGCTAAAAATATAGCCATTGGGTTACATCTGATAGAAGATATTTATCTCTTGAAACAGTATATGTTAAAAATTCACCTTCATTATCAGTTGACCCAAAGTCAATATCTCTACTTCCATCCAATGCACCCATCATTTTTAGTTGTAAATATTACTGTGCACAGAAACTAAACTATCCTATTTCAAGAACATAGCATACCATGGGTTTGCACGAGATATCTGCATTGATTAACAGATATCTAGAAGGAAAATAAGACATATTCATTTCAGTACATAAATGGAGTGCTACTTTGTGCAATACATTATTAAATTATGGAATTTACTGCCTTCAAATGGAGTAAGCATCTTAATATACAATTCCAGTTAAAATATGCAATACATGTCATTTAAATCACTTTCTGCTGGCTAATTCCAAACTCTTCAAGCACCACAGAAAAAACTTTTTGGCAGAAGAGCTAAAATGGGGATGAAAAATGACATATCTCTGGATCAGATTAAAATAAATCCTATGTCATTTCCAACATATTATTGGAAACTCTAGAAATAGATGTAGGAGAGGATCAAACTGAGACTGAGGGAGGAGTCAAATGCCTCATAAACCACAAGTCCCCGCACGCCCGCAAGAGATTTAAGTCCATCCCACTTTGTATGCCTTCTTAATCCCTGCTCATTTTCCTTGGGCTCTAGTAGCTCAGATTCCTGTAGAATGTTTAAGCTTGCAATAAATCTTTATACTCATTTGAACTGCCTGGATCTCCTGATTTCCCCCCATCGCTTGACAATGCCACTGCCACCATCCTGTTAGTCAGCAAAAGGTTTGGATTTGCCACAGTGACCCATCACTTTGACTGGCTAGTGCTGAAGGAACTGGCAGTAGGCAAAGCAATGGCCTCAAGTGCTGGCTCAAAAATATATGGCATCCAAGACCACGTTGTCTCATGATGTCACCTCCCAATGATGTGAAGATTTGAATTTTTTGAAATAACCTCTGTTTTCAGAAGGAGGGGAATCATTGGCCTCCCCTAAACTAGGCCATTGACTATTCAATCTTAGCCTAAAGCCAGCCCTGAGTCATCCCAACTCACCTTCCCTGACACTGACCTGGGTCATTGAAGAAGGCTTTGGGCTGGTTGCCTTTGGCAAATGTGCAATTCAGCATCCAGAGCTGCAGGAGAACAACCTTGTCCACAAAGTTCACCACAGAAAATCCTCTCAGCTTTTGACATAATCCAAGCTGTTCAGAAGAGTCCAGCAAAGCAAACTGAAGCAAAATATTTTTTTATTTGTTTGTTTGTTTTTAATTTATCTATCTATTTATTTATTATCATATTTAGAGATTTCTCATATTTAGAATAACTCTGGATAGTATTGTTGATTTGTGAACTACTTTTTTTTCAAAATTCCATAGAGCCTTAAAGATTATTTTAGCACATTCAGTCAGGAAAAAAAAGAAGCAAACCAACTTGATTCCCTCTACTATTTCAAAAGAGACTAAGAAATTTCTGCTAAAAATTCAAACATTCAAAAAAATATTTTAAGATCTTAAGCCCTCTATAGGTTTCCAAGAATGCAGATCATCCAAAAGATTGAAAGACAAATTGGATCCTCAATGGCATAATTTTATTTCAGTATTATTGACATTTTCAACAAGTAGCATTGAACTATAGCATTTTTTTAAATAAATGGCTTTGATTTTTACTTTCATTCATTTATATACTGGAGATAATTACTGCCAGGTTAAGCCCATATGCTCAATTAAATCCAAGTGAAATATTGACTTGTGAAATTTTAAGGCAAAGCTAATTTACAAGAACTAAAATTCCTCTTCAAATTGTTAGGGGAGAGGAAGAAAAGAAAACTACAAAAATGTCATCAGGAAGTCTACCTATGCTAACAGCCAATAATTTAAAAATTAATATGCTGAAAAATTGCACTTGAGAGCCTGTCATCAATGTGAAAAAATATAGATTTTATTAAGAATGACGGTTTGTTATTTACAGTTTGTTCACTGAAATTTGTCATACTTGTCAATCTGTTGGATGGCAACACTGGGTTCAGTGGAATATGGAATGTAGATGTTTAAAATAATTTGATTTCTTTTTGGCTTTTCTCAGCCTCTAACATCATCTATTGAAATATTTTTTTAAAAACCCTGTGATTTATGAATAGAAATGATTTTCATGTGAAATCAAAGATCTGCCTGGTTTATTGGCTTGTTTCTAATAGAAACCAGTTTTATTAATATGAAGCTACCTTATGCCACACAGTTGAACATCTGTGAGATTTCAGAAGGGGCTAGCAAATCTTCTTTTATAACTCATGGAAGCCTTAACATTTGGCTTTAATATTTTATACAGGAAAAGGGCTTTATTTCTGTACCTAGGACCCCACTCTTCCATGAAGCTCCCATCAGGTGCCTCCAGAAATTTTTTAAAAGGCAATTTTCCAGGAAATTATACTTGTCAATGGGCAAAAACTCAGGGGATGGGGAAGAAAAGGAAAACACTGCAAGGCTTTTCTGGATCTCAAACCCTTTGAGATGCTTTCTGTATCCAGTGGAAAGGAGCTCTTCCTTTTGGGATGCACCATAACACAGCAAGCAAGGTTTCTAATTGCAAGGGCCAATGAAACTGGCTTAGTTGGGTGATATATCTTCAAACTGCTAAAATGTTTTAATTAAAAGCTTTTGAAGGCTTTGTTTATCTGCTTCTCCTTTCCTCTTAGGGAAAGGAGTGAAGCGTTTGAGAATTCTGTCAAAGCTCCTGGAATACCTGGACATGGAAACTGCTGTAGAAGACTTTCTTCTTTGTTACTGCATCCAGAGTAAAAGTAAAGCTGCTCTGCTGGAATATACAGTAGATCTAGATGCCACTTCAGATACATCGACATAACCATGGCCATAGCCATAGCCATAGCCATAGCCATAGCCATAGCCATAGAAGTACAATAGATGCATGCATGGGAGATATCTGTGGAAAAAAGAAGGGCCTATGTCCCTAACTGCCTTTCACATGTAGCCCTTAATATGGGCTTCTTAGCATAGTCTTTGAGTTCAAAAGTATTCCCAACCAATATTCCCAGGGAAATATTACCCATACAATATTATGCATTGTATCTAACAATAATTTTCTGGAAGCTTAAAGGGAAAAATGAATCACTTTGGAACCTTATTTACATTGGCAAATGCTTTAAAGCAAGGTTGTCAAATTCCTGGCCCACAGGATGGCTACGTCATGCACTGGCCGCACCCATGCCCGGTTTAGTGAAGGGGGAAAAAATCCCAATAAGTCATGTGATGCCGCCGTGACAATGTGAGTTTGACACCCCTGCTTTAGAGCTTTCTGAGGAAAAAAAAAACAAAGTGAACTTGCTGACACACACACACACACACGCACACACACACTCACACACCCAGAGAGGTGAAAAAGTAGCTCGGATTAGTTTCAAAGCACTGTGCAAATCTTACAGAAGGCACAGCTGTTTTAACGGTTCAAAGAGAAGTAATCTATTGATACTTTTAAGCATTGTGAAATATCTTTCTCTTTGTATAGACACATAGAATCCATTTATACTTAATAAATAAGATTAAAAATGGGACTTTTTCAAAGCAGGTGCTTTATCACTGTTATGATTATTCTTCAGTCATCTTGTTTGGGTAGCCAACATCAAAAGTTCAATTTCTCTTATCACAGGATAAAGCTGTTAAAATACCAGATATTCTGTTTTATAACCACTGCATATAGATTGAAATGTCTTGCCATGAATTCCTTACCTTTCAAATAGTTTTGTGTACAGCCCAGACTGTATGGCTTCTTGAGTACACTAATGGTACACATTTCTTTCTACTCATGATGTATTCTTATCTCATCAGTATCTAAATAATGGCATACTTTCATTTTTTCATAGACTTCAGATAGCTAAGCATGTCCAATACAATATGCACCTTATTATTTTCATATTGATTGCTTGATTATGTTTTATCAAGAGTTTAATGACTTCACAGTGGTGTTCTGAAGAATTTGTTCCCAACCTGGTCTTTCAGGCCTTCCAATAGTTCACTCTCTGCTATTGTAACTGAGTCCATCCACCTTGTTGCTTGTCACCACCCTCCCATTTTTTTCCAGGAACTTAAGTTTAATTAGAGAGGTAGGCCTTGCATAATGTGTTCAAAGTATGATAATTTGAGCTTGGCTATTTGTGCTTCAAGTGAAAACTCTGGATTGATTTGTTTCATAAGCAATTTGTTTTCTTGGTTACCTATGGCATTCTAGGGAAATCTTCTCCAACACCAAATTTCAGAAGCATCATGTAATGGATAAAGAAGGAGACAAGGAAGAACCAATACTAAGGCAATGACCAGAGAAATGAAGCATGAGCCCAGGCCAAGAAAGTAATTTGAGAAAATGACTCAGATAGTCCCTCCCCCATTATCATAAGAATAAAAGAGGGAAGAAAAGTAAGAGTTGCAAGATTCTCTTATTATAGCTAATAAAAGTAGTTTAGATATGCAGTATCTGTTTCTTAGTTTGATAGGGCTGAAACATTAACACTCTATGCTACTTTTTAAAAATCCAACTTGGTAATATTGCTTCTTCTCTATGAAATTCTTTAAGTTTCTTCCTGAGATTTTTGTCTTGTTTTTGTCTCCTCTTCTTGGGAATCTCACATCCAGTTTACTTTCTTCTATTTCTTAGTTTTTAGCAATCTCTTTCGCATTCATCCTTTGATTTCATTCCACATTTCCTATGGTTGTCTATCAATAATTTTTAGGACTTCAAAGTGATTCCTCCCATTATCAAGTACAATATAATCAGTAATGTTCTATTTTCTATTCATTTGATCTTCATGGTAAAATATAGGAGTGGCTCACTACTGTCTTCTCCCATTCTACTCCAACTTATTTGTGTACCTATGATGACCAGTAAAGACCTGTTGGCTTTAGTGGACAATTGGGATAATTTTCATACTTTGGGTGGTTCTAATGGAAGAATGAAGCTCTTGGCATACACTCTCAATGTTCTTCATTCATCACGCTCAGTAATATACACCCCACCCCTGCTGTGGCCACAATGAATCAACAAGAGGTGAGGACTTGAAGAGGTAAGTCATTGTCAAGAATTGAATTCCAGCTCCCACATGACAGGTAGAATGCTTAGCACCATACTAAATTATATACTGGAATGAAATAAGACACATTGGGATTATGTTGCACTATGTTGTGCTTTTGTGCTGAACAGACATGTATCTGATAGGATCAGTGTGAAATGGAAATCAAAATCAAGCACCAAAGCTGGAAATGGAAGGAAACTTAAAACGGGTAAAACTGTCAGTTAAAATTGCTATGTATTCTGAAAAACTCAAAGTAGTACACATACCTATCTGCCAAAGGGAGAATAAGAAATAATCAGCCCAAGAAATTAAAGGTGTGAGATAAAAAGAAAAAGAAATAAAGCTAGATTTACTTCATTGAAATAGTATTTGTTATTCCTCCTATTTTACCCTTGCAAATCATCTTAGCTTCCACGCTGTTTCAACAGTCAACATACTGTTTCAGGCATTGCCTTTTATTCTTTAAACCTTCCACCCGTTGCTTTTCCTAAATATTATTTGCTTTTGCAATTCAAGTCTCATTCATTCTCTTTATATGACCACTAAACCACCTTAGTGTATTTCTTTTCATATTTTATTTCAATCATTCACTTTTGAATTCATTCTACATTCATTCACCACCCATTCATTCTTGGTCTAGCTCTTGTTTTACAGCATACTCTTCTCAAGTGCCTCATTCCCACTGCATTCAACTTAACTTTTATGCTTTTTCCTCTTTCAGTTCTCATTTTAATAGAACAAAATGGGCAGAAACATGCTTTTAGAATCCAGCCTCTTTTGATCCTTTCAATTAAAGCTCCTTCTTTTCTTATAAATTTCATGTACATCTACAATTAGAACATGTGCACCTTAAAATCTTGCCATTCATATCAGTATTTAAAAAACAGACAGTGTGACAGAAGTGTGTCAATTCATCTACTAGCTCTAATTTTTCACCATTTAAGTATAATTTGGCTTCCCCACCTCCAATTTTTTTTAGATTTTCCTCTCTCTCTCTCTCTCTCTCCCTCTCCCTCTCCCTCTCTCTCTCTGTTCTCTCTCCGCTTAGTGCCAAATCATTTACTCAGTGTTCAATTTGTTTTCATACATTTTGTTTCCATCATATACTGCTCTTTTGCCAGTCAACAACTAACATTCAAATCCATAGTCATGTAATATAGCTTTCCTAATTCAATCCATGACAAACTTTAGACTCTGAAGCATTTTTTGAAAACTGGAGGAACAAAACTGTTCATTTAATTGGCAAAACCAACAAATTAATTTGTACTGTTATTTTTTAATAAGGTTTGTAATTTCTTTTAGAGCATCTTGGAGATAGCCTTGAGGGAAATATTCAGAAACTATCACAAAAACAAAAAGGGCAAAATAATTCTTTGAGCCCTGGAAAAAGAGGTAGTGTTGCAAGGAACTCAGACCATCTTCTGACTTCCTGGAATATAAGAAGAAAAGAAAAGAAAAGAACACAATTTTATTTGCAAGATGTTATTACTAACCACTAGTTCTAGTCTTCTTATGAAGTCTGTTTCCTGATCTGGACAATCTTGAAGAGCTGACATTCCTAAAAGACAAAAATAATAATTTCAGTTGTAGAAGACTGTTTTGCACTTTAGACATATTCAGTAGTGGGATGGTGCCAGTTTAACAAGCGGTTTGGTGAGTGTGCGCTTTGCATGCACATTGCTTAAGGCGCTTGTGTGCAGCACTGAAAATGGAGCTTTTTAGAAGCTGCTTGCCTTCCAAGTCAGCAATGGTAAGTAGAACAGCAAGGGGGAGGTCATCTGTGCTGCACGATTGAGATGAGCTACAAAGCAGGAAATAAAGGACAAGATAGAGTGTGGGGAGGTGGGCGTGGCCAGCTGATCATCCGAAATACCAGATTGCCTGAACCGGTCCAAACTGCAGCATCCCACCACTGGACATGTTGGATATTAATCAGAAATCATTCTCTTTCTGTTTTAGATTTTCATTGCAAGCTAATTATAGGTATCTTGTAAATTAGACAACACCTGGTTCCAGAATAGGTAATGGGAGGGGAAATTTAAGGATATGGAAATGGAGTTGATAGTAGGGGTGGGATCTGACAGGGTTAACTACCAGTTTGGTCATTTACGAGATTCGGTGATTTACGTTGTGCTTCTCTGCACGCTGCCGGCACGCACCTGTAAATCGTCATCAGCATGCTGTGTCCAGAGAAGCAGCCTTTCAAAAAGCCCCTTTTTCCTGCTTTTTTAACTGTAGCTGTGCCTTGCATGGCAGCTGAAGTTGAAAAAATCAGAAAATAAAGGTCAAGTAAGAGCCTGGGTGGGCGGGTAGTCAAAAACATCAGCAGACATAGAACCGGTTCTATGTCTGCTGCTCTTCAGAGCTACCGGTTCTAGAGGTGGACACAACTGGTAGAAACCCACCCCAGGTTGATAGAAATCACACTATAAGAGGTTGCTCTTGCATGTGTGGGTAATGTGTGGATAATGGAAGAAGTGTCACACATCTATGAACCTAGCTCTTCAGGTGTAATGGTATGCGGGAATGACCTTGGCAGACTGGAAGGAGAGAGAGGGAGAGCTGCTTAGCTGCTTTGGAAACAATCAGATAAAAGAGGGCATAGTTCACAATTGTAGGAAAGTTATCTATGTAAAGCAGAGCTCCAATTACGAACATACTACAACATGCAGAAATGTGTTCCTTCTGCAAGTACTAATATCATTTTAGAACAATGTTTACAATGTGAAGCAAACACATGAATGCTCCAATTAGTATAATGCCTGCATTGGACTATATTGGTCTTACTCAAATAACATAAATAACCAGCCAAGAAGTTTACTTAACTTTGTCTACTTCAGCATACAGTCTTGAAAGGACGAATTCATCATCTAGCAGACATGTTTTTAATTCTCCTCCTTTAGTTCTCCTTTAGTTCTCTTTAGTCATCACATTGGAGTCTTGGAAACTGTAACTTTCTCCCCTCTCCTCTTCCTCTTCCCTTTCATGTTATTTTCACCCACCTACTTATATTCCAGTGCCTTTCTAAACCTTCACAGTGGTTATAAGAACAGAAAGCAAAATATCCACAAAGATGGAGTCCTTATAAAAGTTCCTTTTTCATTTATCTTGGTTCAATCACAGCCCCAAAGGGACTTTTAATTATCTGATATCTGATGTGGGGAAGTTATTTGATCAGAAGACTTAATTTTGTCCCAAACAAGGCCAAATCTGTCTCCAAATCTATCATTGAAGTTCCTTTGGAGTCCACATGATCAGAGTCATCCACAGGAAGTTGAAGCTTTCTTCAAAATGACAAAATCAATATCACACCATTTCAGTGAAAATTCCACCCTTTACAGGTGTGCATGTAATGTCACAAGGCACATCAAAGAGGACCAGAACTTGGATTGTGACAGTACAACATTGCTTTTGTCATTTGCCCCCTCTCTCCTTGACTCCCCCTAGGAAAGCTTCTGTATATGACATGTTTTTTCAACACGTTGTAAGTTTGTAAAATGGAATGTCCGGACCTGAATTTGAACAAAGTGTATTTTCTACATTTTATTGATGCAAAGCAACTTGGAAGGCTTTTGGTTTTAAAGGGCATTTAAAAACGCTTTAAAAATTAAGAAGCAAGAAACATGTTGTCATGAAAAACAGGGCTGCCATTTCCTTCCACAACTCTGGCAACTCATATTTGATTTAACCTTTCTGTTTTTCTTTCTATTTGATGTTCTGAATTTTCTCCTTCTGCCTTCTCTAATAAAAAGTGCTAGCCAGCTCTAATTCTCGGGATTCTTCTTCCTTTCTTTGCTGGGCAGGGTTAACAGAGGTATGCATACAACATAATATGATTCTACTTATTGTTTATTAAAATCAGAAGAGAGATAACACTGAAATTAGAGAAGCAAAAAAAAATTATGAACAGGCGAGACTTCAAGATTTGTTGGAGTGCTGCTGCAGGCTACCTCTAGATTAAGCATACAAATGTCCTTTTTGATGCAAAGGTCAAGTCTTGTTGCTTTTTAGAAAGGAGAAAAAATAATGAGAGAAAGTTCCTTGCTTCCACTGAGAATATGCTTTAAATGCTAACAGGGAGTTTTTAGCCTATTATGCCGCTTTCATGAAAGGATTCTTACTGCAAAATACTACCCCAAAATGCTATTCAGACAAAAATGACAAATATATATCCAAGTTATCCAAATTTAGATAAACATTAGATGGCAGCAGACTTTTCTTTACTGGATTGCCATCTAAAGGTCTTTCAGATATTGGTTCCCCAAATTTGCAAGCACACTTTCTGTTTTACACAAGGAATTTGTTTTGGTGAGAAAAAGTATAGTAAGATTGCAAATTCCAAAGGTAAGTTATGGTTCTTTGGGCCTGCTTGTGTTTAATGTATTTGTTGATTAACAGCATTTATATATTCTGCTGGTCTGAAAATCTCAGCTGTTTAGAGAATAATAGATTTTGACCCATAACCTTGAGTTTACAGTCTGCTCAAGCCCCAACCAAAGGTCCTTTTTCTTTCAAAGCTTAGGCAGTAAAATAGCCAGATTATGGAAGTCCCATGCAAATTTCTTGTCTTCTTAATGGATTGAAAGGTGACTTACATACCTACTACATAAGAAGCTCAAGCTGCCATTATTTAACCCATTTTTTTTAAAAAAATATCATTATCAAGAACCTTGATAATGGGCCTGCTTGTGTTTAATGTATATCATAACTAGTGTTTAACAAGTGATTATTTTCATTTCACATAGATATTATAAATAGTTGGCAATACTGCAAAGCTATTTGTATTGAGAGAGAACATAACTGAGAGAGAAACTCAGATGGTGATTAGCTGCTTGCTAAGTGCTTCTTTAAACAAAGGAGATTGTGGCTTACCAGTCAGTTATTGTACTAACACAACAATAGCCTGAGAATTATTCTTTAATCCATTATTCAATTTCATTAAAGAAAATGGAAACTTGCTAGATCAATAGGACATTAAAAGGTCAATGTCAATGTTACACCATTAAGAAATGTTTTGTTTTGTTTCAAAATAGTAATAAATCATCCAGGAATAGATGTTTCTGAGCATCTTTATTAAATACATCAACAAAAAGAACTTTTAAGCATTCTTACAAACTCCAAGTGTACTGTATTATCCAGTTGTGAACAGACTAATTCAGTTGACAGCTAAATAGGTCTGATGAACTTCTAGATGTTAAAGTACCAACTTCATCCCCAAATTAAACTATTCTTTGTTTTAAAATCAGAACATTTCCAGTTAGCCCTCATTCTCATTCTCACTTAAAGTATTTGCAACTCTAACTAAGCAAGCCTTAATAGAGATACTATGTTCTTAAAAATCTCCAGGCTTAATTTTGGCTTTTGTTTAGCCAAAGATCTTAAGCAGCTTTCTATACTTGTAATGTAAATGCTGTAATAATAAGCAACAGTCAAGGGCTTCAAAATGGTAGGTATTACTGCGATCTAAGTCCTTCCTTAGAATGGGTGTGATGCTTTTTTTTTTAAAGGAAGTGTTTTGACTGTTATTCCTGCCAGCAGATATTCCTAGTCAGTCTAACAGTCTTGTTTTCCAGGATGTGAACACGTGGGCAAGAAAACTGATGTTATTATGTCCACCATTGTGAAAAAATTCCAAACCAGCCCCTTTGTGACTCAGCTATACCATAGCTGAATTTTTGAGGAAGAACAAAACACTCTGAAGAGGACATTTATTTAGCCAAAGCAACAGATAGATGCTTTCCCATTTATCTTATTTCTTTATTTTGCTCCAGGAGAATGTGTGTAGCTGTTTCAGATGCTCCCTGTATATACAGGAGCACCTTCCACATAACTGTTCCACTGGCACCTTCAATGGATTGCCGGGTCTTGGGTGTACTACACCTTTGGATGAAGTCCATGGAATAACCATTGAGCTTGTAGACCTGATAAAGATATGCCCACTCCTTGGCTTTGGTTGTCAGTGTACTACAATGAGTGTCTATCCTACTAAACAGTGCCCGAATACAACTGACTTTATGTGCAATGGGGTGATTGCTCTCATCTTGGGAAAGATAGCAGAGGCGGTCCTCCAAAAATTGAAATATGAGGCAATTAAAATTTACAAGCCCAGGTTTTGGACACATTATGTTGATGACACGTTTGTCATATGTTAAAAAAGAGATAAGAACAGATTTATGAGCATCCTCAATTCCATATATCTAGACATCCAGTTTACGATGGAGGAAGAAACCAATAACACGCTGGCCTTCCTGGATGTGTTGGTCAACCACAACCCAGATGGGAGCCTTGACACAGTTGCACTATACCCAGGGCCCGGCAACACATTGAAGGTGCCAGTGGAATAGCTACATGGAGGGTGCTCCCGTATATACAGGGAATATCTGAAACTGTTGCACGCATTCTCCTGGGGCAAGGTGGCGTACAAACCAGACCAAACTCTAAGAATGAGAGTGATGCGCCCAAAGGAAACACTACCCAAGGAGGAGACATCTTCGGTGGTTTACCGCATCAACTATAGAGATTGTGCAAGCAATTACGTAGGGAAACAGCCAAGCGGCTACAGACCAGGGTACACAAAATGGCTGTCTGGCGCAAAGAACAGCGCTCTTAGATCTGCGCACATATGCAGGAATATAATCATGCATTCAGTTTTCAAGAGGCTGAGGTTGTTGCCCGTGATATAACTAAAGGAGAACGCCTTCTAAAAGAAGCCTGGTTTTCCAACAGCAATTCTATCAATAGGCATATCGAACTTCCACCAGCCTACCAAGCACTGAGACACCAGGAAAGACCCTGCAGGAGGAGCATAGACAACTTCCCATTGGGGAGCAGGGACTGATGGCACCCGCACATCCCTGGGCATGTGGATTCATCCTATGAAGGCACAGCCAGGCCTGTCCAAATACAGAGGAGTCCAGCAGAGCTGCCTCAAGTTATAACAGACAGGAATAATGAAGAATGAGCCAGGCCCACCACAAGGTCACGAGCAAAGCAACAAATTGCAATAGCTGGCAGTTTAACATCACCTCCTAGAGATAAGCATTCCAGGCTGGGTCAGACAAGGGAGGAAAAAACAAGGGATAAGCCTCCTTTGACCAACATGATGGAAACAAAAACAACAGAGCTAATTACAGATGGGAGGCGGTGGGAAAGGCCTATCACGTGTGCAAGGGCTAAATTGATTAATTTGATTAAAGCCACAGATCTCTGTAATGGTAGCTTAATACTCTGACGATGTCAGCAGAGGCTGACAAAAATTTAGTAAGTACAATAAATGTAATTTTAAGTTCTGGAGATTACAGGATGTCTATTTCTTCTTTTACAAGAATACCCGGAATTCATATTTTTCGAATAGTTTTGTGTGTGTGTATGTGTGTGTGTGTAATAAATATATATATATAATAAAGTGTGCTTTGGATAAACAAGGCCATTCATGTCTCCATAGAAATGTGTATAATTCCATGGTCTTGCTATACCATGTTCTGATCTCCCCTAGAAGATTCTGTTCTCTCCCCACCTCCCAAAATTTACTGTTACATTTATTCCATGAATACCATACCATTTACTGAACAAGGTTTGGGGATTTTTTGGAACAGGAAGTAGTTTACAAGCTATTTCAAACATACTCTAATCCCCAGGGCGACCATGACAAAATATCAGAAATCATGTCCTTTGCTAGAAGAATCACTTTCAGGAAATGACAAATTGTTGTCACAGCAACTGACACAGTATGTTTCTGAAAAGAAAAAAAAAAGAATAAAGTTCTGGGATCTGCTCTGTTTCTAAGCCACTGAACCTTCCATGGAACTAATTCATGCTATGCTATGCTATGCTATGCTATGCTATGCTATGCTATGCTATGCTATGCTATGCTATGCTATGCTATGCTATGCTATTCTCAATAGTTATATATTTGTTACAACTACAATAGCAACTGCACTGGCCATGTGGATTGTGACCATATACTAGATCTAAAAGAATATTCTCAGTCTCTATAGGTAGTACTTGACTTACAATCATAACTGACCCTGGAATTTTGATCATAAATTGTTGTGGTCCTATGTCAAGACATCATGTGATTGGATTTAATTTTACAACCATTTTTATGATGGTTGTTAAGCAACTCACTATGGTCATAAGTTTGAATCCGCTGATTCAATGGGCATTTTTCCCCAGAAAACAACAAAAATGTTGCAAAGCTTTTATGGTGGTAAAGTCATTCTGCATAAATCAGTATCTATCAATTTAATTAAAAAGTGAAGGAGAAAATAGAGAAAATTCTTCTGAAAGCACAGTCCCTACTGAAGCAAATCTGAACTTCTAGAACAATCCTCTATTAAGACTGCATGTCTTCCTTCCTCTATTATTCCTCTATTATTCTTTCTGAAGGTGTCATAAATGATCAGCTATCCATATACACTACATATCCTTTCTGTTAATGCTTCTCCACAATCCTGGAATCTCTTCTGTAGTTAGAAAACAGAAAAGAACCAGGATGCATTTCATCTATGTTGTGAATTTTCAAGCTCATATACTAGTGTCTGTCCATTCTGACCCATAACCAGTTCAGTGTAGGTCTAAATAACAAGTTCTCAAACGTAAGTGAGGATCAGGCCTATATATGAGCCAAAGTCTTACTATTGAGCTTTCATGAAGGCTCAGATACTTCTGAAAATAAATGGATTTTTTTTGTACATTTCTATAGTATTTTTTAAAATTTCTGCATCACTTGTTTCTGTGTACGCTAAAAATGACAAAACAAAGCAAGAGTTTCATCAGCAGAAAAAAGCAGATGTTGGTATTTATTCAGCTGGAACTTGTTTTCTAATGTTGATTAATGACTTGCATTGTTTGTCAAATGTTCCTTGAGGCACTGATGTGAGATGTACAGTGTTGGCCTAATAGCAAATATCAAGATTAATGACTTATAAATTATTATCTCTGATTACCTTTGCACTTATGTCAGATAAGATAATATCATTCATACACAGAAGAGAGAGAGAAAGAAAAGGAGGGAAAGGGAGAGGGAGAGACAGACAGACAGTTTTTATATATACAATACTGCTGAATTTGTTTAATTGTCATTTGGCCACTTTTAAATTATCTGGGTGATTAAGTTATATGAGATAAATCAGGATGATTTTTAACTATGAAAATATATTTAGATTGTATTAGGCTATTTCAGGTTTTTTTTAATCAAAACAAAAAGTGCAATGAGAGATGTAATAGAAGAACGGAATACAGATTAGATGCTAGAGCTATGATCTGTCTCTTCTCTCATGCTGTTTTAGTGAGAATGAGTGAAGAGCCCATCTTATTGGGAGAAAGTTTGTTATTTCCAGTCTTAGTTATGTGGTTGTGTATGATCGCAGTTTGTTTATTGGGTTCTGTATTATGATTTTCAGTTTTGGTTTGTTTACTTGTTTGTTTTAGACTTTTTAGTGATGAACACCATGCAAAATTATAATATAGAGATTTGGGTGACTTTATAAATGTGGAATCCTTGGTGCTCTCTGAGCTTGATTGTTTTCATGCAGATGTTTCATTATATAGCTAGGTAGCATCTTCAATGGTCGAAGAAAGTGCACTTTGCTCTTATTTATATATAGCAGTTTGTTTTGTCAGTATTGGTGGTGTTTTTCCTTGATAGTTCCTTGATTAGGCTGTTATTTACTGCTTGACTGTTTGGTGGTAATCCTGGTGTTAAATGATGGGCACATACCAAAGAGAAATTATGTTTTCAAGCTCTGTATTGTCTTCAAAGCTATGTGAAAAAATAGCTTTGGTAGTCAAGTTTAGAAAGATGCTTTGGCTAAGGTACCCTAGGAGCATAATAATGGCTATATTTTAGTTATTCTTTCTCAGAAGAGAAAAAACCCAGTCATCGGGTAGATACCATCCAATCTCATAAGTTTTTCAAGGAGAAAACGGAATGACTACTGAATCTATCCACACTAACAATTTATAACATCATCCAACCATCACTAAAGTGATATAGGGCTAAATGTGGATAAGCTTTATCTCATCACAGCACTGTCTAGTCCAAGCAAGAAATCATTGAAGTGTATAATCTTGAAGTATTATTCTAAGGATCTTTCAGACTTGGGAGCGTGCATGTAACTCCTTTCAAATTACTGTACTAAACATGCAACAGTCTTTAGAAGAGACTACCTCTTGAGAGGGATAGAGTTTGTGTTCCTCTCCCACAGAACTTCCAACATGTGAATCCTTTTCTTTTTAATTGAAAGTTTGCCTCAAGAGTATATGATGCCTGTGTGTTAGTATATGGTCATCATATAATGCAGAGACAAGAAATGTATAGCTAAGCAGTTGATAAAATATAACTTACAGCAGGGGTGTCAAACTCGATTTCATTGAGGGCTGCATCCAGGTTGTGTTTGACCTCAGGGAAGGCATAGCCAGGGTGAACATGGCCAGTTCAATGTTACTTGTGTTGGGGACACCTGTGGTGGCCCGAGCTCTCTACCAATGAAAACAGAGCTCTATTTTTGCTGGCAGAGGTCGTCGCAGCCAAAAACAGAGTTTAGATGGCCTGCAGGTGGCCCTCCCAAGCTCCATTTTTGCTGGCAGAGATACCATGGGCCAGTCCTTGGTTTCCAGGGTGGCCCCGTGGGCCATATCTAAGCACCCCATGGGCCAGATCCAAGATTCAAGCCTTGAGTTTGACACCCCTGACTTACAGCATCCCTAATCAGTTCCATGCTGGCTTGGAATAATGAGATATCAGTATGTCAGAGGAAGGACTCTATTCATTTCCTAAACCTATACGTTCAGAAATCACACATATGTTGCAGTCTGGGCTTGCTCTTATGATCCAGTTTATTTTATTTTTTACTTCCTTAGTGAGCTTGTACTGAACATATTAATGGGCCTTATAATAAGTATAAAGAAGATTAAAGTACTCTTAAGTATAAAAATACACTAAAACTGTTCAGAATTGTATAAAGATATTCAGTGTTTTCTAAGTGATGTGTGAAATGATATTGAATGCCATGTTCTAGGACACTCAACTAGCAAAGGTTTTGTTCTGCTCTGTTTTGAGAATGGTAATTCCAATATGTATATGCCTATAGCATTGTGCATAGATGAAAAGAGCAGACTATTATATTTTTGCCTTTTCTGCTCCCATTGTGAAAAGGGAATTTCACGAAGGCAGTAGTGTCACAAAAAACAGGAAAAGCCCAAGGGGAACATCAGGTCGGCCAGAAAACAAACTTACATAGGAAAGGGAATCAAATAAAAAGTATTAAAGAATCCCTATAGACAAAAGCCTAAAGAATTAAGAAAACTAGACAAATAGGAAAAGGAAACAAAAGATAATTTAGAAAACCCTTACAAACACAGGACATACTAAATAAGCAAAACAAACAGACAAAAGACACAAAATATAAATTACAAAAGGGACGGACAGGAGATTGCCACAGAACAAATATGAAAAACTATCTTAAAGCTAAAAGAGATTACAGAAAACCAATAATACAATCTGGCCACCCCACGGAATTTGCCCTCTGACGGAAATAAAGACAAACTCAAACAGGATTTGAAACATTAGGCACAAATACAAACACTCACACAAAATCAACTTACAAAGGGAGAAAAGGGTATAAAAAACCAGGGACTTACCATAAGAAGCTAGCTAGCCCAGGAACGCAGACTTCTCGCTGTTCTCCGCCTTCCTGAAAAATAAAAAGATCCAGCTTTCAAGCAGTTGTCCATATCCTTGTGCCAGAGGTCTCCCAGCGGGAAAATCGAATCCTCGAAAGAAAGGCATTTTGACACCTTTCAACACCATGCATGCAATTTGAAAGGAAGCAGAAGTACAGTAAAAATGTATTGGGGGGCAGAGAGGAGGAGAACCACATTACTGTAAATTTTGGCAGCAGTATAGCAGTGGTGGGATTCAAATTTTTTTACTACCGGTTCTGTGGGCGTGGCTAGGAGGCATGGCTAGGGAGTGTGACCATGTGACTGGGTGGGTGTGGTTTTGGTTTTTTTTTTTTTTTTTTGCTTTTTGCAGCACCCTCCCATTTTTGGGGCCTTCTGGGCCTCAGAGAAGCCTTCTGGGGGGCATTATTTTGCTCCCAGAAGGCTTCTCTTGGGCTCGGAAGTTAGAAAATGGAGGTTAGGAGGGGCATTCAGCACTCCCCTGCATTCCATTCTGGGGCATTCTGAGCCTCAGAGAAGCCTCCTGGGGGGGTGTTTTTGCTCCCAGAAGGCTTCCCTTGGACTCAGGAAGGGGCATGGAGCACTCCCCCATGCTTCATTTTGGGGCCTCCCTGGGACCCAGGAAGGCAAAAAATGGAGAGGCCTTGAATGCTGCAGCAAAAAAGTTTGTTTTCTTTCTTTCTGGTGTGAAGCTAGCTCACTTTCTTGTGGTGCACTGTGGAAAGTGTGCAAATGTGTATCTAACAGAGTTGATAAATAGGCAGCCAAACTACTACTCGGCAGTAGCATTGTAGTCTTCTAGCTAATATAACAATGTCATACACTAATAATAATAATAATAAGCTTACTAGAAGCCCACATGCTGTATAGACTACAGACATGCTACTACAAACCAGCTATAGCTGTTTAGTGAAATGAATTATTCCACTAACGTTTACTGTTCGGTTAGATCTAGCTTAGTAAGGCTTACACTGAATTGGACAGAAGTCTTCCAAATATAAGCATTTAAAATGGTGTCTGTTTTACTTTCTGCTCCTAAAATTTATGACACATAAAATGTTTTAAAGCAAGATGGAATTGTGCACATACTCTTCAAGTTACTACAGAATTCTCTGTTGTCTTTGCAGCAAAACCACAACACAACAGCTACTTGTCTGAAGCTAGGGGAGTCATTCTTAATAAATCTGAATTGTGTTGATGCCACAATAGAAATTCTCTTCAATAAGCCTTCTGTTTTGATTCACTAAATGGTCTGTAACATATGCAAAATAAATGGAAGGAGCATAATCCTCTGAATGCCACCAGATCTGAGCTAGACAGCCCTGATTTATAGACTTTGAAGAAGTAATGTAAAATCACCCATAGAACAGATGGATTCATGATCTTAAAAGTAGTGATTGTAACAGTTCTCTATAACTCTGTACATTGAATTATGACATAAACACTGTTCAGCTATATTTCCATTTTTCTTTGGACGTAAAGCATTATTATCCAGTGCAAGAATACATAGCTTCTTGTAAACTGAGCGATATTGTTTTCTGAATTAATATGACAAATATTGAATAATTCACAAAGAGAACATGTTTTGACATTCCAGAGTTTAATAGCTGTCTCATATTTGGTAAATGGATAAGATATCTATAATTTGTTTCATATATTAAAGGAATTAAACAGAACTGGATAGAGAACTTTCCAAGAATCATGCATAAAAACCAGTTGGGAAATTAAAAATAACGTTGATATAATTCTGATGGTTATAGAATTCAGTTCAAGTAATGGTGCAAGGTAGTTGAAAAACAGATTAAGAAATAAAAATGTAATTGCTTGTAGAGGTTAACCTTTAAAAAAAGCATTGCTTGGTTAATTGGGTAAAGCCTATAGTCATTGAATTCAAATATTGAGGGAACATGTGACAAATCACCCTGTCATTTTTATTTTCAATGATTTCTCTTTATTTTTTATTTTTTTTGTTCCAATTCAGTGTTGTATTTTTTTATAAAAGACTCTGCATGAAAAATCTCACAGATTCGTTGTATCTCTTAATGGAATTTTTCCATTGTCCTGTCTCTGTAGCTGATTGTTGTTTTTATGACTTTTTTATCCCACTTTTCCAGAATTTTATAAAGTGGGTCTTTCCCATTTTTGTTCTGTTTGGGGTGTTAAATTTTTACAAGTCAGTTGATATTCCAGACATTGATGAAGTCCAATTACTGGGGTGAACATCACACTCATCTTTAAAATTGGACCACGATGCCACAAAGAAAAAGGTTCTTTTCAAATTATTAAGCTGCCAAATCTTTTTCCAGATGTCTCTGCATTCATAACCATGCATAACTAAAATAAAATAGTTGTCCATACATATAAAAGTGTGGGTAAGAGTAGTTTCTGAAGCAGCTGCACAAACTTGGAGAAAGACACAACAGCTTTAACAAGCTCTCTTATTTAATAGCTCTGTAAAGTCCCAGAAGTTTCCCTGAGCCACAGAGATGCCAAAGAGTGAGACTCAAGATGAGGCTTGCAAAAATAACAGCTTTTTTATTCTTTGGCCAAAGCAAAAAGTCTGGGTGAATACTATGTCCAAAACATACAGACAAAATGCATGTAAGGAATAGCCACACCCTGCGAGAGTGGCTCAGAGTCTTATATACATTTTACACTGATAGAAACAAAGTTTATCCAATCAGAGACTAAGGTTCGATATTAATGTGGGCAATGTCTTTGCTCATGCCCTCCCCTTCCTTATCCATGGAGCATTCTTTGTCCATGCTCTGTCCATACTTGGTTATTTCACACAGTATCCCTTGTTCTTGTGTGTTCGTGCTCCTAGGCAGCCCCCCATTATCTATGGAGCAGGATGTTCCTGGGAATTGTCTCCAAGGATGTGTCTAGCTCTGAAGCAAATTGTAGAGGCGAGAAACCAGATAGAAAAGGATATAATTCTCTTACAGAATGAATTCCTAACAAATGATTCCAACCCTTAGCAAAATAGAACAAGCAACTTCTTTAAACAGAAGCAAAGAGCAAAGGTTAGATTGATTCATCTCAATATGTCCTTTCAGCCCCCAAATACTCTTTTAAAGAATTTTATACAACTTTATCAAGAATATACTCCTAGGGAGACTGAGGAAAAATGGAACATGGCTGTTCTCTAGTAATTTGGAATAGTCATTAATGGGGGAAGGGTGGAATTGACATTTGTGCACATACATACAAACACACATTACTTGTTGCTCAGTCACTAGTGAGTTATTCAGTTACTTCTGAGATTTCATGACCTGATGGACCCCATTTCTGTAATTTCTGTCAATAAATGTTTCTCTGAGTCCTATTAAGGCCATGTTTGTATCATCAGTAATAACAATGACACATCTTGTCTTCTACATACCTTTTTTTTCAATTGTATTCCATTTTTCTGGGCATCAAAGTCTTTTATAGCTCTTCATTTCATTTCAGATATCTAAGCATTAGCTTCATTGTTAGAGCTTCCAGTGAGCAATTTGGTGGGCAATCTAGTATAGCTATTGGTTCTTTTTGAAATTCAGGATACTTTCAACAATTTTCTCTAGCAGCACAATTCAAAGATAGATAGATAGATAGATAGATAGATAGATAGATAGATAGATAGATAGATAGATAGATAGGCATTCGAAAGTTTTGCTCGGTATTTTTTCCCACGCTCATAGTAGCTGTGCTTTTAAAGTTGTAGCGACGTTTCAGCAGAAGCACAGCTACTATGACGTGGGAAAATACCCAGCAAAGCCAAATGCCATATATATATATATATATATATATATATATATATATATATATATATATATATATATATATATATATATATATCATTCAGACTTTCTTGTGGTCCAGTTTTCACAGCCACACAGAAGAATTGGGGGTGGGGGTACAACCAGTGTTGGCAGTATGTGCTTTTGCTATCTGTATGATGTTTTTAACTTTATTATTTTTATAGACCTATCACAATCTTTCTCACAAGAATTAGATGTATTTTTATTCTAGGCCTGTAGACACAATTCCTGTGTATCCCTGTATCTAGAAAGATCATGTCTGCTGCTATACTTTTTTTCTGCCTATTTGTTCGGAATTGGTATTCCTATTGACATAATTGTTGTTTTTTTAAAAAGAGTAAAATATAGGTTTTTGTACTCTTCCTTCACCTTCAACAAGAGATTTCTTCACTTCCAGCTTTCAAAATTGTACATATGCACAAAATCCAATGTATATTTTCTTTCATGTAAAGAATATCTTAGTAGTATCAAATGGAGGATCTCTGACATATTCAGAAGTTCGATTTTTAATTTGATCATATCTTAGATACCTATGAATCTTTGGGGGGGGTATCACTTATTTTGTGGTTTTGGGGGGATTTGGGTTAACATTTTGTTATCCCTCCTGTTTTTTATCCAATGTGCAAAAGATCTTATTGTTCATATATTGATATTGACAGGGCCTTTGTATGTGGGAAAGTGTATTTCTGCATGCACAGTGTAATGCAGAAGGAAAATAAAATATTGGAAACTGGGAATAGATTCATGTTTCAGATTTGACAGAATCTTATAAATGATCTGCAGTTCTACCAGGAACAACTGGGAATTGTGGATGTTCAGCACCACTAAAAAGCCAATTCTTTGAAATGTAATCATGGGATTTCAGTTTCTTGCCTTGCAGAAATGTTGGGGAAAAAATCAAGTATGAAAGAGAGCCTTTGGAACCAGCCTTCAACATAAATCTTTCCCCTGC
This sequence comes from Pseudonaja textilis, assembly GCF_049901715.1. Lineage (NCBI taxonomy): Eukaryota > Metazoa > Chordata > Lepidosauria > Squamata > Elapidae > Pseudonaja > Pseudonaja textilis. The sequence goes on from NC_141990.1 coordinate 120,476,868, forward strand.
ACTTTGTAAAGGGGGTACTGTTTCACTCTGTGAGGAAAAAGAGAAGGAAAAAGTTTGCAGTTCATATAAGTTTTGTGAGAAATTTGTACACATTATATGAATTTTTTACAAGAAACCAAGCTGTGCTATCCATGGAAAGATAGGATCTCTGTTTCAGACAAAAGCAAACTTTTTATTTCTCTAAAAATGACATTTGGGAGCTCAATCACATGCTTTCATAAAGTAAGGATTGAGTGGCAGTAGCAAAGGTAAAGAAATGACTTGAATCACCTGTTGTCTCTATAAAAAGTTGGAGGAAAGGATTTATTTAAAAATAATAATAATGAAAGTTATGCTGTAAGAGGCATCAACCAATGGGAAAACATCCCATCTGGTGATGAAGGCTAACCCCCAAAGCATTGGGCCTCCACTCTTCAATAAATACTAGTGATAGCAAAGCATTTTCCACAGCACTAAAATTTTAATTAAACTTTGGAATTCACTACTTTGATATTTGGTGATTAAGACTAATCCCAAAGATATTAGGCCTCTACTCTTCAGCAAATCTGAGCAATATCAAACATTTTCCATAGTAACTGATTAGACTTTGGAATTTGCTCCTACACTATGTGGTGTTGACTAACAGCTTAGCTGGCTTAAAAAAGGAGTTGGGCCAATTCATGGAAGTCAAGGGGATCAATAGCTACAGTATTAGCCTTCATGATAGTGTGATTGCTTCTGAAGGCTGTCTGCTGGGAGATTAGTTGCTTCCTTGTACAGTTGTCCATTATGAAAACAGGCTGCTGGACTAGATGGGCCAATTTAGCAGAGACCTCCTTATGTTAATCTGTTATTCAAGGGTTCTGTGATTGTTAAACTGACCTTGTTAAAAGTGGTGGATTGGGGTTGGATGAAGTTATTCCTGCTTCAGGCCCACTGATTTCATACAGGAAAATTAGTCATGGCAATAAAATTAAATCCTGTTTAATTCAGAAGGCCTTTAATGTGACTCAATAAATCAACCATTCCTTTTTCCAAGGTTTTTTTAGAAGATTGAAACTGGTAAGGTTACTTCATCTGACAATGGTGATAGTGCATAAAGATTATTAAGGGCAAACAGAAATATATTTCCACAGCAAGGAAGAAAAAGCAGAAATGGTTAAATTGATTGTTTTATTCAAAGAGAACATATTATGTTTTTTATTTAGAAATAACTTCTGGATTTTGTGGTTAAAAATGAAACTCTGACTTTGGTTTTGCTGTTTAGATAGATTTATTGTTGTAGAAATGGCTATTATATACCAATGTACAAAAGTAAAAAGCTGAGGCTGTAATGTTGTTATCTTCTACTGTGCTAAAAAGAGTCAGAAATCAATACTTTTTTCTTTTTTTTTCCTTGTACCTCACATTTTCTTTCCACCTATTTTCCCTTCTCTTAATTTCCTATTATTTTCCTTTGTATTTTATATTTTGATAAAACAATTAACATTTGTTATATAAGTAGAAACTGGTAAGGTTACTTCATCTGAGAATTAGAATAACTCTGAGAATTATGACAAAGTTGCCCACACTGAACAACTCAATTGTCACTATTTCAGAGATTATCCATTTTGCATAATTGACTCCAAAAGATTAAAGTTAAAATAATAGTTTGTAAACCCACTTAGACTAAGAAGATTCCATTTATTTTTCATGAATGACAACATTACATAAACTGGTGCAATCCTTTATAATGAAGACTTCATGACTTCATGAGGCAAATCCTCTTGTAGGACTTTTTCATATCAGGCAAAAGGACATAGCAGAGAAAAGGAAGCAATAACTTCAGGGGAATATTCCCATTTCCCACCCTAACCACCAAATCCTTCTTCCTAAGGACACTTGGCAGATTTCTTACTGTGTTATTTTTATGTGCCATGTTTCCACAAGATTTTGCTTCATTGGCATGCCATTTTGAGTTCTGAGTGTTTAGTTTGACTTCAATATTGGCGGATTAATCTAGAAGTTTTTTAAATGAAGAATTGAAAGGAATATTTTTAACAAGGAGTACATTTGGTGAGTATTAAGAGTCTTTCCACTTAGGTCATTTAGCTGGGAAGATGACAGCAGACAAAGGTTGACATTTTGTAAAATGTCAACCTTACACAGTGGGTCAAATTCTTGGCCATGATCCACAGTTGTTCTTTGAGCATTATATTTCATTTGCTTCTTTGTGGTCCAAAGGACAGTTTTAGTGAGATGATTATAATTTAGGAAGGGCACTAGAATAAATATTTTGAGCACATTTCTGCCCTGATTGTGGTTCTTCTGCTGAAAAAACCAATGGGAATGAAACTGTTACAAATGAAATTCAATAACCTTTACATCAGGTGTTATTCAGAGGAGCCTTCCTTTGCCTTCCTACTTGGCACTCTCTAGAATTACAATAACGACAGATGTAAAGTGAATATGAAGCCTGAATGAATAAAATAATATTACAATAAGTATAAAATCAACAGAAGTAAGGAATAAAAGTGGAAAAACAATTTCTTGCTACCTAGCAATAAAAACCCTTTTGATTTCTTGCAACATTGTATGTTCTAATAAAAGGATTTCTCCTTTAAACCTGACCTCACCATTTGATTTATAAATTACATGATGGTTGACGATTGGACTATCAAATGAAGATAGAAAAGAACAAGAGAATATTTGTAAAAAAAACAAGAAAATTAGGCAGGCAAAGCTAGGAGTCAAAAGAATTAAACAAAAATTTTGAGCTTGAAGCATTTGTATATAACTTCTGAGAACACAAAAAGGCTTTTAGCCTGTCGGAGACTTATTAGGTAGAATGGGGATTTCAAACATCTACCACACTTTTGTATTCTAGAACGATATCCTTTTTTTTCCATTTTACTAACAAAAAGTGCTTGTTTCTTTTATTTTGCCTATGGGAAATGTCTCTTTGAACAGCCAGAATGGCATGTTGATTAGTACCAAATGTACCTTGCTTCTCTATTGCAAAAAATGCTTTTACTAGTAGAATATTATTATAATTATACCTTATTTTAACACTTTTGATTGATATTGAAAGTATTTAATAAAGTATTTGTAGAACAGATTACAACATGGATCTAAAATATGAAGGAAGGGACTAAAACTAAAAAATAAACGTAACATCTGTTATTTCCTTTTACTGCAGCCAGAAACATTTATGGGAATAGTGTCTATAGTAGTATTGAATTAAACATGACTCAAGATAGTTCTGAAGATGCTAGAATTATCGGCTGCCCTGCTTTAATTATTATTTTTATTCCTCAATCCTGCATGAGAACGTTGATTAAGGTACAAGATAGATTGGTTTTTCCATTTTTAATTTCAACTGTAAAACATTCCATCAATGCCAGGTTTGAAAATTATAATGGAGATAATAGAAGCCTGACCCCAGTAGAAGTTAGAGAAGAAAAAGTTGTCCCTCAAATGTCAAGGCACCTTGTGGTCCAAGAAATTAAAACTAAATTGTTTGCAGTATGAATCCGAAGGTGGTGTATATCTCAGCTGCCATGACATTTAGCCAGTGACTTTTCATAGCTTGTTAATAATGTATAGCCATCCCAATATAAATTTGCACTGATGGAAGTAGCCTGTTAGAGTGAAGTAGTTAAGGAGATTTATTCTGCCCAGAAAATGCATATATGAATGAGAGAGAGGGGATGAAATCAGGACAAAATGTACAAAGAATTTTCTGTTAGACTGGTTTTATTTAATGGGGCACTGGGGCAATATCCACTTTTATTTATTATTCTCTTCTTCCAACTCCTTTTTTAAAGTTCAATTAGTATTCAGATAATTATGAAGACTAATCAGATTGGTAATCTCCACCAATTCATCCATCTCATCAATTCTTCCAAGCCAAAAGAGCTCCATGGAGCTAGAGGTGACTGCATAAGTGCTGTCTTTTTAAAGTATATTGCTGTTAATGATCTATTTTTTTAAAAAATAAAGCCAGCTCCCCGTTCTGTCAGAGGATGCTAGCCTTCAACCTGGCAGTTATACAAATTATTCATAAACTGTGAAATGTCATCAGAGAGATGAACAGAGATGAGAAAAGGGTACAGGTGAGCAACAGAGACACAAGTACAATAGGTTACAGCAGGTTATGGATTGGAATTGAAGGGGGAGGAAAGGAAGTTTGACATTTGAAGAGTTGTAGCCCCAATCTAAGGCTGCAGGGAGCTGTTCAACTAGGAGACACTTAACTTCTCTTGACAACCTCTGGATATGTGAACACTTACAGCTGGGAAAGGGATTCAGCTGCTTTCATTTCAGCCTAATTTGTGGAGTAAATAATTACAAAGGGCATTCCAAGTCTACAGCTTTTCAGACTTTTCTAGTCAATGGAGCTGGAAGCATATTAAAAATATATATTAACTAAAGAACTTTAAAAATAAGTAGACAAATATGCTCTGTTGGCTTCGGTGCCACTGAGGTCTAGCATATATAGAGAATTTAATTGACCAGTGTGTTTAGTAATTACTGAAATAAATTAGGCTGTTTGTTGCTTAGCAAAATTATTTGATTAGAGTGATTTGAATAACCAATTGATTGATTGATTTTATTAATAAGTAACCTTACTTTTGATTTGTTCTCTAACATATCAACTAACATTTATTAATTACCAACATTCATTAAGTAACTGTCTCCCTATCACATTAACTAGCTATTGTAATTGATTACTGTACTATTGCCATTGACCATGCCAGCCAAAAACTCCAAACCAAACCAAAAGAAAAATATCTCTACCAATGACCTCCTGCACATGTTTCAAATGTCTTGAAACCATCAATGAAAGCAAAATTTACATCAAATGCCACCTATGCAATAATCTAACCTTGCCTGCTTAAACGCAAACAAAAGCCTAGCTGATATGGTTAAAAATTCACATACATTCTTTTATCTATGTCCATCATGTTCTCCTGAGCTAAACAAACTGAGTACCCTACCTGACAGAGTTGAAAGCATATAATCACTCATTCATTCAATAATGCTTAGCAATACGTTTTGAAACAACTATACAAAGCAAGTTTAATCTCCCTTGAAAAAAAAATACAGCAGAGATAAGTGAGTATCTATCAGCTCAGAATCAAATCCCACAACAACCACAATCACTACTTCAACTACAATCACAACTACAACCAAAAATAACCACCAAACCACAGCCACAAAAATTTACTATCCCTTCAAATAATTCCACAAATAATATCTTCTTACTCATCAGAGACACCATGGAACGTGAACAGAAACGTCCAAATGCCATCTTATTTGGTCTCGAAGACACCAACAAATCAGACGTCATCACCAAAGTTCATGATATCATAAGCAACTCAAATACAACAAACATCTCTCCTGAAGATATCATTGAAATAACCAGAGATGGCCCTGGGTGCAAATACAATGATGGCTCTGTGGCCCCAAGATTTTGTAGAGTTGTATGCAGAAATGAGTCCACCAAACGCATATTCATTCATACAATAAATGCCATTGCAAAAACCAATCCCAACCACACAAAACTTCACTCAAGACCAGACTTATCCATACTGAATAATGCACTCCCATGAACTCCGCGCAGAGCTCAAAAACCATCTAGACAATGGAGAAAAGGACCTATACATTGACTACAGAGCTGATTGCATCAAAACAAAGTCACACAACCCACAACTCCGCATCTAACCCCACCCCATCCAATCCAACATTACTCAAAACTAGGCACGCATGCCCCTAATTACCTCTATTTCAACCACAACTGGCCTTAAATGCAAGCTACTCAATGCAAGAAGCCTTGTAAATAAAATACCCGAATTTCTCCTCTTACTAAATACCGCTAAATTCAACATTATATTTGTCTGTGAAACATGGCTCAATGCATTTCTCCCTGACTCCATTACCACAGTAAGAGACTACCATGTTTACCAGTCAGATTGTGAAATCCATAGAGGAGGTGGTGTTGCTATCTTCTATAAAAAGTCCCTACATCTAAAAAACATCCAAGTTACCCAGGAGCTTGCTATTCCTGAGACCATCGTCCATGAACTGTCCTTAAATATCACATTTCGGTTCTTACTATGTTACAGAGCCCCTGATTATGACATCAAACATGCAAACAAGCTAAATACACTACTAACATGGGCAGCATCCTGCCCACACGCTTTTCTCTTTCTTGGTGACTTCAAAATACCTCATATTAACTGGACCCTTAATGACTGTACAACTGAACCCACACATGCAACCTTCTACAATGCTGTAACAAATCTGGGAGTAGAACAACTAGTAACCAACAACACTAGACTTAACAACTGCCTCAATCTCATCTTCTGCAATAGTTTGAATTCAATTTATGGAATACAAATTGAAGAACCCTTTTCCAACAGTGACCACATGATTGACTTTTGTCACAACATATGTCCACACAAAAATAATCACAATGACGGAATCCCCAATTATAACTTCAAAAAAGGCAACTATGATCTTATAAACAACGATCTCTCATCCCTTGGTTGGCAATTTCTATTCTCTGGATGCAATACAATAGAAGACTATTACAACATATTTTTACTTGAAGTCAAAAGAGTCATCAAACTATATGTACCATTAACAACTCCCAAAACCAGAAAAAACAAATTACCCAAAACAATAAGGTAGCTTCAATCCAAAAATAAATCACTTTGGCAGAAAAACAAATCTGGTCATATTGCCAACTTCAAAAGCCAATACAAAAATTTATGCCACCAAATAAAAACTGAATGCACCAATTATCACATTTAACAAGAAGAAAACCTTCTACACACCAATTCCACCTGTGCTTTCTACAATTTTGTAAACAACAAACTAAAAGATTCAAGGACCATCCCACCCCTGAAAGGACCTAATGGTAAAGACTGCAACGACGACACTATTAAAGCCAACCTCTTTAACACATTCTTTGGCTCAGTATTTGTAAACAGCAATGGATCATGCCCAATATTTCCTAGTCGAACCACAGAAAACTACAATGATCTAATGCAGGAGTCACCAACCTTTTGGATCTCAGGGACCACCAAATTCATACTTTTAAATCCCGAGGACCACTAATATGAATTTTTTTAAAAAGCTAATATATTTAATATAATTTTTATGTTAATGTTACATATATACACACACACACACACACACACACACACACATACACATACATACATCGTACACAAGCACACACACACACACACACTTACTTATTTAATTATAACAAAAATGTAAATGCTTAATGATAACAAAATAAAATGTTCTGGGCTGGAAGCCTCCCCCACCTGGCACATTCCAAAGAGACAGAAGAGCAGGCGGTGTGTGTGTGTTTGTGTGTGTGTCTGAGCTGAGGGGCCTCGGGGCAACTGCTGCTGGGAGAAGCAGAGAGAAAGGGGGCTTTGCTCTCCTTGGGAGGCAGTGTCCCTTGGCTGCCACTCCAGGGGCTTCTCAGCAGGCATCTGCCTGCAGAAAGACTGCCGCTCTTGGTGATTAATTGGGGGAGGGGAGGGGGAGAAAGTGGGAGCCCCTTTCAGATCCTGGGTGGAGGATTGAGAGGCTCAGATCTGCAGCCGAGGAAAAGCTGGGGGGGGGCTCTTCCAGCCTCACCTGCAGACAGGCAAGGAAAGGTGTCCCTGGGGGCACTTCACTCACTTTAGCACTTCACTGCCAAACGCAGCCACAGCCAGTGATTATTTGGGGGTGGGGGAGAGAGAGAGAAAGTATCTCTCGCATTATCAGGGGAGGAAAGGAGACAAAACAAAGCTCGCTCTTTCACTGAGACCTACAAAATGGCAATCTACCGTGTTCCAGGAGTTCTTCAAAATCGTCAAACATTCCTAATTGCAGTTCGTGCACCTTCCGGCTCAGGTCCCTGAGATGCATGCTCCCACACACAGTGGCAGCGGCAACAACAGTCCCCTCCCCCAGTGCCTGCCGTCAGCTCTCCCCATTAGTTTTCTAGCTTTGAATTGCTCCCGGCTCTCTCTCTTTCCTCCCCCACATCCACATGCAGGCAGGAAAGGGAGACAGAGCCTTGCACAGCTCTCCCCTTTTCCAGCCCTTGCTGCCTCACCCAACATCGAAGCCTCAGAAACGCAAGCAAAGCCGCCACAGCGGTAGCGCCCTGGGTTGCTTGCTTCTCCACTACTGCCTCCTCCTCCTCCTCCAGCACCACTTCCTTCTCTGGGTAGGGCATTTCTTAACTAACTGAGCATGCTAAGGCAACTCAGGACACTGAAACAAGATGGTGGCGCCCAAGCAAACATTCTTTGCGGCCCGGTACAAAACAATCCACGGACCGGTACTGGTCCGGGGCCTGGTGGTTGGGGACCACTGATCTAATGCGTATCAATTTTACAGAAGACAATGTTGAAAAAGCACTGCGCAATCTAAAACCATCCCTATCTATTGGACCGAATGGAACATGTGCCTACTTCTTAAAAAAGCTATCCACTGCCATAGCTGAACCTCTAAGCATAATCTTTCAAAAATCTTTCAGGACAAGCTCCTTCCCAAAAACTATAGTCACAAGCCATGGTCATCCCCATCTTCAAAAAGGGAGACCCCAGTCTAGTTGAAAATTACAGACCAATCTCCTTATGCTGTATCACCTGTAAAGTCATGGAATCAATTATTAACCAATCCATCATCCTCCACTTAGAAACAAACAACCTACTCTCTAATAAACAATTTTTAGAAAAAAACTATCCTGAAATCTGCAACTCTTACACTGCAAAAACATATGGACTACACAACTCGATCAGGGCAAAGCAATAGACACAATCTACATAGACTTCTGTAAAGCCTTTGATTCAGTGGTACACAACAAACTATTCCTAAAACTAAAATCTTATGGTATCTCTGGACACCTGCATAACTGGATAGAAACATTCCTGTCAAACAGACAACAAATGGTCAAAATTGGGAGCGTCCTATCAAATTCTGTACCTGTCAACAATGGTTTCCCTCAAGGCAGTATTCTAGGACCAACTCTTTTCATACTCTACATAAATGACCTCTGTGATCATATCAAGAGCAACTGCATTCTTTTTGTTGATGATGTAAAGCTATTCAACACAACAGACAATACTGCTACCCTTCAAAAGACCTTGACTATGTATCAAAATGGTCAAACAAATGGCAACTTCAAATCTCAACAAATACATGCTCTGTCCTACATATTGGCAAAAAAAAACCAAAAACCAGAAAATAAAATACAGGCTGAATAGTCAAGACCTTGTTGATGATCTAAACTCTGTCAAGGATCTTGGAGTACTCATCTCTAATGATCTAAGTGCTAGAGTCCACTGTAACTACATAGCCAAAAAGGCATTAAGAGTTGTTAACCTAATCCTATGTAGCTTTTTCTCTGGTAATATTACACTAATAACTAGGGCATAGAAAACATTTGCTAGACCAATACTTGAATACAGCTCCTCAGTCTGGAACCCACATTACGTATCTGATATTAACACAGTTGAGAAAGTCCAGAAATATTTCACAAGAAGAGTTCTCCACTCCTCTACTCGTTGCAGAATATCTTATGCCACCAGACTCGAAATTCTAGACCTAGAAAACGTAGAACTACTCCGCCTTCAGTCCGATGTAAGTATAGTATATAAAATCATACATTGCAATGTTCTACTTGTCAATGAATACTTCAGCTTCAACCATAACAACACAAGAGCAAACAATAGATACAAACTCAAGGTTAATCGCACCAAACTTGATTGCAGGAAATACGACTTCAGTAACAGAGTGGTCAATGTCTGGAATACTCTACCTGACTCTGTGGTTTCTTCCCCAAACCCCAAAAACTTCAACCTTAGACTGTCTACTATTGACTTCACCCCTTTCCTAAGAGGCCTGTAGGGGGCGTGTATAAGCGCACCAACGTGTGTACCGTCCCTGTCTTATTGTTTCTTTTATTTTTTTTATTTTTCTTATATGTATCCATGTATTCATAACTATGTTTTTACTTATACCTATTATCTTGTAAACAATTGACAAAAATAAATATATAAAAATAGAATAAATAAATAAAAATTGGCTCAAATTGGCTGCTGGACACATCCACAGACTCGGTGGCAGCATGCATTAATTTGCAAGGGAAAAAAAGCATGGCTCATGGTCCCTGCAGAAGACGAGAGTATTGAGTTTTGCATTTCTCTGGCATGTCTGGAAGTGTGTTTTTTCCTCTTATCTGACATGCTCACACCCCTACCTTCCAAGTCAAGTCTTCTCAAAGGAAGGGAACACAAGCCACTTTTTGTGAAGAAATGTCTATCAGGCCTGGGCAACATGGAGTAGGAAAGGGGATTGTTGCAAAAGAAACACCTCAGTCCCAAGAGACTCAGATTAAATCTGTGTTAATTATGCTGGGTATAAATTGATCTGGATAATTGCTTTCATGGACTTTCTACGTTCTGTTATGTTGCCCAACTCACAATAAACATATTCTCAGAAATCCAGTGGTTCCTGAGTTTGTCAGTCTTGAGAGTTGTGACCTTTCTCATTTGCCAGATGGTCTGTTTCTCCAAACTGAGTAAGCTCCATTGACAAGACGTCACGTGCCCATGTTGGTAAGATTTGGAAGTTAGGGCTAGCAACAAGAAAGCATAAAATTAGGTTTGTGGTGACCTTGGCCATAGTGTGGCAGAACTTGCTGTTAAGCTTGCTATTTTATTCTTGACCTCACCCCCCAAATTTGATTCTTTTGGTGTGCCTTAATGAAATGTCCTTCCTGAATTGGTATTATTCAGCTGTTGTATATGATGATGCCTACTATGCACATTTTCATTTCCTTGCTTTTAGGATTGCTGAACAAAACAGGAAGGCAATCAACCTTTTGTGATTACTGTTTTATCTAACTGTATTCCTAAGTAGCATAATTGGAAATAGGCTTACTACCTCTATTCCTTGACACTAGACATTGTCCTTCAAAATTCCAATCAAAGTGTTTTGGAAGTGCTCTCACAAATGAGAGTCTTAAACTTGGAACATGCTTAAAAAATTCAGAAGGGCTGATCAAAGACAATGTTAAATGATGAAATCACTAGACCAGGCCACATGATTGGTTCCAATTAAACTGATTTATTGTTCATGCCTAGGCACAGGAATCTAGTCAACCAACTGGTGAGCACTATTTTGGCATTAAATAAGGGTCAATGGAATTCAAGAAGTGTTGGACTTCATACATTTGTGTTTATGTAGAGAGTCTAGGAGCTCTGCCACTCTTTTTCCTACATCTTTCATGCCCTTTGCCAGACTCTAGGAAAATATCTTTCCGTTTTTGTCCCATTCAGTGGAAATGAACATCCATTAATATCCAGATGGCTATTTAACATGAATCAAATTGAACCAAGACAAAGTATATGCATAAAACTTGGGTTTATTTCTGCATAGTTATGAAATTGTACATTATGTTAAACTATACTGAATATTATATTTAGGTGCCTCAATGGATTTTCTGGCCCATTTTGTGAAATAGACTTGAATGAGTGCAGCTCTTCTCCTTGCTTACATGGCTCAGTCTGTGAAGATCTTATTAATGGATACTTCTGCAGATGTCAGAAAGGTAACAAATGAACAAAATACTTTCAGTTAAATCTTTTTACTATTCAAAAATTCAGATTCGAACAAACTTTCCCTTTTTTTCTGTACCAAGGCAATACTTACTGGAAGTATACAGTGGAATGTTTGTTTCTCCAAATATAGCACAATATATCAGGAAATCCCTTTTGTTGTTTCTTAGGTGCAAATTGATCTAACCTCTTGATCAAAAAGCACCACAGAAGAAAAATAGTTTCCAGTGGAAACAAGAGAATGCACTTAAAATGTTGTCTTGGGTCCAAAGGGAAAATTAGTTGTTTTAATTAGCATTCTACACTAGCTAATTCTGCCATGTGTTGGACAGTTTGATTGAACGTTACTGTAAAGTAAATTTGTGGAACAATTTGCATTTGGAATGAGGACAGCTCTTAGAATTAAATGAAAAAAAGAAAGAAATTGTTGTTAACAGGAGGTTTATTTGAAGTAGAGTAATGTGTAGAGCTAGCTATAATGGTTTGTAAATCACCACTTTCAGAGAATACCCATAGCTTCCACTATTGCATCTGCCCCACACAATCAGTGGTAGGTATACTTCCTTCCTTCCTCCCCTCCCTCCCTCCCTCCCTCCCTCCCTGTACATTCCATTTGTTAGGGGTAGTTGGCGATGTTTCTAAGGAGCATTTGGGAGGGGTTAATTTTAGCAAAATAGACCAGTTTTAATTCACTTTGATAAAAGACAATTTACTTTGGAAATCATTTTAAAGAAGTAAAGCACACCATTTTGGGGAAAAAAATGGAAAATTTGTCTTCATTGTGGAAAAATAGCAATCTCCTGCCCAAATTCTTTGCTCATAAATCAGTGAAGAATTTCAAAAGATTATTCATGCCTAACTCCAGCTAGTGGAGAGCATGAGGACAAAGAACCTAAATCCAAGGTATGTTTCTACTCCAAGCAGAGTTTAAAGGCCCATTATCAATAACACCAACACTTTATAATTATAGTATGGATTAATAATTTGTAATTCCAGTCTTGCTACAGCCAATAAGACACAACCTGTTTATGCAACTGTAGAGCAAGGCCAACAGCAGGTAGCATGTTCCACCACCATCCACTTCAGACTGTGATCTATCACAGCTGCATTTCTTTTTAAAACAATAACGATAGCAAAGTTTTGGGAGTACACAAACATTATAACTAATTCTTATTTCATTAGTCATTTTGCTATATCCAGATCAGAAAAGGGTGCCCTGTAAATGGTTTGAATTATACATCTATTTTCAGAGTACAATGGAAAATAAAAGCAGGGGTTTTTTGGAGGTGTCTTTGAGTCAGAGTTGACCTTTGATGATGTTCTTAACTAGTCTCTATGGTTTCCTTGGCAATATATTTAGAAATGGCTTGTCCTTAAATTCTTCCTAGGGCTGAGAGATAGTGACTGGTCCAAAATCACACAGCAAGCTTCATGCCTAATGTTTGTCTAGAACTCATGGGTGCCTTCACTACTACATCAACGTTAGACCAAAAATCTAATACATATTTTTTTTTCTCCTCCCAACAGGCTGGGAAGGGCTCAGATGTGAAGAGGATATCAATGAATGTGCATCTAACCCTTGTGTACATGGTTTATGCATACAGAGGGAACCAGGCCTGGATTACACCTGTTATTGCACATCTGGATATGTGGTATGAACCAAAACCTTACTACTGCCACTCGATATGCAGCATATACTGTTGAAGTTAAACCTTAGCAGAGTCTGTCTCCCATTAAGTTTTCTCATTTGTCTTAAACTTAAGATCAACCATTAATGATCAAGCCAACGGATAAGAAAAAGCCTCTGAAGCTTAGTCCTGATTATCCTGGTAGATTCATTTGTATAATTTGTACAATTATACAAATATAGAGAGGTTTATGCTCTACTTAAATTGAGCTTTCCATTGTCTTTGAATGGGAAGCTTTAACTTAGCTTATTAAAGCAAATATTCGTCACCAGGCTACTATGAAAATGATCTGTAGAAGGAAGCCACCAAACAATGGTAGATGATGAAGATGGTACACAGCTACCTTAAACTGTTATTTTCAACCACAGAGTAAAAATCATCTTAGGAGTCAGCCTATGTGCAAATATTTATGGATCAAGTTCATAAACCAAAAGTAATATATTCACCATGTTATCCAAATCTTTATTCTATTCTGTTCAGTTTTAATCTACTCTACTCTACTCTACTCTACTCTACTCTACTCTACTCTAGCCTCTACTCTATTCTATTACAGATCTATATATTATTTATTTGTTCAGTTTAACATTAAATTAAGATATACTAGAATTATTCAGATAAATCTAGCACTTCTTTCTGTTCTAGGATAAAGAAGTAAAAAGTTTTTTTAAAAAAATGCTGCTTGAAAAAGCTCTAGAGCCCAAATAATTTAGTATGCCATTTGTTGTATCAGTGCCCAATGGTTTAATTATGTAACCATTTGAAATTACCAAGAACACAAAACCTTACATTGGTTCATGTCTATGTTTTGAAAACTTGGACTTCTTATTTAATAAGGCAATTTTGAGAAACAAAAGCAAAGAGATGGGTTTATTGCAGTTTATTGCAAAAAATCAAAGTTTTCTGATGGAATTTGTCATGCTAGGTTGTTACAACAATCATGCAAAAGCTCTTGTAATAATTTTAAAGACCAAACATTTTATAGTGACATAAGCTGATGTGGATACAGTGAATTGCAAGAGGCAAAATGTATATACCTAAGTACAGATGCACTTGATATTGTTAAGCCAGCACTGACAACAATATTCATAATTTGATATATGGCCAAGTGAGCTTAGTGATGGAAATAAACTTCTAGAGAAAAAATATTTTGCTGTATAAGTAGTTTTCTGCAGAATTTCTACAGATCAGAGGGTGGAAAGTCAGGGAAAAGATAAGGTTGTGTCCCATGTTATAATTCTAAAGAAACATGGGATTTTTTTTTCATGAATCCTCCTATTCTGAATATTTTTGCTGTGAAGTAAGATATTAATATTAATAAGATATTTTTATTGTGTATCCATAAATGTGGTAAGGCCAAAATAGTAGTTATTTACCTCTCTTTTTCCTCCTTTGGTGCCACCTATTGTCAGATTTGTAAATAATCTTAAATCTGTGATATTTCATGGAACTATAAGTATAGTTGATAACACATTTGGGAATATTTTTCCTTTATTAATAAAATGACAATGAGTACAGAATGACCCAAAACTCAAGACTAAGATTGACTAAGATTGAGATCATTTAAGGAACAATGTTTTTATAGCTAGACAATATTTACCAGTCTACTACTATGTTGAAGGCTTTAAAAATGAATACTTTGAGGAAAACTAAAGCATTATGTTAGATAATGTAACATGTCCACTTAGCAATACTCCGCAATGTTTGCTTTATCCAAGAGTAGCTTACAATATGTCCGGCTACTGCCTGCTTGGGAAAGATGAGACATTAGCGGATGGCATATATCAAGTTAAAATGGGGAAAGAAATGTGGTTTTGAAACCAATGTAACATAAAGTTTTAGTTTACATACTTCTCTATCACTTGAAATTAATCTCCAAGGAGCCCGTTTTGACATTGAAAAGCAGATGGCTCAGAGACAAAGCTTTTCCTGGCATGTCACCTACTGTGAAACTCTATGAATGAAACCTGACATTCTTTGAATTGATTGGAAGTCAAAACACCATAATTGCATTACAGCACAAAAACCAAGGTCTATGCCATAAAATCAGTACAGACAAAAGCGCTCAATAGGATTACATTAATTTTGGGGAAAGCATTCTGCCCGCTTTAAATAGATAGCATTTGGAAAACAAAAAGAAAGTCATAATCAAATTATTTAATGTGACTATCAAAATGCACATGGCTTTCCAAATGACATTTTAAAAACTTCTTTTCCAGGGTGAACACTGTGAGCTTAATTACAATGACTGCTTAATGAAAACCTGCCCTGCTGGATTTTTCTGTATGGACGGAATCAATAGTATTTCCTGTTTGCCTGAGGCTCCCAATAAAGTCCAAAATATTTCTAGTATGGAAGGGTCATCTCCAACCGAACCACTGGAAAGAGGACTCTCACAGTCTCAGTCAAGCTATTTGTCTGGTGATGTTTCTGATTCTCAAAGATTCACAAGTAAGTGGGGGGAGGGGGGGGAAACACAGGTAAACCTTGTTTAGTAACATCCTCATTTAGCAACTATTTACAGTTACAACAGTGATGAAAAAGTAATTTTGTGACCAGTCCTTCCTTTATGATCTTCACAGTTCCAAAACAAAGTTGAAGTAAGATATGCACAGCTGTGGTTTCACTTAGTGATGACTTCCTTTAATGATGGACTTGCCAGCCGCAATTATGCTTGCTAAGGGAGGACTATATGTATTCTTTTCTCAGTCCTACAGAATAGAGTAGAGGAGTAGAGTACAATAGAATAGAATAGAATAGAATAGAATAGAATAGAATAGAATAGAATAGAATAGAATAGAATAGAATATTCTTTATTGGCCAAGTGTGATTGGACACAGAAGGAATTTACTGTGGATTTGGAATTCAGGTTTTTCCATGACATTCTTTAAACCTAACTGGAACTGAGCTGATATGAGCAAATTTATCTCATTTATCTCTATTCTATAGCAGATCATCATATGTGCCTGCCTCCACTGTCAGCATAAGTAACTTGTGACTGGAAATCAGATAATTGTACTTACCTCTTGAGAGTGACTGAATCCTGTGCCTTTTTTTCCCATCCTCTTGGTAGTTTTGTGCATAAGAGTGCCAGTAAGAAGTTCTTCGGGGTTTTCCCCTGTTCCTTTGTTTCTCAAGAATTAGAATGAAAAAGACTTGAATGGCAGAGAAACTATTAAAAAGGGAACAGAACCATAAATGCAGAGGCTAATATTGATTGCCACATGTCTGAGTTCATTTATTTAACTCTAGATACTGCAAAAACATTTGTGCATTGTTGTCTTGTTCAGGTAATCTTTCAAGGGCTTTTGTCCATTTTTAAAGCTAAGTCATATTTCTTCTTGATATTGATAAGTAAATTGAATGTGACCCAATTAGTAAATGTCATTATATTGGTAACTTTTCCAGCTCATCATGTTTGCCTTTCAAGTTCTCTATGGGAAAGATATATAATTTATTCTTTTTATATTGATTCTCAAGAACAATTTGATTTAGCAAATTTAATACATTTCTTCCAAGCAATGCTTTGGGGGGGTGGGGTGTACATTCTCCCAATGTGAATAATGGGAGGGCTTGCATTTAGCCAGGTCTTGAGGTCACTAAAATCTTTCTTCTACTTTTATTAAGAATGTGATTTACGGAGTTGTATTTGTCTGCTATGGGATGCCTGGGTGAGAATTAATGGTTTTCAGGTAGCAATGCAATTTGCTGCTGGTCCAGCCTAGGGGCAAAGCTCTTCATTTTTTATTTTCTTCTAACTTTTCCCCTTACTTTTTATCCTCTAAAGGCCTGCAAAATACTGGCTTCCTCAGCCATGGCAGTTTTGCATTCTCTAGCATAGCAAAATTAATGTCCAGCATATCATTTAATGGCTGGAGTCTAGGATCATTAACTACCATTGTGAGTCTTCAGCAGCTTGCTCTCTCACACACATACACTCTCTCTCCCTCCCTCCCCCCCCCTTCTCTCTGAATGCATTCTTACTATACAGTTGTGGGGGGTTTCTATCCCTTTTCTCAACCAGAATGAAGTCTGATACAACCACTGAGCTATGGGCAATGATTGATAATTCCAGCAATTTAACACTAGTCTTGCTGAGTGTGATATGACCTCATTTATCACAGACTCCTTAATGACAACTCCTGTTCCCTCTGTGTGAAGTTTGTCAGTGGGGAACCATAACAGTCTTGTTTTATCTGCCATAGATATTAGTTCAGTAATTAGTAGCGTACCAGACACCAAGGTTGAATTAAACAGCCACTCATTACATCCTCCCAGATCCCAGCCTATGACTGTATATTGAATTTTTTTTTCAAGGTTGTCTCAAGAAAACAGTAGAGAGCAATCAGCTGTTTCTCTAACAGGCAACAAGTGGATTTCATCTAAATCCCCAGTGTTTTTCCATGTGAAATAATCAATTTAGAGAATAGAGGTTGTTTTACTGTACCATTTCAGCAGGTTTAAAAAGTCAAAGCTTCCTCATGCTCGTACACATATTTTAAATAACGTTTCTAAGGTGTTAAATTGCAATTTGATTTTTCTTTAAGCAACTTAAACCAAATATTAGAGGGAAGGGAGTAGGATTCCATAGCAGATATAAAACTCTTGAGTGAATTGTCAGATCAAGCTCTGGATAGCAAATATTCCTCTCTTTATAAGGCATTCTGAATGAATTCAGTAATAAAATCAGCTGTATGCATTAATGAGTTATATAGCTGTTACATCTGGGCATTTGTTTATTTTGTGCATGTAAAATAAGCATCATCGGTGAAGTTCACAAATCTTTCCTAACTTGCTGGAAGAAGTAAGGTATGGAGGAATATGGAACAGCCTGAACTGGAAAGAAACACAAAAGTTCATGTGCATTTAGTCAGTTGTACAGCAACTGCCCTTCTACAAATCATCACTTTAGAGCAGGGGTATCAAACTCAATTTCATTGAGGGCTGCATCAGGGCTGTGGTTGACCTGGGTGGGCTGGGTGGGTGTGTTTGACTGGGTGGGTGTGGCCAGCTGTGTAGGTTGGCTAGCTTGACACCATTCCCCAAACTTGATAGCATGTTTCCTCTTCACACTGGGTAGACTGGGATCTGGCCCACCCGCCTTAAGTTTGTCAAAACCCTTCTTTAGAGCCACCATTTTCAATAATCTCAGTCTCCCAGAGGTCTAGCATGTATTTGGCAACACATATGAAATAACTTCATTGTATATTCTACAGTGGGGGGATACTGCAGGATTCTTTGGAAGAAAGTCATCAGTGCCTCAAGAGTACATGACTTTTACTCTGAAAACTGAAGCAGTTTAATTTATTAGGTGCTTATAACTTAGTGCAGTACATAGAATAAAAGAAAATGATGCAGTACTATGTAAAATAATAATGAGACAGGTCCATGTTACACAAAGACGTCAATTCAGAGAGGGATCTTGATTTTCCTCTTAAACATGCAGGCATTTAGCAGATGGGCTTTCATGATTAATCTTTGTTGTTGATATGACATTTCCTTCTGTTTTAGCTGATCAGTGGCTCTCTGATCAAAATCACTTTGCTAACATTTCAGTGCCGCAGGATTTATTATTGGATGAAAAACAGGCTCTCAGTTCTGCTTTAGTAATAACAAGTAGTGCCTCACCTGTGAACTAAGAGAAAGGGGAAAGTTATAATAGATCTGAATGAAAGTGGCCTGGTCTTGGGATTGGGAGTTCATGAATGCATACAGGGATGTAAAGGTATAGGTTTAATTATGAATTTAAGGGCTAATGTATATGTCAGAAAGTATGAATTGGCATAATCTAACCTGTTCTGAATACATATCTTTAAAAAAAAAAACCTGAAAAGGTAGTGAGATTTGCACAACCTGCTCCAGCGAATGGTGACAATGGAAGAACCAGAATTGAGATGTAGGGAAAATAGTGAATTTTCTGAATGGAAGCAATCTAAGGGAAATGTTATTCGGGTATAAAAATGAATGGTTAGGAACAAGAAGAAATGATGTGTGGAGAAAATTGCTGGGCTATTTAGAAACCCAAGTATGAATTAGAGCAGCAACTGCTTTGTGCATATATCATTTAAGTATAAACCTGAGTAAATGTATTCATAGCAAAGGTGTTGGAAAATTACTGGGGATAATTTTTGGTTTGCACCAATGGTGAGATTCAATTTTTTTATTATCGGTTCTGTGGGCGTGGCTTGGTGGGCATGGCAGGGAAAGGATACTGTAAAATCTCCAGTTCAGCTAGGAAAAAAATATAGCTTAAAATTTATTCATTATTAACATCCAAAAGTTAGTTAGCAAAAATTGACAAAATGTCAAGGACAGATCTACATTATATAAATCTAACTACAGCTATATAATCAAAAGGCATAGAATTTTCCAGATGCAAACAGTTCCTCCCAAGTGAGGGCTAATTTTCAAAGACATTCAAATCTTTTAGTAGTGAAATGTGTAATTCTTTGCAGCTTTTGAACATTTTCAATAGCATCCATTCTTCTCATCAAAACTATGTGCCACGGATTCACAGGTATTTATGAAACAAATATAGTATGTTGTGTTTTAAAGTTAGGCATGAAATAAAATAAATGTCTCCTTCAAACCAAGTTTAATTCCTAGTGACTTCATGGTATATCTATAATGCTTTTTTTGGTATAGCAAGATGAAAATGGTTTTCCAATGTCTTATTCTGGAATGTCCTTTAATGTTCGAGTCTAGTCTTAAGCATGGATATTTCATCCAAATACTAACTAGTACTTGACTGTTTACTTTCCAAGCTATACAAGCTTCATTCATTCATACCATTCAGCCAGGCTGACACTGTGGTATGGTATGTAGACTTACATTCAATGTATAGTTCAGTATATTATCAAGCAGCACATTGCAATATCTATAATACAGACATTATAGCTTTAGTGGAAATTTTGGCTTCAAATATTGGTTTATTTGAGAGACAGTTTGGTGTAGTTTAAGGCATCAGTATAGAAAACAGGAGTCTGTGAGTTCTAATCCTGCTTTAGACAACTGGCTTGGCCTGGTTGTTTACTCTCAATCCTAGGAGGAGGCAATGGCAAACCCCTATTGAAAAATCTGACCAAGAAAACTGCAGAAACAAACATGATTGACTTTTTTTTTTAACAAAAAGGGTTGTTGTATGGTATTCATGTGCATGTACAAGAGCTGCTTCTACTGTAGACACCATCATTAATATTCTAAAGTTTGGCTTTAGCAATGATGCCAGATGTGTTATTATTGATTTCCTGGGATTTGACTTTGTTTCCAAGGGATGGGTCATATGCATAGTTTACAATAACAAGCTTCACCGGCATTTCAATTCATTAATTGCTAAGCCTGGGGTGGGTGACTGTTAATGGCCAATGAGCTTTCTTTGAGTTTATCTTGGGTTTCTGGGTTTCATCTTTGTAAGTGAGGTTATGACCTAAATGCAGTTGGTTTACAGACTACACTTGGAGCAGTCAACCTTTTCAGTGTTATACTGAATAGCTGCCAGAGCAAAGAATAAAACAGTAACCTAGCATACTTTTACTTTGATTTAGGGATGAACTGTTGCCCCAGAAAACATTTTGATGGGCTCTAACTTTGAAGCACACATCACAGCTTATTGCTTCATCCTGAGCCGCTCCCATTTTTTTTTACAAAGGAAGCATTGCCCATGTATGCTCACCCAGAATGTAGTATGTTATTTGCCAATTTAAAATGCAGTCCCTAAGCACAGTGAAATATGCTTCTAATTTAGATTGAACTGTCTCTTTCTATCAGATCTTCACAGTTTATAGTCAGAAAGATCTTATGTTAAATCATATCAGACATATTTTTAAATTCTGATCAATCAACCAACCAATGTTTTTGATTACTTCAAATGGCAGATGAAAAAATAAAGTCAATCTCTGTACACACGCACACACACATACATACACACACCTATTTTTCAAGAGTTGAGTTCTTTCCATATTATGAAAGCCCTTCAGTGTAGTTTGGATATATTAAAGCTACACCACCAGAACAGTAGTGGCCCTAAGATCTGGAAGTTAGATGCATTACCTAAAGCCACTCAAAGGGAAGTGAACACAAGATCCATAAAAACTATCAGAAGGGTCTATTTTACAGAGGGAACAATTAATCTATCTCTCCCATACTATGTCTTGTCTATTTCTCCTCAAAAATCATCCACCCATCCAGGCCCACCTCCCAAACTGAGGCTGATTATAGGAGTTGTAATTTAAACCTAGCCTCATATTAGTAGCAGATATCAAAATAGGTGTATTCATTTTCGAGAAAACAAACTGTATAATTAAGATAATATTCTGATTTGTCATATATCTCATGAACATCAAAGAATGTGAATTAAAAGCAAATAATGTAAATTAACTTTCTGATCAGTGTGCTAAACTGAATATAAACTAGCTTAAATGACATTTTTCGTAGGATGGTATTTTCCAGAGTGAAACTTCAATGTAGAAGACACATTGGGGCACTGCTAAGAAATCAGCATTAGTAAGAAATCTATCCTAATGCATCACAAGCACATCAGATGATTGGAATAATTTAAATTTATTCCAGAAACTTAATTTTGAGCATGAATGACAACTACCATGAAGAAAATGTTACCTTGGTTTCTGCTGTGTGCCTAGTGTTATTGAAAAATTTGAGATGTTGCTGACTAATATGTGTAAATCATGTGTGCTGAATTCCATATTGGCTTGTAGAAGGCATCAAAATTTGCTAGATCAGAAGTAATTATGGTATATTACTCTTGTTATTTTGAAAAGCAAAAACGTCATTAAAATTGAATGAATTAGAAAGGCTGAACAAAGAAGGGGAAAAATGCATTTCAATTGTAATGTTGCAAACATGTGTTGGCGTACACACATGCACACGCACGCACACACAGAGCAAATCATTTGTTACTAGCTAAATTAAAAGTAAAATGGAGCTTGAAGTGAAGAAGTAGTATCTGAAATCCCAGATCATTTTCATTTGGAGTTCACCTTTACAATAATGGAATGGAATGGAACTGAGTGTAGAATAGAATAGAATAGAATAGAATAGAATAGAATAGAATAGAATAGAATAGAATAGAATAGGAATATTCTTTATTGGCCAAGCGTGATTGGACACACTCGGCCAATAAAGAATTTGTCTCTAGTGCATAACCTCTTAGTGTACATATAAACAATAAGATAATATAATCAGTATATATAGAAACATACAAACAACATGTACATACAAACAACAAGTATACATACAAAGAATAAGGTAATATAATCATAAGGTACCAATAGGAGAAAGTAGCAGAAAAGATGAGAAGGATAATAATAATACAGCCATACATGAGTAAATATCCTTAGACATAAGGCAGTACTGTGGTAATTAGATGTTCAAGCTGAAAACTTCATAGTCTGCATTTTCAGATTGTGGACTTGGGACCAGAGTTGGTGGAAGATGCTAGAATATTATTTGTAAAAGTTCCAGAAGATCATGCTTTATTGGAAAAGTATTTTGCTAACAGGGGAAGACTCATTTTATAATACATTGATTTGTTTATATTGATAAAATAATGCCACTGCAAAAAGCATATACATTCATATGTAAAATATATATAGCGCTTCAATTTCATTTAAGAACATCTCCACCCATGCTTGAAAATTCCAGAAATGTTTAATTAAGAACACAGTGTCTTGACAATATAGTATGTACAGTCTTTGCAGAGTCTTATATATTATTATAGGTTTAGATATTGCAGTTCCTGCAGGCATGGACATTTGGTATATATGTAGAAAATTATTGTAAATGTAATGCACACTGTTCAGTTTCTGCTTGCACTGTTATTATGGAAGCAGCTGCTGCTAAGAAAATGGATGATAGTCTAACGTAAATTTGTTCGTGTGTGGGTTTGCGTCTACATTTAATACGTACATTCTGCAAAACTTCAGATGAGTTATTTGACTCAACAGAGCATCAACTGAATCGAAGCAAATTAAATTGAACTGAATTCAAAGCAGAATCAGGAATCAAGGCTATTTTAAAGCAACAAATTGAGCTGGGTAATTTTAAAGCATTTTGAAGATCTTGTAACTTGTCTGCTGCTTCTGGGATTCTAAGAACTAGCATTCAAAGTTGCAACATTAGTCTTATACATCAGTGGGGTCTCCAAACTTGGCAACTTTAAAACTTGTGGACTTCAACTTCCAGAGTTCCCCCGGCAAAGTTTAGTAGTAAAACAACAGTTCCATACAGAGGAATGATGGGGGAGGGGGAGGAGATGAGTGGTGGGTTCTCTCTGAAATTGATATGGGTTTAATTACCTCATTCAACTCTGCCTGCCTGCCTGTCTCCTTGTGGGGTGAGACATTCTTTTGTTTTTCTGGTTTCTGTTTGCCTTGTCTTTTCTGATTTCATCTAATGGGATTGACTTATTTTACAACTTATTCTATGCTGGGAAAGGAAAGATGGTAGATTTGTTTTACAAACATAAACATGTTTTATATGTTTATGTTTTAAAACAAACATGATGCACTTTTACTTCTTTTTAATTTATTCTAATATGTGAGCTTTACAATTGTACGCATCTTCCCCCAAATCCTTACATCGGTAAAATCCTATGTATCTCTTACCAAATTCTGGATTTGTGTTTCTGTCTGAATGCCATTCTTTCACTCCCTTTATTTATTCTATTTCATTCCCCTGTATGGAACTGTCGTTGTACTACTAGAATCTGTTGATACTTAAATCATTACAGATCAACTTCCTTCTATATGGCTTGTAAGTGCCTCTGGTTGATTTGGGCCTTTCTTTTTAGGGCAATAAAAAAGCCTTTACCATTATTTTTTTAATTCTCCCTATCCTACTCTCCAAAAAAGAAATAAAATACAGTTTATTTACTGCAATAAATAGTAGAAATTGCATCCAAATATCTCAGAATTTTCCAAATGCTTATTATAGATAGGAATGAATGAGCTATCTTCAAATGATGTACTACTCACTGACCATTTGTTAATGTTTTTTGCAAATTCTTTATTTATTATTGGCCTGGCATTTGTTGTCTCTCTCTCTAAGTGTATCTTGCTTTGAGCTTCATTCACTTTCTTATCTCCCAGCACCTTTAATGTGACCAGCAATAAACTTTAATTTCACTTCCTCATTTTCAGTTAAGTCCTTATAGGATGATCAGTCTAGGAGTGTGCTCTCTTGAATCACATTTTACTTTTACATTTTGTACATCAGCACTGAGCTCTTCCTACATCATAATGAAGCACTAATATGTACCAAGTTTATGCTGACAAGCACTGGGTTATTCAGTTTAAGACTATGAGTTGGAGGTTGAGACTATGACTACCATTTATATTGTGTCTCTTTGTTGTGTTGTATTTCATTTTGCCAATATGCTTCTGCTCTTTCTGATAATTAATAAGAATATGGCCAAAAACCTGCAACTCTGACAGAGCTTAGCCCAGTGAAGCAGGAGTTGGACTTACAACACTAGAAACTATCCTGTTGCTTTTGACTAACATTTAACCAACTACCCACTTAACCTCCTAAAAACATATTTATTGCTGTTGAGAGTATGTTTGTATTAATGGGACTTGACTTTCATTTCTCTTGTTGAAATCTGCAGTATTTTAACTTATTCTACTCTATGCCTTTCCTTGACTCTTCATGCCTTGTTGAAAACCCACAGAAATTTTTTTAAAAAAAGGTGTTAAAAATGCTATTCTTCCATGGCATTTTTCAAGCCAGCCTGATAAGTTTCTCTGATGTCCCTCCTCCTTTACTAGACAATGCTTCAATTATGTGTTAATAAATGAAAACAAATGTGAACCTTTTGTAGTTGTGTCAGAATATTATCTTCTTAATAAGGAAAATTGTCAAAACAAGAAGCAGCATTGGACTATTTCAAACCTTTAATATTTTAGCTGCTCACAGTCATTTACAATAAAGTCTTTGGTTAAATAATGTATGAGGAGAGCTTAACTTTACACTATTAATATTAATAAATACTTATATAGCAGCAAGCAAACAAGCAGGCTTCAAAGCAAGTGTTATTCCCTTCCTTTTTAAGCTGAGATCTGACCTAGATTGCAGGTTAGAGAATGTTATGAACACTAATACATAATTTTGATTCTAGTTTCTATGAAGCAGCATTATGTTGCTTGATTATATGAAATGCCAAACACCAAATAATGCATTTTGCCCACTTTCTAATTATTACTTCATCCAGAAATTGGCCCAAAAAGATTTATTATGTTTATTTATTCAACCAGACCACCAACTAGTCATCTAATTGTATGTGCACCTGAGTGCCTTGGACATTCAGAAGCTCTCACACATGATTCTCAAAAGGAAAGGTGCTTTTATTCACTGAAACATCAAACACATTGAGCCATTTCCCAATATTCTTCTTGGCAGAGGAAAATAAAAAAGTATCCAGTTCTAAAAATTGTATTAGTTTGACAGTACCCTCCCATGAATTGATATACACTCTATCAGAGTTGGCATTAGTGTCAGAATTCTCACATAGGTATTAGAAATCTTAGATTCATAAACCTGGAAAACCCTGATTTTCTGGTGTAATATGAATAATTATTTGTCTTGTATAGTAATGGGAAGGGTTGTAGCAATAGCAATTGCACGTAGACTTATATACTGTTTTACAGTGCTTTATAGTCCTCTCTAAGTCGTTTACAGAGTCAGCATATTGCTCCCAACAATCAGGGTCCTCATTTTACCCAGCTTGGAAGGATGGAAAGCTGAGTCTACCTTGAGCCTGGTGAGATTTCAACTGCCAAATTGCAAGCAGCTGGCAATCAGCAGAAGTAGCCTGCAGTACTGCACTCTAACCACTGTGCCACCACAGCTCATAGTTTAGCTGTAGTTTAGTGGTAGCACATACCTGGAATGCTTGAGGACCCTTCTATCCCTTGGCATATTCTTAGGGAGATACCTTCTGGAACAAACTAGCTGAGTTTTGATTGGTATGGTAAAATTTATTTCAGATGTCTATAAACCAAAATTAAATCAAGGAAATGCCATGAACCTTAAGGGTGGTAATTTCTCCACTGAAGGTTTTCTACTATTTCTCCTCTCAACAATTGTTGGATAAGGACACTCTCTTAATTTATTTTAAATTAAAAACATTTTTCCCCTACAGATTGTTGCATTGTTGCAAAAGTATAGGAAAAAAATACTTTTTACATTGTAATCAGATGCCTGGTTCCTTCTATTTCTGAGACATCTGCTAGAAAATGAATAAAGCTAGTGTTAAGAGAGCAGGGATAGAATCTGGTTTCCCAATTTCACAGGTATGATTCCCCACCTATCTACTCTCCCAGGAGACTGCAACAGCTTTAGGAAACTAAGGTTAGCTTTTCCATTCTACCCTCCACACTTTGAAGAAATAATTTATACACTCAGTAGGAAGTAAAAGAGATAATCTACAGACCACATGTTCAGATTGCTGTGCCTTCTTAAAATCGGGGCTCTGTTTCTGGTTGGTGCTGAAGCAATTTAACCACAAGGCTTTCTCTTCAGAGAAAAAAAAAAGATGCCTCTCTCCTGAGCAACACTTTAGTTAAAGCTAGTTTAGTCAAAACTAGTGTTTATACTATTTACTACATTGGTTGCATTTCTAATCTTCCTTTTCCTCAAACAGCTGTAGGCAGAATGTAGGGCTTTTTCTCTGTTGCCACCGTTTTTCTCCATTGCCATCTTTTTTTGCTACCCTATGAGAATAATTAGGTTGACCCACCAGCAAAATTGGCAAAAATGTCTGCAAAATGTTGGAAGTGTAATCAAACTCCTGGTACTTATTACCATATGCGGTGGACTTGTATGAAAGCAAGAAAATATTGGACAAAAATACATACATGGTTGGAAAAGATGATTAAGCAACACATAGACTTGAAACCAGAAATACTTTTGTTGGGTGTAATGCCAGAAGGATATGCCAAAGGGACTGTATATTTGATTTTGCATGTATTGACAGCTGCAAGGATTGTATTTGCACAACAATGGAAAAATGAGAACACTTCATCAGATGAGGATGTAATTCAGAAAATACTAGACTGTGCAGAGATGGATAGATTGACATTAAAAATAAAGGATAAAGAAGACACAGAATATTACTTAACATGAAATATATTTTATAAGTGGCTAGAGATAAGAGGAAGAAATTAGGTGAAGAAAGATTATTGTTATGTAAGAATTAAATACAAAGAGGGTTGACAATTAGAAACATGTTGATATAATTAATAGAACTAAAAATAACCTAATACAAGAAACTCAGCTAAAATTATTTTGTTACACTATCACCATTGTTACTAGTGTATATATTGATATTTGTTTGTTTTTTCTTTTTTTCTCGTAAATGATATACCCTGACAATACACTGTGTTCAAAATGTTTATGAATAAAAATAAAACATATACTAAAAAGAAAAAGAAAAATTAGATTGAAATAGGATAGCAATCTGATATCAAACACTAAACAGAGAAACGAACCTGAGTCTACCTAATTCTACTAATATGCGGGAAAGGACGGTCATTTTGTTATTATGCTTGTATTAATTTAAATTTAAATGGATGTCCCTATTAATTTCCTCTCCCACAAGGTCCTTTAAAGGGATTTCTTTAGTTACCTAGTAACTAAACACCATAAATGAGATTAGATCTAACTCTATGTATTCACAATCCAAGCTCTTTTTAACTTTTTTTATTGTTGCAGTAAACTGATTTCGAGGAGACACCAAATGAATTACTTTTTTGACTAAATTCTGAAAGCAGGAGCATCCAAGGAGGATGTCGGAAAATAAATACCTACTAGAGTAGTAATATAAAACAAATAAAATATGCATATTGTGGATAAAATATTGCTAATATGGAAATTATGTTGCAGTAAATAGGATTATTGGTACTGTTAGAGAAGTACATCCTGCAAGTTGCATGATGCGGTTCAAACTAAAACATACACATTTTAATTATAAACAATATTCTCTTGCTGCCAGAAAGACACAATCTGCTAATTCATACAATCTGCTTTAAACTTTTACCTTTGATTCATTAGACTTTTTTTGTCTCCTCCTCCCTGAAATATCGCCATCTGTCAGGATTAAGTATATACTTACTACATGTTTCTGGTTTGGGTTTTAAATGGATCTTTTATTTTTTAAAAAATTATACCGGTAGCCCTTGCTTACTGACTGCCTTGTTTAGTGACTATTTGAAATTACAATAGTTTTAAAAAACCCTTTGTGACCAATTTTCACATTTTTGACTGTCGCAGTGCCCTGTGTGATTACCATTCTTTACTTTAATAACCAACTTCTAGCAGGCACGATGAATAGAGAGACCACGGAAATGAAGTTGCAAGTTATGGTCCCACATTTGACAGTCATGATGATTCACTAACAAAAGAAGCAAATGTGACATTGTAAATCCAGCACTGTCACATTATTATTATTATTATTATTATTATTATTATTATTATTATTATTATTAGTAGTAGTAGTAGTAGTAGTAGTAGTAGTAGTATACAAAAATGACAGTATACACAGCAAACGAGCTAACCATGCTGGGTTTCATATCACCAATCACTAGTCGAACACTTCCCAAGTGTTTAGGACTGCGTGATGTATTGGCGGATTATGCGAGCAGATCCCAGTAAGGTGGCCTTCTATAGCTGACCAATGGTGATCTTGTCAGCGCTTTCTTAGGTCTTTAGGCACCTCACCCAGTGTGCCGAATACCACTGCACTGGTTTATGCCAGAGTCTCTGCAATTCGATTTTCAAGTCCTGATATCTGGTGACTTTTTCAAGTTGTTTCTCGTCGATTCTGCTGTCACCAGGTATGGCAACATCAATGATCCACACTTTTTTCTTCTCCACAATCGTGATATCTGGGGTATTGTGTTCCAAAACTTTGTCAGTCTGTATTCGGAAGTCCCACAGTAGTTTTGCATGCTCATTTTTGACCACTTTTTCAGGTTATGATCCCACCAGTTCTTTGCTACAGGCAGATGATAGTTGTGACACAAGTTCCAGTGGACCATCTGAACGACTGTGTTGTGATGTTATTTGTAGTCAGTCTAAGCTATTGTCTTGCAACAGCTTAGTATGTGATCAATGGTTTCATCCACTTCTTTGCAGAGTTTGCATTTGGGGTCATCAGCAGATTTTTCTATTCTGGCTTTGATTACATTCATTCTGATGGCTTGTTCTTGAGCTGCAAGAATCAGGCCTTCTGTTTCTTTCTTCAGTGTTCCATTGGTCAGCTATAACCAGGTCTTTTACTCATCTACTTTTCCTTGGATCTTTTCAAGGAACTGTCCATCCAGTGCTTTGTTACACCAGCTGTCAGCCCGAGTTTGCATCACTGTTTTCCTATAATGATTCTTGGTTTGCTGCATCTCTTGTTGACCTCTATCAAAGCTGGTTCAACACTGTCTTTCACATAATCTGCCCGAGCATGTTTCTCTTCTTCAACTGCCTGCTTCACTTGCAAAAGTCCTCTGCCACCTGCTTTTCTGGGCAAATATAGCCTGTCAATGTCACTACAAGATGCAGCACATAGTGTATGGTCATCAGTTTTCTTGTTTTCCTATCCAGGCTGTCCAGCTTTGCCTGTGTCCATTTTATGATCCCAGCAGTATATCTGATGACGGGTATGGCCCAGGTATTTATAGTCTTGATGGTGTTACCACCATTCAGTTTGCTTTTTAGAAGTTTTCTGACCCTTTGTGTATATTCTTTGCTGGCCACATTTTTCACTTGCCCATGCTTGATATTGTCCAGCTGCAGTATGCCCAGGTATTTGTAGGCTTTGGGTTGGTGGCATTTGATGGTTTGTCCATTGGGCATTTCAATTCCATCACTTTCTGTGGTCTTCCCTTTCTTCAGTGCCACTGTGGCACATTTGTCCAGGCTGAACTCCATGCTGATGTCAGTGCTGAAAATTCAAACTGTATTGGTCAGTGACTGGATTTCAATTTTTGATTTTCTGTATAACTTCAAATCATCCATGTACAGCAGGTGAGAGATTTTCTGTGAATTTTTAGCAGTTTGATAACCCAGGTTAGTTTTCTGTAAAATTGTTGACAGGAGGTTCATGGCGATGATGAGGTGGCAAAGAATCACCCTGGAAAATTCCTCTTTTGATGTTGACCAGTCCGTAGCTTTCACTTCCAATAAACAGTTCTGTTTTCCAGTGCTTCATCGCATTTGCAGTGAAAGTACCAATGCACTTGCATATTCCGATGACATCCAGGCACTTGATGATCCAGCTGTGCGGTAGTGAGTCAAATGCTTTCTTGTAGTCAATCCAAGTTGTATGCAGATTTGTTTTTCAGCTTTTTCAGTTCTCTAAAATCATTTTGTCGATCAGTAGCTGATCTTTTGTGTCTCTGCTTCCTTGTTTGTTTCCTTTCTGCTCTACTGGCAAGATGTTATTTGCTTCTAGGCAGTCCTGCATCCTGTCAGCTATGATGTTGGTCAGCAGCTTGAACACAGTTGGCAAACACGTTATTGGCCTGTAATTTGCAGGTGTTGCCCCTTTTGCTGGATCCTTCTGTATCAAGTAGGTTTTTCCAGCTGTTAACCATTCACTGATATCTCCTGTCTGCAGCATCTCATTGAATTGTTCGGCCATTTTTCTGTGCAGGCTGGTCAGGTATTTGAGCCAAAAGCCATGCAGTTGATCATTGCCATATGATGTAATAGTAATAATAATTATTTTTATTTCAATTGTTGTTGTTGTTGTTGTTATTGTTGTTGTTGTTGTTGTTATTATTATTATTATTATTATTATTATAGCTCGGTAACCACACCAATTTAATTTATTTATTCACCTATTTAGCATAAGGTGTTGTTACATTAGAATTAGAATTAGAATTAGAAGAACTTTATTGTCATTGTACAAGTACAACGAAACTGTGGATGCACCCCAGCAACTGTTCGCAATACAATAAAACCAAAGCACTTAAAAACGAAGATAAGAAAGATAGAGTACCCAGGTCTCCATTTGCAATTTGAGAGTACAATATCTACGAATATACACAAAATATACATCCAACACTGACAGTAACGTTTAGCCGAGTATAATACACAAGAGATGGATTGTACTGTAATATGTTGTTATACATCTGAATGAGGTATTGTGATTTCACATCTTTTCACATCTTAATAAGGTAGTGACTTTGTATTTATTTGTGGTTCAGATGCCCCAGGGAAAGAATCTATTTGTTAGTCTAGTGGTGTGGGATTTTATTGACCTAAAGCGCCATCCAGACAGTAGCAGGTCAAAAAGATAATTGCCAGGGTGTGAGGGGTCTTCTATAATGGCCTTGATTCTGCTTTGGCAGCAGGACCTGGCTAAGTCTTCCAGGGACGGCAGAGGGCAACCAATGATCTTTTGAGCTTTGTTTATCACCCTCTGTACAGTTTTCCTGTTCTCAACTGTGGAGCCTCCATCCCACACATCCAGACAATATGTCAGAGTGCTCTCCACAGAGGCTTTATAGAAAGCCAGCAACAGCTTCTTATCCAGATTGTTCTTCCTGAGAACCTGCAGGAAGTGCAGCCGCTGCGGAGCCTTCTTCACTATGGCCTTGGTGTTAGGGGACCAGGAGATATCACCTGAAATATGGATGCCAAGGAATCTGATCGCAGGGACAGTTTCCATTCATTTTCCGTTGTTGATGAGTGGGGCGTGGTCCTGTCCATGTTTCCTGAAGTCCATAATCAATTCTTTGGTTTTATGGACATTCAGTGACAGATTGTTCTGTGAACACCAGATAGACAGGTTGTCTACTAATTCTGGGAGTTGAAGTCCGCAAGTCTTAAAGTTCCCAAGTTGGAGGACCCCTGCTCTATAGGATCCAATCTGGGTCGGTCACTGGGATCAGAGGTTTAGTCAGAGTGGACACACATACATATACACTGTACATACATACATACATACATACATACATAAATACATACATACATACATACATACATACATACATACATACAGAGAAAGAGCACAACAAATATAACATATAAAATCCCAAGGAAATAGTGAATCTCAATTTGAAGCATTACATTTGAAAATATATCTCTTTGGACCTTTGCATTTTCCTACATTTTTTTTCATTTTTCATACTAAGCAGATACTTCTTATTGCAATTTATTTTGTTGTCATGATAGTATTGAATAAATATCTCCAAGTATCAGTCTCTACTAAGGTCTAATGTAAAATAGCAGCAGCAGCTACAACACTTTTAAGATTTATGGATTTGTAGATATTATTTGTTATTTGCCTAGACTGGTGGTTCTAAACTTAGGAACTTTACGATGGGTGGATTTCAACTCCCAGAATTTCTTAGCAGCTGGGAATTCTGGGGGTTAATTCTTAAAAGTTGCCAAGAAAAGACAGAAAAACTGTCTTAGACTAAAGATTTGTCTGTGTTGCTTTTAGGTCATTTGTTTTCTCAAAACCTTTTAATGATTGTTTCATCACTAAAACAGGTTCTTTGAATTGCCAGGACATCTAGCTTTTAATTTAACCTCTTGTAATAAAACTGTATTTGAAATTCTATATGCATCACTGCATTAATGCTAATTAGACCTTTACATGTCCTTTACCCTTTTGAGTCAATTCCTCATCATTTAGGAATCATATTATGGAAATTGGAAGAAATCAGTGAAACAAGGCTTATCATGCAGGCATTAAGTTGCAGGCTGCTATTAATCTTTCTCTTACTGAAAAAAAAATTGCATTTAACCTTATCAAGTTTCCTTTCTCAAATCCAAGGACAGACTTCTTGTTACCAAAATTATGCCCATTTTAATGACAGAACAACATATAGAGCACTATATCTTGAAAGGGAATCTTGAAAGGTTGTGCTTTGCTGAATTGTTAGCAACATCCTGCAACAGAGCCTTACAAAACATGTCCTCTACAATTAAAGTGCATCAGCCAATGTGTGTGGAAGATTTTTGAACATCCATAAACGACAGAAAATATGCTAAGAAGCCCTCTTCTAACTTCTGAAAATAGAGTATTTTTAGGCAGTGGAAGAATCTGGAGTCTCTTTGGTAACTTATTTTGTAGAATTTTACTGTAAGTCAATAGCTTATACTTTATCAGCTGCATGCAAGAACATTTCATCAACAGCAAACATAACATTTGTCAAAGATGCAATAAATACCTTTTTGTACTGTGCATTCTTACTCTTGATTAAGTGCAATAACTGCAAATGTAAGTCCTTTAAAAAGTGTGGTATATT
The DNA here is from genome assembly GCF_049901715.1 of Pseudonaja textilis. NCBI lineage: Eukaryota > Metazoa > Chordata > Lepidosauria > Squamata > Elapidae > Pseudonaja > Pseudonaja textilis. Next base: position 120,510,417 of record NC_141990.1, read on the forward strand.
TTGTTCTTGGATTTTAAAAATATTAGATCTTAAAACAATTCTACATCTACACTTTTAGGATTGCACTTATTTTCCTTTATTTGTACAGCTATCACCACAAAACATTCGCACTTTCTCTTCTGGTCTCCATAGCAATTGTTTCTATGGCAATCATAGTATCTAGTGAATGCAGTTTTTATTCATGTAGTACAGCATGTGAAGAGGAGATACTGACAAGTGCTTATTTTTTTTTATTTTTTGCATTTCCCTCTTCAGGCATTCAGGCAAGCAAAGGGGGACAAAACTGAAGAAAGTGTTTGTTATTATTTTTTTCCTCTATCAGGAATTATATTCAAAATGCCAACCCGCCAGATGAAGAGATTATAAAAAATGCATTCTGTAAGGCTTAACTAGGAAAAGAAAAGTCAGGGAAGGAATGCTGTTTACAAAGACCAGATTTCTTTTAAGATGATATTTCCTTTTTTTAAGATACTCATCGATACTCGTTGCCAACACTTACCAGTTTAGCTGTTCAATGTTCCTGAATCTGCTGTTTTATCTCAGCTGGAAAGTTCTTACTGGCCTTCTTGACCTCCACAGTGCAGATGCTTTCCCTACCTCATTCCACAAACATTAAAATTGCAAGAGGCATCATTTCAATTTCCATTTATTGAAATGGAGAAAATCTCCAACATGCAGCTCTAATAAATTAACTCATAGTTGGAATTCATGCAGCAAGAATTGTTTTGGCCTGGAGATAGCATGCAAAAGTGGGCATGATGCTTAACATTTATCTTATATTTTTATATTTTTGTTCCTTCAAGTGGGTTTCTCCCTCTTTTTATTCCTGGCAACTGCTTGGGCAAATCTCAGCAGTTTTCCTGGGAAGGTTTTTCAGAAGTGATTTGGCATTGCTTGTTTCCTGGATTTGGGTATGTGTGACTGGCTTAAAGTCATCCAGCTGGTTTTCTTGCCTAAACTTGGACTAGAACTCACAGATCCTCAGTTTTTAATCTGGTGCCTTAACCACGATACTAAACCTGGTTTTTGATAGTATCTTATGCCCAATGTTAAATTGAAAGCATTTTTAATCCAGCCCACTCTCAGTGGACATTGGACAGTAAATAGAACAAAAACAATAATGTTGAAACAACAACTATTAGTGCAATACTACTCTTATTAAATACCATCACAATATACACTCACATTGGGCCATAGGTGCAACAGGATTATTATTTTTTCTTAAGCTAGTTGCAAATAATCAGGAGGGTAGGATGTTCATATACCTTTGGGGCAAAAGGCCTCCATTAAGTGAGGCTACTGCTAAGATAACTCACCACCTTATCTATTCTCCTCATACCTCAGAAAGGGAAGGGAATTCTCAACAAGCTTTTCCTTCCTTCCTTCCTTCCCACCTATTCAGACTAAAGATTGCATGTAAAAAAATCCAGAGCACCCTATCCTCCTAATGGAATACATTTTAAAATTGTTCAGTATATTTCTTAAAATTATTGTCAAGTGTGTCTATTCAGTTCTCTGATATCTATTAATTCATCTGACCTGGGAAGTAATGGGTGTGCTTGTTAATTAATACATGCCAGGATCCAAACAAACATTTAATCATTTAAAACCTGAACTTTGTTTTGACAATTCCTTTCCAATATTTTTTCTACTGTTGCTGTGAAAATGCAGCACAACATTTATCTTCATTACTTAAAGCTTTCTGAAGATATTTATGTATTTCTAAAAATGTATTTATCATTTTGTGTCTAAAAGCTGTCTAGCTGATCTCCAATAATAGCACAAATAAAATTCATATGTCACTCTTAACATAATAGTCATAAAAGCAACAATTAAAAGCAGCAATGCTGAAAAGCATAAAAACAAAAGTAATGCAGATAGAAATATTATTGAAAAGAGCACCATATTAACAAAACACCAAAGCCTGAAAGAATAAGAAGCTTCTGGTACTGAGAAGGGAACTACTTTGGAAGAAGGCATGGCATGTTAGAAGGAAGAAGTCCTATTGAACCAACAACCCAGTAAGGCTGTAAGGTAATGGCCCCTCCCTCAAGAGGATAAAAGCCAGGTTTGAAAAAGTGTTCTTTGCAGAAAGCAAAGAAGCTCTGAAGTTCAACTTGTGGACATCTTAGTTCATGTTTGGAGAATCTTGTAAATTAGTTCTTATCTCTCGGTTTTTGGCAGCATGGACGAACAACTTGGCAAGGCTCTTTCTTGTCAGAGCTAATTCGTGGAAAACAGCCTTTTATCTGTAAAGGAACAGAATTCGTTATTAAACCTTAAAAGGTGGGGCTGCTGCCTTTGTCTGTGTTTGCTCTTTGGGAACCCAGTTGGGTCAGAACAGTAACTTACTTCGGTTCACCCCCTTCTCTTTCCCAGAATTAGCACCTTCCCAAGAGGTGTCTCAGGTGAGGACAGAAATGTTATTTCATATATTTGTTTCTAAGCCATGAGAAGTGTTGATGTTATACAATAACGTCAACACTTTGAATGTGCAAAGAACCAGTGAAGACTATACAATATACTCAAGTCCCCTAGATGCACTCTCCAGTGTGATGCAATCATTCAGTTGCTTGGGCTAGAAATAGGGAGATTCAGGTTAAAGTCTACCCTCAGCCAAGGAAGTTCATTAGGTATCTTTGAGACAGCCTTGGTCAACTGATCCCACTAGATGATAGTTGTGAGGAAAAACTGCAGAAAGGAATGCTCTAGGCACTGCCATGAGTTCCTGGACGAAGTTGGAATATGTAACTAACACATTAATAATATACTCTAGCAGCCATACATTTTCAATCTGCTCCAAGGCCCAGTTTACACCTGCACAGCACTTTGAGAACCAGATTATTTTTATCCAAGAAAGAACATACCAATTAATCCTGATAAAAGGATTCCTTGAAACAGATATTATGTGTTACTTCTTTTTTTAAGGATTATAAAATAGCATGCAGGTTCCTTCTTCTAATTTTATCCCACAACTAACAGAAACCCGATAGCTAGAGACTGACATCAAATCACCTTGAACTTCCATTGTTGAATATGTGTTTGAAGTTAGGTCTTATCTATCTCCATAAATTAATCTAAATATTAAAACTAAGATTTGGTCTGTGCAATAGACTATCTTGAAAAATGAGTGCTTAGTTTATGGCTCAGAATAGTGTGTGGATTTAGATAGTGTGATTGATCCAGGGTTTGGAAAATTGTGTAAATGCAGGAAATTAGCTTAATTACAGAATGCTATTGAAGTTGTTTATATTTTGTAACCTCTATACTCATATACCGTGTTTCTCCAACAACACGGCCTCCCCCAATAGGAAGTCCCAGCATGTTTTATAAGCATAAAATCAAATTAAGCCCCTCCCCCAAAATTAAGGCCTATATTAAACATGCGAAATGGGGGGAAATGGCGGGGGAGCCTTGCCATTAGGAAGTACTTTTGTTGCATACCTGGATATGGTGCTGCCTGCGTTGACTTCGGCGTTCATGGGGCACTTCATATCGGGAGACCTTCTGCCACCCTTGCTTTCCCTTCTCCCCATTTGGCGCAGCCACGCGTGGCCAGCCAGGGCTCCTCCCTGCAACTGGAGCCCAGCAGAGACACTCAGCTTCAGGCGCTCCTGTCGCCGCCTTCGAAGGCAAAGCCAATTCTTTTAAAAATGATGCCCTACTACTGGTATGACAAAGCCTCCTCTGCCCGAGAGGGCAGCCCAACCCCACGTGGGGAGGCGAATCTCCTGGGGCCGCAGCGCAGGATCGGCCCACCCTGGGAGAAGCACCCAGCCGCCATCCCTGCCTGGCACTGGGCAGAGCACAAAGAGCTTCGCCTGGAGCACCCAGCACAGCTGACAGGCAGGCCTTCCTGCCCGGTGGCAGAGCTCTTGCCAAGGCACCAAGTGCCTCCCTGCTGGGCCCTTCGCTCATCCCGCCAGGGCCACGCCAGAGCCATGTGGCCTGGGCAGAGATGGGAAAGCAAGCCAAGGGTGTATGCCCGCCTGCCAAGTGAAAGAGCCGGGCCAACCCTAGCTTGGCTTCCTTCCCAAGCCCCTCCAGCATGACCCTGAAGGGGTGACCAGGAGAGGCTGCCCGAGGCAGTGATAGCGCCCACCCATCCGTGGACAGGGAGGCGAAATGATGGCAGCACTGCTTCCCTGGCTGGAGGGTCCGGCGGAGAGAGTCCGAAGCCACCCATGCTTTCCACCCCTTGCCCAGCCCGTCCCCATCCCCGCGCATCTCCAAATGCACCAGCAGCTCCAAACACTGTAGCTGCACAGGCATCAGGCAGAGGTGCTCACTCGGCAGGGCTCAGCTCGGAGGAGGACGTGGCACAGGCCATCGTCTTGCCTCCCTGTCCACGGATGGGTGGGCACTATCACTGCCTTGGGTGGCCTCTCCCGGTGGCCCCTTCGGGTTCGGGATGGAGGGACTTGGGAAGGAAGCGAAGCTCGGGTCGGCCCGGCTCTTTTGCTTGGCAGGCAGGTATGCACCCGCAGTTCGCTTTCCCGCCTCTGCCTAGCCCGCACAGCTCTGGCACAGCCCTGGCTGGATGAGCAGAGGACCCGGTGGGGAGGTGCTTGCTGCCTTGACAAGAGCTCTGCCGCTGGGCAGGGGGCCCACCTGTCAGCTGTGCTGGATGCCCCAGGCGAAGCTTTTCACGCTCTGCCCGATGCCAGGCAGGGATGGTGGCTGGGCCCTTCTTCCGGGGTGGGCCGATCCTGCACTGCAGCCCCAGGAAATTTGTCTTCCCACGTGGGGTTGGGCTGCCTTCTCGGGCAGGGGAGACTTTGTTGTAGTAGGGCGTCATTTTTAAAATAATTGGCTTTACCTTCGAAGGCAAAGGGAAGGCGGTGACAGGAGAGCCTGAAGCAGAGTGTCTCCGCCCAGCTCCAGTTGCAGGGAGGAGCCCTGGCTGGCCACGTGTGGCTACGCCAAATGGCGCAGCGTTGCTCTAAATGCCCGGCAGCACCGCTTGGTCATTGGGGACCATGAGGAGGCGATTAGTTTTTATATCACAACGGACCTTCATCTCCCCTTGCTCCTCAGTATGGCCTGCCTACGGCTACACGATCCTCAGGTGGCATGGGCGCAGAATGCCATTTTGTTTCCGAGTTTCCAGTGCATGGACTATTTACGACACACCTGTGCTGGCCAGGACATCGCTGCCCCTGCCGACTCCATACCTCCTAAACTGTCCAATTTCTCAGATGTATTTAGTGAGAAGGAGGTGGCTCGGTTACCCCCGCATCGACCCTATGACTGTCCACTGGACCTTCTGCCCGATGGCCCACTACCTGAGGGATGCCTGTATTCCATGTCTGAGCCCGAATTGGCCACCCTTCGTGATTTTTTGGAAAAGAATTTGGCCCGGGGGTTTATCCGGCCATCGTTGTCCTCTCTTTCTGCTCCCATTCGTTTTGTTAAAAAGAAGATGGAAGACTTGTGCTTGTGCTGCGATTACCACCAGTTGAACGCCATTACGGTGCAGAATAGTTACCCTTTGCCGCTCATTCCAGAGTTAATGCAGCGGTTGCGGGAGGCCACTGTCTTCACCAAGCTCGATCTTCGAGGAGCCTACAACCTGGCATGGATGCGAGAGGGGGACTAATGGAAGACGGCATTTGGCACCCGATACAGCCATTTTGAGTACACCGTGATGCCGTTTGGGTTGACCAATGCCCCCACGGTCTTTCAGCACCTGATGAACGATGTATTTCGGGACATGCTCGATCGGTTATTTTGATTTATTCCAGGTCCAGGGACAGCCACCTTCAACAAGTTCGCCAGGTCTTGCAATGTCTTCGGGAACATCAACTCTATGCGAAGCTGGAGAAATGCCTCTTCTTCCAGACTTCCATAGAGTTCTTGGGGCACATCATCTCTCCTGAAGGCATTGCCATGGACCCGCATAAAGTGGAGGACGTTCAACTTCTCTTGGGGTTCGCTAATTATTACCAGACCTTCATCCCAGGTTTTGCCAAGCTGACGGGTCCCATAACCCTGCTCCTTTGAAAGAAGGTCCCATTCCAGTGGGGTCCCCGCAGCAACAGGCCTTTGAGGCTCTCAAGAAGGCCTTCATCGCAGAACCTGTCCTGAGGCATCCTGATCCGCATTGTCCTTTTGTGGTGGAGACGGATGCGTCCAACGTGGCTATTGGGGCTGTGTTGTTGCAAGCCCCGGCGGATGGCGCACCTCTTTTTCCCTGCGCTTACTATTCCTGGAAACTCACTACTTCCGAGCGCAACTATACTATCTGGGAAAAAGAGTTGCTGGCTATCAAGGCTGCGTTTGAGACCTGGCGACATCATCTTGAGGGGGCCCGGCACAAGGTGGAGGTTTGGATGAATCATCGTAACTTGGAACACTTGTCCATGGCAAGGAGGTTGAACCAGCGACAGATCCGGTGGTCATTGTTTTTTTGCCTGGTTCAACTTTCTGTGACCTATATTCCCAGTGGTCACAATCGGAGAGCAGATGCCCTGTCCCATAAACCTGAGTACCTTTGCCCTGAGGACCCCCTTCCTCTGCGGACAATGCTGCCAGCGGAATCTTTGGCTGTTGTCCAGGAACCAGTGGATTTGCGGACTCGGGTGTGAGAGGTGCAGCGCTTGGACGCTTGGTCACAGCAGAGGATGGGGGAGATTGGACCTGACTCCCCATGGACTTTGGAGGAGGGCTTACTCAGATATCGGGGCTGGTTGTACATGCCCATGGGGCCGCTTAGAGCCCTTATTATGACTCAATGTCATGACAACCCTGCAGCCGGCCATTTTGGGTTTTTTAAGACCCTTCATCTTGTCACGTGGGCTTTTTGGTGGCCTCGAGTCCGGCATGATGTCCACGCCTATGTCGCGTCCTTTGTACTGTGCAGGCAAGCGAAAGCCGCAACGGGCGCGCCTCCTGGTCTTCTTCAACCTCTGCCAACTCCGGACAGACCATGGGAGGCAATTTCCATGGACTTCTTAACACATTTGCCCTCTTCATCTAGATTTACGATGGTACTCGTGGTGGTCGACATGTTAACCAAGATGGCCCACTTTATCCCCTGTCGAAAATTACCGTCGGCTCGTACTACTGCCTGGTTGTTTTTGCAGCATGTGTTCCATCTTCATGGTCTGCCGGACAAGGTAGTTTTGGATTGTGGTGTCCAATTTACCGCTCAATTTTGGAAGAGCCTGATGGCCGTGTTACAGGTGCAGGTGTGCTTATTGTCGGCGCACCATCCGGAGACTGATGGTGGGACGGAGAAGGTGATTGGCATGCTCGCACAATATTTACGGTGTTTTGTCAACCACCAACAGAATGATTGGGTGACTTATCTCCCTCTGGCGGAGTTTGCCTTCAACAACTCCCAGCACACCTCCACCCAAATGACACTTTTTTACGTGAATGTGGGCTTCCATCCGAGGTTTTTCCCATTGTCGCTCTTGGATTCCCCGGTTCCCGAGACACGGGAATTCTTGTCAGAACTGCATTCAGTTCAACAGTTGATTCGACAGCAATTGTTACGGGCTTAAGAGGACTATAAAAGGTTTGCGGATTGCTCTCGTCGGGCAGTGCCCCCGCTGGCTGTGGGAGACCATGTGTGGTTCTCCACGAAACATCTATGGGTCGACTCTCCGATCAAGAAGTTGGACCATCGATTTATTGGTCCCTTCCCTATCGAGGCGGTCATCAATCCAGTTGCTTATCAGCTCACCCTGCCGCACTCCATGCACATTCATCCTGTCTTCCACTGTTCCCTTCTGGTTCCTGATGCCCCTTCATGTGCTCTCCATTCTCCTGCTACTACGGTTCCTCCACCTGTACCCGACAATGATCCTGCTGTTGACAACATGGTGGTCAGCATTCGGGATTCTTGCTGGCTGAAAGGATGGTTTCAATATTGCATTGAAAGGCTGGGGGATGGACCGGAGGCTTTTTCCTCGGTGGATGCTTCCACATTCCACGCCCCGGACCTTATCCGGAGATTCCATGAACAGTTCCCATTGAAACCACGTCCTGATCATCAGACTCGGGGGAAGGGCCCTGCGGTGAGGGATAGTGTTGTGGCTCTGAAGTTTGAGCCTGCTTTGTTAGAGGACGAAGACTTGGACAATGAGGAAGAGGAGGATTTGGAAATGCCTTCCTCCCCAGGACCTTCCTCTTCGGCAATGACTTCCTCCCTGATTGTGCCTCAGGTGTCGGCAGATAACCGGGAGGGAAGACCTGAGGCTAATCAGGAAAAGGAAGAGAGTGTATCAGAGTCTCTGACTGAGAATCAAGCAGAGGAATGCTGGCTTGATGCGAGGCAACGTCGCAGGCAAAAGTGAGAACTGCAACGCAGAAAGAACGGATGAATCAGAGACTGAGCTGAGGGACTGACATGCCCCACAGGGAATAAAAGTGGGTGTGTTTGCTCTGGGAGCTTTGTTCGGGACAATGTGTTACTTATCCAGAGGAGCTCCAAGACATAATACACACACACACACACACACACACACACACACACACACACACACATATATATATATATGTTTCAATATCTTTCTAATAATTATATTTATACTTTTGTCTGTCCTGTTTCAATTTCATATTTTCTTTTCTCATTAAACAAAATTTTCTCCTGTAGTCACTGATTAGGGTATGACACCTTTGCATCTTTTAATTTTTGTCCATTCAACTCTTATTTAAACTTCAATTTATGCCTTTACAATTATAACATTCAATATAACACATAAGTTCCAGTCGAATTCTGCTTGGTACATTCTTAAAATACACACTAAGTTCTTAAAGAGAAATTATATATATAACAATAATAAATAAAAAACTTATTCTATTCCAATTCAGCTCTATCATTAAAGTTAGTTATAATCTTTGATTTCTTTAAGATTTCTTTTCAATAGGATATCACACTTCCTTAGGAATACTTATAATATTTCCATAATTTTTCATTTTCTTTCATATTCCTCTTCACTTAAATTTTTATAACTCATTAATAATAATTAAAATGTTCCCATCCTTTCCTAATTTCATTCTCTCATTCTCTTTATTTTATTTATTTATTAACAAGCATTCCATTCCATTACAATGGGTATTTTATCTATGATTTTAATCAAACTTGTTTCATATTTTCTAAGTTCATTTCTATTTCTAATATAACAATACTATCTTATGTACCCTTGCAGAATTCCTATTTCAATTAAATTTTCACCCATTATTTCTATGTCTTCTAAATAGGCTTATACCTTTAATCCTTGTACGTTTTCCCTGTTTCTCTATATCCTGTTTCTGTCCTTTATAACTTCTTTTTCTTTCCCTCTTTCCCTTCTTCTACTCCCTCCCCTTTTTGACTCCTTGTCTCTCTAATGCTAATTCTCTCTTCTGTAATCCTCTCTTCTGTTTCTTCCTAATATTGTAATTACTTTTCAAACTATTCTCTTTTCAGATCTTAATTTTTTTACTTTCTTTCCCCCCTTTCTTTTTTCCCCCACATAGAATTATTTGGTCATTGAAGATGGCTTCTTCTTTGTCCCGCCCTTCTTGTTCTACAGGAATTTCTTACTGTTTCTCATGGTTCAGGATCTCCATTTCTAAAAATTGAAATACAAACCAAAAAAACCTCTCTTCCTTCTTGTGCATCTTCTTTCTGTTTTTAAAGTTCCATTTTCAGTTCTTCCAAGAGTGATACCATTTTAAAAACTTTTAAACAACCACCCGATTGATTTTAGTCCTTTAAATCCAATAGCCAAAAATCCAAAAATCACCAAGTAATCCAAATAATCCAAAGCTGTTTCTTCTTGCTTCTTTTTTCCACTTTCTCTTCCTGGGGTTCTATTATCTTGTTACAAAGTTTCAGTTAGAATGTATCTTTTAGGAATCTTGTTAAAGTTTCACTGTTAATTCCTTTTACTTCCAGGTGGTCTCCTCCATTTTTCCAGATCCCACCCTTTTGTTTTTTCTATTTCTCTCCTGTCCTTCTTTTAAAAGTTTTTGAAAATCCAGAAGTCTTTATTATCCCTTTGACATTTTATTTTCAGCTTAAATGCCTGTTAATGTCAAAGTGGATTTTTGTCAGTTTCTTAATTAAATTTCTTAGTTGTCAATATCGGGAAGGAAAGGAAAAAAAATCCAAATCCTTTCCCTTCCCTCTCTCATTCTCCGCTTCAAAATCTTCTTTGGGAGCAATGTTATTCTTTATAGTTCACATTCCAAGGTACCTTATGTTGTTGCTTTTTCATTTTGACATGGTCAGCCAAAACTTTTTCTTCTTATCTTCCTCCTGCATATTCTTTTCCGGTCGAGTTCTTCTTTGAGCTGGCCCTTTCTGACCACTGCTGCAACCGCCTTCGGGAAAGGGAGTAATGGCCAGCTTGGGAGGAGGGATGTGGCTCTCCTCAACCCTGTTGGTGATCTCCCCCCTCTTCACCACCTCTAGCGGCAAGCACAGATCGAAACCATGCATGATCGTGGATTTTGGTCCATTGTCGAAGAAGCTCAAACCAGAAGTCAATTTTGCTTGTTGGAAGCCAGCTGAGAAGGCCACAAACGATGATCACATAAATACAGGACACTGAGAAGGTTGTAAATGTATCAATTGTCAATCAGCCAAATTATGATCACAGGGACACTGCAATGTTTACAACTTCAAAGATTATTCATAAGTCTCCTTTTTCGGTGCTATCATAACTTTGAATGCTCATTGAATGATTGTTTGATAAGCAAAGACTAACCATAAATACAAAGTGGGTATAAGAAAAACATAGAAGTCTCTTGAAACAAAAAAAAAGTGACAATATTCAATTTTGATGGAAATAAATTTTCCATTTGTTTTGGAAGTAAGTGAAGAAAGGTAAACAGAAACTTCCAGCAGTGTGGATGAGATTAAAAATGCAAGCAATTAAAGGATTTGGAATGAAACTGATGGCAGAGAATAATGGGAGGAGTATTTTTGGGAAATGTATATGGAAATGACAGTGGTGTGTTGTTGAATGGAATTGGAACAAACACTATTTGTGTATGTGTGTCCAAAAGAAAATGAACAAAACGGAAGCCATACATATATATGAGAATACTGAACACTGTAAACTTATAGGTGTATATGGTGTAACTGAAGAAGTACTGAATAAAATTCGGTTTGCTTATGCATTGGTTATGTGACTAGTGTAATTGTATGGATGGTGAATTCTACATGGTGGAGATGCAGCAAAGTAATATGTAATATTTTGTGAAAAATGGATGTTTTTAAAATAATAAAAATGTAACTTCTCACTTTTTATATGGAAATGAGGATTTCGTATGTCAGGAGAAATAAATGTAAGTCAAATGCGAAGGAATGAATTATTTCAGAAGTATGTGTGTTAAAGAGAGGATAAAGAATGAGTGAGTGCTAAATGAATATGGATTAAGTATGGGGGGTCAATGCAAAGGAAGTACATTGAAATCATTTGGTTGTATAAAGAGATTAATGAGGATTGAACAGGAAAGTAAATATATGAAGGAAAAGTGAATGGGCGAAGAGGAAAGGAACACCGACACAGTTTTGGTTAGTTAATGACATTCTGCAAAAAGAGAAATGAGAAATTTAAAGAATAAAAATGAAATATAAAATAGTACTTGGATCAGATGAAAACAAAAACAATGCTTCCATATATTTTATTGTACCTTTCTTTCCTAGTAAACTATTTTCCCAAAATCAATGGGAAAGCCAGCAGAAAATTGCAAGTTTTAGTTACATGATGTTGTGCTTAATGGCCATGGTGATTTGCTTAATGAGCACAGCTGAACCGGACTAATTGACATATGCTGAACATGGTACCTTAAAGATTATATTGCCTAGCAATACAATTGATGGTCCACTTTGAGGCAGCTTCAGTTTAGTTATATTTCCTTTTTGCATTTCATGCTTAATTTCTTTAATCTTCTTTATTTTATTTTTGGGTGGTCTCTCTAAAACTGTGGAATAGAATGATAGGGAGAAATCAGGGGTAGGATTCTACCTGGTCAGACCAGTTCTGTAGAACCAGTTGTTATGATTCTGCACAGTTTAGAAAACTGGCAAATTGTGCCACTGGCTGGCCCCTCCCCTCCCTGACCCACCCACTCACTCCTTACCTGGTATGCATGCCATCAAACTTGCCTGCTAAGTTGCTATCTTTCCTCCCCCCCCCGCCACAACCATCAGCTGTTCTGCTGTGTCGGGAGATTTAGATTAGCTCGAAAGCAGTTGGATTTCTTGCTTTCTAGCTAATCCAAAAGCAGAGCTAAAGCTTCCTTAGGATTGAAGTTCCTATTTTTCAGTGCAGACTCAGGTAGCAGATTGCAGATAGATAGATCTCTAAGTGAATCTGTGATTCTGTGAGCAACTCAATCTGCCTGCCTGCTTTGCCTGATTTGGGGTAAAAGTTGCTCTTTTTTATAAAAAATTAAATATTTACATAAATATTTACAATATTTACATACAAGCCACACCCAGCCAGTCATGTGATCACCAAGCCACACCCAGTCAGCAAGCCATGACCACCCAGTCACATGACCACCGAGCCACATCCACAAATTAGGCCATGCCCACAGAACCGGTTGTTAAGAAATTTGAATCCCATCCCTAGGAGAAGTGTATGCATGTTCTGCATAGAATCTGTGAACTTAAGTTTAAAAGCATAATCCTAAGAATAGAGTCCAAACCCTGGGGGAAAAGAAAATCTTACTGTTTAAGTTTTATTTTTAGTACATTTGCACATTTGGAATTGGTGAGTAAACAAATCCATTTGTTTTGGCTCTGAAGAGAATTGGAAGATCTGTAAACGACTGTGCAAAGATGAAGGCCATTCAACCAATAGCAATCTTTTAGTAACTGTTGTTTTCCTTCCACATACTGCTCTTTTTATACTTATTTCTCAAACAATATTTCCTTAGCCCTAACCCTAAGGAAATACTAAAGCATTGTTAATGTTGGACTCAAATCAGTGATTGGGTGCTATTGGTTCAGACCGGCTTGCTGGTACCTGTAGTTACGACCACCAGTTGGCCCCGCCCACCTGCCCAGGAGCTATCCCATCCTATTTATCTCATGTTTTTGCTCACGCGCCCTGCCCTCGCAGCCCAGCTGCTTTCCATGCCTCACCCGATCTACTCACCCTGGCTGCTGCACACAGGAAATTCCTCCGGATTTTGCAGCCGCATGCAAGCAGCTGTGCTCACATTTTTGGTGAAATGGTTGTTAAGGTATGTGCAGCCCAACTCTGACTCAAATATATCTTCTATAACTAGTAAACATGATATACTTTTTAAAACATATGAACAAGAGTGGTGGGAAAGTTCTTTCTATGATGGATAGTTGTCTGGGTTCCCAAGAGGGAGGGAGTGCATCCCAGATAAGCAAGAGACTTTGCGGATTAGATTTTGTGTGGGGAATGAGGGTGAAGATTGCTCCTCCCAAATAGTCCCCAGAGTTTAACGAAGCAAATCGTTTAGTTTGGCCAGATTTCTGTCTATAGGTGAGGATCAATAAAGGAAACTGCTTAGAGAATCTCAGCATGTCTGCCTTGTTTCTTGATGCCTGATTCTTTCCTGATATTGCATAGGGATATGTAGGATTTTACTCTCTGTTGCTTTTTCTTTGTTTGAGACTGAAGCTGTCTTCTTCCTTGCAAGGCTCTTCCATTCAGAACCGAATTGCCATTGAGGCTTCCTTGTGATATAAGTGGTTAACTGTGAATTCTTGAAATGATTTCAATGAAGATACCTTTTTTTCTCCCCTATTTGATAGTAATTATTAGGTTGTTGCAAAAGGGAGTACTAAATGTATTATGCACCATTTGCAGTGTAACTGACTGTGGGTCATACAAATGGTACAGATGTTCTTGTGCCTCATTTGAAAAAGCTTCTAAAGCATCCATTTCAGTGACAATTTCAGGATATAAAGTATATATTGCATATATGGAGGGTGTGTGATTAACACTTAATTTGCTATATTTGTAATGGGTGGGTAATCAGGAGTCTACTTTTCTAGCCAAATTCTAAAGGCAGTGTTTGAAAGAAAGAGCAATATAGTGCCGTTAAGTGCCTAATGGTTTTAGATAAGCAAGCTGAGGCTTGATGACAGACGATCAAGTATTCTAGATGAAAGTACAGACCTAGTAATTATGTGAGTTGATCGCAAGGTATTGTAACCAGCAGCTTGCAATTAAGAACAATTTTGATGCATCTCTATTTTAGTAGTGTATCCATGGAGAATGAAATGCTATTTCAAAGCAATGAATGCCACCTCTAGGATAGGCACATTTCTCTGCCTTGTCCTTGATCGGTTGGTGTCTGCTCTTCCTCGTTTAGGATTCTTGACTCATGTGCCTCCCATGTTAGGGGAAATTATTGTATTAGAGGACAGTTGAGGTGACTTGAAAAGGGGAGAGCAGATACAAAACGGTGTTTCTATCAGCATCACGATTTTGGAAGCCAACAGAAATTTGCATTGATCAAGGAAGCACATCAAGGAAATAGTAGCAATTAATTCTCTTCTATTTGGGGGAAGAAGGGATCAGCCATTGACCTGAGGGAATGGGACAAAATATCCTTACTAGCCACCAAGTGGGCACAGGGTGATCATTCTCTGTAGGTTGTTATCAGCAGAAGAAATGAAATGCTGATGGTCCTCAGCTTTTTGTAGACTCTATATACTCGTAAAAAACCATGTAAATATCTCCATGCTCACAATAACTTAATGTCTGAATCAATCTCAGAATAAGCAAATAGCCTTGAATGATCATCATTGAATTTTCAATTAGATAAGTTCAGTTGGAAAATAAACCAGTTACTTGGAAGTGTCTTAAGTATGCTCAACAGAGGTGGTATTCAGCAGGTTCTGACCAGTTCTGGAGAACCGGTAGCAGAAATTTTGAGTAGTTTGGAGAACCGGTAGTGGAAATTTTGAGTAGTTCAGAATACCACTCTGACTGGCCCTGCCCCCATCTATTCTCTGCCTCCCAAGTCCCAGCTGATTGGCTGGGTCTTCTTTTGTTGCCCTGAATAGGAGAACGGAGCTGGAAAGCAGGCTAGTGGGGTGGGGAGAGAATGGAGATTTTAAGGTATCCTTCCCCTGGAGTGGGGTGGGAATGGAGATTTTACACTATCCTTCCCTTGCCACACCCACCAAGCCATGCCCACCAAGCCACCCCACCCCACAGAACCGGTAGTAAACATTTTTGAATCCCACCACTGATGCTCAATAAATACAGCATTGAAAAGACTCCACTATTATCTGGTTGGTACTCCTTCAATCTTTTCTGGAAAAACTAAGTTTTATCCAAGAGTGTATATTTTTTTCTCTAGCAATAAAAAAGGAACAATGTTTCTGCCTATAAGTAGGACTTAGTTTTTCTCTCTTGTTTAAAAACAAATACTCCAAAATAACCCGAGTAAAGATCACCACTGTTAACATTCCCAAGATCTGACCATTTGTTACACTAATAAAGTAATTAACTTGGCCCTTAACCTTGTCTATATATTCAAAGCTGCAATTTCTGAGATTAAAAACTATATGCTCCTGCCGTTTATGATGATAAATTGAATGAATGAATGGAATAAATATAATAAGATCAGCACAGGCCTGTAATTGTTTCCTCCTTCTGGCCTTCTAAAATAATGCACCATTTACACTTAGCTGCAACTCTAAGGAAACAACTCATGAAAGGAATGTCCTTCTCTTTTCCAACATTATGTAAAACTGTGAGTCAGAAGAATCAGCCAAGTTGTTTTTTTAGGTTTTCGTTCCGCCTAAATAATTATAGTCTTTGCTCTTCCATTTCCTAACCTGTTCTAAGAGCTAAGCACAGGGAATAGCAGTAGTTGATGTTTAAAAGCTATGATTTTAACAGTAGTCAGGTATGCTTTATAATTACACCGTGCTGAATTTCTTTTTAATGATCACATTGTTTCCCCTGTAGCAGAATTTATTTAATGCAGGATAAAATGAGTAAATCCAGAGTAAAGTGTCAAGAGAATGGCCTTAGTAATTCCACACTTTTCATTTGAAACCATTTGATGGCTAACACTTCGTATTGTCTTCAGGGATTTCAACCAGCTTCTGGGTTAGCCTGAGGTAGAAGTAATGCAAATAACAGCTTTTAGGGATTTATGATCTCCATGGCAACCCAGTGCAAGCATCGACATTTCTTTTTAAGCAGCAGAGAGTTCCTATCACTATGGTGATAATGGATGTATATGTTCCTAAATATACATGATCACCCCCACACACCATATGAGAAGCAGCAGGTGAAGGTGAACCAAGCCTTATAGTCTCATTTACCAGCATGTTAAAGGCCTGAAAAAAATAATAAAGTTGGTCACAGATGCATAAACCTCTTCTTATGAATGCCAATTTGTAGATTATGAACCTTGGGCCCAAGAGAAAGTGACTGGCCCAAGGTCACCCAGTTTTGGCTCTAAGACAGGATCAGAACTCTCCATGTTTAGAGTATGACTGTAAATTGGGAAGAAAATCCTTTATCCATCGGGGCAATGTAAAAATTGGATTTCTTATGTACAAGGATTACTTATATAATAATATGTCTGGGGCATGCTTTGAACCTGCTTCTTCAGAGAGATTGCATTTTGGCATATACTGAACTGAGTACTACCATAGTAGGCTGACAAAGCAGAAAAAGCAGTACTTCTAAACAGGGGTGGGATTCAAAATTTTAAAAAACCGGTTCTGTGGGCGTGGCTTAGATGGTGGGTGTGGCTTGGTGGTCATGTGACTGGGTGGACATGGCTTGGTGGTCATGTTATTGGCTGGGTATGGTCAACTCAATATCACTCACATTGAGGCACGCATCTCCTTGCCTGGACTCTCATGACTGTGGGGATGCTGCAACAGTCATAAGTGTGAAAAATGGTCATAAGTCACTTTTTACAGTGCCATTGTAACTTTGAATGGTCACTCCACACAAGCAAAGTACCAGCAAAGGAGGCAAAAAAACCTCCAGAGACGTTCCTAAGACAGGAAGTCATGCTAAGAATGTAATAAGGGTTAACGGAGAGGCAGTTTCTGTAAGCAACACCAAAATATTTCCTTCCTGCCTTCCTTACAGGATTAGGCCAGTAATTTCTTCTAACAACCGCTTCTCCGAACTGCTAAGAATGTAAACAACTGGTTCTAGCGAATAGGTGCAAACTGGTAGAATCCCACCCCTGCCTCTAAAGAAGCTGGTTCAAAGCATGCCCCCATGAAACCCAAGATGCATTCTTTTTAGCGAACAACTCATTTCAAAAATATTGGATAGTTCCTTATCTACATCATTACTCATTGTCTTTTATGATAGCACAGGAGGGCATGCTTTATTCTATTGCTCACACTGATCAGCAACTGTTATGATAAGCTAATTATTTATGCCATACTACTTGTTTTAATTGATGTGCAGATTATAGACCTGACTTCTAGAGGAAACAATTATCTGAACTGGTTTTTGGTTTTTTTAGTTAACAGTGTAAGCTGCATACTTAGTAGTAATAATCAAAGTTTGCAATATTTTTAAAATTCAGTACTTAGAGGAATTATATAGCCTTTTAATTTGAATGAAATATTATTATGGTTATTGTTAATTTGTGCTTCCAAATGAATTAATACATCCATTTATTATATACATGGTAGCGTTCTTAGCAATTTATTTAATTAGTTTTCAACAGCTATCCTTCTAAATCCCAGTTAAATATCCAAACATTCCACAAAAGATTATATGTCTTTTCAATAATGTAATTAAACTGTAATTTATTGTTTATGTAACTTTAGGTTAATTAATTGGGAAGTCTTTTATTTATTCAGTTCATCTTAAATAGCCACATTCCTTGATATGCCACAGTATGAACTATTCATTTATCTTTAGATATACCATCTGAGAGTTTATCATAGATTGCAGATAAAGTATTCTAGAGAATAATACAGAATACAAAATAATTTTTATTTGTTTATTTTGGGCAAAGGTAGACACGCATCTAAGCTTCCCTTCCCTTTCATGGATTGTATTCTCTCTAAAATAAAGATTATCTTGTCCCAAAAAGAGAAACTTTAAAGGCAATCTTGTTAGTAGTAATGGTGACTCAAAGCACATTTACAGTCTTGGAATCTTCAGAACTGAACAGATAGTTGATCTATTAAGCTGTCCAACTGACCTCTTCTTGCTGCTCTCACCTTCATAGTTGTTATCATTCTCCTGTACTTATCCTGGCTTGGGTGATCTAATATAAAATAAGTTATAATTGAAGGGGCTGTTTCTTCTTGGAATCTTCTCTTCTCTGTTAACCTTCTTCTTCAGCGGTTAAAAAAACAGTTGCAAAATATACAGGCATGCACGCAAAGCTCCTTTTGTGCGAGTGGCAGGGCGTGCACGTGCAGCTGCCACTCACACACACACACCCTCCACTCATGCGAGTGGAGCTTCATGTGCAGGCACAAAATGCCCATCACTCAAGACCCCTCTTCTTGTATGCAAATCTCCATTCACACAAGTGGTGGGTGTGCCCCCACACAGTTCAGACAAATGGAACTGTGCATCCACATGTGTGCATGCCACTCAACACACCTCCCTCGCTCTGGGCCAGGCCGCCAAGCTAGAAAGATTGGAGACCACTGTATTAAAATTACATGCCACCACCTGAAGCAACTTAAATTCCAAATGGAAAAAAAATCATCTTATGTTCATTTTGAAGTTGATTACCCTGCCCACTTCACTTGAATACATGTGAGGCTTCAGTAATTTAGCTCCTGGTATCAATTCTACCTCACAATCTGTAGGCCTTTGGGGTGGGGGTTAACACCTTGCATTCACGTTTGCTGAACACCTCAGCCAAATAGGTGTATTCAGAAGGGTACATTTCCAATGTTGCCTTTAACTCCTCATCGTGGACATCAGGATTCATAACCTTCAGTCTCTCCTCTGATTCCTGGCTTGGCGGATGAGGCCCAATAGTGATTCTTATTTTTTGAAATCCCTCTTCCCACCAAATGACCGGTTCCCACGTCCAACCATGTGAGCCCTAAAATCAGTCCCTCCATCAACTTTTCAACCACAATAAAATGGATGACTTCCCAATGGTCACCCATGTCCAATCGGACAAGTTCTGTCTATGTGTACCCCCCCAAATACAGTTCCATCCACCTGTTCAAACTGGATGGGGTTTTTTAGTCTTACTACATGGATGCCAAGATCACTAACTATTTCCTGATCACTTTTTATGAGTGGATCATCTTAAATATAGGACTGACTCCATTTGGGATAGACAGAAAGTCTCCTCTGGGAAAAAAAACAGAAGAGATTTTTCTTGGCCAAATATTGTGCCTTTGAGTCCATTACTGTTAGCATTAGGACCAAAGGCCTTTCAATGATACCCTAGTACAGTGGTTAAATAATGATTCTTCTCCCAAGAGGTCTGGATTATACTTCCCAGGAATCTGAATGCCATAACCTGACATGGTTCAACAACAGTTCAATAGCCACAGAGGTGCCCCACCACTGTCAAATCTGGTTGTCAATGATTTCAAAGGTTCTGGCCTTGCCTATTTTTTCAGACGCCATGAAACATAATATTTTTCAGGTTATTTTTAAAAGAAGTAAACCATCTGTCAATACTTCAGATGTGGCAGCCTAAAAAGGTCTGCATTTGTGTGTGTGTGTGTGTGTGTGTGTGTGTGTGTACATGCACAAAAATGAACCGGAAGGCTATTTGCTGCCTGGGTGAATGCTCACCTAAAGAGCACAGAACTAAAGTGCACAAGACTACTCAAAGCACAATTCAGTCCCAGGAGGTCTGGAGCCTTTGTTGATGCTATTGTGGTTCAGTACATTTGCTATAAAAGCCAGGGCATGAAAAGGGCAAATGGAAAGAGCAGGTTCTTGTGACAAGCTAAACAAAATCTTCCCCCCAAAAAACAAAAAACCCTCAGTCTCAAAGTAAGTACCATGGTATTTCTGCTCAAAAAAAATCTTTAGAAATCTAAAGGTTTGTGAATGGACCAGGACAGTCTTAGAGCTTTACACAGCTAAGACCATTTCTCTGTTTGAGCTTTTTGTGCTATCACAAGTTTTTTTTTTCCTTGTTGGAGCCTTGCTCCTTTTAGGCGATATCACTCCTGACATTTGAGGAAATTTTTCCAGCTAGACTAAGAATGCCAAATTGTCAAGCATTTGTCACCACGTTGCTTCCTGTAGTATTGTTCTTTAGCTATGATGTTAGGAACTGCTAAGTCAAGGAACTGAGCAGGTGTAGAGAAAATAAAAAAAAATAAACTTGCTACTGATATTCAGTAATCTGCTTACCGATCAGTTTGCTCTGAAATGCAAACAGGCAGTGATAATAATGAGCAAAAGTCAAATAAACAGCTTGCTGCCGGAGCAATATATTTCTGTTTATTCTAATCCATATCAGAACAATTAAGTGGATTTGCACATGATGCTAAACCATAATGTTGTTTTGGTTTAGCACTGAAGCCCACATTGTGAGGTATTTAATAACACAAGCATGGCTTAGTGTGCTGTCTGAAATTTTGGCTGTGTGCAAGAAAGCAATAGTCCTGAAATTCCCTCACCCATTTACTAGCAGCATTACATTAAAAGAGAAGATAGTTCCAATAAAGTACTGAATCTCCTTCCTTCTGCCCTCCTTTCTCTCTCTCTCATTTTGCAGGGGAAATTTCTGAAGAAAAAAAAAAGAATTAAATACAGAACTCTACTGCCTTCGGGGGATGATTTTGATCAAAATCATACCCCACCATGAACAGAACAGGTAGTTTTCAACTTATAACCACAATTGGAACCACATTGCTAAGCACAGAGATTGTTAAGGGAGTTGCGTCTGATTTTACAATCCTTTTGTCATGGCTGTTAAGTGAACAATTGCAGTTGCTAAGTGAAGCATGCAGTACTTAAGCAAATCAAGATTCACCATTGACTTTCTTATACAAGGTCACACAAGGTGCTCACGAGACCTCAGAATGCTGCAACCAACATAAATCCTTGATGGTTGTCAAGGGATTGAATTTTGATAATGCAACTGCAGGGACACTTCGTCAGTTGTAAGTGTAAGGACTGGTCATCAGTCACTTTTTGGTTGGGCTGCCCTCTCAGGCAGGGGAGGCTTTGTTGTAGTAGAGCATCGTTTTTAAAATAATTGGCTTTACCTTCGAAGGCAAAGGGAAGGTGGCAACAGGAGCGCCTGAAGCCGAGTGTCTCCACCGAGCTCCGGTTGCAGGGAGGAGCCCTGGCTGGCTGCACATGGCTGTGCCAAATGCCGCGGCGTTGCTCCAAACACCGCGGCAGCAAGGGAGAAGGGAAAGCAATGGTGGTGGAAGGTCTCCTGATACGAAGTGCCCCACCAATGCCGAGGTCAACATCCAAGCTGTTGCCGCCCGCCCACCTGAGGATGCAAGGGGGGAATTAAGTCACCCCCAAAAAGACGGCCTAGCTTTTTTTTCGGGGGTCAAAAAAAAATAAGGCCCAGCCTTATTTTGTGAGAAACACAGTATCAGAATGGTCAAACAAATGGCAACTTCAAATCTCAACAAATAAATGCTCTGTCCTACATATTGGCAAAAAAACAATAATCAGAAAATAAAATACAGGCTGAATAGTCAAGACCTTGTTGACGATCCAAGCTCTGTCAAGGATCTTGGAGTACTCATCTCTAATGATCTAAGTGCTAGAGCCCACTGTAACTACATAGCCAAAAAGGCATTAAGTGTTGTTAACCTAATCTTACGTAGCTTTTTTTCTGGTAATATTACACTAATAACTAGAGCATACAAAACATTTGCTAGACCAATACTTGAATACAGCTCCTCAGTCTGGAACCCACATTACATATAACACAATTGAGAAAGTCCAGAAACATTTCACAAGAAAAGTTCTCCACTCCTCTAATTGTTGCAGAATACCTTATGCCACCAGACTTGAAATTCTAGACCTAGAAAACCTAGAACTACGCCACCTTTGGTTCGATCTAAGTATAGTATATAAAAATCATACATTGCAATGTCCTACCTTCAACTTCAACCATAACAATACAAGAACAAACAATAGTTACAAACTCAAGGTTAACTGCACCAAACTTGATTTCAGGAAATACAACTTCAGCAACAGAGTGGTCAATGTCTGGAATACTCTACCTGACACTGTAGTTTCTTCCCCAAACCCTAAAAACTTTAACCTTAGACTGTCTACTGTTGACCTCACCCCTTTCCTAAGAGGTCTCTAGGGGGCATGCATAAGTGCACCAATGTGCCTACCATCCCTGTCCTATTGTTTCTTTTATTTTATTTTTTTTTCTTATATGTATCCATGTATTCATAACTATGTTTTTACTTATACCTATTATCTTGTAAGCAATTGACAAAAATAAATAAATAAAATAAATAAATAAAATAAATCTTCACATAACTTGGAGTGGCACATGGCAGGGTCTAGACTCTAGAGCAGGACTGTCAAACTCAAGGCCTATGGGCCGGATGTGGCCCATGGGATGCTTAGATCTGATCCCGGAAACAACAAAGGACCAACCCATAGTGCCTCTGCCAGTGAAAACGGAGCTAGGAAGAGTCATGTGCAGCCCTCCTGAGCTCCATTTTCAGGTGCAAGGGCCTCCTGCAGGGAAAACAGACCCTGGGAGGGTATCCCCAACATGAGTGATATTGAGCTGGCCACGCCCATCCCTCCCACACCCACCCAGCCCCCGAGCTCAAACACAATCCTGATGAGGCCCTCAATGAAATCAAGTTTGACACCCCTGCTCTAGAGTTTCAAGTGGATCATGAAATAGGCAATATGGATTTGTCCGGTAGGCTTTCACAGTTATGAGCCTGTCTCTATTCTATTATCAAATTCCTTGCTTTGTGCTTTCCCAGATTATAATCCTGCAGGTAGACTATGCCAACTTTAACTGAGACTTCATGTCAGGGAAGTCCTTTTTCTGTGTCATAAATGGCAGAGTAGCTTTTCAGAGCCTACTATGACTACCAACTGTTGAGACTCACAGCTTTTTCCTTCATCATTGCAACCGCTTAAGATGGCAAATTGCTCTGCCATCTAACACTGTAAAAATGACAGGAACCTGCAGTTTTAAAATAACACAAAATAATTGAACAAAACAATTTGAGGTGCTTTTTATTGTGTGCTGTCTGAATATAAGGCTTGTTTTGCAAGATTATTCTACGTAAGAGGATCTTTTCTACTTTTAGGCTGCAGCCAACAATCTACAATAGTCGTAAAAAATAATACTTGATTAATTCCATGGTTGCTTTCTTCAAAGCTATTGTAAGATTTCTGTAAAAATAAACGCCCCAATATTTTACTAACATGAAGTTATAGAAACATGTACTTATTTACTTCTTCTACCACTTCAGGTGTCGAGGGAATCAAAATAATCTACATTAAAATTATGATGTCCTGTCTTGGAAAATTAAAGCAGCAAATCTTTAAAAGTGTTCTAATGTAAATGTGATAATGTGATTTATTTAAATGTATATCTGTAACATGCATATTTTTAATAAAACATCTTGAGAAGGTACACATTTCTTAAAATACTTTTTTGCAAAATTTTCACATTTCAAGGATTGTTGATATATATATTTGAGAAAGAAATAAAACACAGTAGTTAACTTAAAAAGAACCATTTTCATTAGGTTTCTTGGTTTTGTTTTAATTTATATATTGTTTATTATATAAAAGTCAGAGTCCAAATTCTATCAAACCAGAACTTCAATAAAATCCTTTTCATATATTTTAGTTGTTCAGCTAACACTCCTGTTATAAAAAGAAAAAAGTTTTACATTTGGCTTCTTATATTTTTGATGTCTATATTAAATATACCCAACTATGGTATTTGTTGTATAAAGTATTTTGTTATCAAATCTTTGTGAAGTATCTAATAAAACTTTCTGTATTATATTAAAAGAAATCCATAAATTAGAAAAATATTTCTCATTGCATATCTTCCTCCAATATAAAATTGAATAACTATGTCATATGAGAAAGTACAATCAGGATGAAGTACCATCTATGATATTTTAAGGTGAATTTCCTGATTTTGCTAGCAGTGAAAATATGGCTTTCCTATTCCACAACAAAACCCACATTTTTTCCTCAGTGTAAATCTCTAAATCTGTTCCCATGCTACTATCATCAACTATTCTTTATTATCTGCTTCAACATCTAGGAGCATCTATATAATTTTGCTGTAGTACCCTTGGTTACTGTTAAATAAGAGTTTATTATTTGCTCAAAATGCGTTAAGGGTGGAATTGCTTTAGTTTTTACTTCTGAGTACTGTAAAAAGGAATTCAATCGTGCCCATTGAATGCAGCCAGTGCAAATTATAGCTCAATTAGATTTTTTTGTTGCTATTTTAGATTTTGGTTGAGGTTCTGCATACTATAAATCTGTTTCAGAACTGGTGAAAAAAATTAGCAGTATTCTTATTACAAAATGGAGATTATGGAATAAATCTTCATCTTCATTCAAGGTTGACTCAGCTTTCCATCTTTCTCAGATCAATAAAATAAGGACTCAGATTGTTGGGGGCAATATGCTGACTCTGTAAACCATTTAGAGAGGGCTGTAAAGCACTGTGAAACAATATGTAAATCTAAGTGCTATTGCTATTGCTACCTCATCACTCCCTTCATGAGGTTTCAGACAGTTCATTGACTGCCAAATATGTATTATAGGAACATAATGTTACTATTAGCTAATAGTATTATGAATTAAAATAATAATAATAACAGTAAGAACACAAAGCATCAACCTTTATATTCCCAAAAGTGGGATATTGACCACTTTGGGAAATCCTGAAATAGAAGATAGTAAATGGAGTTAAAGGGAAGTTAAATGGTTTATTTTGTTTAGGCCTATTATTTATATATTAAAAACATGTCTCTTAAATACCGTTCTTGTCATATATTCTTTTATTCCATTAAAAAGGCAAAACACAAAAACATTTCAATTGAGAATATTTTCTCTGTATACCCATTATTTTACAGAATACTTTTGACTCAGAGAAATCATATATGCTTCTGATGTTTCAGATACAGAATAAAATCGTGAATAAAGACAATTCAAACATTTTTTTTAAAAAAAGACAGGTCAGGTAGAAGGAATGGTTAGTGCTTTCATTTGAAAAGTGAACATATAATTTTTCTAAGAAGTGTTGAAAGGAAGTCATTCAGTTTCAGTTGGTGCAGGTATTCAGCATAATTTTTGAACATACTAATGATCTTTTTGATATTCTCAAATAAGAGAAGTCATTTATAAACCTCTGACATAAGGACAATAAAATATATAACATTGTATAAGAAAAATTTAATGCTCACAAAAGGTGTCTTACTTTATCAAACAGCCAATGGAACAGTGCAGAAATAAGCTAATATTCTAGAATGCAATTAGATGTATATTTCAGCCAGGGGTGGGATCTTACTGGCATAACAACCAGTTCGGTGAGCATGTGCTTTGCACAGTACTTGCAAAACTACTTCTCCTGCAAGCAATCGCCATCTCCTGCTGACGCACAGCACTCAGCTGTGCCACGCAAAGCAACTAAGGTAAGAGTAAAGGGCAGCCTACAGCCCAGGCAGGTGGGTGGGCCCAACTGAAGAAAAGAAGATCTTCAGAGAGAACAGGTTCGGTGTCAGCTGCTCTTTGGAGCTGTTAGGATAACAGCTGTTAGGATAATGTACAGAGTAACCCTTGTATAAAAAGGATATATACAAGGAAAATGGTTTATGAGAACAGCCACACAGAGTTGAACAAGTTGTATTAATGTTTACTTGAAGAAATAGCACAGTCCAATAAATAGTCCATGTCATACACATTTGTATCAGTCCAGAAATATCCAGTTATAAAGTCTTCTTACATCTAGTTATAAAGTCTTCTTATCGGTTTCATGTCTTTTACAGCAGACAAATATCAAACCATAATACATTAAATAACCTTCGATATCAACAGAATATCAAAATAAACAGGGTTAGTCAGTATCGGTCCGTAGTCAGTATCAGTATCAAGAGAGATCATCAGTGAAAAAGAGAAAGAGAATTAAGCCATGATCTATAGCTCCCTCTTATGGCAACTTGTAGCATAATTAACTAACCAGAACACAGCATATTACATTACAGTATTTTTCCTTAAAGCTACAAATATATATATATATATATATATATATATATATATATATATATATATATATATATATATATATATATATATATATATATATATGTTTTCTGAGGTTCTCGCGGGTATTTGTATGTGGATCTTTGGTTGTTCGGGTTTTCTCCCGCGTAAGATTCAAAGTATCTAGGCAACGTTTCGATGAAGTCTCATTCATCATCATCAGGCCTCTGTCTTCGGCTCTTGCTTTTCAGAGTGATGTGAGATTGCAGCTGCTTTTTCCTTCCAACTGCCAGTGGGGTGGGACTTGATTGGGTGGGGGCTTGGCTGTGTTCTGATTGGGTGGGGTGTCTTCTCATTGGTAGGGGGTCTGGCTGTGTTTTGATTGGTTGGGGGGTTGGCCGTGTTCTGATTGGCTGGATTTCCTGCTGCCCGGCTTCGAGTTCGAGGTCGCGCTGCATCTCCATAGTGGGTGTCGGCCTGCTTTATGTATGGCTTGGCGGGGTTTGAAGTGGGTAGTGATGCAGCTGCAGTGTAGCTTCTGGTCTATGGTCGTGTCTCATCTTCTGAGTGGATGTGAGTCTGTTTTCTACATGGGAGTGTGGTGGTGGCATCTTGTGTGGCTTTGATGGGTGTGGGTCTGGTGTCATTCTTCATGTTAGGTACTCGTCTGTTCATGAGGGCGGGTTTCCAAATGGCTGGAAGGCGGGAGGTGTCATCTCGTTTGTTCATGCTGTGTGGGCGTTTTTCTATTTCTATGGCTTCTCTGATTATTCTGCTGTTGAAGTGTTCGGTTTTGGCAATAGTTCTGGTATTTTTAAAGTCAATTTCATGTCCTGTTGCTTTGAGGTGTTGGACCAGGGAAGAGGTCGTTTCTTCTTTTTTGATTGAGTTCTTATGTTCTTCAATGCGTGCACTTATTCTTCTGTTAGTTTGTCCAATGTATGTGGTAGGGCAGGCAGTGCAGGGGATTTCGTATACTCCTTGGTTTTCTAATTCGATTTTGTCTTTGGGGTTTCTTAGGATGGTGGATATTTTTCTGTTTGTGCAGAATGCTGTTTTAATGTTGTGTTTTTGGAGGATCTTGCTGATTTTGTCTGTAGTGCCTTTTATATATGGGAGGAGGGCTTTGCCGTTTTCTTGTTCTCTGTCTTGGATTTTGGTTGGGGTTTCTTTTTGGATTAGGTGGGTAATCTTGTGTCTTTGGAATCCATTGGCTGTAAGTACGTTGGTGAGAGTGTGTAGTTCGGTTTTTTGGTGTTGTTCATCGGCTAAGCATTTTGTTCTGGAGATGAGTGTTTTGGCTACGGAATTGATCTGTGCTGGGTGGTGGTGTGAGAGTGCATGTAGATAGCGGTTTGTATGTGTTTTCTTCTGGTAGATGGTGTGTCCTAGGGAGCCATTGGATCTTTTGTATACCAAGGGAAGTTGATTGTTGGCTTCTGTTTCCATGGTGAATTGTATTTTGGGGTGTAGGCTGTTGAGGTGTGTGAGGAAGTTGTTCAGTTTTTCTTTCCCATGTGGCCAGATTATGAAGGTGTCATCTACGTATCTGAGCCAGAGTTTGGGTTTGTGGTCGTATTTTTCTAGAGCTTGTGTTTCAAAGTGTTCCATGTAGAGGTTTGCGATGACAGGTGAGAGGGGTGATCCCATGGGTGCTCCTTCTATTTGTTTGTATTTTTGTCCATTGTAGGTGAAGTATGTATTGGATAGGCAGTGGTTGGTCAGATCTAGGATGTGCTTGGGGGGGGTTGTATTTGTTTTGGATGGCTGTCAAGGCTTCTTTTATTGGTACTTGGGTGAAGAGGGATATGACATCGAAGCTTACTAGTAGGTCGCTGGGTTGTAAGTTTTGTTTCTTTATGATCTCGATGAACTGGAATGAGTTTCTTACATGTGAGTTGATGGATTCTGCATAGGGTTGTAGTTGTTTGGCGAGAAATTTGGCCAGGTTTTGTAGAGGTGAGCCTATGGAGCTGACTATTGGTCTGAGTGGGGTTCCTTCTTTGTGTATCTTGGGGAGACCATAAAGCTTAGGGCATCTGGATGATTTCTCTCTGGGTATGATTCTTTGCTGGATTTCTTCACTGATGGGGGAGGCTTTTATTTTGGATTTGGTAGTTTTTTCTAGGTAGGTGGTGGGGTCTGTCTTTAGGGGTTTGTATGTGGGGTCTTGGAGTAGGTTGGTTAACTTGGTTTGGTAGTCAGATGTGTTCATAACCACTGTCGCGTTGCCTTTGTCTGCTGGTAGGATTATTATGCTGGTGTCTTCTTTCAGGTTAAGTAGTGCAGTTTGTTCTTCTTTGGATAAGTTGCTTTTGGGTGGTTTGCTAGTGCAGAGGATGTTGGTGATTTCGAGTCTGATTTTGTTAGCATCGTCAGGGTTGGTTTTGGTCAGGCTGGTTTCAACTCCGCATATGATGGTTTCTGTGGGGATGTGTTTGGGAGCGACAGCAAAGTTGAATCCTTTTGAAAGGACCTTGGTTTCAGCTTCAGTGAGGATCTTGTCTGAGATGTTGTGCACTGTTTGTTTCATGTGTGGCTGTGGGGGGGGAGGAGTTGGTTTCTGGCGTTGTTGTAGTTTCCTGAGTTTGTTGGTGTGTGTGTCTGTCTTGAGGGTGGTCTGTGTTTCGGCTCTCCAGACAGCAAGTTGTTTGGATTTGTCCCAAAGTAAGGGGTGAATCTTGTTGCTGAGTTTGAGGTGGAGTGTGAGGAGATCTTTGTTGATTTGGTCTAGGAGAAACCTTTTTGTGTGAAGTTCATTTCTGATTAGGGCCAATTCTGTTCTTTTTAGGATGCGTTTGGTGGCTGCTGTGTTGGTGTGGAATTTCAAATTCAATCCAAAACAAATCCAAACAACTTGCTGTCTGGAGAACCGAAACACAGACAACCCTCAAGACTGACACACACACCAACAAACTCAGGAAACTACAACAACGCCAGAAACCAACTCCTCCCCCCCCACAGCCACACATGAAACAAACAGTGCACAACATCTCAGACAAGATCCTCACTGAAGCTGAAACCAAGGTCCTTTCAAAAGGATTCAACTTTGCTGTCGCTCCCAAACACATCCCCACAGAAACCATCATATGCGGAGTTGAAACCAGCCTGACCAAAACCAACCCTGACGATGCTAACAAAATCAGACTCAAAATCACCAACATCCTCTGCACTAGCAAACCACCCAAAAGCAACTTATCCAAAGAAGAACAAACTGCACTACTTAACCTGAAAGAAGACACCAGCATAATAATCCTACCAGCAGACAAAGGCAACGCGACAGTGGTTATGAACACATCTGACTACCAAACCAAGTTAACCAACCTACTCCAAGACCCCACATACAAACCCCTAAAGACAGACCCCACCACCTACCTAGAAAAAACTACCAAATCCAAAATAAAAGCCTCCCCATCAGTGAAGAAATCCAGCAAAAAATCATACCCAGAGAGAAATCATCCAGATGCCCTAAGCTTTATGGTCTCCCCAAGATACACAAAGAAGGAACCCCACTCAGACCAATAGTCAGCTCCATAGGCTCACCTCTACAAAACCTGGCCAAATTTCTCGCCAAACAACTACAACCCTATGCAGAATCCATCAACTCACATGTAAGAAACTCATTCCAGTTCATCGAGATCATAAAGAAACAAAACTTACAACCCAGTGACCTACTAGTAAGCTTCGATGTCATATCCCTCTTCACCCAAGTACCAATAAAAGAAGCCTTGACAGCCATCCAAAACAAATACAACCCCCCAAGCACATCCTAGATCTGACCAACCACTGCCTATCCAATACATACTTCACCTACAATGGACAAAAATACAAACAAATAGAAGGAGCACCCATGGGATCACCCCTCTCACCTGTCATCGCAAACCTCTACATGGAACACTTTGAAACACAAGCTCTAGAAAATACGACCACAAACCCAAACTCTGGCTCAGATACGTAGATGACACCTTCATAATCTGGCCACATGGGAAAGAAAAACTGAACAACTTCCTCACACACCTCAACAGCCTACACCCCAAAATACAATTCACCATGGAAACAGAAGCCAACAATCAACTTCCCTTGGTATACAAAAAGATCCAATGGCTCCCTAGGACACACCATCTACCAGAAGAAAACACATACAAACCGCTATCTACATGCACTCTCACACCACCACCCAGCACAGATCAATTCCGTAGCCAAAACACTCATCTCCAGAATAAAATGCTTAGCCGATGAACAACACCAAAAAACCGAACTACACACTCTCACCAACGTACTTACAGCCAATGGATTC
This sequence comes from Pseudonaja textilis, assembly GCF_049901715.1. Taxonomy (NCBI): domain Eukaryota; kingdom Metazoa; phylum Chordata; class Lepidosauria; order Squamata; family Elapidae; genus Pseudonaja; species Pseudonaja textilis. The sequence goes on from NC_141990.1 coordinate 120,540,831, forward strand.
CAAAGACACAAGATTACCCACCTAATCCAAAAAGAAACCCCAACCAAAATCCAAGACAGAGAACAAGAAAACGGCAAAGCCCTCCTCCCATATATAAAAGGCACTACAGACAAAATCAGCAAGATCCTCCAAAAACACAACATTAAAACAGCATTCTGCACAAACAGAAAAATATCCACCATCCTAAGAAACCCCAAAGACAAAATCGAATTAGAAAACCAAGGAGTATACGAAATCCCCTGCACTGCCTGCCCTACCACATACATTGGACAAACTAACAGAAGAATAAGTGCACGCATTGAAGAACATAAGAACTCAATCAAAAAGAAGAAACGACCTCTTCCCTGGTCCAACACCTCAAAGCAACAGGACATGAAATTGACTTTAAAAATACCAGAACTATTGCCAAAACCGAACACTTCAACAGCAGAATAATCAGAGAAGCCATAGAAATAGAAAACGCCCACACAGCATGAACAAACGAGATGACACCTCCCGCCTTCCAGCCATTTGGAAACCCGCCCTCATGAACAGACGAGTACCTAACATGAAGAATGACACCAGACCCACACCCATCAAAGCCACACAAGATGCCACCACCACACTCCCATGTAGAAAACAGACTCACATCCACTCAGAAGATGAGACACGACCATGGACCAGAAGCTACACTGCAGCTGCATCACTACCCACTTCAAACCCCTCTGAGCCATACATGAAGCAGGCCGACACCCACTATGGAGATGCAGCGCGACCTCGAACTCGGCCGGGCAGCAGGAAATCCAGCCAATCAGAACACGGCCAACCCCCAACCAATCAAAACACAGCCAGGCCCCCTACCAATGAGAAGACACCCCACCCAATCAGAACACAGCCAAGCCCCCACCCAATCAAGTCCCATCCCCACTGGCAGTTGGAAGGAAAAAGCAGCTGCAATCTCACATCACTCTGAAAAGCAAGAGCCGAAGACAGAGGCCTGATGATGATGAATGAGACTTCATCGAAACGTTGCCTAGATACTTTGAATCTTACGCGGGAGAAAACCCGAACAACCAAAGATACACACACACACACACACACACACACACACACACACACACACATATATATATATATATACACACACACACACACACACACACACACACACACACAAACAAAACATACACATATATATATACATATATATTTGTAGTCTATATATTGTCAACCCAGCTACGTTATTTACATATACATAACAGGAGCTACTGGTTCTATAGAACCGGGCCGAATCAGTAGAATCCCACCCCTAATTTCAGCATATGGTTACTATGTTTTATTTTTCCTTTACTGTGAAGCTCTAATCTCATAATTTGAACTTCTATCTGCTTTTGATCCAAGGATCAAAATCTGCATTTCATTCCTAGACAGGGAAAACAAAGATATATTCTCCAGAGTGTTATTGCCCTTGTGTCTCAATATTTTAGCATTAATCCAGACTTCAAGTTGGGATGATCAATGTCCTATTTCTGCATATTTGAGTTATAGTAAAAGTAGTGCGCCATCTGGCATTTTACTGCATAAGTGGATTGTTTGTTTCTTTACAAAACACCGTTTTCCCCAAGTTTCAAATAAAACTGTTAATTGCTGAAATTGCTGGTTTGTATCAGATGAATAAATACATCAAATTTCAGCTAAAGTTTGCAGTCATGCTGCAGCTTTTTAAAAAATCTAATATATTTTTTTCTTTCAGCCAAGATACATAATTTTAAGCACACTATTTATTGTCACTGAGTTTGGGAATAGGGAATTGGTTTGCAGCTTAGGGAGAGAGGGCATGCTTTCCATGCAAAGGGGCTTAGGTTAGTTCCTGACCTTCACAGATATGTCTTGAATAAACTCAAACTCATATGTGTTTCTGCCAACCAATCTTGACATACTGAGTTATACAGACTACACTCAGACAAAATATTAAATGCTTATGTGTTCATTTGTACTTTGCATGATAGTACAAAATGTTTTTTTTTAAATTATCAGATCTTGTTTCTTTCAAAATGTTTGGATTAGCTGGTTTTGGGAACATGCTTGCAAATGAATGAACAGTTGTAGTTCAGATGATCTGTACAACTTATAAAATTCCTCTGGGAAATGTACTACATTTGGCAATACCAACCCTGGTATTTTAAAAATACGTTCAAGGAAAGGAGGAACTTTATTTTTCTACATAAACTTTCCAATGATTATAATCTTTATAGGCAGTGGTGGAATTCAATTTTTTTTACTACTGGTTCTGTGGGCGTGGCTTATTTGGTGGGTGTGGCTTGTCATGTGACTGGGTAGGTGTGGCTTAGTAGTCATGTGACTGGGTGGGCATGCTTGGTGGTCATATGACTGGGTGGGCGTGGCCAACTCAATGTCACTCACATCAAGGGGTGCCTCACCTGGCCCCTCCCCTCCCAGCCATTCCTTGTCACCCAGCCTCAACTTATCTTAGTTCTGTAAAAATGTTGTTCACCTTTTTTGACTTTATTATCTGCATACTATAGATGTACTTTCATGGACCACTGAAAGGAGGAAATGGCTCACATGCCTTACTCAAGAGTGTGATAGCCAACAGGCTTTTAAGGGGCTGCCACAAAGAAAGGGGGACAATGTCTTTTCCCAAGAAGCAGAATGCAAACAAGAAGTAATGGATGGAACTGAACAGAGAAAAGCAACCTAAAACCAAGGAGAAACTTCCTGACAGTGAGAACAATTAACCAGTGGAACTGCCTGTCTCCAGAAGTTCTGGGTGCTCAATCACTGGAAGTTTTTAAGAAAAGACTGGACAGCCATTTCTCTGAAATGGTATAGGGTTCACCCCAAGGTCCCTTCTAAGTATTATTCTGAGGCCTTTCCCAGGATTTTTACTCAGTTTGGCATCCTCAGTTTTCTTGCCTGAGCTGGGGGTTGGACTAGAAGACCTCCAAGGTCCCTTTCAACTCTTGTTAAACTCATGTGTATTTTATGTGCTGGAATATTGACACTGAATGCATGAAAACCCTGAAAAATATGTGGTAGCCCTGGGCAAAAGAAAGGCAGAAAAATCACTCTAGGTGTAAGGACAGTGTAAAATATTAACACATAATAAATAATGGAACAATTAAAAATAATAGCACAGAGTTTTATCTCTCTCTTCCTATTTTTTTTTCTTTCTTTCTCTACCTTCCTCTTTCTTTCTTTCTTTCTTTCTTTCTTTCTTTCTTTCTTTCTTTCTTTCTTTCTTTCTTTCTTTCTTTCTCATACACACACACACACACACACACACACATACAGAGCACTTAACAGACAAGCATTTTAGAAGCAGCGCCTTTAAATTTTTCCAAGGCTTGAGTGGATTCCCACATCCCCTCTGTCAGACCGCACTCCTTCTCACTCCAGCACTTTAACTCACAAGGGAAAAGCAATACTTGCAGCATCCATGGGGAATCCTTGGAGAAGTTTTTAAAAGACCTGCTTCCAAAATGCATTTTTTACATTGCAAGAGTGCTTCAAGGCTCAATTCACTTCCACCCCCTCTGTCAGACCGCACTCTTTCTCACTCCCGACACTTTAACTTACATGGGGAAAGTGATACTTGCAGCGTCCATGCCTTTCTTCCTTTTCCCAGGGAGAAAGAGAACGTGGGGAACAGAAAGCTAGGAGAGCAATTGTAAGTGAGAGACTGGGCGACTGGGTTGAGGGTGTGGCCAGCCAGAGATTGTCACCGGTTCGGCGACCCATGCCAAATAACTGCTACTGGTTTGCCCGAATAGGTGCGAATAGCACCTCTGTTTATAGGTCAGTGTTGTATATACAAAAGTGGGAGTAAGTGCTACTGTAGGAAATGAATAGGCTGAGCCCGAGGGAGGGGTCAAGTGTGTCATCAGTCATGAGTCCCTTAGCACCCACAAGAGACCTAAGTTCAGCCCACCATGAATTCCTTATTTACAAATTGCTTTAACTGTTAGTAATTCAGATTCTTGTAGAGAGCTTAAGCTTGCAATACATTTTTATTACCATTGAGCTGCTTGGATCTCCTGATTTCCCTGGTGCTTGACAGCTAGTGAACTCAACAGGATTTACCTCTAGGTAGGTACATCTACAATTCTAACATTAATTTTATTACATTAAGAAACATTCATAGGGTTAAATTTTAAAAACACAATACATTCAATATAGCTCTTTCTGGTAATGCATATGCTGATTTAGAATGTAAACAAGAAAACATCAGTGAAGCAATTCTTACAGTCCAGAGGAGAAACATATTTATAATTGTACATAACAGTTTTCCAAATTTATTTTTTTAATGTTGAAAATACAAAACTATCATTTCTGACAGTTTGCTTAAGAAGAAGCTTCATAGTTTTTATACAACAGATTTGCTAATCGCTTTTACATCTAATAATTAACTTTGTTTAATCATCCTTTACAAGCATTTTCAGATCTTTAATATTTGTCCCTTCTTTTTCTGTTTTGTATGGCAATATAGTATCATCTGTTGTGTCATAATTCCTGTTTAGACAGAGAATCCTGCATAATTCAAAGAATGGATATAGATTTGTAGAGTAGAAATAAACCACTTCAAAGTTTCATAACAAATCTTATCCTTATACTGATAAATAGGCTTCAAAGGTACTCATGGCACGTTTCTGTTAAGATGGCTTTTCTTTTTTGTTTTGTTATCCAATTTATCAATTTAATCATTTAAACATAGGTTTATTAAAGATGTTTTAAAAGGAAGATCAAAATTAATACAAACTAATATCAAGTAGGAATATAGGTTTATTATTTTTTAAAAAAATTAAATGTAAAATAGGAAAAAAAGAGAAATAGGTCAATTTAGCCATCTCAGAGAAACCAATTTAATAATTTAATAAAAATAAATAAGTATGCTTACACAATGTCTGATGCATTAATGATTCAGTTTTTCTTCAAGTCATAGAATTGATGTCTTGATCCTCTCCCCCTTTGTTTCATTTTGTTATTATTGTCTGTTTTAAATTACTGCAAACCGGTAATGTGATTTACATTTTTTTACTACCGGTTCTATGGGTGTGGCTTGGTGGGTGTGGCAGGGGAAGGATATTGTAAAATCTCCAGTCAGAGATGGTATTTGCCAGTTCTCCAAAAATTTCCGCTACTGGTTCTCCGGAACTAGTCAGAACCTGATGAATACCACTTCTGCTGCAAACCACTGATGGAACTACTTAAATACAGTAGGTTATACATTTCAGAGACCTTCCAAAAATTTGGAACTGTAGTCTCCACAATCATTTACCACTGGTTAGCTTGGAGCTTATGAGAACTGAAGCCTTAAATTTCTAGAGGACACAAAATTACTTCTCCGGATCAATAGCTGAGAAATTAATAAGAAAATATCAGTTATTAGATTTCTTCAGTATCTCAAAGATTGAAAAACAGAAGATGAACATTAAATTGCTCTGTGCACTTTTTCCTTTCTTTCAGCTACAGTGGTTCGGTATCAACAGATATAATCTTCAGCTTACATCTCATTGCAACCAACATGAACTTTTGCATTAAATTAGATTGCTTTACACGTGGCACATTCCGTGCAACTTAACTTACCATCTCAGTAAACAAGAAGCCACTCTGGAAATGCCAGAGGAATGCAGATATCACGGAGAAGACAAGACAAAGATTGATAAGCACCTCATGCACAGCCTGTGTTGCAGCCTGCTTACATATCTGGGTTGTTCCTAAGGCTAATGCTATTGAAGTATAGTATTATATAATTATAATTATATACACACAGGCACACACACAGACACACTCTGTCTGTGTCCCAGGCTTGTTTGAATGCTGGCTAGAGGCCAGATGGATAGAGGCCTAATCCTACCTTTGTTATGTAGAATAGACTGGCTCAGGACTTAATGGCCCATTGACAAAGGGCGGGGGGCTGAGTTTCTGCCTTTATAAATATTTTCTAGGATATTTCTCTAGGAGAGGGGCGGGCTTTAACTTCCAACAATATTATGAATGTTTATATATAAAATACAATGTAAATCCCAGCTCTTGCTTTCAAGGGGAACTGGAATGTGATGACCCATAGTCTCTAAAAATAACCCCAAACCCAAAACATATATTAAAGTCCGATAAAGCCTTCAACTTAACTTCACTGTTTTATTAGGCACAGTTTAATGTCACAAAAGTAAATAATGAGGCAAACAGAAAACCAAAACAAACTGCATTGATGAGAGTTCTGAAGCAAGCCAAGATAACTAATCATAAACTCCAGAAAAATAACCAAGTAAAGTCCATGGGAAGAACACCAGCAAAGATAAACCTCTTTCAAGGTAAACACTAATTGACTCCAGCAATTCTAACTAAGTAGTTGAAAACTTATATACATAGCTCCCACCTGCAAGCCATTTGGAGGATCATGGTAATCTCTTCTTGAGTAGACCTGATCCTCTCCTCCCTGTGTGACCCTGATACTCTCCTCTTTGCGTGACCTAGGATGGATAGGGGATGGGCCTGGATCCTCCTCTGACTGCTCAGCTGGCCTCTGCCCTTCCACAGCCTCCTCCACCACTTCTGGAGCCACACTCCCACTCCCTGTTGGTGTTCCTCCTCTTCCTCAGAATCAGACACCACCAGGGGCATGACACTATCCCCCCCCACAGGGCCCCATCCCCCGGGACCAGGAGGATGAGGACATTGAGGAAACCAAGTGTGAAAGTCCTGGACCAAACAAGGAGCATGAGCATCAGTGGCATCGACCCAGGTGAAGTCCTCTGGTCCATAACCTTTCCATGCCACCAAATACTGAAATCAGCCCCGCAACTGGAGTGAATCTTGGATGCTATCCACTTCATACTCCTCCTCTCCCAGAGGGGCTACTGGGAGCGGCTGTGATGGAGCCAGTCTATGCGGACTGTCGGGTGATGCAGGGACTAATGGGACAATGAAAAACAGGATGGATACGCATGGTCCGTGGCAGGGAGAGAGGATAAGCCACAGGATTGATCACCGCCTCAACCAGAAAAGGTCCCAAGTAATGGTGATCGAGCTTTTTTGATGGTCACGTCATTGGTAAATATCGAGTAGAGAGCCAAACCCGATTGCCAACCACTAAAGGTGGAACATTGTGACAATGTCAGTCTGCAAGCCATTTATAGTCTTCCTTGGCTCTCTCTAGTTGATCGCGGACTGTGTGGTGCATGGCTTTTAATTCCTGCAAAAACGTATCCACTGCTGGAACGGGGGAATCAGACAGGGCTAAAGGGAAAAGTCATGGATGAAACCCATAGTTGGCAAAGAAAGGGGACACATGGGTGGATGCATGTTGAGCATTGTTATAAGTGAATTCTGCCACCGGCAGCGAATTCTGCCACCCAATTGTCTTGTTGAGTACTGCTGAAACAGCAGAGGTACTGCTCCAAAATAGCATTCACTCTCTCTATCCCCCCGTCAGTTTTGGGGTGATGAGCAGATGACAGACATGCCTGAACCTGCAGTTTCGCGAGTAGGGTCTGCCAGAAGCGTGCCATAAATTGTACCCCCGATCTGATACTATGCGGTCTGATAACCCATGCAACCGGAAAACATGGGAGATAAACAACTGAGCCATTATCTTGGCCGATGGGCCATTTTAGTCAACATATCCACCACCACCAAAATGGTCGTGGCACCATTCGATGGTGGTAACTCAAAGATGAAATCCAATGAAACTGCCCCCCATGGTCGTTCTGGCATGGGCAAGGACTGCAAGAGACCAGGGGGTGCACCAGAGGCATACTTGGCTTGGTGACAGATCCCACAGGATGCCACATATCCTGACACATCGTGTTTAAGTCTTGGCTACCAAAGTGTCCTAGAGATGAGGTGCAGTGTTTTGAACACCCCAAAGTGTCCTGCAGCCTGACTATCATGACATTGATGTAGGATAAGGCCACGAAGAGGACCTCCAGGCACATAAATGTGATTACGGAACTGCAACAGGTCCCCAATATACGCCCAAGGAATCTCTTGTCTCCCATTCTCATCCAATTCTCGACATTGAGCTGCCACAAATGGGTCCTGCCACTGCGCCTCCTAAATCCTCACTCGAAGGTCCACAGGTTCCTCGGTGGCTGCAATCCACTCCAACGGAATCACCGTCTGGGGCAAGATTTTATCCTTCCTTCATGTATACTCGGGCTTCCAAGATAGGGTGTCAGCGTGTTGATTCCCTCCACTCGGAACATAGGTCACCCAGAAATCAAATCAAGCAAAGAATAAGGACCATCTCAGCTGACGCTGGTTCAATGTCCGAGCTGTACGTAGGTGTTCCAAATTGCGATGATCCGTCCGAACCTCAATTTGGTGATGAGCCCCTTCCAGGTGGTGCCACCATGTCTCAAAAGTGACCTTGACTGCCAATAGCTCCTTGTCCCAAATTGTATAGTTGTGCTCTGGAGCCGATAACTTCCGGGAATAATAAGCGCACGGGAACAAGGTGCCTGTGGGAGCATAGTTGCACTGCAGCAACAGCCACATCGGAAGCATCTGTTTCCACCACAAATGGCTGGCCTGGATCAGGGTGTTTAAGGATAGGTTCAGAAGCAAAGACGACTTTCAACGCCTTGAAAGCTGCCTGCTCCTCAGCACCCCAATGGAACTTCTCCCCCTTCTTGAGCAGATTAGAAAGGGGAGCAGTCAAGACAGCAAAGCAGGGAATAAATGTGCGGTAGTAGTTCGCAAACCCCAACAGTCGTTGCACATCCTTAACCCGCTGTGGAGGTTCCCACTCCTACAATGATTGAATTTTTTCTGGGTCCATTTCCACCCCAGCAGGTGAAATACGATGTCCCAAGAAGTCAATTGTGGTTTGTGCAAACTGACACTTCTCATGTTTAGCAAACAGGTGGTTATCACGCAAACGTTGTAACACTAGCCGCACATGCTGCCAATGTTCCTGCAGGAAGTCTGACTAAATAAAAATGTCAATCAAATAAATGACCATGAGTTGATCCAACAAATCATGGAAAACATCGTGTATGAAATGCATGAACACAGCTGGGGAACTGGTTAATCCAAAAGGCATCACGTATACTCAAAATGCCCGTACCTTGTCTGGAAAGCTGTTTTCAACTCGTCCCCTGCATGAATGCGAACCAGATTGTAGGCCCCTCACAAATCCAACTTCATAAAGATCTTAGCTTGACAAAGTCGCTCAATCAGTTCAGGGATGAGGGGAAGCGGGTACCGATTCCTCACTGTGATTGCATTCAACTTGCGGTAATCATAACAAAAAGGCACTTCCACCAAGGGCGCCATCTTGCTGGAAATAGATATGGTCTCTGTCCATCGTTGCACCCGTCGCTGCTGAAGTCTAGCATCAATACGAAGACACAAATGCATGAGCTCCTGAAGGGTGTGAGGTCATTCAGTGCCAACTCATCCAGGAGCTCTGATGACAAACCCTCCTGGAACTGGTCTAATAGTGCTGCCTCATTCCATTGTACATCCTGAGCAACCACCTGAAAACTAGCAATATAATCCATGAGTGAGCCACGCCCCTGCTTCAACTCTCTCAAACATCTGTTTGCTGTTTGGCTTCGAACAGGGTCCTCAAACATGGCCTGAAACTGACAGCAAAACTCGGCGTAATTGTCCAACACCTGGTTGGGCTGGGTCAGCAGAGGCGTTGCCCAACGTGCTGCAGAGCCTGACAACAAACTAATGAAATACCCCACCTTATCCTGGTCAGTGGGAAAGTCCTCAGGCCAAAGGCTCATGTAAAGCTAGCACTGCCCCAAAAATGCTGGAAATTTGGCCAGTGAACCATCAAATTTATCTGGCACTGCCACTGTGCATTTTCGGCGTGGCTGGGCAGCTTGCATTTGTGCCACCTGTGCTGTCAAAAGAGCCACTTGCTGGGTTAACTGGGCAATCTCTGCTCCGAGCTGATCCATGGTCACCCCACAAAAAGCAAAAATAAGTTGAAGGGGTGGTTGGAGTCAAAGTGTGATGACCCATCATTCTCAAAATAACCCCAAACCCAAAACATATATTAAAGTCCGATAAAGCCTTCAACTTAACTTCACTGTTTTATTAGGCACAGTTTAAAGTTACAAAAGTAAATAATGAGACAAACAGAAAACCAAAACAAACTGCATTGATGAGAGTTCTGAAGCAAGCCGAGATAACTAATCATAAACTCCAGGAAAATAACTGAGAAAAGTTCATGGGAAGAACGCCAGCAAAGATAAACCTCTTTCAAGGTAAACACTAATTGACTCCAGCAATTCTAACAATGTAGTTGAAAACTTATATCCATAGCTCCCACCTGCAAGCCACAAGGAGGATCATGGTAATCTCCTCCTGAGTAGACCTTGCTTTTCCCTGAACCTCTCCTCCCTGCATGACCTAGGATGGATAGGGGATGGGCCTGGATCCTCCTCTGACTGCTCAGCCAGCCTCTGCCCTTCCCCAGCCTCCTCCACCACCTCTGGAGCCACACTCCCACTCCCTGTTGGCTGTTCCTCCTCTTCCTCAGAATCAGACTCCACCAGGGGCATGACATGGAAAGACAGAAAGACACCTTTGGAGGGAGGGGAAAATGATGTGAAATTTAACTCTTGTCCAAATCCTTTGTACTACTTTGTGGCAGTTGAAATATGCCTACTAGAACATTACTCAAAGGTCATATGTGGCCTTTGACCTGGGCAGTGGGAGTGGGGGAGACGAAGCCATGTATTCCCCTAATGGTAATATAACATTATTTTATTGAGCTGTTTAATAATGTTTTTTTCTCCACTCCACTGCTCAAATTTTTGATAGATTCAGTTGAACAAGCAACATACCTATGTGGAATGCATCCCTAAAAATGTCTTATTTATATTCATATAAAGCCAATCAGCATATATCTTCTATACATATTTGTACCCAGATGTATTATTGAAGTTTCTTCTTGCTAAGAAACATTCATCATGAAGGGGAATCCTCAGTGGTAAGCAAAGGTGTACGCAGAATGTAAAAGTGTCCAATCTATCATAGTCATGGAATTATAATACTGTTCATCCTTTTATTTATTAACCCTGGGAGTTGTTCCTGGACACTATTTTGGGTTCCATTTAGGCACAGTATTCTTTATTGCACAGCTAATATAGCATCTTCCTTGCTCTAACTCCCTCAGCAAATCTGTATGCTCCATAGGATTTTATTTTTATTTTATCAAATTTCTTGACTAACAGCATGGCAATCATTTTTACTATGTAACTGTATATCATTTAGTCATCCCTCTGTGAAAAGCAGCCACCAGGCAAAATTTAAAATGAAAGAACTCAAGGATTTAGGAGTATAAATAGCCTCTTTTTTGTCATTAAACAGTTGACTTTTTGAACTAGATAAGCATTAAAACCAGTGCTTTGTACACTAGAAACTGTACGGTTGTATATCAGTTCTGTGCTGTTCGACCTATTCATTTCATTTGTCAGGCAGTAATTAATTTACTGATGAAAGCTTTGTAATGCCTATGGGTTTGTATTGGCTTTGCCTACCTCTAAAACTATTAGCATTTTTCATACTAGTTACTGTGAACCAGGTACAATGTATGTAGACTTTTTAAAAAACATTTTTAAACCCACATTTCTAGAGGTATGTGTTATATATTACCATATATGGCCATAGAGTGGAGTCAGCTGCCAGACTCCACTCATTGGCCCAGCCACTGGTAGGAGAAATAAAGTCCCGTCAGTGGCTGAAGCTTTGGACAGCGCCAGCTACAAAAGCCAGTGCTTGCCATGGCTGAGCAGCTTTTTTATTTAAACGCAAATAAAAAGGGTTTTACCTGCTCATGCCACATCCTGCCTCTTTACTCCATGGGTCCACTTAACAGTATGACTATACTGGGAGGAAAATGCCTATTATTATATTGATGCTTCAGTCTCAGTGTCATGGTTTATTATTAAAACACTACTGGAAACAGCTTAATCACAGTAACAAGATTCACCTGAGATACAAATAATATGTACCATAACCTGATTTTGGGTTGATGATGATGTTGTATCACATGCTCGCTGCATGCCAATGAATATTAGGTGCCTTTGCAAACAAATGCCGATGAGGATAAAGAAAGGCAGAGGTAGAACATTTTAAACATTTTAAGCATTTTAAGCTACTTTTGGTGTGATTGTGTTGGGGTTGTGTTGGAAGTAAAATCTGGTCCAGTTCCAAGCCAGGAGAAAGACGCTGGAAAATGAACTGAAGGCAGGCTGCAGTTTTTTTGGAAAGGAAGTCTCCATTTATTTGGTTAGCCAGAAACTACAGTGACAGCAGCATGTTTCTGAGATGGCTGACAAAATGGGGTTGAAAATAGGTGGGCTTTTATACATTCTTTGGGGCTTTGTGATTGAGATGCCTGTTCCTGTGCAATAATATGTCCTTCAATATTTTAATAGCTGTTGCCCGATACCTATGGGGTCATGGCTGCCTCTACAGGCAAAGGGAAAAATGCAAATCCAAGGGGTTTTGTTTGTCTGAGCTAATCTTGTCAGTTTGGTTCCTTGCCCTTTGAGTTGCTTGCTTATTCATAATTTCTGGCTGCTTATTCATAATTTCTTATGAATAGAGGGGCCCAGCTTTCTGAATGGATACAAAATACCCATTCCTAAAGACTAGCCTCTTCAGGCTTCTGCTTGAGGCTGTTTTCCAATAGCAAGAAGACTGGGACTGCTTTCTGCCCTTAAGATATTCCTCCTCTTCTTCTTTAGGGGAAATATTCTATTCTGCCTCTTTTTAATATTAAAAATAAGGAATATTTTATTCGGGGGGGGGGGCGCTTTCCTACAGTTTCAAAGGAGACAAATACAGTTCCTAGACCTGTCAGTGTATATGTGCAGTAGAGTCTCAGTGGTGATGGTGATACTGCTGTTCAGAGGAAGCTTTGAGATAGCTTAGTACTGTAGATACATTGTTCAGGGAAGATATTGTAACTGCTTCTGTTATTATTACTTTTGAATTTCAAATGCCTCCAAACTGCATTTGTTTTCTGTGAGACAAATAAATTTAAAAAATTGTAACCCAGCATAGAAAAAGCAAGCTGTGGACTTTTCTGGAGTAGGTATACATAAGGCAAAGGAAGAAATAAACACTTATTAAATTTCTTTAGCATATGTCTCACATAATGCCACCAGGAAGAAGGGAGCTTCCTTCCTTCCTTCCTTCCTTCCTTCCTTCCTTCCTTCCTTCCTTCCTTCCTTCCTTCCTTCCTTCCTTTCCTCCCTACCTCTTTCTCTCTTCCTTTCCCTTTTTTTGTCTTTGGTGAAAGTTAAAGGTCATGATGGGAAAAGAAACTCTAAAGGCAAAGTCACTCCCAGGCTAACTGTCTAACTATTAAAACAATTTACAGCAGAGCCTAAAAACTATTAAGGACCATTTTGGAGTTGACACATGGGATATTTAGACTGCATTTAGAAAGAAGGGAAACAATGCTTAGAAAGGAGCACAACTATATCCACAAGAGAAAAACAACATCTCTGAATTTTCCCTGAAATTGTTTGTCATGACAGTGCTTCAGGAGACATTTGGCATCATTGTTTTTTTTCCTTTTCAAAAAAGGAGGTGAGACATTCTTAAGATATCATTTTATTTACTTACAGATTATCTACAGAACTGATTAGACTGGAAAGATTTATAAATATGGTCAAAGAAATAAATATTTACTTGGGAAGGGAATAAGGAGCAATATTGTTTCATATTTACTAGAGGATCTTAGTTGGCTAAGTATAATTTCCTATTTTCCATTAGTTGTCCAAAACCTTTTGAATACTTGTCACTTGCATTCCAATTTACCTCAGTATTTACATAATTCTTAGTATTGAATTAATTTTTCACTTTTGGCATCCTTATCCTTCCCCCTATTCCACTTTTCATACTGCCTGTTAGGGCAGGGAAGTCTCTACATAAAATTTTGTTAAAGATGTAAATCCTACTTGGGATGACACAAAACCATGGGTTCTTTTAATATTATTTTGTTGTAGAACTGGTAGTGGCTGGGTTTCTGCCTAATGTTAAGTCATATATTGTGGTTTAAACACCACAATAGTATAGATTTACATACCCCATAAAATTATTGTGATGGATTAATATAGTGCAGTGTGTAAACCAGCTGCTGGGTTTTACAAAATTTGGATTACTTTCATCTTCTAAACTAGTGCTGAAGTCGATTAACTTTCTATGTCATTACTTGCCAGTTAGTACATATGCTAATCATATATTCAGGGATATGCCACTTCTATGAGAATGATTTGTAATTTTATTTAATTATTCCTTACTCTGATTGTTACCTAAAATATTGGGTTTTTTATTCCTCTCTCTTAGTTTTGTAACTGGGAACAAAATGAACCATTTCATATCGTAAGAGCTTTTCCAGACAATTAATTCCTTTCTACTCTGTACATCTAAGAACTTTAGATGCAGAAGAAAAATAGAAAAATTACAGACACCCCTGATTCAAAAGGCATTCAAGGGTATTCATCATTTCCTGGTGATTTTATAGCAACAATGAAAGTGATATACTTTCATTTGTTTTTCAGTTGAGGGCCAAATATGGAAGTAAAGATGAGCAGCTTCTTAATCAAAGTTCAAATAGCGGTCAGAAGAGCTAATTGCCATACTGTTTTCCATATTCCCAAGGTGCACTAATGTTGCATGCCATATCAAAACTAATAAAAATGAACCATATGCTTCCTCCAACTAGATCTGAAATAAAGGGCATCGTCAATGAAAAATATTCTTGGAATCTCATTTCATTTCTAAATTCCTTTTGTTAGTTTCTCATGAAAATTTATTTCTTTTCTGTAGACATACTTTTTGAAACTTGTCTAGGATTGTTTTATGTTATGCCTATATGCCTATGTTCACAAAGACCTTCCTTCTGTTTCAAAAAATTAGTAAAAATATATTCAGAATAATGCTTTCATTTGGATTCATTAACTTTGTGGACTTCCATCATCGAAAAAATGAGATCAGCATTAATGTATAAGAAAAGATTACCTCTTTAGAGCCTGCTTATATGTGCTTGAATAGTTATTATGTCATTTATTAGCGGGGTCTTTATAAGAGTTGCACATACTCTACGTGCCACAGAAGGCAAAATTGGTACAAATAACCTATTATATCAGGCAGCTGGATGTTTTAGAACTGTGTTTTTAAAACTCTGAAAAGTTGCTGGAAATAAATGAAAGCAATTTTAAGAAAGAATTTCTGAAGTCCTGAAAGCATGATTATCAATTCAGCAACAATGTATAAAGGAAAATAATGTGTTTATAGAACAACTAGCAATTCTGGGGAAGAAAAAGGAAAGCTATCTAACTTTTGACTATATTCATGCCAGAAAAACTACGGAGACAAAGGAGAAGCTCTGCTTTTTACCACTCAACCCTGGGATTTTACTGGAAACCTTCACATTGTTTTTAGTGGGGAAAATCATCAAGACGTACATATATTTGTTGGAGATTAATTGGCCCCCTCATGGCACATTTCTTCCCAGACTGGTATCAATAAAGGGCTACTGTCTCACATATCTCAGAAGGCAGGTTCAGAAATCAGATACTTACATGAATTCAATTTTGCAGCTACTATGGTTTTGGCTGAATAGAGACAAAAAAAAAAAAAAGAACCAGGGAAATTATTGAAGCATGGGAAATGGGCCCCTGGTCAATCAACAGGAGTGCTGATTTACGATCAGCTTACCAGGTGCTTAGGAGCCAAGAGCAAGGCAGCACAAGGAAACAACCAACAATTTAAAAAACGGCCACCAACACCTCTATTAACAATTAAAAGCCACACACATCCTGGCATCACATAAATACTATGTATAGAACATCTCAGTGCACACATCCTGAAGAGAGAAAAGTTCCCTACGGATGGGCTCCAGCTACTTAGATGACATGTTGTTGTTGATGATGATGATGATGATGATGATCTCCATTCAGTTGAGACTGATTCTTGGTGATTCTATGGGCTGAATCACTCTACATCTTCCAATCTTGCACTACTTCTTTGAGTTTTCCTTTGCTCTGCTTGGTGTAAGCTTTGGTAGTGTCTAGCCATCATGTTCTTTGGCATGCTGGTTTCCTTTTTCTGCTCACTCTTGCAAGCATAATTGCTTTCTCCAGATACAGGATTTAAAGTATACTCCTTCTCCAGAAGGAAGAAGAAATGTGGGTGTGGGTGTGCATGTGTGTGTGTGTGAGAGAGAGAGAGAGAGAGAGGGTTGTTATGTTGTTATTTTCATCTGCCTGTCACCTGAATTTAGGCAGTTTAGATCTGTTATTCCTAAATGTAACCTTCTGGAAAGCCCTTACAACAGGGGGTGTCAAACTCGTGATGTCATGTTGTCATCATGTGACATATTGCGATTTTTCCCCCCTTTGCTAAAATGGGGTGGGCGTGGTCAGTACATGATGCATCTGCCCACAGGCCACGAGTTTGAAAACATAATAGTTTTCACCAGCCTTGGGGTTCCCAGGAAGAGCCTGCAAGGTAGCTGTATGAGAGTGTTTGTTCTCTCACTTTTTTGGGTTTTATCTGTTCATTGTATCTCTTTATTTTATCTGCTTAATTCATTTTTCATTGTTTTTGGATGGCTTATGAAGTTTTTAACTATTGTTTCCCAGAGTCATATGTTTGTGAGATTGGCAACTACTGTATATAACTATGCCAAATAGATAGATTTGTTGTGATGGTATTGCAAATTATTGAATTGCATAAGTCATCTTACATTTTCCTTTTTCAAAAGGCTAACTGAAACATTGAAGTTAGTAAATTGATTCCTTGGAGCTCTGTATTTAAATTTGCACCTTTTGATATATTGAATAATTCTCCTGTTGAGCTTGTTTTATTTTTGCAAAGAAAATAAGCTTTGGAACCAGACAGGAACAAAAGGTTAGAGTTCTTCCCATCATTTCCAATCAAGGTTTGCACCTACACCTGCTATTTACTTTTTAAAATAGATTCATGCAAACTCTTGAAATTGCTTAGATCAAGCTTAGTCAAGCTTATCAAGCTAGCCCTCCAAGAGAGAAAACATCCCTGCTAATTCTATGTACTGTGTAATTTTATTTTTATTTTCAAGTGGGAAGATCAACTTGAATGAGCTGTTTGCTTACACTGACTGAAAGTAGAACAGTGGAAATAATTAATGTAGATGTTAATATT
The DNA here is from genome assembly GCF_049901715.1 of Pseudonaja textilis. Taxonomy (NCBI): domain Eukaryota; kingdom Metazoa; phylum Chordata; class Lepidosauria; order Squamata; family Elapidae; genus Pseudonaja; species Pseudonaja textilis. The sequence goes on from NC_141990.1 coordinate 120,557,997, forward strand.
GATAGATGCTTTCAAAATAAAATATGCATTTTGTGTTTTAAAATTTTCAGGAATTTGATATAGTGTATTAAAGGGGATAAATCAAAATTGTTTCAACTGTATGATCTATTGCTTATCATATTATCTACTGAAGAACTGATGCGTCATACCAAATCTTTTAGCATTCAGATGAATCCAAAGAAAGAGAAAACCTATCTGTTTAATTACAATTCTAGGTCATTTGAGACTTGTGAGACAACTGATGTCAAACTTGATGCTCAAACTCATGAGATGCCTTGTTTTCTGTCGTCTCCTCATGAAGAGCTTTTGACACAAAAACTAAAATACCACAATTGCATAAAATATAGGAATTGCTGGTTTGAAACTCAGCAGAAATTGTTAAAAAGTACTTTATTTAATAACCTAAATTTCCTGTTTTTCCTGTGCTTTTCATTTTACTATGTGCATCATTTCATTATTTCCCCCCATGTTCTTGAAGTAGAAGGGTTTTATTCTCTTCTGCTTCAGGGTTCTAGAAAATCAATGAAAAAATGAAACATAGAATTAAGAAAAGAAAAAGGATAAGGAAAATTAGGAAGCTCGGGGAAAGAAATATAATGTAAAGGAAAAATGGGGTAATACTTACTAAAATGAATGTTTAAAACATGGTTGTGAACAACCATGACCTTATGGTACCATCTTGGAGTTGATCTGACCTCTGATTCATTACAGGATAAACAAAACTTCAGGTTTTTGCATTGCTCTGGATCATTTTGTTGTTTTGCTTTCCTATGATGACTGGGTGCAGTCTGACAAAGATGACTAAAAACCAGCAGGTTTGTGGCTTTTCATCATGTCTTAATAAAAAAAGCAAGTGAACAAATGAAATTCCTCACTTGGCAAATAGATTTATAAGTGAGATAACTGATGATGAGGAAAAGTGGAAAGAGAAGTGAGAAGGTTGCATCTCTTTAAAAGTGTGAGGTAATCAAATGTTTAGAAGGCTGGTTGCCTTAAGTAGGTACCATCAGAGACTGAAATATGAGACACATCAAGAAGTCCTGCAAGTTCTACCTCATCTTTCTCTGTGTAAATAAATGGCTTTGATTTGTAGGAACCTACAAAACTAGGCTGGACAACTCTAAGAAAACATCCTTGTCAAAATCTCTGAAGAATTTCTGCTTGTTGGTTGAGATAATGTAGGTTGATCAATGATCTTATTAAATATGAAGAGTCTTCTTATGTTCTGAATCTACAGTTTCTTCTCCATGTCATTGGCAAAAAAGGAAATTCTTTGCATATGATGGCATGAGATTAAAAAGATATAGGCAAGTTAGATAACTTGTGCCTCTGAGTGGTTTAGGGCTACAATTTATTTATTTGTTACATAGATTTATATGACTGCCCAACTCACACACGGTGATTCCTGGGGGCATACAATAGTTGCAGTTCTCTGCAACAGAGAACAAGATTATAGGAATTCATCATGTCCTGTTATACTAAGGTATTTTTAGGATACACAGTCGATATAACATTCTACCCTGGTTCCTCACACATCAGGGATCTATATATCAAATAATGGGGAGCAAAGAGAGCTTGATGTCCATGCAACAGGTTTTTGCTAATAAATTTGTGACTGTTTCTAGCTCACTTCTACTTCAGTTTGATCACTATTCCCATTTCTTGTTCCTGTTGCTAGCACCAAGACTGACAACAATTTAATTAATTTGAAGTAAATGAACAAAGTTAAACAGACAGGTGGACAAACAGGAATAACTACCATTGAATCCCTGTATTTTATAGGCTGTGATTTGCATTCTGAGTAATGTTTTTGTACGCCTTGGCCCCCAGAGGAACATTTAAGCTTCTAAAAGTTAATAAATTTTATTGCTTGTTTAAACAGCACCCTTGCCATTATGAGACCTGCTCTTGTAAACTACTAAGGAAATCCATTAAAGAAAATCCATTCAAGTGCAGATTGTAAAGAATCTCTAAGTTTCCCTTGAACTAAACACCACTGTTTTATTCTCTTTAGAGTCTTCATTCTTAAGTAGGTGATCGCTAAATGCTTTCCCCCCCATTTGCATCTATAAACTAAAACAGATGTTAAAATTTATCCTACTTATAAGATACACTATCTTATGTATAAAATAAGCTCAGACTTGCTTGCTTATTTACTTAATATAAAGCCAATAAAAGATCACTACCAAATCATCCATCCTCAACAACAAAACTACAAGAAAACATCACACCAATAAAAGAAGCTGAAAAAAGTAAATTTAGGTGTATGAGTTTGTTTCAGATTCTTTAAATATTTTGCAGAAAAACACAGGATAGACAACTCAGAATTTCTCAAAGGGAGGGAGAAATACCCAGGTTCTCAAAGGCAAGAGTGCACTTTAGCAGGAACTGTGGTATACCTACACTAGAACTACAACTGCTAAGAAAAAAAGTCATGTGAGAGGAGCTCGATCATGAAGCCTTCCCTTGGGATTTATCTGAAGTGAGAGGTAGATTTTCCAGATCCCAGCTGTAAAATTCTGGGCAACCATTAGGTGGCATTTAATGGTCTTCCAGATTTTTTGCACTTCAAATCAGGCATAGCTCCTTATAAGAATTGTACACAACTGCAGAGTTAATTACACAGAGAAAGATGGGATTCATTGTATGCATTCCATACAATTTTAACTGAATCAATGCAATGATTCCACAGTCTACTCAAGAGGATATACCAGAAGGATTTTGTTTTGTTTTTCCTTTGAAAGCATTCTTTCCATCAATTTTTCTTCATCTGGATGAATGAGAACTGGTAGAAAAATGTAGATTATCTTAAATAGCATCTTAAAAGTGAGTAAGAAGAGTTGCATCTCTAGAGATCTCTTTCTGAAATTTGAAGATTAATGAAGGTTTCTCACAAGCTAAATTCTCTGGACAAGTCTTTGAACTCTTAGGTTTCCTCTTTCCACTATGTATTCAAAATGGATAGTGATATATAAACACTGCTCAAAAAAAAAATAAAGGGAACACTTAAACACCATGTAACTCCAAGTCAATCACACTTCTGTGAAATCAAACTGACCACTTAGGTAACAACACTGACTGACAATCAATTTCACATGCTGTTGTGCAAATGGAATAGACAACAGGTGGAAAGCATAGGCAGTTAGCAAGACATCCCCAATAAAGGAGTGGTTCTTCAGGTGGTCACCACAGACCACTTCTCAGTTCCTATGCTTTCTGGCTGATGGTTTGGTCACGTTTGAATGCTGGTGGTGCTTTCACTCTAGTGGTAGCATGAGACAGAGTCTACAACCCACAGAAGTGGCTCAGGTAGTGCAGCTCATCCAGGATGGCAAATCAATGCAAGCTGTGGCAAGAAGATTTACTGTGTCTGTCAGCGTAGTGTCCAGAACATGGAGGCGCTCCCCTGCTGCATCAGGAGACGTGGAGGAGGCCGTAGGAGGGCAACAACCCAGGATCAGGACCTCTACCTCCGCCTTTGTGCAAGGAGGGACAGGAGGAGCACTGTCAGAGCCCTGCAAAATGACCTCCAGTGGGCCACAAATGTGCATGTGGCTGCTGAAATGGTCAGAAACAGACTCCATGAAGGTGGTATGAAGGCCCGACATCCACAGGTGGGGGTTGGGCTTACAGCCCAACACCATGCAGGACATTTGGCATTTGCCAGAGAACACCAAGACTGGCAAATTTGCCACTGGTGCCCTGTGCTCTTCACAGATGAAAGTACAGATGAAAGCAGGTTCACACTGAGCACATGTGACAGACGTGACAGGGTCTGGAGACACCATGGAGAACGTACTGCCTGCAACATCCTCCAGCATGACTGGTTTGGCAGTGGGTCAGTAATGGTGTGGGGTGGCATTTCTTTAGGGGGCCGCACAGCCCTCCATGTGCTCTCCAGAGGTAGCCTGACTGCCATTAGGTACCGAGATGAAATCCTCAGACCCCTTGTGAGACCATATGCTGGTGCGGTTGGCCCTGGGTTCCTCCTAATGAAAGACAATGCTAGACCTCATGTGGAGTGTGTTGGCAGTTTCTGCAATATGAAGGCATTGATGCTATGGACTGGCCCGCCCATTCCCCAGATCTGAATCCAATTGAGCACATCTGGGAATCATGTCTCGCTCCATCCACCAATGCCACGTTGCACCACAAACTGTCCAGGAGTTGGGGGATGCTTTAGCCCAGGTGTGGGAAGAGATCCCTCAGGACACCATCCGCCACCTCATCAGGAGCATGCCCAGGCGTTGTAGGGAGGTCGTACAGGCACATGGAGGCTACACACACTACTGAGCCTCATTTTGACTTGTTTTAAGGACATTACATCGAAGTTGGATCAGCCCGTAGTGTTTTTTTTCACTTTAATTTTGAGTGTAACTCCAAATCCAGACCTCCATGGGTTGCTAAATTTGATTTCCATTGATAATTTTTGTGTGTTTTTTTTGTCAGCACATTCAACTATTTAATGAACAAAGTATTTAATAAGAATATTTCATTCATTCAGATCTAGGATGTCTTATTTTTGTGTTCCCGTTATTTTTTTGAGCAGTGTGTGTGTGTGTTTTGCAGATACATGTTCTGACCCAAACCCTTTTCCAATAAAATAAACACGAACCAAAGGGAACAGAAACCTTTTAATGATTCTTATGAATCCCTGGTTAAAAGACTACTGCAAACTAATTAACTTTGATAAGCACAAGCCTCGCCAAAAGTGTGCGAGGCTACCAAGAATAACAGATAAGAAATAGTTTACAACACAAGAGTCTTCAAATACCAACTTAAGATACTGCAATGTCCACACGGCTGGAGTTTCAAAACTTTTTTGCTTCCTACAAAGAATGTCCGATCCACAGCTGGCTTTTATCTTCTTGAAGGAGGGGCCATTACCTTGCAGCCTTAATCCTGAGTCACCCGTGCTGCTGCAGCTGCTCTTTCCTGCAAGCAGGCCTGCACGCATGCACACTTGGCACAGGCTCCTCGGGAACCTCATCATCACTGCTACCAGCCCCCACAATCTCTGAAGGCAGCAGTCCAGTCCCTAATGGTCCTGGTCCCTCATCTGAGTCCTCACTCGCCTCAGCCATTCGCACCAGCTTCCAGCTAACCACAGCAGTACATATGTATGTATATAGCATGTGCATATGTTTGTTATGTATGTGTTTAGGTAGATATACACTTTCTCTTGAGAGCAGGCGACAGAATTTCATTTTAATGTGGGTTTCCTTTTTAAAATAGGTTCTCAAAGAGTTCTCATAGGAAAACTACCCTATTAGGATACATTTTAGGATTTTATAGCTAAAAAGAATGCTCCTGCCTGCACTGATAAGACCACTGAGGGACTTCAAAATTGACATATTGTCCTACAGTGGTGGAGTTACACACATATTATAAGTTCTGTCCATGCCATTTCCTAGTTTCCCTGCAGAATGCTCCATAGACAAAGATGTTCTTCTACCTGGGGAAAAAAGAGGTACAGCTTTCTCATATGTGGTATGGGAATATTGCCTTCTATACCTTTTTTTATATCTGACATATTCTAGGAACCACTGCAGTGCCATTGGGAGGGGAAAATAGCTGTCATCCATATCTATTAATGCCCCCCCCCCAATTTCCCTATATCAGTATCTGATCATCAGGTTACAGTCCTGATTCACAATCTCCCAGTGGACAACCCTTTATAACTGAAAAGTTGTTGCTTTAAGGCAGGTCTGTAAAACTCCCAGCCCTAAGCCAGATGCGTCACATGCTGGCCACGCCCACACCTGGTTTAGTGAGGGGGAAAAAAGTCCCGATATGTCATGTGACACTGCCGTGACAACGTGCATTTGACACCCCTGCTTCATGGATTTATGTATAGATAAGAGATGGGATATTGGATGAAGAGATATTTGATTGTAACATCATAGGTGGTAAAAAGCCACTAAATTTGCTAATGAAGTTTGGAAATTACACACGCATATATACATATATAATTTCTTTATTATGTTCACTCATTTCTTTATTTTTTCTTCTTGTTTTCCTGCACTTTTTTATAATTTTTTCCTATTCTCTTTCTCTCATATATATGAGGATTACTTCTTTATAAAGAGGACAAGTATTGTAATAAAAAAACCTTGGAAGCCAAGTTTCAAATGTTTAATTGATAAAGCTAGTACAGCTGTTTTGACAATCATTAGCCTAATGTTGTATTCTTTGTAAACATAATGAAGTTATCTTCCTTGTTAACTAAGCAAGGAAGTCTCAGTTGCAATCAGTTTTTATAATTTAACACAATAGTGAAGAGCTAGGTGTAATGATATGCTAGAAAAAGCCAGGTGCCGTAATTCCATGTAATATGACTTCCATGACACTAATTCTTTGTTGATCATTAATGAAACTTTCTAACAAAAGCTGTTCTGCTTATTGAATACAAAATGAGGGTGCTATTTCAGTGACTTTTTCTCATTTTGAATATTATATGCCGATGCTTCAACATACTGCCTTGTTCTGTCTTCTGAATGTTTCATGAGCTATATCTAGTTTTTAAAAATTAGCTGGTGACTTCAATATTGCTAAGAAGAAAATGGAAGATAGCACACTCTGAAATTTTACTTAGAAAGGACAACTCATTATCTTCTTCATCATCCTTATCAACCATCAGATTTTTTTTAATAAAATATTGCTGTGTTTAATATAGAATGACATCAAAAGTATATGCAAGGAACATCTCCATGCATGTTTTAATGTTAAGAAGCTCTTCAATTCAGGTTTAATTCCTTCAAGCATTTTCTTGCTTATGTATGTGACTGTGTAACTTATTCTTTCAACTTTGCATCCCATGGCTGTAACAATGCTCCTGTATAGATAGATGGTGTAGTCAGGGGTGGGATTCTACAGGTTCGCACCTATTCGGTAGAACCAGTTGTTAACATTCTAAGCAGTTTGGAGAACCAGTTGTTAGAATAAATTACTGGCCTAATCCTGTAAGGAAGGCAGGAAGGAAACATTCTGGTGTTGCTTACAGAAACAGCCTCTCCATTAACCCTTATTACATTCTTAGCAGGACTAGACTTCCTGTCTCAGGAACTTCTCTGGAGTTTTTTCCCCTCCTTTGCTAGTACTTTGCTTGTGTGGAGTGACCATTCAAAGTTACAATGGCATTGAAAAAAGTGACTTATGACCGATTTTCACACTTATGACTGTTGCAGCATCCCCACAGTCATGAGAGGCCAGGCGAGGAGGTGCATGCCTCGATGTGAGTGATGTTGAGTTGGCCACTCCCAGCCAGTTACATGACCACCAAGCCACACCCACCAACTAAGCCATGTCCACAGAACCAGTTGTTAAAAAAATTGAATCCCACCCCTGGGTGTAGTGTATAGATGCTGACAACACCATGTATTATCTATTCACTTGGCAACCTTGTCTGAACTTGTTTGAAATACTCTGCTTCCAACGTTTAAAAGCCTGAATAGTAATTCCCTTCCCTTTTTATTATTGCAAATTATGTGAGTTGAGTAAATAGTCTCCTTAGTAATTCATGAGGGAAGTCTGTTTCCTCCAACCTTTCTGTGATCAAAAATGCCTGCTCTTTGTTCTTCTGCCTATTTCAGTCTTGTGAATACACAAAGAAATCTTCTCATTTTCCTGGCAGGGATAAAATCACCTTCTATACTTCTTCCTTGCAAGTACATTGTCTGAGCTGCATGTAAGAAATGCTTCTTGTGTTGTGTCTTTGCATTTGAGCACTCTTCTCTGATCCCCAGTCTGTTTGGATACACTTTTCAAATAATGTTCTGATGTCCTTTCATAAAAAGGATAATTATTGCAATAGTTACTGTTCAGTAAGAAGCAGTTTATGTTTAAAAAGGCATTGAGAAACCTTTTGTAATTAATGACTGCCTTAAGATCAAGAACCATAGTGTATAGGACCCATGCCACCGACATCCACAGGAATAGGGATGTGTGTGTGTGTGTGTGTGTGTGTGTGTGTGTGTGTGAGCTTTGAGGAGAAATTTAGATGACTTTCTTTGTTTTTATTTTTTTGTTTAACTAAAACCTCCTTTGGTTTTTCTTTTTTCCTACTTCAAAATGATGGAGAACCATGCTGCTGCTTTCAGTAATTCTAGCCAGAAGGGACTCCAGGAACTGCAAAGATAAACCTTGAGGGCTTCAGGAGATCGTGTGTCCTTGGGCCCAGCTATTCTTGTCTTAACTTATATATACTTTGCATAGACTAGATCTCCAGCATACACAAAAGGTTTTTTTTAAATAGCAGGCATTGAGTGATTGATTATATGCTATCAAGTCATTACTGTTTTAGTGACCATATACTGCAGATCAATGGTGGCATTCATTTTTTTTTACTACTGGTTCTGTGGGCGTGGCTTGGTGGGTGTTTCAGGGGAAGAATAACTGTAAAATCTCCAGTCAGAGGTGGTATTTGCCAATTCTCCGAACTACCTGCTCTCCTACCCTGGTCAGAACCTGCTGAATATCACTTCTACTGCAGATTATCTTCATCACAATCTGTCCCTATCTTGATCTTTCAGATAATAGCAGGCATACAATAGGGTGTTTTTTTCCCATTATAATAGGTATACTATCCACTATTCTTGTACTTGGATCTCAAAAATTGGTGTGTGTGTGTGTGTGTGTGTGTGTGTGTAGGTAATGTTCCACAATACTGGTGGAAATGACCTCAAGGAGCCATCTAGATATGGCATTTCAGAGCTTTTAGGTGGAATGTGGAAATAAAAAATAATGAAAAACTTGAATTAAGTTATGAAGTCTAAGTGCAGCCTGCAAGCCTTATCTGAGCCATAAGTACTTATCTCTACCATAGTTTATAAAATAAAACCTTTCCCCTTCTCTATTTTGGGCAATGGACAAAAGCAAAGTAGAGCAGCAACTGCCATATTTGTCTGCGTTGTTCATTTCCCCCTCAAAGGATCTCCTTACCATTTTTTTTTTCACACTTAAAGCAGAGATGGCTAATGGATACAGCCATTGCTCATTTATTTCCATTGTCAGGTGGAAATCAGCTTCTTTCATCTAATATTTTTCAGAGGTCAACAGTCAACACTGAAAAGTTTGAGATAAATAAATCCTTGGAATGACAAAAGAAAAATTGGGATGTGTAGCACTGAGGTGAAAAGGGAAAATAAGAAAGTAGTCTTTAAAAATCAAGATCAGGGAAATCCCTCTGAATCTATCATTTATGACAGGAAGGGCAAACTAAATATTTCATGAGAAATGTATGTTTTTTCTCCTGACACACTTATTTTGATTGACATACACTGTTAATTCTGAACAGAAACATTAGTGTCTGTCTTCGAAATTGTATCGTCCTCTACTTTTTAAAAAATTGCATCAAGGATCAAAAATATATTTTGTTATTTTTTCCTGTTGTTTGCTTTTTCTATTTTCACCTTGTAGTGATCAAGGACATAAAAATGCTTTATTTGGCATGCTTTTTAAGTGTGCACAAATTAACCTTGATATACTTCGAACCATTGATTGAGAATGAAAATTAATCCAGTTTGGACATCCAACACAAGTATTCAGTCAGATCGATGCAATTTGGATTTCCAAATCAATTTGATAAAAAAATTTCTTTAAATGCACAGACACATTCAACATAAATAAAATATTTGGCAATTTTATTCAAATTTCTGATCTGGGTTGGAATGTCAATTCAGTTTGAAGACAAATCCTCTTTGAATCAAATATCTCAATCAAAGCTTCTCCCAGCGCTAATTTTAAAAATGTGTCCATAGGAGAGGAAAAGTGATATATCCTAATTTTAAAGTATTATAGCAATTGCCTCTAAAATAACCATAAGTGGAAAAGTAACTCTTGGTTCTTATTGTACTTTGTAGTTAATTTACTATTAAGAATCTGTTCCTGCCAGCTTGTTCGTTCTTGCTTTTTTTAGTGCTATTTCCATGAACGTTGTTAATGAATGGGGCAGAACTAAATGCTATCCCATGTATAGATATTATTGTATATGGCCAGAAAACCAGAATGAGCAGTCCAATTATACAAATATTTAGCTGGAGGTAAATCACATTGGACCTACTGAAATGTAATAACACTATGAGAGTGTCTGTTTGTGTGTGTGTGTCAGAGAAAGAGAGAGGGAGGGAGGGAGGAAGGGAGAGAGAGAAAGAGAGAGAGAGAGAGAGAGAGAGAGAGAGAGAGAGAACTCTTATGAAAGTTGACATCAGCTAATTTCAATTTGGTGCAAACTCTTTATTAAGGGTAAAACCTGGTGAGATCTAGAAGAAGGGCCTTCTCTGTGGTGGCTCCGTCTCTCTAGAACATCATTTCCCCCAGAGATTAGAATGGCCACCTCATTAATACAATTCCGAAAGGCACTGAAGACCTGGTTTTGCCAGCAGGCCTAGGGAACCCAGAGAGAGATGGAACCCATCAAATGGCTAGTGTGATCCGCTCTCGTCAGGGGTGGGAGTTGGGTTTTGTTTTGTTTTGTTTTTGTTTTTTGTTTTCCCAAATTTTGTTCTATTGTACTTTACTAATTTATTTGATTCTTTTTGTTAGCTCTTATTGTTTTTATTTTTTCTTTTACATTGTGTAAGCTGCCTCGAGTTGCCATGGGTGAATAGGCAGCAATATAAATCAAATAAACAAACAAACAAACAAATAAATAAATAATTCTGGCATTTCAGCTAAGATTGGCTATAAGGAGGACTTCTAACCAGGGGTGGGATTCAAATTTTTTAACAACCGGTTCTGTGGGTGTGGCTTAGTTGGTGGGCATGGTCATGTGATCGGATGTATGTGGCTTGGAGGTCATGTTATTGGCTAACTCAATATCACTTACATTGAGGCACGCATCTCTTTGCCTGGCCTCTCATGACTGTGGGGATGCTGCAACAGTCGTAAGTGTGAAATATGGTCACTATTGTCAGTGCTATTGTAACTTTGAGTGGTCACTCCACACAAGTAAAATTCCAGCAAAAGAGGGGGGAAAAACTCTAGAGAATTTCCTGAGACAGGAAGTCTAGTCCTGCCATAATAAGGGTTAACGGAGAGGCAGTTTCTGTAAGCAACACCAGAATGTTTCCTTCCTGCCTTCCTTACAGGATTAGGCCAGTAATTTCTTCTAACAACCGGTTCTCTGAACTGCTTAGAATGTTAACAACCAGTTCTAGTGACTAGGTGCAAACTGGTAGAAATCCACTCCTGCTTCTAACATATACCACCAAAGACAGTTCTGCACACTGTGCAATGAAGACTAGAGTCCTTAGCAAGGAACTAAAAAAAAAAACCTCAAAAACCCTAATAAAGGATTGTGATATATGGCAGAATTGTCTAAGTGAGGAACAAAAACATTGATCATAACCAAAATTATATTAGACTCTTTATCAAACAGAATTAAGAAGCAATTGTTTGTGTCAACTATAACTTGGATTTGCACATATCCTATGCCAATACATTATGATACCCTAGGTTCTTGGGAAGAACTTGATGCATATGAAGGCCAGCTAAAGAGCTGGCAGCTACCACCACCACCACCACCACCATCTTCATCACCACCATATATTTATATATACTCATTTTTTACTCATTTTCTCAATAGTCCATAGCACTATAATGGTTAGGAAATATTGCCATCTCTGTGAGAAAACCAGGGCTAAAGTAGGTTGATTCACAACTACAGTATTATTTTCCTTGCTTGAGAAACCCTTATGGGCTCTATTGAAAATAGTTCTGGATGTCAGCAGAGTTGATTGTTCTATAGCATGCCACATTAGAAGACATTTCGACTTTCTGAGGAAAAACAACAATAACTCTCAGCAAGTCATGCAGCATGAACTTGTCCAAAGGAATAAAACAAAGGTTCTTTGAAAGTCTCAGTTCATTGTGTAGAAGTAAAGGGTTTGCATTATACCTGCACAGCATCATGTCCAGAAACCGAATGACTGAGATTCATTATAAAATCTTGTTGCAGTTGAGTGGAAAAGGCTCCTGGTTTTCTCTGCTATAAAACAAGAGACTGTTTTGAAAGCAAATCAAAGAATTAGGGTACCCAGGAAAGTCAAGAAAAATGGGACGTATTCCACCATTATTTGAATGGTGCTATGGAGTCCCAATAACCAGGATTATTTTCAGTTGTTTTTTCTTATTAGAAGTTCTGTGATGTTTTTTTTCCATGCCCATTTGAGAATTCTGTAGTGAATGTGGATCTGTTTAGACATGAAAATACTGCCATAACCTGCCATGACTTTTTAGGAATTGAGGGAATCTAGTAGCATTTTTGAGTTCCATGAAATGGGGAACAATAATCTGGAGTTTATTCCTATTCTGTGATTTCAAATTGCATGGTCATCTTATTTGTGTGTATACTATATATTACAGGATAGCTTTGGAGCTGATTCTGCTGAAAAGTATGTTGAAAGATATTTCAATTAATCCTCATTGACATTGCATATGACATCACATCCTGTTTCAACTTTATGTCTAATTTATTTATTTTATTTGCATACCACCATTATTATTTTACAAATAATTCAAGGTGGCAAACATATCCAACATACCTTCACCCTCCTATTTTGTCTATCACAATAATCCTGTGAGGTAGATTTGGCTCAGAAAGAGTTACTGGCACAAGGTCACCCAGTTGGCTTTCATGGCTAAAGTGGGACTAGAATTCATGGTCTCCCAGTTTGTAGCCTGCTGCCTTAACCACTAGACCAAACTAATCATTATTGACATCAATCTTTTTCAGAGAAAGTGAAAAAACATATCACACTGTAGCTATACTACTGTATTTCTAGAACTGCAGGAAACATTCTTCAACTTACTGTAATAGCAGCTGGTAGAGGATTTCAGCTGTGAATTGCTGTTTGGTAACTCATATGGGATTATCCTGTCTTTTAATTAAAATGTTCTCCTTCAGTGACTCTTCTATTTTTGAATGAATGGTGAAATATTTCAGTGTGAAATTCCTCTGGGAATTTCTCGCTACTTTTCAGAACATTTTCAAATCCCTTTGAAACCCCTCATCTGACCAGTAAGACTATAGGCCTGGCTTTGCTTTGTTATTTTGTCGCTCCAGATATATCAAGGCCAGTGTCTTAGAGCATCTCACTTGCAGGGTTTATTTCAACTGGTAACTCAAGCACAACACATGAAATTTGGTATATGTTTCTGATTTATTCTATTTCCTTCTGCTACGGTTCCTGTTAAAACATTATCCTCCAAAAAAGGAAAGGAAGCTTCCAATTTAGTATTTGATAAACTTCATTGCCTCTACTTGATTTTCCATTCTTATCACACTTGCTGGTTTTGGTTCCAGAAAGGATGTTCCCAGCTGTCAATATTTGTCAGCAATCAGACTGTGCAAAGAAAACTACATAGATTCTTCAGCTTGCATTAAAATAATCAGCAGCATCACTAGAAGTTGATACAGCATCACTCAAATCCTTTTGTGTACTCTTATGTTCATTCTTTCTATGCTGGCACTATTATCATAGCCTTTAGTTATCTCATGTCAGGTGTTATTATTCCTACATCTTCTACATTCCCACATTTCTCCTAACAGCTACTAAAATATCCATGTCAATAAATTATAGAAAATACATTCTGATACTGTTGTGGATCAAGGAAATGAGAGGCTTAGACCAGAGCATAGTTGGAACAAGCTTTATTCTAAGAATAAAGGGTCGTCGCGTCTGCTTGCTAACAGGCAGACTTGCCAGCGAACGACGACTGGCTCAACCCGACAGCTGGCTTTTATAGCCGACTGTCAAACGGAGCCAGCCAATGGGAGCTGCTGGTGCTCCCGCTTAAAGAACGGAGACATAACACCCCTTCCCCCTAGATGGGAACACGTATAGTCCTTGAGATACGCCGGTGGTCTGTGTTGGCGACCGGAGCGACGTAGCTCCGGAGAGTCACTGGGCGACAACAAGTCCGTGGAGCCCTGGCCAGAGTACGTAGGGGGGCGAGCTTGGCTCGGTGCAGGATCTGGGACCCGGTGAAAGTCTCTGCCTTCGGGCTGGGTTGGAGAACAGTCTCTGCCCGAATGGCGAGTGACTTCGCTGGGGAGAAGTGGTGGCGTCTCCGGCTGGCAGTCCCGGTCTACTGCCTGCTCCCTCTGCTCTGTTGGAGGCAGCTGGTCTCTCTGGAAACTCTCGACTGGACCTTGGTAGGGAACTTGAGAGCTGTCCGGTGGAGACGGATCTGGGTTGGTCAGGCTGATCCGTCGTCTCCGCAGCTGGTCCAGGTGCCTCCGCCATACTCGCCCGTCTTCTAGCTGGACCTGATAAGATCTCGGACCTGTGACAGCCACGACCTTCCCCGGCATCCACAGAGGATCCCCCGCGTAGTTCCGAGCAAATACTAGGTCCTGTAATGCGAAATCCCTGGCCAGACTGTCGGACCCCAAAGGGGTGTCTGGGCAGTAGTGGGGGTGTAGCCTGTCTAAAGTAGTCCTCAGGCGTCTCCCCATTAGCAGTTCGGCCGGGGATTTGTTCGTAACTGTGCACGGTGTGGTATGCTGGCTTAGGAGGAAACGAGACAGTTTAGAGTGCCAGTCCTCTTGGCCGAACCTGGCCAGTGCCTCCTTAGCCGATCTGACTGCCCTCTCGGCCAACCCGTTGCTAGAAGGGTGAAAGGGGGCCGTGAGGACGTGTCTGATGCCCAGATTGGTGACATACCTGCTAAATTCACTTGAAGTGAACTGGGGGCCATTGTCGGAGACCAGAGTGTCAGGAAGTCCATGAGTCACGAAAAAACGAGTCAGTGCTTTGGCAACTGCTTGCGTGGTGGTCGTTGGGAGTAATGCCACATCTATCCACTTAGAGTACGAGTCCACGACCACCAAGAAAGTCTTGCCATGCATTGGCCCAGCCAGGTCGATGTGAAGCCTTGACCACGGGGCATTGGCACTTTCCCACCTGGTGGGTGTGGCGGCTGGCGGGGCTGCCCTGGATTCCTGACAGGGTCGACACGAGCTTACCCACTTGGCAATCTGGTCGTCCATCCCTGGCCACCAGACGTAACTGCGAGCCAACGCCTTCATCCGTACGATGCCCAGATGGCCCTCGTGCAGCACCTTCAGGATGGGTGTGTGAAGGGTGGTTGGGATGACGACTCTGGTACCCCACAACAGGCATCCCTGCAGCTTGGAAAGCTCCTGCTGGCGAGTTTTAAATGGGGTGAGATCAACTGAATAGTTAGTTTCCGGCCACCCCCTCCCTACCCAGTCCAGAACCTGGGCGATTGTTTTGTCCGCTTTTGAATGAGCCGCGATGTCATCGGCAGTCACTGGCAGTTTGAGCTCATTGATCTCGAAAATAGCGTGCACGGGAGCTGGGTCCTTGACTGGGGCTGGTAAGGGGCAGCGGCTGAGGGCATCTGCATGGCTCAGATTCTTCCCGGGAGATAGACCAGTTTGTACGAGTAAGCCGCCAGGAACAAGGTCCATCTAGTCATCCTGGGGGACAATACCTGTGGGGTTTGCTTGTCCCCGGATAACAGACCTAGAAGTGGCTTGTGGTCTGTGACGAGTTCGAAATGGTGCCCGAATAGAAATTCGTGGAATTTTTTGACTGCTGCTACTGCAGCCAGGGCCTCCTTATCAATTTGGCCGTAATTACGCTCAGTCGCCGAGAGAGTTTGTGAAAAGAAGGCAATTGGTGCTTCGGAGCCATTGGGAAGTCTGTGGCTTAAGATAGCTCCTATCCCAAAAGGGGATGCGTCTGCAGCTAGAACCAAGGGGAGGCGTTGGTCAAATTGAATTAAGATGGCCTCAGAGGTGAGTAGAGATTTGACAGCTTTAAATGCATGGTTTTCCTTGTGTCCCCAATGCCATGGTGAGTTTTTATCTAAAAGCCTGTGCAGTGGTTCAGCGACTGAGGCTTTGTGTGGGAGAAACGAAGCATAGAAGTTCAATAACCCCAGGAAGGCTTGTAACTCGGTTTTGTTGGTAGGCGTGGGCGCCTCATGGATTGCCTTGACTTTAGATTCCACTGGGTGGATGCCTGAGGCATCTAGCCTGTATCCTAGAAAGTCCACCTGTCTAGTGGCGATGGCACACTTCTCCTGTTTTAGTTTGAGGCCATGCTGCCTGAACTTCTCTAATACTGCCCTGACTCTCTGGATGAGTTGGGGTCTGTCCCTGGCTGAGACCAAAATGTCATCGAAGTATGACAGGGAGGCCTTGGAGAATTCGCTCCATCAGCGATTGAAAAATACCTGGGGCTACACTTACGCCAAACTGGAGACGTTTACACCTGAATGCCCCTCTGTGTGTTACTATGGTCTGTAAGTCAGCCGTTTTATTATCAAAAGGGAACTGTTGGTACGCCTGTGACATGTCTAGTTTGGCGAAAATGGTGCCAGGTTCGAATGTGTGTAATAGGTGCTGAATAACTGGAACAGGGTATGCGCTAACCTGTAGATAACGGTTTATTGACGTCTTGTAATCAGCACAAATTCTCAAATTACCGTCTTTTTTAAGTGGGGTGACTATGGGGGTCTCCCACTTAGCGAAATCAGTGGGTTCAATCACCCCCTGTTTGAGGAGCTTGTCTAGTTCCGCGTCCAATTTTGGGCGGATGGCGAATGGTACTCTACGTGGTTTTAGGTGGATGGGAACTGCCTGAGGGTCTACTGAGAAGGAGATGGGCGTGCCATTATAACAGCCTAACTCGCTACTAAAAACGTCAGTGTAGTCTGAGAATAAGGAGTCAGTATCGGAAGTTGAGACAGCATGGATCCCCGTTACACTAAGGCCAAGAGAGGGGAACCAATCCAACCCCAAGAGACTAGGGAGGGCACCATTAACAACCACCAAAGGCAGATGGCCTTTAAAGGTTTTGAATTGGACTAGGAACTTGCCTTTCCCGAGGACGGGGATGTTCTTTCCTTGGTAGTCTCTCAGGGTGAGGTGGCACCTTTGTAGCTGCTTCCTTGTCAGTCTGGGCTGGATCTTCTTAAGTGTGTCCCAGGAGATAATTGAGAGCGCTGACCCCGTGTCCACCTCCATGCGGCAGGGTTTACCTTCTAAGGAGACAGAAAGTGTAATTTTATTGGGGGTATGAAACGTGTGGTTAGCGTGGTAGCAAGTATAGCAGTTCTCTACTTGCCTTTGGGAACCAGGAGAAGAAGGAGATTTTTGTGGAAGAATGCGCGCAGCTTGGCAAACCCTTGCGAGGTGACCTTTCTTGTGACAGTTGTGGCAGCTGGCATTTCTGAACCTGCAAGATGCCCGGGCATGGGAACCTCCACAGGTTAGGCACAAAAGGGTTTGTTTCGGGCCACTGTTGTTTCTCTGCCTGGTCCCTACCTGCGACTGTCTCGCCGGCTTGAGGCGATGAATGTCAGAGTATTCTGCAGGGCCATCTTCGCTCACCACTTCTTCAGAGTGTATGGAGGAAGTGCTGGGCTTGGGTGCGGTGCCCTGGATCTCAGCTACTGACTGGGCTGAGAGTTCAGCAGCTAAAGCTTCCTCAACGGCCTGGGGAAGGTTTAAATCTTTTCTGGCCAGCAGACGTCTTTGGAGCCTTAGATCTCTTACCCCACAGATGAGTTGATCGAGCAGCATGTCCTCCAGATAGTTCTTAAAGTCACAGTGAAGAGCTGCTGTCCTCAGGGCGGCCATGTATTGGTTGATGGATTCCCCCTCTGCTTGCTTCCTCATTCTGAATGCGAAGCGTCTAGCAATCTGGGGCGGTTTCGGTGAATAGTGGTTGGAAAGTGTTTCCAGCAGCTCAGACCATGGAACGTTCCTGATCTCTCGTGGTGCTAAAAGTGCTGTGGCAGTATCGTAGACTGCAGCCCCGCAGTAGCTGAGGAAGTAGGATTTCTTCCTCTGCTCCATAGCATCAGCCAATCCGATGGCATCGATAAAATGGTTGAAGCGATTCTTATACGAATCCCATTTTTCTTCATCGGGTGTGAATGGTGGGAATGCCGAATTGACATTCATTCTGGATCACTCAGTCTCTTGGCAGACTGGTTTGTCTCACTGGGTGTTCGTGGCCCTGGTTTCACGCTAACCGTGAGCGTTGGCGGCTGTAGCTGCAGCGCCCTTAACTCGCTCAGTGACTCCAGCCTCGAGGAGGCAGTTTGTATTTTTGCGCTCTCTGCGAGCGTTTGGCGGCTGTGGCTACAGCGCCGTAACTGACAGCAGTTTAAATTTCGCGCCCTCTGGAGAGCGTCGGCGGCTATGGCTATAGAGCCGTAACTGACAGTAAATTGAATTTTCGCGCTCCCTAGAGAGCGTTGGCGACTGTGGCTACAGTGCCGAACTTCGCTTGAGTGGCTGAATTCAAATGACAGCAGTTTGAATTTGGCGCTCCTTTGCGGCGCGGGCGGCTGCGGCTTCAGCACCCGACTTTCACTAGCTGTAGCGTTCTAACCCGAGCGGCTACAACGCTCGTGACTTTCACTCTTGGGCAGCAGCAATCCGAGCCTGAGCTCCCTGTGAGCGATACGGCTGCGGTTCAGCGCTGTGATTCCGTGACTCTCAGCTCTTTTGAGTGCTTCTGGCTAGCCTTCCGATCCCATCCTCGTCGCCAGTGTTGTGGATCGAGGAGATGAGAGGCTTAGACCAGAGCATAGTTGGAACAAGCCTTATTCTAAGAATAAAGGGTGCGTCGCGTCTGCTTGCTAACAGGCAGACTTGCCAGCGACGACGACTGGCTCAACCTGACAGCCGGCTTTTATAGCCGACTGTCAAACGGAGCCAGCCAATGGGAGCTGCTGGTGCTCCCGCTTAAAGAACGGACCTGGTTGGGAACCCCAACCAGTCCCAAAGACATAACAGATACTACCCGCTAGAAAGATATTTTCCCCACACTCTGTTTACATTTAAAAGTAACTATTCAGCCATTTGTTCCTTATGGCTGACATCAAATGTATAGTTCAGAATAATAATGTCTTGCTGACTTGAAATCTGGCACAATCTGGCACTTAAAATCTTCTATTTCACTTTCATTGTCAATAAATATAATGTCTCATTTTAATTATTTTTCCAGGAGTTGTATATTAATTAACTAGTGGAATGGCTTGCCTTCAAAAATTATGGGTGCTTCATCACTGGAGGATTTTAAAAAGAGACTGGACAGCCATTTCTCTGGAGTGGAATATGGTCTTCTGACTGAGCAGGGGGTTGGACTATAAGACCTCCAAGGTCCCTTCAAACTCTATTATTCTGTTATACAGATTTCCTAAATGGTGACTCTTCTTAGAAGCTCCTGGAATATAATATCAAAAAGATTAGTTCCATAATTTTAAAGAATTCTTCTCAATTTGAGAAATAAGCTAATCTGAAATGTCACACCATGGAAGGGTTTGGGTAGGAAGAATTCTCACTGTGGCAATGAACCTGTTCACAACAATTTTATCAGTAAACAATTTTCTCCTGATGCTGGTCATCTAAGGCAGGGGTCTCCAACCTTGGCAACTCTGGAAGTTCTGGGAGTTGAAGTCCACAAGTTTTAAAGTTGCCAATGTTGCCAAAGTTGGAGACCCCTGATCTAAGGAGCCTTTCATTTTAATCCCATCTAGAGATCTTTACCTTAGTGTACTCTCTGGTGATCTGCCCAATTTCTCCTATGTTTGTCTATTTTTTTCTTAGGTCTTTATTTCTGTACAGCTCAACGTGGCTGCAATATTAGATTAGAAGACAGATATTGTGTTTCTCATATAACAAGGCCGGGTCTTATTTGTTTTTGCGCCCTGAAAAAACGGCTAGGCCGTCTTTTCCGGGGTGACTTAATTCCCCCCCCCTTGCATCCTCAGGCTGGTGGACGGCAACAGCTTGGATGTTGACCTCGGCATTGGTGGGGCACTTCATATTGGGAGACCTTCCGCCACCATTGCTTTTCCTTCTCCCCGTGCTGCCGCAGCATTTGGAACAACGCTGCGGCATTTGGCGCAGCCATGTGGTGCTGGCCAGGGCTCCTCCCTGCAACCGGAGCCCGGTGGAGACACTCAGCTTCAGGCGCTCCTGTCGCCGCCTTCCCGGGCATTGTTCGAAGGCAAAGCCCATTCTTTTAAAAATGACACCCTACTACCGGTATAACAAAGCCTCCCCTGCCCAAGAGGGCAGCCCAACCCCACATGGGGAGGTGAATCTCCTGGGGCCTCAACAAAGGCTCTGCCCACCCTGGGAGAAGAGCCCAGCGGCCATCCCTACTTGGTGCTGGGCAGAGTGCGAAGCGCTTTGCCTGGGGCGCCCAGCGCAGCTGACAGGTGGGCCTTCCTGTCTGGTGGCCGAGCTCTGGCCAAGGCACCGAGAGACTCCTTGCCGGGCCCTCCTCTCATCCCACCAGGCCTGCGCTGGAGCCGGGCAGGCTGGGCAGAGCCGGGAAAGCGAGCTGCAGGTGCGCGCCCACCTTCCAAGTGAAAGAGCTGGGTTGACCCAAGTTTGGCTTCCTTCCAAAGTCCCTCCAGCCTGACCCCGAAGGGGCCACCAGAAGAGGCCACCTGAGGCAGTGATAGCACCCACCCATCCATGGACAGGGAGGCAAGGCGATGGCCTGTGCCGCGTCCTCCTCTGAGCTAAGCTCTGCCAAGTGAGCACCTCTGCCCGATGCCCATGCCTCTGCAGCGTTTGGAGCTGCTGGTGCATTTGGAGATGCGTGGGGACGGTCATGGGCTAGGCAAGGGGTGGAAAGGATGGACGGCTTCGGGCTCTCTCCACCAGCCCCGCCAGCCAGGGAAGCAGTGCGAACGGGTGGGTGCTATCACTGCCTCGGGCAGCCTCTCCCAGTGGCTCCTTCGGGGTTGGGCTGGAGGGATTTGGGAAGGAAGCCAAGTTCAGGTCGGCCTGGCTCTTTCGCTTGGCAGGTGCACACCCGTGGCTTGCTTTCCCAGCTCTGCCCAGCCCACCTGGCTCAAGCGTGGCCCTGACAGGATGAGCGGAGGGCCCAGCAGTGAGGCGCTTGCTGCCTTGGCCAGAGCTCTGCTGCCAGGCAGGAGGGCCTGCCTGTCAGCTGCACTGGGTGCCCCAGGTGGCACCAGGCAGGGATGGTGGCTGGGCTCTTCTCCCAGGGTGGGCTGATCCTGCGCTGTGGCCCTAGGATATTTGCCTCCCCACATGCGGTTGGGCTGCCCTCTTAGGCAGTGGAGGCTTTGTCGTACTGGTAGTAGGGCGTCATTTTTAAAAGAATGGGCTTTGCCTTTGAATGATGCCTGGGAAGGCGGCGACAGGAGCGCCTGAAGCCGAGTGTCTCCACTGGGCTCTGGTTGCAGGGAGGAGCCCTGGCTGGCCACGCGTGGCTGTGCCAAACACCATGTGGCTGCGCCAAATGCCGTGGCATTGCTCTAAATGCTGCAGCAGCACTGGGAGAAGGGAAAGCAATTGTGGTGGAAGGTCTCCCAATATGAAGTGCCCCATCAACACCGAGGTCAACGCAGGCAGCACCATATCCAGATGTGCAACAAAAGTACTTCCTAACAGCAATCCCCCCCGCCAATCCCCCCCCCCCATTTCACATGTTTTAATATAGGCCTTAATTTGGGGGGAGGGACTTAATTTCATTTTATGCCTGTAAAACATGCTGTGACTTCCTATTGGGGAAGGCTGTATTGTTGGAGAAACATGGTAGATAGAATGTGGCATCCTCTGTCTTTGAATCCCTAAGCCATAGTCTCTCCATTTTATCATCATTAAATATTTCATATCCGTAATGTGTCAGATGGAAATGTCTATTTCATATTTTTTCTATTATTCTATCTTTTATTATTTTCACTTGTTAGACAGCAATAGCAATAGCACTTAGACTTCTATATCACTTAACAGTGCTTTACCATCTTTCTCTGAGCAGTTTATGAGTCAGCATATTGTCCCCCAAAATCTGGGTCCTCATTTTACCCACCTCGGAAGGATGGAAGGCTGAGTCAACCATGAGACTTGAACTGCCAAATTGCAGGCAGATGGCAATCAGCAGAAGTAGCCTGAGTACTGCACTCTAACCACTGCACCACAGTCATGCAATACAAGGAAATTTCTTAGGCTCCTGTTCAAGTGTGTCAATGGTCCTGGTACGTCTAGTTTTAAGGAACAGCAGTACTTTTTTATTTGCTTATTAGTTTGTACACTCCTTCCTGATCTTCATTTTCTCTGGAAATGTGGAATGTTGCAGGTATTTGATGGGAGTAGCAGTAGTTGCCAGATCACTACGACCCAAATCAGATCAAACATCTCATCAGTCACATCAAAGTCTGTTGAAGTTGGACAGCAAATAACTCAAATAAACTAATAAATAAGAATAAAATCGATCTTTACTGGGCTCAGCAGGGTTGTTGTCAATAACTATGCCTATTATCTCCTTTCTGCATAGACAGAAAAGCTTCCTGTCCTCTAACTCAGAGAAGATAGAGCTTCCTCTGCTTTCACTAATATCTGTTTTCTGCATCAGCTGTTTTGTTTGAAGGGGAGAAATAAGCAGGGGCTGAAGGATGGAAGAAATGACCATCTGAAGGGCTTTTCTCTTTTTGCTGAGCAGTTGACAGGGAGGCAGCAGGAAGCCCCTTGAAAGCTGATATTAATTAATCAAGACTCTTGTGGGAGACTAGAGAAGTACTGAGAAGAATTTATTTCTCCTTCTCAATGCAATTCCTGTTGTGTTCTGCTACTTCTTCTCACCTCCTATCTTGCCTGCATCCTGGGTGCTTTCCTTCGTCCAGCCCAGCACTCCATATTTAGAAGATGAAAAAAGATTTCACTGTTGGGAAGTTCTGTGGAAGTAGATAGAATTTGTCAATGTCACGATCAATAAACAATGTGTAATGTACTTCTTGTCTCTTGGCATATAGTATTTACATTTGCTTAGTCATATCAAATGCAGAAGGTTAATTGAATGAGGACTTTTGACTAGCTGATTGTCAGGCTTCAACGACGCTGCCATACCTTCCGACGGAATGAAGCCCGACACGTTGCTATGGTTGGGGGCAAGTGTTCCAGACCTGGTGATCCCAGGATGGGCCGGTGTCGATGAAGATTGACGGCTCCAGGCACAATGCCTCTCCCTTTTTTGTCACAACCAGCTGGGTGGAGTTTCGGACTGG
The DNA here is from genome assembly GCF_049901715.1 of Pseudonaja textilis. NCBI lineage: Eukaryota > Metazoa > Chordata > Lepidosauria > Squamata > Elapidae > Pseudonaja > Pseudonaja textilis. Next base: position 120,581,028 of record NC_141990.1, read on the forward strand.
CTGATCAGCTGTTCGGCGTTTCGTGTTTTATGCAGAGGGGCTTTTGGCTTTGTAACACCTCATTTATCAGCTGCATAAATACAGCTGGAGCTCCTTGCAACCCGAATGGCATCACGTTATAATTATAACTACCAAGTGGACAATTAAACATTGTCTTCCATTCGTCTCCTCCTCAAATTTGTACTCTATAATACGCTTCTCGTAGATCCAGTTTCATCGAATTCCAACGGAAGCTGACACTGATGGTATGTTTTGCTGTTCTTCTTCCATTATTACAGATCACTCTTCTCTAACAGTTCTTTTGCTCTGAAATAATTGCACAATCCTGATGGAGAAACATCTAGTATTTTAAGAAGCAAATTCAAATAACAAGAGAAGAGTTGGTTGTTAATGCATTCAGATTTTTCTATTTATTTTTAATTTTCCAGGAGACTGAAAAAATACGACTTGTTGACCAAAGACTAATTGCTGATTTGGCACATGTTTTGTTTACTCTTTCTTTATTTGTGTTGTGTGATTGCTATAGCTACCTTATTAATACCATGGCATTCATGTTTTGCTCTTTCATCACTGAAAAAAAAAAAGAAAGGTTGAAAAGCATATGAACCAGAGAGAGAGTCAGAGAGTCAAATATGGAATATGGGTAACATTTTCAACACATTGAACTTCTTTCTAAACATATCCATCAAAAATATTTTTGCCTTAAGGTAAAGAGGTTGACAAGACCATCAAAATTTATGTTGTTTTTCTTTTTTTTTTTTTGACAAGAGTTGATGAGAGTGATTTTTTTGCATTATTTGATTTTTTTTCATGACCACGGACATCTTTCCTTTCTAAAACAGAAGCCTGATCCATGTTTTGCCTGTCATTCTTCATCTGAACCAAGTTCTACACTATAGCAAAACAGTCAACTGCTGTTTGTATTTTCATTAAATCTGAAATGGAAGCACTGCTATTCAGTCAACACTGAGTAGCTTTCTGGGATGTACTGATAGAAGCCAATGGGACATAGAAAACACAGGAAAGGTAGCAGAGAAAAACGAGAGTTGGAGCATTGTGGATGAATATAATCAAGGCAGCGTGTCAGAACCTGGTTTGCTGATCCTTTTGCAACAATGATTTGAGGTTGATACCAAGAAGGGTGCAACCCCAGCTATTATTTAAACTGCTCCTACCCTGTGCTCATGCTAGTTTGATTATAAACTGGCTTAATGAAATCCTGTCTGGACCAAGATCCTTTATTTATTTGTTTGTTTGTTTGTTTGTTTATTTATCAAACTTAGAGACCGCACATCTCACATACAGAGTGGCTCTGGGCAGTTAATAATTAAAGTTTGCAAGTTATTCAGTTTGGAATTGAAAACCCACTTCCTCCTAGTGGACAATTTCCACACCCCAAGTTGTGCTGTGCTCTTCTATCTTTCCATTCAGGCCAAACAATGGCTACGTCTCATCCAAAGCTGAAGGAGGGGGGATTCTTTATGGGCATACTGTATATCCTTTTATAATTGATATAATGAATACGTGGACAGATGTGCAAACAAAGCTAAACTGAACTTGATATGCAAAGTTCCAAACAAATGCACATAGGTGCAGTCATAGCAACTATTGACTGAGATGGGCAACAATAGAAATTGAATGAATGAATGAATGAATGAATGAATGAATGAATGAATGAATGAATTGCAACCCAGTTTTTTAAAATAAACATTCCTTTCTTTCATAGTCTCTATTTTCCTGAATAATACTTGTGCTGTCCCAGCCAGTTGATGGGAATTGGATAGTTACCTAGGAACTATGAGCTGTCCCCTTAAGGGAAGGCATCATGGTAAATGTAGTTAAAGGTATCCTGGGAAATGTAGTCCATGTCACATGCCCACATCCGTAATCCCGATTGGTCACTAATTTGACCCTCGATGGTTAGGGGAGTTTCCCTCACTTTTGCCTGAACTCCCTAACTCATGGGAGCTGCTTTGTATTGCTATGAGATGGCTTAAGAGATAACCATCTTTTACTTTTCTGTATCCTGTACAGAGGTGGATTTGTAAACTGTACAGATGCAGATAGATAACTCAACAAGACGTCCATAACATTTATTGGTTCATCAGGTATCCTCATAACTCACGTTTGTGATGAAGTTCTTCTTTAATGACCAATCCTTTGTATATCTGCCTTGTAGTAAAAGATGGTTATCTCCTAACCCATCTTGTAGAAAGCAGCTCCCATGAGTTAGGGAGTTTAGGCAAAAGTGAGGGAAACTCCCCCAACCCATCGAGGGTCAAATTAGTGACCAATCGGGATTACGGATGTGGGCACGTGACATGGACTACATTTCCCAGGATACTTTTAACTACATTTACCATGATGCCTTCCCTTAAGGGGATGGCCCATAATTCCTAAGTAACTATCCAATTCCCATAGACTGGCTGGGACAGCACAATACTAGTTGCAGGTTCTATTACAGTAATATTTCCTTCCTACTATCATAATTGTAACACTTGTGTTAATGTTCAGAACATCTCCTCTTCAAACTCCAGGAAAACCATTTTTATTACTATATTTCTCTCCCTGAGCTATCTACTCTTTTTATCAGGCTTTTGTTTTAATGAAACCCCATATGTAGCATTGAACCATTTTTCCAGGCACTTGGGGACTGATAGAATCATTAAAGTAGTAAGAAAGCTGTAATAAATACAATAAAATAACAAACAAACAGATATGTTGGATGCTCAGAAACAAAACACTAATAATTGAGGGGAAAAAACACACATATTTTGAAGAATCCTGTTTGATTTCAAACTGGGGATACACTGCATGTTAAAACAAGTGTTATAGTCAATGTGTTAATAAGGAAAACCTGCTGTAACAGAATCTGCAGCTGGTGTTATTCAGAAAAAGGAAAGAAAATGTGGTTGGGGGCATTCCAGTCCCTGCCAAATAGCTAATCCAGGTGCAGGATTTGGCCTGCAAGAAAATTAAGTGCAGCAGGGAAACCAGACAGCAATGCTTGAGCCAACAGAAGGTAGAAAATGTTCCTTTCAAGCAGAACAGAAAATTGTGCCCTTGTTTTATATATTTTGATTTTGTTTCTTAAATGAAGAGTTCGTCTCTGTGAAATGTCATTCGGTTACTTTCAGCCCCATTTAAGCTTTTTGGGGGGACGGGGGAAGGTGTCACAGACCAACAAATAAAACAACATAATCCCAATTAATTAGGATTTTTAAAAAATAAAGTAATTTTAAAATGTCTAAGAAAGATTACAAGGTATAGTTCTATGTACTGCACAAATGATCACAGTAGTTAGGTGTGGTGAAAGAAATTAAATCAGCCCTCTTTTGTAAAATTACCAGATACACTTGCAGATAAACCAAGAATTTTAGGTGCCAAAAGGTATTCAAAAAATAAGGTTTGCCTTAACCATGGATCGGGTTTTTTTAAAAATAAATTTTATTAAGTTTCCAAATTTTAAAAACATAAAATAAAACTGTACATTGTTATCAACATCAAGACATCTTTTGCATCTCCTCACATTTTTCAGTATATGTATTTACTTATTCCTTTACCATTACATCTTACTCTTACTATAAATCAATATCTTTTATCCTTACATCTCAATCTTCTCCATGATATATTCACATATTTACATATTCCCTCATTCTTTTCCTAATTGCCATTTTATTTTCTTTTTATTTCTAAACCACTCATACAAGGCATACCAGGCCCTATAATAAATTGAATCTTCTCTGTCTTTTATTTTCATCGTTAGCCTGTCTAATAGGTCTTTGTAATTCCTCTTTTTCCCCGGATCCATTGCATTTGGGTAGATCTGTGATTCCATAGTTGACAACCAGTTCGGTATTTTAGTATAATGATTCTTTTTAATCTTGTTCCGTGAGAGAATTAATGAATCTCTAATCATATGTCTCTGAAAATATGCATGCTGTTTACATTTCCCATCCCATAGGAAACTATGCCACCCTCTCTGCAAGACATGACCGTCTAACGTCAATACTCTTCTATTTTCCAGGTTGATCCAATCTTTAATCCATACCATAGCCTGATAATACATTTCCCAGTCAGGGAGTCCAAAACCACACCTTTCTTTTGTCCTGAAACAATTTCATGTTTATCCTAGCTTTTTTCTCATCCCAAACAAATTTACTTATTATTTGATTTAATTCTCTAAAAAAGGTTTTATCCAATCTTACTGATACAATTTGAAAAAGATATAGCATTTTTGGTAGGGTAGACATTTTAATTGCCGCAATTTTCCCCAGTAGTGATAGCTGTAAGTTCCCCCACATTTCCAATTCTTTTTTTATTTGTATTATTAATTTGTCATAGTTATCTTTTTTGATTGAAGAGCATCTTGCTGTTAACCAAATGCCTAAATATTTTACCTTTTTCACACTTTGCATTCCCAATTTTCCTTCTAATTCTTTTTTTTTTTTTGCTTATCTTTTAAATTTTTAGTCAATAATTTTGTTTTGTTTTTATTAATCTTAAGGCCTGCGACTTTGACAAATTCCTCTATTTCCTTTATTAATTTTACTCCCATATCCTCTGGATCTTCCAAAAAAATACTATATCATCGGCAAATGCCTGTATCTTATAATGCTCCTTTTTAATTAAAGCCCCTTTGATTTCTACATTTTTCCTAATGTTTTCCAATAAGTTTTCTAAGGTAAGAATAAAGAGAAGGGGTGACAGTGGGCATCCCTGCCTTACTCCCTTGTTGATCTTGAATGTTTCCATTCTGTCACTGTTCATTATTACACTGGCTGTTTGTGTCGTATAAATTGTCGAAATCAATTTAATAAATTTATTGCCAAATTGCATGCTTTTTAATTGTTGTATTATGAACTGCCAATTAACATTGTCAAATGCCTTTTGCGCATCGAGGAAGACCATTGCCAATTGTTTTCCTGGGTTTGCTTTATAATATTCTATTATATTCAATAGCATTCTGGTATTATTTTTAATTTGTCTATTTGGTAAGAATCCATTTTGGTCGCTATGAATGATCTGATTAAAGGTTTTTTTCAATCTTTCTGCCATTATGGACATAAATATTTTATAATCAACATTTAAAAGGGATATGGGCCTATAATTTTGAATTTACTGATGGTCCGAATCTTCTTTTGGGATCAATGTTATGTATGTCTCCCCCCCCCCCCATGACTTAGGTAATTATGCTGTTGTCAATACCTCATTATAGAGTTCTAATAGTTGCATTTCTAATTTTTCTTGGAGCGTTTTATACAGTTCCCCTGGGAGACCATCCAGTCCTGGTGTCTTATTGTTTTTCTGTTTCAGGATTGCCTCTTGCAGTTCTCTTAATGTTATTTCCCTGTTTATCTCTTCTTTATCCTCTTCTGGGATCACAGGTAGCCCTTTTCCTTCTAAGTAATATTGGGTATTTCCCTCTGGTACGTTTTCCCTACTATATAATTCCTCAAAAAAACTTTTAACAATATGTTTTTTCTTTTCAGTTTGTTGCTGTAGCGTACCATCAGCGTCCTTCAATTGTTGGATTGCTCTTTTTTCGTTTTCTTTCTTAAAGTCTATAGGATAGCCACCTTCCCGGCTTATTCACGTGTTCAAAATAATTCTGTTTTATCTTTTTCATGTCCTGTAACCATTCATCTTGTGCTAACCTATTCAATTTATGTCTAATCATTATCCACTCCATATTTGCTGTCTTATTATGTGGTGTTTTTTTCTAGTATTTTTTCTAACTCCTTAAGAGTATCTAGTAGTTTAGATTCCTTATATCTACATGTATTATATGAAATTGGTAGGCCCCTGATATATGCTTTAGTCGTGTCCCATAGATTTGGAATTGATTTTTGTTGTTTTTTGTTTTCCTTCAGAAAGAACTCCAATTCTTTTTTCCATCATCTTAACACATTCTTTTTCTTTTAGAATCTCCTTGTTTAGCATCCATCTTCTGTTTTTTTTTTCAATCCTTTCCAAATTATTTTAATGGGATTATGGCCCACCCATGTATTAGATTAAATTTCTATTTCTTTTATATTACGTTCCATTTCCCCATTTGTCCATAACATATCCAATCTTGACCATGATGTGTGTGGTGCTGAATAGTAAGCATACTGTTTTTCGTATGGATTTCTTTCTCTCCATATATCTTTTAATCCTAATTCTTCCGCCATTTGATAGAATACTTTTGGTAATGTTTTCCTTTTCCTTTTTTTCCCTGGATTTTCATTATCGTAATATTTTCCTAAATTTGCTATTGCATTGAAATCACCTAGCACGCATATGTTCTCATATTCCTGTTCTAGTAATTTTCTGTATAGTTTGGTATAAAATTTTTCTTGTTTCTCGTTCGGCGCATATAGCACTGTCAATAACATTTTCTTATAATTTATATAAACTTCTAACATCAAAATCCTACCCTCCTCATCTACATATACCTGTTTTGCTTGTAAATGTTTCCTAATATATATTGCTCTCCTCCTTTTTTTTTTTTTGTTGGGCTAAAGATACGTATTAATCTCCTAACTTTGATGCTTCTAACAGTTTACTTTGATGTTTCTGGATATGTGTTTCTTGAAGGCATATAATATCTAAGTTCAATTTCTATAGTTTAGTAATAGTTTTTTCCTCTTAATTTGTGAATTTAAACTGTTGATATTAATGGAAATCAATTTGATTTCTTCTGCCATCTTACTCTGTAGTTGTTTCTTGTTGAAAATTATTTGCTCTCATTTGGTGTCTCATTCTTAGGCCTTCTCTTTCCACTTCTTCCTGCTCTCTTTCCTCTTGTTCTGTTTCTCTTTCCTCCACCCGATCTTCTTGGCTCCTACTTTCCACTTCCTCTTTGCTGTTCTGGTCTTCTCCTGATACCACATACAGTTCAAAGAATTCCCTCACTTTTTCTATACTGTCTATTTTAATTTTTTTATCCTGCCATGATATTAGCATTCCCTCTGGGATGAGCCATTGGAACAGGATGTTATTCTTATTCAATTGGGTGGCCAGGAATCTGTATTTCTTTTTATGTTCCCTTATTCTTCTTGGAATTTGTTTCAATGTTACAATTTCTGTTCTCTTAAATATCAGCGGTTCGTCTCTTGTCACTTTGTATATCTCATCTCTCAGTTGTTTCTTTGAGAATCATATATGAACCTCTCTTGGAAGTCTAAAATGTCTTGTATATTCTTAAGTTTTCACGGGTATTTACATGTATGGCATTCAGCTTCGTTCGGGTATTTTGAACACTATACAGAAGCCTGATGATGGCAGATGAGATTCTGCCGAAACGTTGCTACAACTTTAAAAGCACAACTACAATGACATGGGAAAATACCCGAACAAAGCTGAATGCTATATATATATATATATATATATATATATATATATATATATATATATATATATATATATATATATATCTTTGGTTGTTCGGGTTTTCTCCCGCGTAAGATTCAAGTATCTAGGCAAGCTTTTCGATGAAGTCTCATTCATCATCTTCAGGCTTCTGTCTCCGGCTCTGTGCTTCTCAGAGTAATGTGAGATTGCAGCTGCTTCCTCCTTTTAACTGCCAGTGGGGGTGGGACTTGATTGGGTGGGGGCTTGGCTGTGTTCTGATTGGGTGGGGGTGTGTTCTCATTGGTAGGGGGTTTGGCTGTGTTCTGATTGGTTGGGGGGTTAGCTGTGTTCTGATTGGTTGGAGGCGTGTTCTGTTCAGGTGGGGGCTTGGTTGTGCTCAGGTTAGTCTTAGTTGCTGGGGGATTTGAGCTGGTGAGTTGTGATCTTGCTGTTTGGCTTCGAGTTCGTGGTCCTTCTGCATCTTCTGCATTCTTATGCAACTGCCGAGATCAAAATTTAATTCCCACAAGCTTCCAATTGAAATTCCACACCAACACAGCAGCCACCAAACGCATCCTAAAAAGAACAGAACTGGCCCTAATTAGAAATGAACTTCACACAAAAAGGTTTCTCCTAGACCAAATCAACAAAGATCTCCTCACACTCCACCTCAGACTCAGCAACAAGATTCACCCTCTACTTTGGGACAAATCCAAACAACTTGCTGTCTGGAGAGCCGAAACACAGACCACCCTCAAGACAGACACACACACCAACAAACTCAGGAAACTACAGCAACGCCAGAAACCAACTCCTCCCCACAGCCACACATGAAACAAACAGTGCACAACATCTCAGACAAGATCCTCACTGAAGCTGAAACCAAGGTCCTTTCAAAAGGATTCAACTTTGCTGTCACTCCCAAACACATCCCCACAGAAACCATCATATGCGGAGTTGAAACCAGCCTGACCAAAACCAACCCTGATGATGCTAACAAAATCAGACTTGAAATCACCAACATCCTCTGCACTAGCAAACCACCCAAAAGCAACTTATCCAAAGAAGAACAAACTGCACTACTTAACCTGAAAGAAGACACCAGCATAATAATTCTACCAGCAGACAAGGTCAATGCGACAGTGGTTATGAACACATCTGACTACCAAACCAAATTAACCAACCTACTCCAAGACCCCGCATACAAACCCCTAAAGACAGACCCCACCACCTACCTAGAAAAACTACCAAATCCAAAATAAAAGCCTCCCCATCAGTGAAGAAATCCAGCAACGAATCATACCCAGAGAAAAATCATCCAGATGCCCCAAGCTTTATGGTCTCCCCAAAATACACAAAGAAGGAACCCCACTCAGACCAATAGTCAGCTCCATAGGCTCACCTCTACAAAACCTAGCCAAATTTCTCGCCAAACAACTACAACCTTATGCAGAATCCATCAACTCACATGTAAGAAACTCATTCCAATTCATCGAGATCATAAAGAAACAAAACTTACAACCTAGCGACCTACTAGTAAGCTTCGATGTCATATCCCTCTTCACCCAAGTGCCAATAAAAGAAGCCTTGACAGCCATCCAAAACAAATATAACCCCCAAGCACATCCTAGATCTAACCAACCACTGCCTATCCAATACATACTTCACCTACAATGGACAAAAATACAAACAAATAGAAGGAGCACCCATGGGATCACCCTCTCACCTGTCATCGCAAACCTCTACATGGAACACTTTGAAACACAAGCTCTAGAAAAATACGACCACAAACCCAAACTCTGGCTCAGATACGTAGATGACACCTTCATAATCTGGCCACATGGGAAAGAAAAACTGAACAACTTCCTCACACACCTCAACAGCCTACACCCCAAAATACAATTCACCATGGAAACAGAAGCCAACAACCAACTTCCTTCCTAGATGTCTTGGTATACAAAAGATCCAATGGCTCCCTAGGACACACCATCTACCAGAAGAAAACACATACTAACCGCTATCTACATGCACTCTCACACCACCACCCAGCACAGATCAATTCCAGAGCCAAGACACTCATCTCCAGAACAAAATGCTTAGCCGATGAACAACACCAAAAACCGAACTACACACTCTCACCAACGTACTTGCAGCCAATGGATTCCAAAGAAAGAAGATTACCCACCTAATCCAAAAAGAAACCCCAACCAAAATCCAAGACAGAGAACAAGAAAACGGCAAAGCCCTCCTCCCATATATAAAAGGCACTACAGACAAAATTAGCAAGATCCTCCAAAAACACAACATCAAAACAGCATTCTGCACAAACAGAAAAATATCCACCATCCTAAGAAACCCCAAAGACAAAATCGAATTAGAAAACCAAGGAGTATATGAAATCCCCTGCACTGCCTGCCCTACCACATACATTGGACAAACTAACAGAAGAATAAGTGCACGCATTGAAGAACATAAGAACTCAATCAAAAAGAAGAAACGACCTCTTCCCTGGTCCAACACCTCAAAGCCACAGGACATGAAATTGATTTTAAAAATACCAGAACTATCGCCAAAACCGAACACTTCAACAGCAGAATAATCAGAGAAGCCATAGAGATAGAAAAACGCCCACACAGCATGAACAAACGAGATGACACCTCCCGCCTTCCAGCCATTTGGAAACCTGCCCTCATGAACAGACGAGTACCTAACATGAAGAAGGACACCAGACCCACACCCATGAGAGCCACACAAGATGCCACCACCACACTTCCATGTAGAAAACAGACTCCCACCCACTCAGAAGATGAGACACGACCATGGACCAGAAGCTGCACGGCAGCTGCATCACTACCCACTTCAAACCCCTCCGAGCCATACATGAAGCAAACCGACACCCACTATGAAGATGCAGAAGGACCACGAACTCGAAGCCAAACAGCAAGATCACAACTCACCAGCTCAAATCCCCCAGCAACTAAGACTAACCTGAGCACAACCAAGCCCCCACCTGAACAGAACACGCCTCCAACCAAGCAGAACACGGCTAACCCCCAACCAATCAGAACACAGCCAAACCCCCTACCAATGAGAACACACCCCACCCAATCAGAACACAGCCAAGCCCCCACCCAATCAAGTCCCACCCCACTGGCAGTTAAAAGGAGGAAGCAGCTGCAATCTCACATTACTCTGAGAAGCACAGAGCCGGAGACAGAAGCCTGAAGATGATGAATGAGACTTCATCGAAACGTTGCCTAGATACTTGAATCTTACGCGGAGAAAACCTGAACAACCAAAGATCCACATACAAATACCAGAGAACCTCAGAAAACATATATATATATATATATATATATATATATATATATATATATATATATATATATATATATATATATATATTTCTTAAGTTTTCATGGGTACTTACATGAATGGTATTCAGCTTTGTTCAGGTATTTTCCCACGTCATTATAGTTGTGCTTTTAAAGTTGTAGCAACGTTTCAGCAGAATCTCATCTGCCATCATCAGGCTTCTGTATAGTATTCATCTGTGAGTCAGGCTTTTATAGTGGTTTCAGATTTAAATTTGGGGCAGCCTATTGCTGTGCCAGAATGGTTTTTTCTTCACCCTGATTGGTTGGGAGTCTTGGTCTGTGTTTATTGGTCTTGGAGTTTGCTGTGTTCTGCTTGATCGGTGTTTCTAATATCTTCTGTCTGTTTTGTGGCTTTTTTTGTCTTGGCTGGCTGGCAACATTGTGTTCCTGTATTGGAGGCTTTTAGTGCAGCTTGGCTCCAAGTAAATGGATGGCTATCATTTGTTAGGAAGCTAGGTTTCATCTGGGTGCCTGGTTGGGGAGTGTTTGAGCTGGAGGTATCAGGGGGAATCTGTTTGTGCCCAGGTGTTTGCCTGGCTTGTGGTTTGGAGATTTTTTTGTTTGTGAGTGCAGGCTTCCAAATAATTGACTCCACCAGACCCCCCAACCAATGAGAACTCACCCCACCCAATCAGAACACAGCCAAGCCCCCACCCAATCAAGTCACTCCCCCACTAGCAGTTAAAAGGAAGAAGCAGCTGCAAGCTCACATTATTCCGAGAAGCACAAAGCTGAAGACACAAGCCTGAAGATGATGAATGAGACTTCATCGAAACGTCGCCTAGATACTTCCAATTTTACACGGAGAAAACCTGAATAACCAAAGATCCACATACAAATACCTGCTAAAACCTCAGAAAATATATATATATATATATATATATATATATATATATATATATATATATATATATATATATATATATATATATATATATATATATATATATATAATCTAAAGATATAGATACATAGATAGATAGATAGATAGATAGATTTAGATTTTTTTAATATACACTTTTGAATTTATTGCTTAGAAATTATTCAACTTTCTTCTTTCTTCCTTCTTCTTTTCCTTTCCTCTGCACAACGTCACATTACTTTCCTCATTTCCTGTTTCCTCAGTCGTCTTTAACTACTTAGTCACTTTCCCTCTCAAATTGCACAGTCACAGCTTTCTATCAAAATGGTTCCACTCTCTGTTCAACTACAGCTCTCCATTAAAGTTCCAATTGTTCTCTCTAATGCCTCTTTTCTGCTCTACTAGTAATCAATCCAAATCATAGAAATTTTAAGTTTTTATTCACAGAGTCTCGAACTTTTCTTCTGCAGTGTTCTCTCTCAGCTGTCAAGCTGTTCTGTTTCCTCCTCCCCCTTTCACTCCACGATCTCCCACTAATTAGTCACTGTATTCACTCTCTCCAGAGACTCCCTCTGTAAAAGTCTTTCACAGGGCTCTCTTCTCTCACCTCTCAAAAACTGTCCCAGTCTGCCCTTCTTCTTCCGATGTCTTGCGTTGATCCACTTTCCTGCTTCCTGATCGCAGCTGGCTGTCACAGCTTTGGACCCGCCATAGATGCCAGGTTTCTTTCATGCCAGATTCAAAGGGCTTCCCCCTCCTCGCAGGGGGAGGTTGCTTTCCTCCACTCTGCTCCTAGGCTTCCCCTTCTAATTTGTGTGTCTCTCTAAGTTTCACGATGCCTCTGAGAGCTTCCAAGCATGAAAATTCAGATACAGGATTGCAGATATCGCTCTCCTGCTCCGCTCCGCTGTGACCTCACCACCGGAAGTCTGGATCGGGTTATTTTTAAATGTGTGCTGTATAAACTTGAATTTAGCTGTGGAGCTAACCCTTGAATTTTTATCAAAATACCATGAAAAATGGATAATCTGTGGATTATCCACAAATAAGACAACTGTGAAAATTGAAACATACGAACATTTTGAGGGTTGGCTTATCCAGGGGTGATGTGTTTTTTTGGTTAAAAATTCAAGCGTCAGTTTATTGGAGGATAAGCTTATCTACAAGTATATCTAGTACCAAGATCTCTACAAATGTTGCCTTATGAGGTGTTAGCTATCCTGTCCAGGATATGTCATCTGCAGATCTGATAAGCCTTCCTACATCTCTTCAGCAATTTTATTAATAGAAATGATAAAGCGTGGAAGGCTCAAGGTTGAACTATTTGGCACTCAGCTTAATAGCTCACTCAAGGAGCCACTTGTAGAACAGCCATTCTTGAGAATTCTTTTGAGAACGATTTCAAGCCATCTATGGATTCTATTAATTGGCATGGTGACTAGAACTCACTTAATTGGCTTCCTAATGAGAATCTGTTTATAACTACATGCACATAAAAAAGTGCATTAGTCAGTTAACAGAAAGCCTGTATGGGTTTACATAAACTATGACGTGTACAGGTTAAGCTGGGAGGTTGGAGTTCCCCCTCTCATTCAGGACAAATAATTCTAACATGACGTCAAAAAGTACTTAACCTTTTGCAATGCTATTCCATTTTGTTCTTTCTAAATAGCCAGAGGCCCTGGCAAGCAGGATATTGTCTATCAGCCTTCCAGTTCTGCCTTGTTAGGCATTTGGCAATCTCTCCCTCTCCCTCCCCCTCCCTCCCTCCCCTCCCTCTCTTAGTCCAAAAAAAGACCAAAACAAAGAAAACTCAGAGGTTTTATTAAGTCCCATTGAATTCGAGGAAAATTTATGCCTATTTAAATAAGCTGAGCTTGCTTTCTAAAGCAGAGTTTTATTTGCATTGTCATAGGGTAGGTACCTAATATTTTAACCAGTTAATTACTGTACTTTCTATACCGTAATATGGATTTGCTGCTATCTAGGATTGAGAGTTCAATCCTAAATAGCAGCAGATGTTTCTTTCCTGAGACGCAATGAAAAAATATATGCTGCAAACTCCACATAGGCATAAGAATATCAGGGCATTTGGCCAGTAAATGCTAGCTCCACCCAGTCATCCCAATGCTACCCCAAATTAGGGGATTAGAGCAGGGGTGTCAAACTCCCAGCCTGCGGGCTGGATGTGTCATATGCTGACCACGCCCATGCCTGGTTTAGCGAAAGGGGGGAAAGGTTCCGATATGTAACATCACACCGTTGTGATGATGTGAGATTGACATCCCTGGATTAGAGGTTCATAAAAAAGGAGCGTATTTTACAAATTATTTTAGAACTTCTTGATTTCCCTATTGGTTGCATAATCAGCCAGATGTTTGGACTGAACTTGTCATTTTTATCTACCTGTTAAGTACTTCCCAAGGATCCAAGATAGGAAGATGTTATTTTTTTTTTGATGGCTAAAGATATTTCACAGAATATAAGCTGTTCCAAGTAAAACTGTCTTTTGCAATTTGACTGAAATTATCAGTGCCAGTGGTGTTCAAGTAGTGCTCAGAGGTTTTTGGACTGCATCCAAGATGCCTATTACTATTGGTATTATTTTTGCTTTCTTTTGCCACAGTCATTCTACATTTTATTTTCAGGTCTTTGAATTGTGTGTTTTTATCCAATTCTTTCTCTTTTCTTCTGCTGTCTCCAAGTATTGAACATCTGCTATCCAGATATTTTTTCTTATTGACAAATATTAAATCTGGACTATTTTGTGGCAGGTATCTGAAATCTAAAATCCTTGAGCATATTAGCTTCTTCATTTTCTATTACTTTGTGTATCTTGTGGTCCCCTGATCCTTGCTTGAAGGCAAATAGTATCTCTTGATGATAACCTAAAGCAGCATTGTTGTTACTTTGTCATGCTGTTGTTTGTGGTCAATCTGTGTGATCAGCTAACTTAGAGGGACCCTTGTTTCTTCAGCTTCTTTGCAGAGAATGATTGGGTTGTTTGTTGCACATCTACCTTATCCTAAACCTATATTAAAATTCTGGGAAAGATTCAACACAGAAATCAAAGGCACAGAGATTCTTATTCTTACTTCCACTTGCAATTTAGGGCAAAAATTAATGAAATAAAAGATATTTATGAATATCATACAAGTGATCATAAGCAATGTTAGAGATATTATAGAAACCAGTAGGTCTCTGAAAAAAGGCCTTTTAATATTATCTGCATGTGCTCTTTCCTTGACATAAATCAATATTGTATGAGCTAGTGGGCTACCGTGCACAGTTTTTTTCCATGAATCTCCCTTTAGCAACTGCTTTCTTCCAAAGAGATTTATTTTCCGTGCTGCAAGCTGCCAGCTGAAATTGCCATGAAAAAGGGACGAGAACTCCTCAGGTGAACAGCTCGTGCAAGGAATTCCGAGATGGATTGGTTGCTACAGAGCGATTTTAAACTTTTAGAAGAAGGAATTACAGACGTGATAGACATTCATCATGATATAGTAGTGTGGGACTCAGACAATTCTCTCCTTCAAATATGTAAAAGTCATCTACCCCTCCTGCAATTCCTGGATACATGAAACAATTGAAGATCATATTTAATGCTATATGTTTGTTGGTTACTATTTTCAGTAATATGCCATCTCAGATAACATAGATATGTCATGTATATAGTATTTAAATTTGTTTTTTAAAAGCATTATTTATGAAATAAAAATATATGGTTTCATTTATGAACCATTTCTTTTATGTATGAATTTCCCAAATCCCTATAACAGAAGCTGAGGTGATCATGTGCAAAACACAGGGAATAAATGAGTGCCAAAACAATAATATGGTGAGCTATAGTTCTTAATTGGAATAGAGTTAGAAGAGACAGCAACAGCTTTTAAAAAGTAAGACTTTCTTCACCATTTATTTTAATATACTGTAAATTTGGCCTTTATTGTTTTCATTCTAATATCAAACTTAGTGAAGAATCCTATCAGACAACAAATTTTTGCATCTTTAGATAGTTTTGCACTATATCTCCTTTGCATTAGATTAAAAGCAAACAAATGAATCCATAAGTGAAATGGTAACGGGTGTATGAAACGAAATCTCTAGACATATGGTTAACTCATGGAATAATTTACTACTCCTAAGGTGTTCTTCAGATGAAAAGTTCAGGCTTCTATTTTTGATCACTCTAAATTTATGGTGATTCAAGTCACATCACTCTGCCCATGGGACAACCTCTTTCAGGATTTCTATCTGTCTAAGGCAACTTTCTGCTTATTCAATAGAGGCTTCCAGCATGTAAGAGACATTCTGGTTTGATATTGTTTCTTTCTACCAATGGAAAGTAACAGAAAGAACCAAAGCTCCATTCTGACCTGCCATCCCATCAACAGGGTAGAGAATTCTATTTGTATTCCTTTAATAACCCCATAACTTTTGTTCAAATCTACCTGGGATAGTTAAAAATAGGCCTTGTCACCTGTGACTTTCAAAAGACAGCCAAATGTCAGCATTGCTTACTGAGGAAATAGCTAAATTCAAGTCAAGCGCGATTTTTGGTTTTACATTTATTCACACAAACAAAAGAAACGTTTGATGTGATATACTGAAACCCAGAAAAGTTACAACAATAACGTAAGACTTCTTGCTTTCCTTTTTTAAAAACAATAGCAACTATTCTTATTAACTTTCAAATAACTTCTAGAAGACTTCACATACCTTGCCACCTATTATAAACAGACCTGAGGGTTAAGTTTACAACCTGTGATGGTCCTTGCCAGATTTTATGTTCAACATCATCCTAATTTCAAAAGCCTGTCCAAGGACATCTCCATTCCATAGCAGATTGAAATAGAGAAGATGTCAAAAGGGAGAGGGGGAGGGAGGAAGAGGAAAACAAATCAGAAAGAGAAGGGCTATTCAACAACAAAATTAAATGTCCTCCTCACTTTTAGCCACACTTTTGCTTTGGTCCCTCCCACTTTACAATAGCGGGAGGGACTTGCCTCCCATTTTAGAATAGTGGAAGGGACTTCCCAGGGAATGCAGCTCATAACATAAAAGAATTAATACTTTGGGTCCATTATTTGTTTAGAAGAAGGAGGGATGTGTGCTCCATCCAAATAAAGCAGAGCTGAATTATCTTCACATGTCAGAAAATTAATTAACTAATTGTTGATCATCCCAAAGGTGCTTTTTCAAGAGGCAACTGGACTTTCTAGTTTTTCTTTTGCTTCTCATCCAAGAAGCTCAGAGCTGAAGAAGCTTTTGGATGAGAAGTGGAATGTCTTCAAAGAAAAACCAGAAAGTCCAATTCCCTTGTTGAAAAAAACAGCTTTGGGACAATCATGACCAGGATGACTGAGAATTTCCATAGACATTTAATTGTTGATCTGAATTTTTTGCCTTACCCTCTTGGATTCCTTTTGCAATAGAGATTAATATATAACATATATAGTTCAGAAATAAATCCATGCAAAAGGGATACACTCACAAACGAGCAGGCATTTTCTTTACAAGAGTGTTCCGAAGTCAGATTTATATTCAAATCATGTAGCTGCTCAATAAATAGACATCATTGCACTTGAATGCTTTCCTCTTTTTCTTTATCTGAACAATGGTTAAGAAGCATCCCTACATTAGTGGATGAATGTTATCACTTTTCTGTATCCAAACAATAAGCCTTTGATATGTAATCAATTGGTATACATTCTTTCATATATATTTTTTTCTTATAGATTTTAGCTATATTCAGTACCAGGGGAATTCTTTTATGGAATTTAGAGGGATTACTTTGCATCAGCACAATAGCATCAATTTACAATTCCAGACGTCTGGCTTTCATGGCCTCCTTCTTTATATTGAACAGAAACCAACAACAATGGGCAACTTCGTTATTCAGCTTTCTGTCAAACGTGGTATCTTAGAGGTAACACTTCAAATTATTCGTTTCTAAATTCTATAATATTCTTCTTTATAACGAGTTTTAGAAGTCTGTGTTTGCAGATTGGAAAGCATAATATTTACTGTCTAGAAATAACCAGATGTTACTTTTAACAACAACAACAAAATCCTTTTAGAGAATTCTCTTTGTAGGAATTATTTGAATGGAAGATAAAATAGATACTGATGTAGCAAAAGTATAATATGCATGGATTGGTATTCATGGCCTCTACCGAAAATGAAATGTAATAAATATGGTGCATTAAACCATGGGGCAAAAATATTAAGTACATCACAAAGGTATTAAAATACTTAGCTATTCGTCACATAAACCTTGATGCAAACTTGATAGCATTAATCCTTAGGTTGTTTTATAAATTTGCTGTACAATAGAAAATGGAAAGATAATATATTCATTATTCATCCTTTATTTTTAATGAAAAACATGAAACTGATTGTAGATACAGTGTAGCTATTTTGCAGAACAATGACTGCGTTTTTGCAACAAATTCTGAGAGCTATGAGAATATCTAAGAAACACCTTAGTTGCAAAGGCCTTTACATTTATTGCTTAATATGCACATCAGTCAAGAAATATATGGGTTACAGCAAAGAAATTGTTTGGTAGGAGTTTGAATGTTAAATGACTGATTTTAGAAAAACCAAAATAATCAATGTAATAATTATATTCATGTTGTAACCTGCCCAGAGTCTCTATAATAGTGAAATGGATGGCCTACAAATTTAATAATAAAAAAGAATAAGGTATAAAAATAACAGCATTTTTGAGACTGACATTTCTGCATTTTCGCAAAACCTTAGTCATAGGAAATATTTATACCTGAGGTTAAAAAAAAGTTTCCTATTAACTTACTAATTGATGTAAATGGAGTAGACAACAAAAGTAAAGTCTCAAAATGTTTTCAATTCAACTATCTAATCCCTGTATTTACTCCTCTCAAATCTGCCCAATATTTACAGACATTTTTATGATTGGAATTTACATACAAATTATCTTCAAAACCTCATTGGAAAATAAATCTCTTTTCCAGAAAAAATGGGAGCATCTAGATATAAAAATTAAGCACACACACTTATAGTTTATTGGGTTCTGCTAATCTAGTTGAAATGTATGTATATATGAGTGTGTGTGTGTGTGTGTGTTTTCTGAGGTTTTCGCAGGTATTTGTATGTGGATCTTTGGTTATTCGGGTTTTCTCCCGTGTAAAATTGGAAGTATCTTGGCAACGTTTCTACGAAGTCTCATTCGTCATTTTCAGGCTTGTGTCTTTGGCTTTGTGCTTCTCAGAGTAATGTGAGCTTGCAGCTGCTCCTTCCTTTTAACTGCTAGTGGGGGTGTGACTTGATTGGGTGGGGGCTTGGCTATGTTCTGATTGGGTGGGGGGTTTGTTCTCATTAGTTGGGGGGGTTGGCTGTGTTCTGATTGGCTGGGGGTGTGTTCTGTTCAGGTGGGGGCTTGATTGTGCTCAGGTTAGTCTTAGTTGCCGGGGGATTTGAGCTGGTGAGCTGTGATCCTTTGATCCAGAAGCCGTACCGCAGCTGCATCATTACCCGCTTCAAACCCCTCTTACATGAAGCGAACCGACGCCCACCATGAAGATGTGGCATGACCGTGAATGTGAAGCCAAACAACAGGATCACAGCTCACCAGCTCAAATCCCCTGGCAACTAAGACTAACCTGAGCACAACCAGGAATTTGAGAGGAGTAAATACAGGGATTAGATAGTTGAATTGAAAACATTTTGAGACTTTACTTTTGTTTTCTACTTCATTTACACCAATTAGTAAGTTAATAGGAAACTTTTTTTTAACCTCAGGTATGTATATATATCCTATGACTAAGGTTTTGCAAAAATGCAGAAATGTCAGTCTCAAAAATGCTGTTATTTTTATACCTTATTCTTTTTTATTATTAAATTTGTAGGCCACCCATTTCACTGTTATAGAGACTCTGGGCAGGTTACAACATTAATATAATTATTGCATTGATTATTTTGGTTTTTCTAAAATCAGTCATTTAACATTCAAACTCCTACCAAACAATTTCTTTGCTGTAACACATATATTTCTTGACTGATGTGCCATGATGTAGCATTCTGGGTTTTAGTGAGGCTTCAAGTTTGGGGTCTGGGTCTGTGTTCTTGGCGTGTGTCTGCTTGTTTGGTTTTGGGGTCAGGGTGTGTGACAGCTGGCGACCCCAAAACCAAACAAGCTGACACACACCAAGAACACAGATCCAGACCCCAAACTCGAAGCCAGACTAAAACCCAGAATGCTACATCATGGCCACCCGCTCAGGATATCACATCAGAAAACTCAGGAAATTACACCACCAGAACTCAAGAAGTTGCAACACAGCTAATGATCCAGGATACCACAGCAATAAATCTCACAAGGTCACCACACAACCCATTACCCAAGCCGTTACAACACAGGAGGCTAATGGAAAAGAGATTAAAACACAAACGACCCAGGAGATTACAACGCAGGACCCAGGATACCACAACAAAAGAACTCGCAAGCCCATCGCACAACCCATTACCCAAGCCATTAAAACACGAGAGGCTAATGAAAAAAGATCACTACAAAACAAACGACCCAGGAGATTACAGCACAAGATCCAGGATATCTCCACAAAAAAACTCACAAAGCCATCACACAGCCCATTATACCAACATTTACTCCATCAACCAAACAAGAGGCAGCAATGCAGCCAACCAGCCCAGCACACCAGCCCCCACCACCAGTATTTATAGAGAGACGGCAGCTCCGATCACACACTGCTTGCACTGGCATGAAGCCGAAAGCACCAGCCTAAGAATGGCGAGTGGGACCTCGCCGAAACATGGCCAAGATACTCTTAATCTTACATGGGAAAAGACCCGAACACACCTAGACCTACATCCCTTACCCGTGAAAATCTAACTTTGTTCAGGTATTTTCCCACGTCATTATAGTTGTGCTTTTAAAGCTGTAGCAACGTTTCAGCAGAATCTCATCTTCCATCATCAGGCTTCTGTATTGTGTTCATCTGTGAGTCAGACTTTCACAGACGAACACAATACAGAAACCTGATGATGGCAGATGAGATTCTGCCGAAACATTGCTACAACTTTAAAAGCACAACTACAATGACGTGGGAAAATACCGAACAAAGCTGAATGCTCTCTCTCTCTCTCTCTCTCTCTCTCTCTCTCTCTCTCTCTCTCTCTCTGCTAAATAATAATTTTAAAAAGTCTCAAATCCAAAATTAAATAAGAGGTTAATAGAAATCATTAAAAAAATTTTTTTTTAAAAGACAAACACAAAGGCTTCTTCTTCCAAAAACAATCTAGAACAAGTGATGTTCATACAACAGAAGCAAATATGTAATAAAATCGGATTTTCCAAATGTTCCAATTCATATTGGAAAGGACTTATCGTTCTCTGAACCAATTTGACATCCATTTGATATAAAATTAGCATCTTTCATTCATACACCTAGGACATAGCATGGAGGGCATCACCAAGTTGGATTGTTCTTGGTGCAGTAGATAAATCAGCTTTAAACCTCTTAAAAAGTAGCATCACTAATACCATGCATAATAGCAAATGGATAAATCCTCTGTAAATTAAATTGACTTATGTATGTATGGCAATCTTTGAAGTAAAGGGAATAGTTATTCATGGATTTCTATTTGAAATGCTTTATGGACATGTTCACTTTCTCACTATTTTTATAAAGCCGGACTGTAAGGATAACAAGTATAATTCTGGCTTCCTTGTGAGTTGGGATTTACTCTGCCTCTTTTTTCAGAATGGAAAAAAGATTTCATTCTGCCTAAAAATCCATGTTTCATGACTCATGGAACACTTTTGTTCATATAAAGTCTAATGTTCTGACTTGTCCCAATTTGGCTAAGCCAGGATCAGAAATTTCTGATATCTCCTAATGTGACAAATCAATCTTTTGTTTCTTTTCGTTTGTTCAGTACCAATTCAAATGCAATAACGGAAATGAAATTAAAAAAATCAGTACTGATATCAGGGTGGATGATGGACAGAAGTATGAAGTGCACATTAGGTAAGTTTCATGTTTTTCTATCACAATATTTAAATCTGTCTATAAGCATATTGGACCAATCGCTACATTGGCAGCCAAACCTAACTAATGAAATGAATAGGAAATTGGCCCTGATTGAAGTGAAGTAGATATGTTATATGCTATGATATTATTTTCAGATAAATAGTGGAACAAACTAAGATGGAGGATTTGTTTGTATTCCAGAAGGCTTTCAGCAAGTTAAAGTTCTTCAAAAGAAACAAAAAAGTTAATGCCATGTTGGTAGAGATACAATAATTTTAGAAAAGAATGCTGATTAAAAGCTAGGTAGAACTATGCTTGATCTGTAGGAGCTTCGTATAGTGTCACAAGAAACCGTGATTAGAAATCTGGTCTTCTGCTGCAGGTTGTGAGAATATAGAATGGTAGCGGTGGTGGGCAAGAGACTGTGGGCCCAACTTTATAATTTCGTGATTTAATTTCTTCTTGGGAGTGAAGGAAACCATATTCCTTCCTGTGACCATTTTGAAACTTACATCTGCCTTTGGATAACTTTTCATGTGCTATTTGTGTATCCCAAAGTAAGGTTGTATATGTTGATGGTACACGAGACACATAAATGAGTTTGTGTGGAAATTCTGTCAGTTATTCCTGATGTTTACCTATCAAAAAAGCATCTGAAGAAAATGAAGCTATGCAACAAGTTTTATTATCATAATAGCCAAACTAATCAAAAGTACATGACTTGAATATATATCCTTTGATGAATTCCAGAAATATTAAACAGTTCAGTTCAATGAAGAATGATGTGATGTGACCCATGCCTATTAAAACAACTCCTTACCCTTTGAAGTTCACTGTTTCCTATTGTCATTTGCCACGGCTCTGCTCCATATTTTTTCACCACACAAAGCAGAAGTTTTGAAACTTTTGTTCTGGTATTGAACAAATGGAATGCATCTAATTTGAGAGATCATAGTTTGATTAAAGTCCAGTAGGCTTCCCTCCCAACCTATTACCTATAGCAGTTGCTTCACTGCAACTAATATGTACTGCTCCCTGATGATGATCACTGATGAACAGAACATAATAACATAATAGTTGGAAGAGACCTTGGAGGTCCTCTAGTCCAACCTCCTGCTCAGTCAGGAAACTCTATACCAGGGTGTCAAACTCACATCATCACAGTGGTGTCACATGATGTGGCAGGACTTTGCTAAACTGTGCATGGGTGTGGCCAGTGTGTGACGCATCCAGCCCACGGCCTAAGAGTTTGACAGTCCTATCCTATATCATTTCAGACAAATGGTTGTCCAATCTCTTCTTAAAAATTTCCAGTGCTGGAATATTCTCAACTTCTGGAGGCAAGTTGTTCCACTGATTAATTGTTCCCACTGTCAGGAAATTTCTCCTTATTTTTAAGTTGCTTCTCTCCTTGATTAGTTTCCATCCATTGCTCAGGTGCTTTGGAGAATAGTTTGACTCCCTCTTCTTTGTGGCAGCCCCTGAGATATTGGAACACTGCTATCATGGCACTCCTAGTCCTTCTTTTCATCAAACTAGATACACCCAATTCCAGCAACTCTTATTTATATATATTTAGCCTCCAATCTCCTAATCATCCTTGTTGCTCTTCTCTGCACCCTTTCTAGAGTCTCTACATCTTTTTTACATCATGGTGACCAAACCTGGATGCAGTATTCCAAATGTGGTCTTACCAACACATTATAAAGTGGTATTAACACTTCACATGATCTTGATTCTAAGTTAATGAAGCCTGGAACTGTATTCGCTTTTTATCTAGTTTGGATAATGAAACATCTGCAAGAAAATCACTAAGCTCAGAGAGCATCAGGGACCCCTCATTTCAACCCTGAACTACAAATAGATGTCTTCATGGGGAACCATTCAGAGTTATCGCTCTAGGAAGATAGTTGTCTGATGAGTGAAGATGTGTAACTCCAAGATATATGCAGAGGAAATAGTCAATTCTGCTTCCACGTAAAGCAACCCTTAGATTATCCCAGAGCAAGTCAAAATCTGACAAGAGTGTCACTTAATGGCTTTTTCCAAATCACAATTTAAACAAAACATTTGTGTTGGTAAGTTTGATGATATGATGAATAATTGTAGTTGGCTTATATCCAAATATGCATGTAAGAGGAGAGTTAGATGTTTACTGTATCTCGTCATTTCTAGTGATGCTTTATCTGGCCATTTTTTAAATTTCAAATGCATAATGAATATTTAGCAAGCAATAAAACAGTACTTAAGCATGGTATTGTTGTCTGTACACTGTAAATGGAAGGCTAAATATGAGAACATATTTGTCTAAGACAGTCTAATACATTGTGTCAGAAGTGAAGTTTGTAAAGTGGTGGTTCACAGCTAGTTGGTTAGCCCTTGTATTACTTATGCGGCATTCATGCAATGACTGACACCTTATTGAGATATAAGCATATTTAAATTGGTACCTTTCCATAATTAAGCAGTGGTTTAAATGGATTGGTATAGAAGATAAATAAATGAAAGCAAACATATTCAGGGTATGCACCAAGGTCAAATAAGAGCAATCAGGAAAGATAGATAGCTGGTATCAAAAAGAGAGATTGCTGAGAGTAGCTGGTTATTTCAGATTATAACATGACATGGAAATTTATTCTACATTTCTGGTATTGTTTTTATGGAACTACAGGAAAATGATAGCACATTATTCAATTTGATATGCATTATCATATTTGTGAATTGAATTCAATAGTGTCTGGCCTTTAAATGTGCCAATGCACAGAAGAATTTACAATGAAAAGTCTTCCACATTCATGATTAACTAAGACACTTAATTCTCATATGCCTGTTTCTATATTTTCAATTGAGTTGTTCAACCTGTAAACATAACCAAAACACCTTCCTCCTCCTATTATATAACCCTACGACAACAATCCTGTGAAGTGAGTTCGACTGAGAAAGAGAGAGTGACTCACCCAAAATCATCCAATCAGCTTTTATATCCAAGGTGAGACTAGAACTCATAATCTTCTGATTTGTATCCTGATGTCTTAACCATTGGACTTTCTTGAAGGTATTTTGAATTTTCCAATGTGTCCCTTTAAGGATTGAAGATAAAACAATGGTAATACATTCAGGCAGATTAGAGAAAAGAACTATGGATATTAATTTGGATTTAGTATATATTCCCTTGACCTGTCTATCACATATTTGTGGAGAAATGCTCCCCAAACTATATGTTCTAGGGTACATCTGCTGCAGCCATTATCATGGCATATATATTCTTGAAGCTAATTCCTAAAATCAGCTTCTACTGATTTTCAGATTAAAGTTATGCCCGTTCACCCTCACAGAAAATACTGATTTACTTACCTAGGAAAAGAGAGAAACGATAGAAGGTCTCTGGGAGTTCATGTTGTGTAATGCATAACATGTTGGTCTTTTGACCCAAGTTTATATGCAGCACCTTAATCACGACCTTATACACTTGTGTTAAGCCCTGGAGCTTAAAGGGCTGCTTTGGACCAATCACTCTCTCTCAAACTATTCATAAGGTTGTTATAACAGAGATATCGAAATATTGCAGATAACATTGCAGAGAGCTCCGTGTAAGCTTCCTTCAGCTCTTAGAGAAAAGGCAGGCCATAAACTTAATAAATAAATAATAAAATAAATGACAATAAGCAAGATCTTCTCACTGAAGATGCTATTTCTGCCGGCAATTCAGTGCTTTCCTTTTTTCATGCAAATGCTTCTTGTAAGCATGTGAGAGTCTAAGCCTCAGGATACATTTTGTATAGGAGGGATGATGGAAGCCAGAGATATTTTGTAGTTTATTACCAGTCTTTCTTTAGCCCCATTTAACTTTTCCTTTATTGCTAATCATGATTCATTTTGTCCTTGTTTCATAAATGTTTCCACTCCTGATCACTCTAACAATTGCTGTTTTTTTCCACTTGGTTGGAAAACTAAAATGATGATCTGCTCTTCATTGAAGCTCATTAGAGAATAATAATAATAATAATGCACAGAAGCAATGGAGTAACAATAATCACATCTTATAGATTCCACTGAATGAATCCCTTTACAAATATAAAGGTTATACCAGTCTGAATTTTGGGCCACTCCTTGAATAGTTCCTTCAAAATAGGTGGAATCAACCTCTCACACGATGAATTTGCCACTCTATGGATCCAATCACACATCTTCCTGGGATTAAACTATCCAAACAAGAAGGATATAGATCTAATAAACAGGTGATCAAATTAACGATCATGTCTACTTTCTCAGGAATCAGAGGATCAGATACTTTCTAGATATGGAACAGGACCCTAATCTGTCCTACTTGATATAATTTATTCACCTGGACTGTAACACAGAGAAAAGAAAACCAGGTTATCTGAGGACTGTCATTTTCCAAGAGTTTCTACCTGTCCAGTCCTATCCATAGACTGAGCATGTTACAGATCCTGTCAGCCAAAGAGTTTTGACTGGAAGGAACTAGAAGATGGGCCTTCTCTGCTGTAGCCTCTGCCTTGTGGAACATTTTCCTTTCAAAGATTAGAATGGCCCCAATTTGGCTTTTCGCAAACTTCAAAACTTGACTGTGTACCCATATCTTGGGCTCATAATGTGTCAAGGGCCCTGTTACTTGGCTTTACTGATAGTTGACTAATAATTAATAATCATTGCTGTACTTATTTATTTTGTGGATGTTTTTATTGTTTTACTGTTTTTTAGATTGTTTTAATTTTAGAATTGTAAGCCATCCAGAGTCATTTGGTTGAGTTGGAAACTATGGTAATCAAATCAATAATAATTAATACAATCTATAAATAATACTTAATTCATCTAAACTTCCTCAGGTTTTGTCCTTACAACTGCTATTTTATTTACAACTGATAATGTACATGAAGTTGAAATTCAGTCATATGCCAATTTTGATTTTATTTGGTTTTATAGTTTCCATTCAGTACTTTTTTTTTCATGAACTATGTTGCTCCAAAATCATCCTTTGAGTTCTTAGTATTATGTGGGAAGGGGGAAAAGGTACATGTGTTTTATTTCCCTTAAGTCATTTTTGAAAAAGATCCCTAGAGTTGAGAAGAACAGGCAATTAGTTTCTCTACAAAATTAATTGAACAAGATGGCTGTAATTATATCTAATTGATTGTAATTTAATTAATAACAATTTAATCATACTAATTAGTTGATCATAACCATTGTTTTATAGCTTTTCAAAGATAACAGCTTGATGAGGCTATTATACAATATTTTGACACAAATCACCCAATAGATGGCTAATCAGTAGCATCAAAAGACAAGTTTGAATTGAAATGAACATCATCAGAAACCTTCAAAACAATGCACTCTTTTCCATTTAAAAACTTCATACACAAGAAGCACAAAGCTTCATTCACATTGTGCAGATCAAGCCTTCTCTTAGCTCACTAGAGAAGGCTCAGTTTGCATAACTCTAAAAATAGGAAATTCTGTTTAAATATTAATGTAAATTTAAAAATCATTGAGTCAGTTCTACAATTTCATAATTTTATTTTGGCATGATGAAAATACTCTGAAAATGGTAACAACAACAATAATAATGCCAACATTTTAGAGTTAGTCTAAAAGTTGAGAGCAAAAATTGGAAGAAGAAATAGCATTATGCTGATGACCTTGTCCTGATAGCTGTGCAAAGGATCTCCAAGTCCTAATCATAAAAGTTAAAGAGCAAAGTGAGATTAAAAAAAATCTAGGCTTAAAGAGAAAGAACAAACTAATGACAACAGATTGAAGAACCAGCCTTAGAATTAACAATGAAGGTATCTTTTTGTTTATTTTTCATTTTTGAATCATCCATCTGCCTCAAAGAAGGATTCTCTGTATAAATTCTTCCTTTTAGCATCAGCCATTAGCAGTAAAGGAACAAGCAATCAGTACATGTGCTACCAACTTGCACTTGGTAGAGCAGCCATGAAAGCCTTGGAAAAGATATTCAAATGGTGTGATGCATTTATACTTACAAAGGTCAGAACTGTGCAAACTATGGTATTGCTTGTTACACTCTATGAAAGTTGGCTTTGAAAAAGCAATGTAGGAACAGTATTGACATTTTTTAACATTGATGTTGGAAAATACTCCTGAGAACACGGTGGACAGTCACAAAAACAAATGGATTATTGAATAAATTAACACAGAATTCTCAGACAAGACACAAGTGACTGGGCTCAAATTATCCCAAGATGGACACATTTTGCAAAGAACAGGCTCTCTGGAGAAGGTACTAATGTTGGAAAAGGTGGAAGGAAAGAGAAGCGAATGACCAACAGTTTGCTTTCCTCCCAAAAGTAAAGAGGTAAAGGAGTCCCTGCAGATTTTTACTCAGCTAATTGTTGCTGATTATAGGGATGATGTTCATCTCTGTTTCAATGGCCATTGAGTCAGTGCTGTCCAAAGATGTTTCTGTGATCATGTGGCCATGACATCATGAAGCACCGTTACCTTCCCACCAAATAACTGCCTATTCATCTACTCACATTTGCATGTTTTCAAACTACTAAGTTGACAGGAGCTAAGGCAAGGACGGGAACTCACCCTGTCACATGACGCTCAGGTCTTGACCCGGGGCTATTGACTTTCCATCTGACAAGCCCAGCCCCTTAACCACTGAGCCATTGTACCACCCCCTCTCAAAAGTGGAAAGCTATTAATTAAAATCAGACCCATATTGCCATCACGAGTTATTTACATTTTTCTATTAAAACTGAAGGTTGGGTTATTTGTATTTGTATGTAAGGCACATAGGAAGAATTCATATAATTCAATGGCTTAGTTCCCATTTTTAGTATATAGAAAGTGCTAACTTCAATAGCAAGCAGTCTCCATGAAAAAGGACCCTAAATGACCCCGAAGTGACACTTTCTACAAAAATAGTGTATTAAGCTAGATGAATCTAGGCCCTGACTCAGTGGATGCCACTTTGATAACCATTCCTAGTTTTGGGTAGCTCAAGAGCAGTCACATTTGTTCTATTTGTTGCCCTTGTTATTCCTTATGCTAATGTGCTACTTCCCATAACTTTCACTTGCAAATCTAGTGACAGCTGCAGTGGCAAAGACCTAAACTCTTAACCTTCTATTTCTGGGTGAGTGCAGTTCCATCCAAAAGAGTATCACCTGACTTTGGTTTTTTTTTCCTATTTAAGTCATTTAAATGACCACCTGATTGAAATGTGACAATGGGAAGTAAGAAAAAGAATCAAAATAAACAAATCAAACAAAAAACATCAGGTATCATTAAAACCTAATAGTTTTGATTCAGCTTTCTCATTATTTAATACACTACTATATTGTCAGGATATAATTTTAGCTTGCTTTCCTTTATCCAACTCATCATGAATCATAAGCAATGTTCAAAGGTGCTATGTATTTCTTACATTGAAATGGTAAAGAGCAGCAGAACCAGGTGTTGTCAGCATATTGATGGAACCCCACTCCAAATCTCCCATCTTTACCCATTAAGATATTCAAGCCGAAAGAATGTGTAATGTTTAGAACAGGTAGTTTCCAAGGTTCCTCCCAGGGGTCTAGAACAACTCACCAATAACTCACTGCTGCCAACTAGCTATGGGAAAACTTACTGCAAGACAACTCCCCGCAGTATGATATAATTCAGTGCAAGTTAACTGTATTGCTATCTGCCACTGTTTCCTCAACACTAGTGGCGGATAACAGTACAGTTATCTTGTGTTATCTGTGTTGAATTATCCTGTGGTAATTTGGCTGCATCAAATTGTCCTGCAGAGAGCATTGAGATATCCCATATTGAATTGTCTCCCATAGTGAGCTGTCCCATGGCATGTTGGCCACAGCAAGTTGTCTCACTATAATAGAACCAGTGGAACCAAATGGAAAGATTCAAAATCAGATTGTACGGCCATGGTGAGTTGTCCCATTTTTCTTCCCGGTGACTTGCTCCAATGAATCTAGATGAATCTTTACAACTATGTTTGGGATAAATTATGAAAGTTGGACATAACAAATATCCAACGGTTTCATCTTCCCTTTCTCAACATCTTGGTGATGGCAGTGTCATAGAATACAAACAAGTTATGCAAACATAATAGAGTCAAAAATAAATAAATCCTCTTCATTATAACCGCTGCTATAAAGTGGACTCACACATAATTGTTATGAAGGGTTCTATACTTCTGTTCCCTGATGGACATTTAGTGAGGAATCAAGCTGATTTTTTAAAAATTATTTAAATGCACATATGTGCAGAGACAAACACGTTATAGCAGAATGAAACAGCTTGACAGCTATAGCTACTCTCTAATATGTGGACAAACATGCTATTTTTAATAATCATAGCAAAGAGATACTGAAAGATGTCAATTGGGAAAATGATTGTTTTGATTATGAATCTAAAATGCAGAAAAAGTCCCAAGTTGATTGAGAACATAAGAACACAGTTGTACAAAAGAAATCAAGCTGATTGCTGACTCTAGCCTAAAGTATTCTCCACTCAAACAAGCATACTTACAATCAATTATATCTAGCAGTATATTCAAATTCATATTTAAATATTATTTAAATGCAGATTTACATATTTTTAAAATTAGTTTAATATACCGGTAGAAACAGATTTATGAACATATATATGTGAAAATAATATAAGTCAGAAAGAAAGACCGTTTTTTTCAATGCTAAGCATTTCAGCACAGATCTGATAACGTGCATTATTTAAATTGAAAGAGAAATCTAATTTATGTGTTACTTCAGCTAGGAAATGTACTGTGACATAAAAATTCTTTTGAACTTTCTAAATATATCAAGTCAGGAAAAGGCCATACTGGCACTCTAGAAAGTATAGAAAGATATGCCCAAAGAATGTTCAATTACACCAGTAATAAATTTTCATAGTGACTGATGAAATATTAATACCAGGGACAACAATGATTAATGTACTCCGATGGTGAAATATCACTGATCAACTATTATTGCTCCAATATTGTGGGTGATGAATAACTTTTATAGATAGTAGGTAGTATGGCGTTCTCTCTTTTTATAATCCTATTGAAATTAGCATTTCAATTTAATTAAAATTATAGCCACTTAGGTTTTTTTAAGATTGTTGGATATGATTATCATAGTTAATAATATTACAAATGACTTCAACTGCACCAAACAACGGATTAGAAATAAATGCTACATGTGTCTACAAGAGAGTGACCAGTGCATTCAGGAAACAGGACCATATTTTTCAGAGTCCAAAAAGGGAAAGAAATGTTCTTAGTAAGAATAACATTTAACAAGCTTGGCAAGAAAGGCAATCTGATGTTTCATTATCTTTTAAATGATTTTGCCATAGAGTCTAAACTATATTGTCAGTACTTGCTGACAAATGCCATTAAATAGGACATCATGCACATGAGTTTGGAGATGCTTGCAAATGTTTTTGTTATGCTAAGTCACCCTTTCTCCCAATGGCATATTAGCAGATCATCTGACCTTTCTATCCATCCAATTTTGAATGGCCCTGGGTGCTGAATACAGCTCCATTTGGACAGATCTCATCACCCAGGTTATAATTAGAAGGCCAGTGTTTAATTATTATATTTATGGGAAGCACAAAAGATGAAGCTACACAATTACTGTTAGGGCACAGTTATTAGCAGCTTGACCCACAGGAGCACTTGAATTATTGTGCGTACATTTCGGTACTGAACGAGGAGAAGGAGGATGCCATCACTGTTCCCACAAAAATTAAATGCCCTATGCATTGGGTGTAGAACAGAGGTGTCAAAGTCAAGGCCCAAGGGCTGGATTTGACCTGCGGGTTGCTTAGAACTGGCTCGTGGGGCCACCCTGGAAATAGTGGACTGGCCTGTGGTGCCTCTGCCACCAAAAATGGAACTTGGGAGGGCTGCACATGGGTCCTCCTGAGCTCCATTTTCACTGGCAGAGGGTTACAGGAGACTGTTGCAGCTAAAAATGGAGCTCAGGAGCCCATTTCTCTGGCAGAGCATTTGGGCCACCACAAGTGCCCCCAACACAAGTGATGTCAAACTGGCCATGCCGATCCTGGTGACAACCACTCTGGCCCCCTGAGGTCAAACACAACCCTGATGCAGCCCTCAATGAAATCAAGTTTAACAACCCTGGTGTAGAAGAAGGTTGATGGGATACTTATACCAGACATGAACTACTGGATGGTAGTATCTTTTGCAAACATTAAAGAATAATTTTTGAAGATTGTTATTTTAATTTATCCTCTCTTGGAAATGTTCAATCCAACCTTTTCAGAGGGTACAAAACTGTATAAGCACATGGTGAAAAACTGCTCACTGGAATCCTGAATTGTTAACATCTTGTCCTACCAACAGAAAGCCCAAGGAAACAATTCCAGAATATTACTTGCTTGTAGGCAAATGCATACATAACAGCTGTTATGCTGAAAACATCTCAGACAAATTGCTGTATCTTTTATCAAGTAGCAGTGGCCTGAAGCCAATATTTGGCTGTAAATCCCAGTATACATGGCCTGCAATAGGCAGCTCTGCTTCATTTCTATCAGCAGAGTTCTTTCCTGTGCTCCCGCCATTTCCTTGATGTATGTTCTTGATTGATGTCCTCCAGCTTTTTTGCCTTCACCATCTCACATCTTTCTTCTTTTTGTGCACGCACAGAGCAGGTGGTTTTACACCTTCTTCTCCCTCCCTCATTCTATTCTTCTACTAGATCCCCAATTCTGTCTCTGATGCTGATGCTCCTTCTCTCTTTCTCTCAATCCTTGTTTATTCTGTTCTTCAGCCCAAAACGTTTTTTTTTTTAAAGATCAGCATAGATGCGAGGTTGGGAAAAAGAAGGAAAACTTAACCCAAGCACTATTTCTTAAATAACAAAATGCACACTTTTAAACATGGCTTCGAATTGCTTCCAGAAGGGAAGGAACTAGATATTCCTGGTTCCATCTCTCCCTTTTTTTTGCAGTCTGATGGTTAATGGAAGAAGGAATGCTGTAATGTAGGGGTCTCCAACCTTGGCAACTTTAAGACTTGAGGAATTCAATTCCCAGAATTCCTCAGCCAACAAAAAATCGTAAAATTGCAAGATTGAAGGCCTGCTGTAGTGTATAAAGAAGCTGGTCTCTCAGCAGAACTGATGGAATAGCCTGCTTCACTTCTTTCTTTCAAAAGGTCTTTGATCTCTTGGTCAGATGTTATCAGTGCATATTCAGTCACATAAGATCTCAGTATCTGAAGAAGATCTTAAATCCCTAATGTATTTATTTATAACTACATATATGGATAGATGTCTATAATCCCCTACTTCAATTAACAAATGGGTTGTTATACACTGCTCAAAAAAATAAAGGGAACACTTAAACAACACAATGTAACTCCAAGTCAATCACACTTCTGTGAAATCAAACTGACCACTTAGGTAGCAACACGGATTGACAATCAATTTCACATGCAGTTATACAAATGGAATAGACAACAGGTGGAAAGCATAGCAGTTAGCAAGACATCCCCAATAAAGGAGTGGTTCTGCAGGTGGTGACGATAGACCATTTCTCAGTTCCTATACTTTCTGGCTGATAGTTTGGTCACTTTTGAATGCTGGCAGTGCTTTCACTCTAGTGGTAGCATGAGATGGAGTCTACAACCCACACAAGTGGCTCAGGTAGTGCAGCTCATCCAGGATGGCACATCAATGTGAGCTGTGGCAAGAAGGTTTGCTGTGCCTGTCAGCGTAGTGTCCAGAGAATGGAGGTGCTACCAGGAGACAGGCCAGTACATCAGGAGACATGGAGGAGGCCATAGGAGGGCAACAACCCAGCATCAGGACCACTACCTCCACCTTTGTGCAAGGAGGGACAGGAGGAACACTGCCAGAGCCCTGCAAAATGACTTCCAGCAGGCCACAAATGTGCCTGTGGCTGCACAAACGGTCAGAAATTTTGTTCACCTCCCAGCATTTCACTGGATAGATGGGCAGCTATATAAGATAGACAGTCAGATATGCTCTTTTAAAATACCTTATACAAGTCAATACCTTACATAAGTGTAAGGTATTATGCAAATACATTCTAAGTGGTTTCAGTTAATTCCCAGCTGTCTTTTTCCCCACTTCCAATTCATTGCATAAAACTTTCCATTCCTCTGCCTTGTTTTGACAAGGATGTCTTTGGAAATAATCTGTTTAGAATTACATACTAATTTGTGCACAAGGCTATAATAAGCAGTGGATAGGTCGAAGTAAAAGTCAGTGGCACCATCAATTATTCATCTTTGACATAATGTACACCCTTTTCTTTCTGACTTCTCTCCCTTTCTTTCTGGCATCAGCATTGCCATCTATCTGATTTGCAAATCATTCCCAAACTAACCCATATTCCTCCTCCCCTCAGTTTATCCTCTTCTTATGTGATTCCATCATCTATTCTGTATGGTGTTTCCATCCCCTAGAAGAAATCATTTTGCAAATGGCAAATCAAACATTTGTTTTCCGAGAAGCCACAAAAGCCTCCTCTTATCCATGGGTCCAGCTCAGCTTTGCAGATGGCTTTGATTGATCAGTGGCAACAAACCAAGAGGAGGGGCTTCTTAACAAAGCTGTCTTTCAGAATTTTTTCTTCGAGTTGGGTCAATTGAAATGGAAATCAGAAGTGGAGGCATAGCAAGCTGTTTCTCCAGTGGAAAAAGAAGGTGGTTTCAAAGACAAGTTAGAACAAGAGGAACATGAGTCAGAGACGTTGCTTCCTCCTCCAATTTTTCAAAGATGACTAGAAGTTTGATATGGCTTGGCATCTCCTGTTTGTGTTGTATGGTGAGGGCTGCTTTATTAACAGAGGAATGGTGACATCATTATGTGATAGGGTACACAAGCATTGATGTAGCTTGTCTTCATCTTTTATCTCCTTTTGGCTTAAGAACTAATGTATTATCTGCGATCTGAATAACTAACCTTTCAAAGCACTTTTAAAAAGTTACCAACTGTTCAGTGATCATCTCTATTGGTTGTTGACAAAACACAATCCAAAATATTTATTAAATAAGAGTGGAACTAAATGGAAATATTTAGAATCAGGTTGAATGGTGAAGAAGGATGTGTAAGCTTTAAATCTTAATTATAATGAGTCTAACAAATTAGCAGAAGTCCATTGCTTTAATTATTTTATTTTGGCACATGGCATTATTTCTGGATGATTTTTACGTGAAGTACTTTGAGCAAAAGGACGCTTAATCGATTTGCAGCCTTAAAAATAGTAATAACAATTCAGATGGCAAGTTTTCCATTGCAACAAAGTACTTTAAACTGTAAATTACTTTTTAACCTTTTGTAATATAAAATTGCAACGTTAATGGGAGATCAACTTCATATTTTAGAAAAGCTGTTCAAAACAAGAGAAAAAGGAGTGTGTGTGTGTGTGTGTATGTGTGTGTGTGTGTGTGTTTTACAGTCATTTCCTCAGTCACCATTAAATTGCAATTAATTTAGAACTGGTATATTAAAGAATATCCATCCTTTTATGGACACATTGTAATGAGTTTGTCAAGGAACTCTTTCAGGTTGTTGAGCTCAGTTGTAAAACTTCGCTTTCCTTGTCGTCCTCCCAAATGTATGTAGGCAAGATTTGGAAACGTGTGAGGCTGTCATGACTGTCCTGGGAATTACTGTGAAAAGGTCCAGAATTGGCAATCCCTGGTCATCTCTCATTTGGCAACCAACAGGACCAATATTTGTAGGTGGCCTACCACATCACTACGCAACAAAGCAGGTAAGAGATTTTATCTTTTTTTAAAATAAAGTTTTATTTGGGTTTTCACACATACAAAATACAAGTAAAACATCTTTTTTGAAAATAGCATGGTCCTGGGTTGAACTTATTTATATAGACACAAAACTCAATTTCATGCTCCTTTTTGTGTTCTGTTCCATATCTTATACTATTCTACATTTTCTATTATATAGTTTTTCCCCTCTTTTAATTTTCTCAATTTTATTTTGATTATCTCATCTCAATTCAAATCATTATATTTATACTTTTGTCTGTTCTGTTTCAATTTCATATTATCTTTTCTCATTAAACAAGTTTTCTCCTGTAGTTGGAGTATGACACCTTTATATCTTTTAATTATATCCATTCAACTCTTATTTAAACTTCAATATATATCTTAAGGTTATGACCTTCAATATAATACATAATACATAACTTCCAATTGAATTCTGCTTGGTACATTCTTATAATACACACTATATTCTT
The DNA here is from genome assembly GCF_049901715.1 of Pseudonaja textilis. Classification (NCBI taxonomy): domain Eukaryota; kingdom Metazoa; phylum Chordata; class Lepidosauria; order Squamata; family Elapidae; genus Pseudonaja; species Pseudonaja textilis. The sequence goes on from NC_141990.1 coordinate 120,616,892, forward strand.
TTTTTTAAAAGGATTATAAATATATGTAATTATAAACCCTCATTCCATTCCAATTCAGTTCTATCATTAATAATCATTAAAATCTTAACATCTTTAACATTTCTTTTCAATTAAATATCATACTTCCTTAAAGACACGTATAATCTCCATAATTAATTTTTCCCTTATTTCTCTTCACATATGTTTTGTAAATCATTAAATATTTATTTTGTTACATTTATTTATTGACAAGCATTCCACTGAATTACAATAGCTATTTTATCACAACATTTTAATCATACATTGTTGCATATTTTCTAAAATTATTTCTATTTCTAATATAACAATACTATCTTATGTACCTTTACAGAATCCACTTTTCCATTAAATTTTCACCCATTATCTCTAAATAGACCCTATTTCTCTATATTTTGTTTCTGTCCTTTATAACTTCTTTTCCTTTCTTTTTTCCCTCTCATCTTCTCCCTCCCCTTTTTACCCCCTTGTCTCTCTACTTCTAATTCTCTCTTCTGCATTTCCCTCTTCCGTTGCTTTCCGATTTTATACTTATTTTTCACTCTCTTTTTTTGGAGTTGTTTTTCCCAATCTTAAAATTTCCATTCTCTTTCCCACCTTTTCTTCCCCCCACCACCACCTAAGATTACTTGTTAGTTAAAGATGGCTTCTTCTTTGTGCCAATCTTCTTGTTCTGCAGCCATTTCTTGTTGTTTCTTATAGTTCAAAATCTCCATTTCTCCCTCTCCCTTCCTGTGCATCTTCTTTGTACTTTTTTAAGTTCCATTTTCAGTTCTTCTAAAAGTGGAGCCATTTTAAACAGTTTTAAACAACCACCTGATTGATTTTAGTCATTCAAATGCAATAACCAAGAATCCAGAGATCACCAAGTAATCAAAATAGTCCCAAGTTGTTTCTTATTTCTTTTTCCACTTTCTCCTCCTGGGGTTTTACTATTTTGTTGTGATGTTTCAGTTAAGATGTATCTTTTGGAAGTCTTGTTGAGATGTTGCTGTAAGTTCTTTTTAATTCCAGGCAGTCTCCTCCCTTCCAGATCCTGCCCTTTTATTCTTTTTCTCTTCTTTCCTGTTTTGAAAAGCTTTTGATTATCCAGAAATCTTTATTATCCCTTTGATTTTTATTTTCAGCATTAAATGCCTATTAATGTCAAAGTGGAATTTTTTTCCAATTTCTTGCTTAAGTCTCTTAGCTGTCAGTATAGGAAAAGGAGAAAAAAAACCCAAATCTTTTCCCTTTTCTCTCTCCTTCGCAGCTTAAAACTCTTCTTAGGGAACAATGTTATTGGTTTTTTTTTTAATAGTTTCAATTCCAGGGTACCTTATTTGTTGCTTTTGCTGTTTGACATGGTCAACCAAAACTTTCTCTTCTTATCTTCCCCCTGCACATTCTTTTCCATTTGAGTTCTTCTTTGTGGTGGCCATTTCTGATCACTGCTACAACCGCCTTCGGGAAAGGGAGTAATGGCCAGCTGGGGAGGAGAGATGCGGCTCTCCTCAACCGTGCAGGCACTCTCCCCCTTTTTCACCACCTCTACAGGATGGCTTAGCTCCTAAACCAGCTGGCTCAGGGCACTCCAGTGGCGAGCATGGATCAAAACCTCACAGAGATAAGGTTTTGGTCTGTCGCCGAAGAAGCTCAAATCCAAAGAGATTTTATCTTGTGCTGCACCTGGAGTGCCTGATATTTAAAAAGATGGACACTCTTGTAGCAACATGTTAAGGTCCATTTTTGGGATGGCATTTGTTCCACAGACAGTATGAATTTACTAATAGGCAGTGTAAAGACACCCTTGAGCTTATCTTGACTTCTGGTAACTACATTTACACATCTATAATATAGAAATTGTTAAGTTTGGGAAATGAGAGGCTGAACCAGAGCATGAGTGCAACAATACTTTATTATAGCAATAAAGGACTGACCGTGCTTGCCAAGCCTGGAACTGGCTCGCAGCGATCAGCAACTGGTTGGACCCCGCAGCCTGCTTTTATAGCTGGCTGCTGGGGAGAACCAACCAATGAGTGAGGGGAAAAACGCCCCCGCAAAGTGAATGGACCTGAGTGAGAACTCCTAGGGTTCCAAGGACATAACACCCCTTCCCCCCAGATGCGAACACGCATAGTCTTTGAGGTAGACTGGAGGTTTATGCTGTCGCCCAGAACGGCGCAACTCTGGTGGGTTGTCTGTCAGTTCAGAGTCTGTATGGGAAGGCAAGATCGGTAGGGAGTTACTAACATGCCCCTCGGATCGGGTTGGTTTGGGACTCGTAGGGCTGGTCACTGGGGACATGCTCCCGTTGACTGGTTCGGACTGGTCAGCCATCTGGATGCCGCTGTCCGTGTTCGGATTCCCCGGAATGGCTGTTGGCGTAAGCTGGTCACCGGGACTGATGCTGATGTGGGGTTGATGCTGAGGCCTCGCTCCGGTCTGCAATTCTGGGTCACTGCTGGCGAGGGCGCTGTGACGCCTACGCAGCTGGTCCAGGTGCCTTCTCCATACTCGGCCGTCCTCCAGTCTGACTCGATATGACCTGGGTCCGGTGATGGCCACGATCTCGCCCGGGATCCACAGAGGGTCTCCAGCGAAGTTCCTCGCGAATACGGGTTCCTGTAAGATAAAATGTCTAACCCCGATGTGGAAGTGAGCGGAGAGTCAGGGCAGTAATGTGGGTGAAGTCTGTCCAATACAGTCCTCAGGCGCCTGCCCATCAGGAGCTCAGCTGGGGACTTATTGGTGACTGAACACGGAGTTGAGTGCTGGCTCATCAGGAAATGCGATAGTTTGTGGTGCCAGTTATCCTTGCTGAACCTAGCCAGGGCTTCTTTAGTGGTCCTGACGGCTCTTTCAGCCAATCCGTTACTGGCAGGATGAAATGGGCCGTGAAAATGTGGCGGATGCCCAGGTTGGCAGCGAAACGGCTGAACTCGGCTGATGCGAACTGTGGGCCATTGTCGGAAACAATGGAGTCAGGCAGCCCGTGTGTTACAAACAGGCGAGTTAATACCTTGGTAATTGCTAGTGTGGTGGTCGTGGATAGCTGTGCCACGTCAATCCATTTAGAGTAGGAATCCACGACCACTAGGAACATTTTCCCAAGCAATGGGCCGGCTAGGTCGATGTGAATTCTGGACCACGGAGCGCTGGCGCTTTCCCACTTAGTAGGGGTGGCAATAGGAGAAGCTGGACGGGATTCCTGGCAGGGGTTGCAGGAGCTTACCCATCTGATGATGTCCTCGTCGAGGCCCGGCCACCATACATAGCTGCGTGCTAATGCCTTCATTCTGATGATGCCAGGGTGCCCCTCATGCAACGCCTCCAGAACTCGGGTACGCAGTGAGGTCGGGATGACCACTCGAGTGCCCCACAGCAGACAGCCCTGCAAACTGGATAATTCCTGCAGGCGGGTCTTGAAAGGTGTAAATTTGTTTTCAACATCACCACCCGGCCACCCCCTCCTCACCCAGTCCAGTACCTGGGCGAGTGTTTTGTCTGCCTTGGTTTTAGCAGCAATGTCCAGGGCAGTGATGGGGAGGTCCAATTGGGTGACCTCAAAAATAGCGTGGACTGGAGCAGGGTCTTCAGCTGGAGCCGGCAAGGGGCAGCGGCTGAGAGCGTCAGCGTGGGACAATGTTTTACCTGGGCGGTGTATGAGTCTATACGAGTAGGCCGCTAGGAAAAGGGTCCATCTCGTCATTCTAGGAGAAAGGACTTGAGGGGTCTGTTTGTCCCCAGCTAGTAGACCCAGGAGAGGCTTGTGATCCGTGACCAGCTCGAAAAATGGCCAAAGAGAAATTCATGAAATTTCTTCACTGCTGCAACAGCTGCTAGAGCTTCCTTATCGATCTGGCTATAATTTCGCTCTGTTGCAGAGAGCATCCTGGAGAAAAAAGCAATGGGAGCCTCGGAGCCATTGGGGAGCCTGTGACTTAATACTGCCCCGATTCCAAAAGGGGATGCATCTGCTGCTAGCACTAATGGAAGGTTGGGGTCGAACTGAATAAGTACCGCCTCTGACGTGAGTAGTGATTTGACGGCGCGAAAAGCAGAGTCTTCTTTGTGACCCCAGTGCCAAGGTGATTTTTATCCAACAGTCTGTGTAGGGGTTCTGCCACTGATGCTTTATGGGGCAGGAAGGACGCGTAAAGTTCAATAGCTCCAAGAAGGCCTGCAGCTCAGTTTTGGAGGTTGGAGTGGGTGACTCGTGAATTGCCTTAACCTTGGACTCCAGGGGGTGAATGCCTGAGGTGTCAATTTTATAACCCAGAAAGTCCACCTGTCTAGTGGCAATGGCACATTTTTCTTTTTTAATTTGAGGCCATGCTGTCTGAACCTCTCTAACACTGCTCGAACTCTCTGGAAGAGTTGGGGTCTGTCCCTGGCCGAGACCAAGATGTCGTCGAAGTAGGGTACTACACCAGGAGGCCCTGCAAAATCCGCTCCATGAGGGATTGAAAAATGCCTGGGGCAACACTTACGCCAAATTGGAGACGCTTGCACCGGAAAGCACCCTGTGGGTGACAATGGTCTGGAGTTCCGCTGTTTGGCTGTCAACAGGGAACTGTTGATACGCTTGAGACATGTCCAATTTGGCAAAAATGCTGCCAGGTTCAAAAGTGTGCAATAAATGCTGAATGACGGGCACTGGGTAAGCGCTAACTTGTAAAAACTTATTAATTGTGGTCTTGTAGTCCGAGCAAATTCTCAGGCTACCGTCTTTTTGAGGGTGTGACAATGGGCGTCTCCCATTTGGCGAAATCTGTTGGCTCAATGACCCCTTGTTTTAATAGTTTATCCAATTCTGCATCTAGTTTTGGCCGAATAGCGAATGGGACTCTACGCGGTTTTAGCCTGATTGGGACTGCCTGGGGGTCGACTGAGAATGAGATAGGGGTACCGTTATAACACCCCAGCTCATCGCTGAATACATCTGAGTAATCAGCGAATAAGGAGTCAGTGTCAGAGGTTGAGACAGCATGGACTCCTGTTATCCCAAGGCCGAGATGGGGAAACCAATTGAGCCCCAATAATGTGGGGAGATTGCCGTTAACTACCACTAGAGGTAGGTGACCTTTGAAAGCTTTAAAATTGACAAGGAACTTGCCTCTGCCGATTACAGGAATGACCTTCCCCTGGTAGTCCTTCAGGCTAAACTGGCACTTCTGGAGCCGGCTTGTTGATAGGCTGGGCTGTAGCCTCTTGAGGGTGTTCCACGAGATAATTGAGAGCGCTGACCCTGTGTCAACCTCCATGCGGCACGGTTTACCTTCTAACAAAACGGAGAGAGAGATTTTACTAATGGTATAGCAAGTGTGCTTGGCATGGTGGTGAGTGCGACAGTTCAATACTTGCCTCTGAGGTCTAGAGTGTGAGAAGGGGGGGTGCCTTTGTGCTGAGTTTTGAGAGGCTTGGCAGACTCTCGCGATGTGCCCCCTTTTGTGGCAGGTGTTGCAGGTGGCTCCTTTGAATTTACAGGTGGCCCTCGGATGAGATCCACCACAGGCTAGGCACAGGGTGATGTGCTTGGGTGGACCGGTGTTTTCTTGCTTGGCTCCTACCTGCGGATGCCTGGCGTTGGTGAGGCGGTGGATGTCGTTTTCATCACTAAGGGCTTCCTCTGCTACTACCTCCTCAGAGTGGACTGGAACTGTCGTTAGCTTGGAAGTTGGGCCATGGATTTCGGTGGCTGAGTGTGCTGCCAGTTCTGCTGCCAGGGCCTCCTTGACGGCTTGTGCGAGGTTGAGGTCCTTCTTAGCGAGTAGGCGCCTTTGGAGGTGTAGATCCTTGACCCCGCAGACTAGTTGATCGAGGAGCATGTCCTCCAGGTAGGTTCCAAACCCACAATGGAGTGCTGCTGTCCTGAGGGCTGCCATGTACTGGTTGATGGTCTCTTTGTCTGATTGCTTCCTCATACGGAAGGTGAATCTCCTGGCAATCTGTGAAGGTCTGGGAGAATAGTGGTTAGTAAGGATTTCTAACAGTTCAGACCATGGAACGTTTTTTAACTCACGTGGAGCCACGAGAGCTGTGGCAGTGTCAAAGACGATGGCTCCACAGTAGATCAGGAAATATGATTTTTTCCGGTGCTCCCCAGCATCAGCCAGCCCAATTGCGTCGATGTAATGGTTAAAGCGGTTCTTGTATGATTCCCACTTCTCCTCATCCGGTTTGAACGCTGGGAAGACTGGATTGGAATTCATAGTGATGAGATCGGTTGTACAATCTGTGGAAAAAATCTCTCTGGGGCAGCAGCAAGTTTCTAGTGCCTGTGGCAGGCAAGTGATTTCAGCTCTGAGGAGGCTTTGTCACAATCCTCTCTGTCTCTCTGGGCAAGCACGAGGTTAGGCTGTCAACCGTTGGCAGCGTTTTGAAATTCGCGCCTTCGTGGGCGTCAGTGACTTGACTTACAGCACCGCGCTGTACCTTTTAGGTTTGAAATTCAAATGACAGCCGTTTGAATTTCGCGCCTTAAACAACGAGCGGCTGCGGCTCACAGCGCTTCACTTTTCCTGTAGCTGGGCTAACAAGCGGCTACAGACACTTCTTACTATCGTTCTGCTGACCGCTTTCTCTGGCTGCGGATCAGCGTTCGCTTCTCGTTGCTTGCTGACCGCTTTCTCTGTCGGCGGATCAGCGTTCGCTCTCGTTGCTTGCTGACCGCTCTCTCTGGCTGCGGATCAGCGTTGCTCTTATCGCCGGCCGATCGCTCTCTCTGGCTGCGGATCGGCGGCTAGTGACTCAGCGGTTGCATGGTGCTTCTGGTAGCCATCCCACCTTCGTCGCCAGTGTTAAGTTTGGGAAATGAGAGGCTGAACCAGAGCATGAGTGCAACAATACTTTATTATAGCAATAAAGGATTGACCGTGCTTGCCAAGCCTGGAACTGGCTCGCAGCGATCAGCAACTGGTTGGACCCCGCAGCCTGCTTTTATAGCTGGCTGCTGGGGAGAACCAACCAATGAGTGAGGGGAAAAACGCCCCCGCAAAGTGAATGGACCTGAGTGAGAACTCCTAGGGTTCCAAGGACATAACAGAAATAGTTTGGGATCTCCCCTGGGATAGTTTTCAACTTTTCAACATCTAGTTTACAGCCCCACTATTCTTCGTGATCTTCCTTCCAAAATTAACAAGCTCCTACTCTGCTTAGCTTCCAAGCCTACTGAAAGTAGGTGAGGTCATGATTTCTTGTTCTTTTTTCTCGTTGACCTATTCTCATGCTTTCTTTGAAATCGATTGAATTACACATTATTTTCACTATTGTGAACTACCCTGAATGGAGAGTGCACATTTGTATAGCAGGATATAACATTGATAAGAAGAAATAAAAAAACGGAAATGCTTACTGAAAAAAGGATATAGAACAAACATCCATACTTCCTTGTTGAAACTAACCATGGACTATCTAGGCCCCCTTCCACCTAGAAGGAAGGAAGGAAGGAAGGAAGGAAGGAAGGAAGGAAGGATCTATATTATTTCATAAAACATTATAGGATGGAAATCACAATCAAGATGTATTCTAACATATAGATAGTTTTCAACATCCGACCACAATTGAGACTGGGATTGCTGTCATAAGTCAATGCAGTTGTTAACCATGATGTCACATGACTGTACCAACTAATGATGGCAATCCCAGCATTCTCATTGTGGCCATTAACCAAGAATCATGGATTATTAAGCAAGTACCCACCCTAATCGTTTCCAGCCTTGAGCCTCATTAAGGTGAAAGACTGTTTTCAACTCCCCTCACCCATCTATCTCTCCCTTATCCATGTCCTTTCAGCCTCCCCGCCCCCTGCTTTGTGGAGCAGCAAAGAGACCCAGAACCACACAACTCTGGGGATGCTTGTCACACCCCAGGAAGCTTCAGCCACCACAACCTGCCACAGCCTGCATTTGTCCAGCCGCCTTCTCTCCCAATTCACTGCACTGAAACCATTTGCCTTTTGCACCCAGCCATTGTGCTCAATGCAGAATTGCCTGGCTCCTGTTCCTTATCATTTTTAGAACTACCTTCTTAGACAAACTTTTCCTACCCTAGTCCTTCTGAGCCTTTTAAAAAGTGTACTCTCTTTGTAACACTACACTGTTGTCAGGATACCTTTGGAAACATGGTACAGCTAAGGCTGCACAGTTTCACAAAGGCTTTACAGAAGCTCAGGAACCCATGTGTAGAAGGGGGCTCCAAGCGCTCTTGTGCTATGTGGAAGCATTGGCTGAAGAGGTGGTAGCCCCTCTAGTAGTAAAGTTGTCCCTGTTTAAAGTTGGTTTTGGGGAGGAAATGTCTGAGATCATTAGCATATAATCCTTTTCAATGGGACAGATGGAAAAGAGGACATTGGGGCAGCCAAAGTTATGCTTCTAGATTGCAGCAGTTGAATTCTTCCCTTCCATGTTTTATGGGCAGAAGGGCATTTCCTCTCAGGGAGATTGGGGATTGAGGAGAGATGATACGCAGAAATGGAATATAAGAAAAAGTCAATATAGATGAGACTTCAGAACTAGGTAAACCAACCTGATACCTTGATAACTAGCTCCTCCAGCTGCTGAGATTTCTTGTTCAGTTCATCTGACAACAAAGAACAGAAGAATTTATGAAGAGCAATGCTGTGTCAGATTAGAGGCCTACATAATTCAGAATGAACCAAGTGCCCATGTGAAGCTCATCAGCTACTTTTAAAACAAGTACCTGATTATGGACTTGTCCCTTCTGTAAAAAAAAAAAAAAAAGCAGTTCTATTATGCAATCATGAAGAAAGGGGAAAAAACCAAATCCCTATCCAGTTTTTCTTTAATTTACACATGTCAACTATGTTCTGATTATGCATCTGTTCTTCAGAATGATACTATCGAAATATGTTTCAGCCCACCCATTCCCATCCCCAAATAAACACATTGGTCAGACAACAAAAGAACAGTCAAATGCCTGAACAGGAACTCTTTAGCGTATTCCATCTGCAAACTCAGAATCTGAAATGCACAGAATGCGTGCTCACCTGGTGTGCTAAACTACACAAGAAATGTGCTGTTAAAACAAAAGCAAACTGCTTTTAGTTTTTGAGATAGATTTTTGGGGGCAAAGAGACAGCAAGGGAGAGTCAGAGAGAGCAAATCCCTTCCTTTATTGGAGTAACATATGGGTTGGTCACTGACATCGCTACAGTTTTAAAGAAATTAAATCATTCTATAATATAGAAGGAAACAATGGGGGAGATCAGAATGGTCAAGGACACCATAGGAATCTTCTTCTGAATTGCATTACATTAAAAGCACTGTGTTTGTTTTACCTCCTGATTAACCTATCTGGAGCAGTAATAAGGGCAGTAAGCCTGCAGCTTCTCCACAAAGCAGGCCTAGGTTTTAATTCCTGCAAAGATCTGTAAGCTTAATTTAATTTAATTTAACTGATGGGAATTTAATTCCTGGAGAACTTAGCTTCAGGGATGTGAGTTTACATGGAGCAGCTTTACTGGACTAAAACAAGCCAGAAATTATATTACAAGTCATAATTTTGGTTGATCGTATAGAAAGAAAAACTTCATATATATATACATTCAAACAAATGGCACTATCAACCATCAAATATGATCCTCTTCTTTCTCCTACATAAATAATCAATGGTTGCTTTGTTTTTTTTTTCACAATTATATTTATTTTTAAAGCCCTTTTAAAAATGACCAACATTTAAAAAGACTTTTTTTTTCACCGTGCCTTCTCCTCACATAACCTATTCCTTGATTAATATAAAAGTGTTCAGTAACTCGTTCATGATGGAGTAACTAGTTCATGATGGAGAGATGAAGGGGGAGAGGGAGGGAGGGGGAGGGGGAGGGAGGGAGGAAGGGAAAAAGATAGAGAGATATCATTCCTTAGATCTCTTTAAAGTAGTCATGAGGTTAGAGTGCCATGCAGGGATTGGATAGAAAGATTTAGTTTCCTAGCAAGCACCCATTTCAAGATTTTGTTTGCTGCTTTCACCATTCCTTGCACACCTTACAGAACTGACTGTTTATTTATTTAACACAAAACTTGTATTCTGTACGTCTAGTATTAGGATCCTATATATGAATTAAAATGCCACAATCTCATGGTTAATAAACAATAAAACAATGCATAAAGAACAAATTAAAATGGGGATAGGCTCAGTACATGCAACCCAAAATCAATACAGAGAAAAGTCAAATTTTATCAGAATAAAAAACATCCATACACTGTCTCTGAATAGCATAGTTTATTTTCCACCAGTGCTCCTGCTAATATTCATCTTTCAAACGCTGTGCTGTTATGAAAGATGGATAAGAATTGTTTCATCAGATACAAAGCATTTTGGCAACTACTTTTGCATGAACTGAGTGAGTGATCTATTGTTTTTTCTGCTTTGCATAATTTGCACTTCAAACCATTTGATGATTTTTCAGTTCTGGCCTTAGTTGTGCATTAGTTTGAAAACCTTGCTCTTGAGCAGCCAAAATCTAGCCTTCAGTTTCTTTTTAAAATGTTCCAGTTGTAAGCCATTGCCAAGTTTTATTTGTATCCACTTTACATTTTACCAGTTATTAATCAGTCACTGATATTTCCTTTATGCAATATTTTATTAAGCTGTTTAACTATAATTGGACAAAAGCTAGTCTTGCAATTGATTATTTCCAGGAGATGTTCAGTTTTTAATCCTTTTCACTCAATTTTAACCATTTCTGCTGTTATTATTAGTTCTTCCTTTTGTTTTTTTGTGTTTTTTTTTACTAAATTCATCTTCAAATTCTTTTATCTATCCATAGATAAAAGTTTCCCATCTTTCTAAAGCTTGTTTCTTTTTTGTTTGGTTTTCCATTTTCATAATTTCTATTGCCATTTATACTTTGGTAGAATCACCTCTTAAAATAGTTGAATTGCTTAAATTGGATGCTTTCTATTTCATCATGTCCAGTTCTCCCAGATATTGCTACTATTTTTTACTTTATTATTTTCAAAGCTTCTTCAATTTTGGGGGGAGCTAAGTCAGTATATTTTTATTAGGCTTCTCTTGATTCTTACCTTCTACATTTCATGTTCTTTAAATTACTTGCATCTGTTCCTACTTTTCTTTACCTTGGCTCCCAGTCTGATCTTCCACTTTGGGAATAAATATGACTTTGCTTTTGGTTTTCTAATTTTGCTACCTACTTCTTTTGTAACCACCAATGCTGTACTGTAGGCAAATCAATTGGACTTTTCAATAGATGTTATTTTAATCCTTATAAGTACCTTATTCATATCCTTCATTGTAGGTGTCAGGTCTTTTTTGGGTACTATTTTCAATGATGCAGTCTTTGTCTTTCTGCTGTAATTCTGCACATTGTTACCTGAGTTTCATCTATTCTGCTATTCATTTTCACAATTTTTCTGAACCTCTTCCAGGCCTGCATCCCTGAATAGCTTATTTCTGGCAATGAATCTCCTTTGATCTGCTAATAATTGCATGGTAGTATTTGAGTCTGAATAAATTCTTTTCCACAGTTCAAACATTTGCTTAAAGTTAGCCCTGCTTCATAATAGCAGGCTATGATGGTGAGATTTTCAAACACAATATACTTGTGTCTTGTCTGTGGTTGTAATCTCTCTGGTAATCCTACATGGCTAAACCCCGGTTGCACAGCCACAGCTGCTGAGTCCCATTGCCCATTGTTGACAAATGCCCAGAATGCTAACTTCTGACATAGTCCTTGTTGATCTGGGCAACAATTGATCCATTCTTTTTCTGATTTCTCACCATATTAAATGGGTTGATTGATACATTTGATCTGGCTCTTCCATTAAGACCTGTCTGGCATGGATGATCCTCCTGGTAGACTACACTATCTCCAGCAGAACTCTCAAACTCATTCAAAGCATCATCATCCTCCATCACAAGGGGATATTCATGGAGGAGATTATTATTACATAATATATCATATTATTGTTATGATTATTATACTATAATTATAATTATTATACACCGATTATTATTATACATCTACTATGGTTGGTAGAACAGTTATCCAGATATTTATACCCAGTTTGGCATCTTTTACCACCTATTGAGTCAAGGGGCCCTTGGTGCTCTCTGAGCTTGCTTGTTTTCTTGCAGACATTTCATTACCCTAACTGGATAACATCATCAGTGCTAGTAAGGAGTGCAGTTTGCTGTCAGTTTATATTCCAGTGGCTTGACCAGTCACTGTTGGTGGGGGCAGTCTTAAAGATTCTTTGGTTGGTCTGTTTACTGATGGCTCTTTGACATTTTCTTGATTGGGGTAATGCTTACTTGATTGTTTGTCTGAAGTTGACCTTTGAGTTAACCTATGCCGATCTAGGTGCTGATTACTGGTGGAGAAGTGCTGGAGTCTTTTTCCTCTTTTGGGCTCTTTTGCCTCTTTTGCATAGTCTATAGATGTTGTTAATATCTATGTAACTATTGATGGCTGATTTTTCAGAGTGCCAGGCTTCTAGAAATTCTCTGGCATTTTTGGATTCGGCCTGGTCTAGGATTGTCACATTTTCCCAATTGGAAACTATGGTTAAATCTGTCTATATGTTGTGAAATTAAGGAATTTTCATCATGCCTTCTGACTGCCAGTTGGTGTTCATGGATGCATTCTGCCAATCTTCTGCCTGTTGAGTCCTTTCCAAGGGCCTGAGGTAAGCAGTTCTTGATTGTTTGATTATGTTTCATCTGCTTCTTTGCACAAGATGGGCCAGAAATATTTTAAGGTTCTTCAGAAGATAGAACAAGAATCAATGGGTTTAAGTTAGAAGGAAGTAGATTTTGTTTGGACATCAAGGACATTTCAGAATGTGAAGAAAGTTGTTCAGCAATGAGCAGAATGCTTCAGGAGGTGGTGAACTCTCTTCTGGAGCTGTAACAAAGGCCAGATGCCCAAGATCCAGTGAGGTACTAATACCAGTCTATAAAGCCTTAGAAAGACCATACCTAGAGTACTGCATCCTGTTTTAGGTCACTACACTAGAAAAAATATGTTGAGACTCTAGAAAAACTGCAAAGAAGAGCAACCAGGATGATTAGGGAACTGGAGACTAAAACATATGAAGAACGGCTACAGGAACTGGGCATGGCTAGTCTAGTGAAGAGAAGGACCAGGGGAGACTCGATAGCAGTCTTCCAATATTTGAGGGGCTGCCACAGAGAGGAAGGGGTCAAGCTATTTTCTAAAGCACCTGTAGGCCAGACGAGGAATAATGGATGGAAATTGAACAAGAAGAGATTTAACCTGGAAATAAGAAGAAACTTTCTGACAATAGAACAATCAACCAATGGAACAACTTGCCCTCGGAAGTTGTGGGAGCTTCATCACTTGAGATTTTCAAGGAGAGATTGGACTGCCATTTGTCTGAAATGGTGTAGGGTCTCCTGCTTGGGTGGGTAGTTGGGCTAGATGACCTACAGGATTCCTTCCAACTCTGTTAATTTAATCTAATCTAAACTGTCAGGAACATTGTAGTATTGGATCCTATAGCCAGAATACACAATAGAACATTAAGGGGCCACATGTAAACTCTCTAATGTGAGAAAGCAGGAACCTGAAGATGTTCACCAGCAGTTATCATCTTGGACACCAGACTCCATCAGAAGCCACCTAATCACAATCTCCCGTGCTATGTGCAGATGTATAAAATTATAATAGCAAAAGCAATAGCACATAGACTTATATACTGCTTCACAGTGCTTTTACAGCCCGCTCTGAGTGGTTTAGAGAATCAGCATAATGACCCCAAAAATCTGGGTCCTCATTTTACTGACCTTGGAAGCATGGAAGGCTGAGTCAACCTTGAGCCAGTGAGAATTGAACTGCTGGCAGTCAGCAGAGTTAGCCTGCAATATTGCATTCTAAACAGTGCTCCACCACAGTTCTTATAACATTTGCCTATTTCTGTAAATATTAATATATCCATCTGGGGGCAAACCAATGTCATTTTAATCCATTTTTTTTTCTTGGTAATACGTTGTCTCCCTGCTGGAATGATATTTAAGCAGCAATTCTAATAAAGTCCTTCCTTAGTATTCACATATCTGCTATTCTACCCCTCTTTCTATAGAAAATTTCTATCACCACATCACAGTTGGATTTTTTCTCTCTCTAATGAAAGAGTTATATTATAGAGTTAGTTTCATTGTGAAGTTTAATTACCCTAAGGAGGTTTTTTCTTATATAAAGAAAGAATATTAAATAATGACAGTTGACATCTTCAGTGTTGTAATAATAAGAAGCCCAGAAATATAAATTACTGCCGCAATTACAGAAGCACAAATAATACCATTAATGCAATCAACTGTTAGTGTACGTATTTGACAACAACCTTTAATCTTCTTTCAAGTGAACCTATTTTACATTCTCTGCAGCAAAATGCAACCTAATTAAGCAATTAATGATACTTTAGTTACCAGACAGGTAATTGCACCAAAATTTCAGAAATCAGAATTAAGATGTTATTTATTTTAAGCTTTTTCTTTTCCCCATTGCATCTTGTGTTACAGCTTAATTTGCACCTATACTTCAGTGTGTGTTTTTTTATTGGCTACAACCCAGACTTTGGATAGTCAAGTAAATGTGTTTTCAAATAGAAGTTGCTCTTAAAACTTTGCAAGAATTTTTTTTCAAATTTAAAAACTGTCTTAAGAACCACTCTAGATATTATTTTCCTTTTAGGAAGGCAGGGAAATAATTTGTCTTCTGGATGTGTTTAAAAGGAGGAAACATTTGAAAACTGATTTCCCCACTTGTAGACCAGATCAAATGATGATTTCCAAGTTATCCACTTCATCTGGGGACTTCATCTGAAATAACCCATGAGACTGGTGTAAAAAGATTCCCTTGCCCTTTCCAGCTCTGTGCTGCAACCAGCTGGATTTTGCAAATTGCAACCAATATCAGAAAAGCACAGGGTTTGAGAAGGCTCTCCTAAATTCTTCACAAATTGTCAGATATTTGCAAACTTGCAAACTGCAGAACAAAAGAACATAGAAGCTGCAGAGAAAGGGTTTACTGCTTAATTCAAAATGATGTGAAATGGGGCATTTTATTCATAGCCTCTTGTTCCACACCGACCTTTTAAGAAAATTGTATCACATTGCTGGGTGACTGAATAGCCTTTTTGTCTACAAAACACTACCTGCGTTCCCTTGAATCCATTCCTTTAACCCAACCTGCTCCACTGCAAAGCAATCTACACTAGGGGTCCCCAACCACCGGTCCCTGGACCAGTACCGGTCCGTGGATCATTTTTTACTGGGCTACAAAGCTTGGGCGCCGCAAGAGGGAGAAAAGAGCACTACGGTATGCCCAGAGCTAGTCTCCCTTTTCCTCTCCTTCTTCTCCCCCATCAACCACGCACATGCACGCGCACAGATAAAGCTGTTGCTGTTGCTGCTGCTGCTGCACCACGACCTGGAGGAACAGATTGAGTACAGGTGCTGAAGGAGCGCCACGGCGTCCGTCACCAGAGCGCAAAGAAGCAGCAGCAGCTGCAGTGGCGGCGGCTGCGCCTCCGACTTTCCCAGGGAAGGTCATTCCCTGACTAGTCCCACTTCCCAGCCCACGTTTGCACCCCCGCCCCCCCCGCCGCCCACTTCCTCGCAGGCGGAGGCGGGAAGCTGCGAGAAATTTGGGCGTGCTTTCTAGCCAGCTGTGCCAAGTCTTTTTTTTTCTTTTCCCGAGCTGGAAAGAAGAAGGGCGACAGGTCACTGAGGAAGGTAAGAGAGACCTAGAAGGGAGAGAGAAGCCCAGCTAAAGCAGCTCTGCGCTGCTTTAGGGACTAGTAGTAGAAGGTACCGGTCCGTGGAAGAATAAATAATCGTAAAACTGGTCCCTGGTTCAAAAAAGGTTGGGGGCCACTGATCTACACTATCCTATATGGATGAAGAATGAGAACCAGAGTGCCATAGGAGCTCAAGCATTGGACAAAGACTAGACTAGATCTGCTTCTAAATCTTCCATGAACCATGGAAATTAATTTGGTGACTTTGGGCTAGTTTCTCCCTCAACCCCTTCCTCCCTCTTTTTCTGCCCAGTCTTACCTGCCTCCTAGGATTCTTCTTGTGGGAATAACATGGATATTCTCAGTTAAGTCAGGGCAAGATCATACAACATCATGGGATTTTTCTCATCACTTAATTTGTTGTTCAGGAATCCTAAATATGGTGCAGGTACCCTAGAATTCCCATTTCACCAGTTTAGAAGAACTCATGCCAAAATAATTAGCAATAATGAACTACAGGTAATCCTCAACCTACAACAGTTCACTTAGTGACCATTCAAAGTTATAACGGCACTGAAAAAAGTGACTTACGACCATTTTTCATGCTTGCAACCTTTGTAACATCCCCATGATCATGAAAACAAAATTCAAATGCTTGGCAATTGACTCATAGTTAGAATGGTTGCTGTGTCCCAAGGTCATGTGATCCCCTTTTGCGACCTTGTGACAAGCAAAGTCAATGGGGAAGCCAAATTCACTTAACAACCATGTTACTAACTTATCCACTGTAGTAATTCACTTAATTGTGGCACGAAAGGTCATAAAATGGAGCAAAGCGTACTTAACCACAGAAATGTTGGGGTCAACTGTGGCTGTAAGTCGAGGACTATTTGTGTAATAGTTTTTTTAAACAAATATTTTGAACAAAAGTAAAAGGTAAACCTCATGTAGAAACAACAATATGTTGGATTATACTTGTATTGCTTAATTAAATGAAATTGTATTATTTGTGAGTAAAGGGCTTTGCCCATTTCTGTTCAGCTTCGTTTTTTTTCCAATCCCTACGCAGGTCACTGCTTAATAAGATTTGTGGGTAGAAAGGTATAAGCTATGAAATAATATTCATTTGACTCGCTACTTTTTAAAAAGCTGCCTGAAGTGCTGTGAAGAACTGATGCCTACCAAAAAAAAATCCAACTAATAATTTTTCATTCTAATAACTCTTAATGTAGCATTCCCAGGGTCTGGCAAACTTTGATAGAAATAAATGTCTTTGAAAGTTGCCTGCACCTTTGCAACTGATATGCAAATTGCCATGAGCTTAGCTACAATCCTAACTAGAATTAAGTCAAAGTTTTTCAGGGTTTCTTTTTTTGCTGGAAGCATTTCTGAATTATATTAATTCACTTCCTTTAAAAGGGGAACATTTCATTGTACTTTGTCTGAATACCTTTCTTTTCTCCTTTCCTTCTTTCTTTGTATAAGCTACCATTTCTCTCCCATACAGGTAAACAATGTCTCAGAATGAAACCAAACTTAAAATATTACAGGGGGGAGGAGGAGGAGGAGAGTGATGCGAGGAGGAGGAGAACGATGCTAGAAGGAAAAGGAGGGGGATAACAGATAACAGTTAATCAGAGTTGGAAGGGACCTTGTAGGTCATCTAGTCCAACCCCCTGCCCAAGCAGGAGACCCTACACCATTTCTGACAAATGGAAGTCCAATCTCTTCTTGAACGTCTCAAGTGATGACCCTCCCACAACTTCCGAAGGCAAGCTATTCAATTGGTTGATTGTTCTCACTGTCAGAAAGTTTCTCCTTATTTCCAGGTTAAATCTCTCCTTGTTCAGTTTCCATCTATTATTCCTTGTCTGGCCTACAGGTGCTTCAGAAAATAGCTTGACCCCTTTCTCTCTGTGGCAGCCCCTCAAATATTGGAAGACTGCTATCATGTCTCCCCTGGTCCTTCTCTTCACTAGACTAGCCATACCCAGTTCCTGTAACCGTTCTTCATATGTTTTAGTCTCCAGTCCCCTAATCATCCTGGTTGCTCTTCTCTGCACTTTAGAAAAACATATTTTCTCAACATATTTTTTATAGTGTGGGAGGAGGAGGAGGAGGAGGAGAGCGATGCGAGGAGGAGGAGGAGGAGGAGGGAGAGTGATGCAAGGAGGAGAAGGAGGGTGATGCGAGGAGGAGGAGAGTGATGATATTGTTGCCCCATATCTTTTTAAGAAAAAGAAAAGAAACCCAACAGTGTTTGACCTCACCTCAGCCACCTATGAAGAAATTACTAAATAACTCCTTTGCACTGCATCTCCCTCCCAACGTGCAGTAATCACCCACCAAAACAGTGGACAATTTCAAGAGCCTTTGCCATTTATTTTCTCACTTTCTATTTCTGTATTACTCCTATCACACCTGCACGCACAAAATCGATACTGAAGTGATCACAATATGATGAAGCTTCGAGCATGTAAACTTTAGGCATTTTGCTGAAGGCCTAGACAGATTTTGACTTAAGGCCTAGGAGCAGGTGCAGGTTGATTGATTTCTCAGTCAAGTCTATCTCAAGTTCCTTCTCACCCAGAAATATTCTGATGTAGCCATTTATCTTTCAAAGCAGTAGATAGGCCATAGCATAGAAAGACCCTATATCATTATGTTGCTTTCTGCTCCAGTGGCTAATGGGGAATATATAAGACTCGGGTGAGTGAGATCTAATTAATGTTTGTTTGTTTTTTTCGGCCAATGCTGTTCAGGTAAAATATATTTACTTGTGGGGTTGTTGGAAGAAATATTGATCTGGTTCAGTTCCAAGTTGGGAGAAAGGCACTGGAAACAAAATGGAGGAAGGAGATTGATTGGAAAGAAAGGTGCCCTTTATTGATGAAGCAGAACCATCAACCACATGTGATTCTGGGACAGCTGACAAAATGGAGTTTAGAGTGGGTGGTTTTTATATCTTGTGGATTCCAATGGGGTCATGTAGGGGTCACGGCTGGCTCTATAGGCAAAAGAGGAAATGCAAATCCTAGGTGTTTGTCTGAGTTAATTTTGTCAACCTTTGGCAAGATTGTGTTGCTTATTCTTTTGCTTATCTGAAGTTTCTGCCTAACCCAGACTTTCTGAATGGATTACCAAATCTGCATTTCTAGAAGTTGTCCTCCTCAGTTTCTGCTTGGGGCAGGAAAACTGGGACTGGTTTCTACCTCCCTTAAGATTTTTTTCCCATTTCTCCTTTAGGGAAACATTCTATCCTACCTTTTTAATATTTCCCAAAATATTTCATTCTTTAGGGTGGGGAGGATTCTCACAATTACCACTTTTTTGCCCTCAAAATGTGTGTGGTTTTTTTCCCCAAATCAAATGGACTTCTTTCATTAGAGAAAGCGTATTATCTCTATGATTTATGTTTTTTATGATTAGGCAGGATAGTTTATAGAAAGAAGAGAACAATGCAGCAACTTTAGACAAAGAGAAAAAATATAATTGTATTTATAACTGTTGTAAAGAAGAAGAAAAGCTTCTTCTTTATATCTTTCTTCTTTCTTTTTGCTTTTTCTTTACTTTTTTCCCTTTCTTGCACTTTTAACTTTCTCTTTGATTTCCTTTTTATGCCTTACTTTATATTAATTTCCTTTTTTTTTTAACACTTTTGATATCATTATTCCCTCCTGCCCCCCGAAAAGTCTGAGCATTTTTTGGAAATAAAGTGCCTGTATGGTGGTAGTAAAAAGTAATATCTTCCTCTAGTGATCTTGTTTTATTTATGTGTATTGTTTTAATTGGTTTTGTAGAACACTTTAATTGCTGATTTTATTGCCACCCAGAGTCTCTTTGTGTGACACGTGTGTGTCTATAAATTTGACAAATAAATACAAATAATCCTTGACTTACGACCAGAATTGAACTCAAAATTTCCCTTGCTAAGCAAGATAGTTGTTAAGTGAGTTACACCCCATTTTACAACCTTTTTGCCACAGTTCTTAAGCATATCAATGCAGCTGTTAAGAGAATCATGTGGTTGTTAAGTGAATCTGGCTTCTCCCATTGACTTTGCTGATTGGAAGCCAGATAGGAAGGTACTGTGATCATATGACCCTGGAACAATGCAACTATCATAAATACATGCCAGTTGCCAAGCACCCGAATTTTGATCATGTGACAATGGGGATGCTGAAACAGTCTTGAAACTGGTCATAAGTCACTTTTTTCAGTACCGTTGTAATTTTGAAGAATCTCTAAATGAATGGTTGTAAGTCGAAGACTATATGTAATAGAAAAAACAACTGCTACCAACCTGCCTTCCATCGAGGACCTTTATACTGCATAAGTCAAAAAGTGGGCTGTGAAAATATTTACAGATCCCTCACATCCCGGACATAAACTCTTTCAACTCCTTCTCTCAAAATGACGCTATAGAGCACTGCACACCAGAACAACTAAACACAAGGACATTTTTTCCCAAATGCCATCACTCTGCTAAACAAATAATTCCCTCAACACTGTCCAACTATTTACAAAGTCTGCACTACTATTACTGTTAATCTTCTTATCACTCCTTATCACCCATCCCCTCCCACTTGTGACAGTATGACTGTAACTTTGTCATCCTTACGATTTATATTGACTGTTCCCTAGTATAACTTGATTGCTTATTGTACCTTATGACTATCATTAAGTGTCATACCTTATGATTCTTGACTCTTGACGAATGTATCTTTTCTTTTATGTATACTGAGAGTATTTACACCAAGACAAATTCCTTGTGTGTCGAACCACACTTGGCCAATAAAGAATTCTATTCTCTATTATATTTTAATAAAAATAAATGAGTGATATTAATATGATTAAGAAATATCACAATGCAATCTTTCCTCAGGATAAGAGACTGCCTAGAATAGTCATTTTAAAGCAATGTGGCATTTCTCACTTCTTGGACGAAGTCCTTTGACCCCCATTCCACAATATTTTATAGTGGAGGTATGTAGAATAAAATCTTCATTTTTTATTTCATTATTCTATTTACCTACATTTTAAAGAAGCTTACCAAGAAGTAGTCCTTAACTTATGGCCAAAATTGAGCCCAAAATTTCTGTTGTTACGTGAAACATTTGTTAAGTGAGCTTTGCCCAATTTTACGACCTTTCTTGCCGCAGTTGTTAAGTGAAACATTGCAGTTGATAAGTTAGTAACCCAGTTGTTAAGTGAATCTGGCTTCCCCATTGACTTTGCTTGTCAGAAGGTCGCAAAAGGTGATCACAAGACCTTGGGACACAACAATGGTCATAAGCATGAACCAGTTGCCAAGTATCTGAATTTTGATCACATGACCATGGGGATACTGTAACTTTGAAAAACAGTCATCAGTCATATTCTTCAGAGCTCTTGTAACTTTGAATGGTCACTAAATGAATTTTTGTCAGTTGAGGACTACCTGTATCAGTGACTCTGCTGAGCTCCTTCAGCTCCAGGCCAAGCCTTTGGTCCTCTCAGTGGCCTCAAAGTGTTTCAGATTTGGAGATGTTTTGCTGGTGCTTTGATTATTCAAAGTTTTATCATCCACCATCAAAACAAGAACCAGAGAAAGCCATTGGGGGCGGGGGAGAATCGCCTGAACAAGCTTGTAAGTTTGTTTGTTCCATATTTACATATATGAAAAGCAAAAGGCTATATAAATATCATTTTTGCATCACAGTCATAAGGGAAATTAAAAAAAAAAAAACCCTCTGAGTTTCTTTTTAGCAGATGCTCTTTTCATAAGGGCTAAACTGAATTGTGGCCATGTATTATATAGAATTGTTTGGACGGAACTTCCAAAGAATATAACCCTATTTGGCCGTTACCAAACATCACTAGATAAATAAAAAAAATCCCACAGCTTAGCACAACTTCATTTTAGATTTGTGTTTCAAGACTGAATCAGAAAGAAACTAATCTCCCGTTTCTCACAAATTAATTTCAGCCACTATGCCAATAGAAGTACATGTTTTTTAAACAACATATTTGAATTGTGTTTCTGCATTTGGGGGCTCGGTTTGATGGTGACACCTCTGTTACAAATTACATGAAATCTAACAAAAGCTGGAGGGAATTGTAAATATTGCTGTTTTTTTCCCCCTTTCCCTTCTTCTTCTCCTTCATAAAAAGCTATAAAGTTACCAAATAATGTAACAGATAACTGATAGCTAATGGGCACTATTAAAGAATAAGTGATGGTTCACGAGGGGACAATGAACAAATCCAATTAACCGCAGTGTCTTGCAAAACTGATGAGGCATTGCACTTTTTTCGAAAAAGAAAATGAATTTTGACATTGCAAATGATCTTCATAAAGATCATGATAAAATGTGTACTCTATTGGATGGGAATAAATATAACCTTCATTCCGTTTGCTGCAAACCAGCTGATCGAATAAATAGAAAGCTCCGACTGTTCTGTTTTTTTTAGTGTCACAGCAATCTCTGGGATCTCAAACAATACTGAAGATTTAGCATCCTCCAAACAGGATCCTGGTCAGAATCAATGAAAATATTTAAAATAAAAGCCACCTTTTTAACTTTAAATGGAGTTACCGGCTACAAGCAAGAGAGCTTTTTTCAGAACAAGTCATGCCTGTCACAGGTTTCTTGTTAATGGGAGAAGCGGCAGGGTATTCTCTGTAGCAATTATATTTAACTTATATAGAGACATCTAGTGAGTGCTTTTGGAAACAATTCTTCTAACTCTAGCTTTAAATAAGGAGAAAGTCAAGCTGCTTGTGGCTTTCAAACCTGGGGAGCTGGAGTGCCTTGCTGACCAGAAATCATTCTGATTGCCAGTGCCCATGTGTAATCTTTCTAGAACAAAACCTTCTTTGCAGTATTTTACTTAACAGGATTTTAATTGCTTCATACTTTTACAAATGCACAGGCTCTGGGGGTGTTTGGATGAGATAGCAGACCAATTGATTTTGTGTGTGTGTGTGTGTGGTGCGGAGAGGAATTAAATGAAGGGTTTCTTTTCCTTAAATGGAAATACCTTTTTTTTTGTCAAGAGATTCCATTTTTATATATGTAGGGAAGTAGGGAGGTGAAGTGAAGTGAATTCTATAAAGCAGGATCAGGCTGGATTAGCATCACCAACTTGCTGTAGCTCACAAATCATTCAGTGTGTAGAGTTTGGGATTCAGTCAATGCAGAGAAAAGAAGTGTTCATTCTCAGAAGGGGAGGCAGGCTCAATATAGGATAGCCCTGCAAAGTAGTTGTTACCCCTGATGTGTGTGTGTGTGTGTGTGTGTGTGTGTGTGTGTGAGAGAGAGAGAGAGAGAGAGAGAGAGAGAGAGAGAGAATATGAGAATATATAATGTCTGATGTTGATTGTAGCACCAAGACAATTTATTAAAGATTTCAGCTTCTGGGGTATTTATATTAAAGAAGAAAGCACATTCTCCTTTTACTTGTATTTATTTCTTATTTATTTGTTTTTCACTTCTTTAAACCATCCATCTCTCTCAGAGAGGTACTCTGAGCAACGTAAGAACAATGTTAAAATATAAGAACAAATAGGTAGAAAAGTTGAAAATTTCAGAAGGGGTAAGGATAATTAAGCACTATTAAAAGTAGTTAAAAGGTGAAGAAGCGCTTTCGAGGTATTAACCAGCCCCATGGCTGCATGCCCCTCTTGGCTTCCCATGGAAGGCCGTAGAGCCATTTTTGACTCCTTTCTGGAGGGACAGAAGAATGGGGGCCCGACTCACCTTCAGAGGAGGGGAAGGGTAACAGCACAGAAAGCTCTCCTGCTGGACCCCACCAATCAAAATTCTTGAACTGATGGGGTTTGCAACATGTCTTCCCTGCCTGATTGGTCTGATGTAATGGGATGAAGACAGTTGCATAGGTAGCTTGGCCCCATGCCATACATTTTGCTTAACTACTGGTCCCATGCATGCCATACATTTTTCTTAACTTTTCTTCTCTCATATAATAGACTTCGGAGCCATGACTGTTTTGGTTGTTCAGAATTTAGCATCTTCTCATTTATTGTAAACAGTAATGTGTGAAACTGCCCAATGTTTGGTACGCTACCTAGAAAGCAATAGTTAAGAGTTGGCTGCCCAGCTATGCCACCATGCCATCTTATCATACACCCCAAATCCTAAAGCCAATGTGGTGATTTGGGGTATATTGCGAACTTGCCTTGTACCCATGAAGCTATGTCTCTTGCACCTAATTTGGAAGATCAGCATTTGGATGGAAAGGAAAGCATCACCCACTAAAATAGAACACAAAGAGGACTTTGGGGGGGCATTTAAGGATATCAATTCCAAACCTCTTTTCAATGCAGAAATACAAATTAACCCCCCTCGTCAACAAATGGATTTACATTTCTACTTGATCCCTTCGGTCAAGTAATTCTCCTTCCTTATGAATAATTGTTGAACTGCACTTACTATTATAGGTTTTTTTCTAGCATTTGAATGGAACATGTCTTTCTGTAATTTTAATATTTTTGAATAGGTTAGGATTTTTTTTGCTGCTCATACATACTGACCTGCCCATTATATTTTTCCTTTTCAGGGTAAGCACTGTTTTGCTCAGCATAAAAAAGGAATAAGGCACAAAGACATTATGTAAGAAAATGTAGCTGTATCTAGTTTATATCATACTTTTCACTTTTATCACACTATTCCTTTCTGTGCTTGCAAACCCTCCTTGCTTTTCACATGCACTGTTTCATACATTTGTTCTTTCAACTTCTCACCTCTGTCTTTTGTGGACTTCAGTAACTCCATACAACTGTGAGTTCCTCTGATTCCCCTTCTCTTTTATAGCTGTCTGGCAAAGTGATCCTCATGCATTTGTACGACTCAATATCTTTCTTTCATATTGGTAACATACTTTTGCTGTCAAGCCACATTTATTTATCACCCATTAGTTCTTGACTGGATTTCTTATTGTATTATCCTTCAGAATGCATTCATCTTACTTCACGTTTCTCATATAACTCTCACTTCCAAATAACAAAGAGTGTACAAAACACATTCTTCCACACAGACAGGTTCACTTCTTTTGACAAATGTTCATTTCTTGTAGCAGAGCACTTTCTACACAAATCCTTTCTACTAGAACCAGAAAGATTTAGCATTTATCCATGGCTTTCCGTATCTTTAATTAATTGTCTCTTGTGATACATTATTTTCTTCTACCTGCACTAGTTTTTCACCATTTGTGTACAAGTTACAGTTCTTCATTCCATTGTCCATGTCAAATACAACTGCCTTTGATATATTCATTTTCAAATTCATAGTCTTTGCTGAAACATGCTCTCAAACATTATTTGGATTCTTTACCAGCAATGTAGCATCGTCTGCACACAGAATTTCACATATATTTGATTCTCCAACCAATAGAACTCTAATATCAGCATAAGCATTTCTTACATCTTGATGCAAAAATATGTTTAAAAATCAAGGGGAAATCATCCAACCTTGTCTTAATCCCTACTTAATGTTAGATGATTTCCTAGGCGTTCCATTAATTTCCACACATAGTTCCATTTGCTTAAATCACATTACCAGTCAACCTTCGACACCATATTTCTGCAAAATATTCTATACTTTTAGCCTAATTGGTTTATCATATGCTTTCTCTAAATCAATAAATAAGCAATAAACTTTTTTGCAATTTTCTTAGGGACTGCTGAAGTATAAAAATCTGGTTGCAAACCCTCTGCCTGCCAGATATCTTCATAATACTTCCTCAATGTTTTCCATTGTCTTTTCTTGTACCCTTTCATTAAGAATTATGCCAACCAATTTCCTAAACCCAGTTAAATTGTTCCCTCTATAATTCCTTCATTTAGTTTTTTCCATCCTTCCTTTCATATAGAAGAACAACAATGGCATTCTTGCAAACATCACACACAGTTGCACAGCATTTTATGGCTTCTTTTTCATTAAAGAAAAATATAGGACACATTTATATTGTAGATTCATTTCAGTCTTGGTCTTCCTTCAATAAAAGCTAAAAAAAAATAATGCAGGAAATTCAGCAACAGTCAGGAATTATTAGTCTCTAGAGAAGCTGGGAACCCTTGTCCATAAGAAATCAAAGATGTGTAAGTCAGCCCTGAACAAAGAAGCAAGATAAAAACTCCACAGCCTATGTTTTGGGTGAAATTTAATGATAGGGAATAAAATAAGAGGAAGCTGATTAATCCACTAGCACTATTATGAACTCAACTCAAAGAGGGGAGGAAAATGCCCTATCTTCAGGCCGATGAAAAATTTCTCAAACACCAGTTGCAAAGTTATTAGTATCTTGCTTAGAAATCCTGGGGGAGGCCTCCAAGAAAGTAGTCTTCCTTCATGAGCACAGCTGTGACAACCTGTTCCTGAAAAGTAATATTTATTTCTTCAATCCCATTCAGCCGATATGTCATATTGAAACTTCTGTGTTTCCTATACCTATAAACCCAATACCTGTGTACCTGTAAACCCAATAGATTGACTATATCTGGACTTCAAAAATTAAGATGACTAGAAGATGGCAGCAAAGGGATACAGAAAACTCAGACACTTTGCTATCATCTACTGATCCAGATCTGGACTTATTCTATGAAGACCGGCAGTTCCATGGAACTATTTTATCCCTTAGTTGACATTCTTGTCCCTTATGTATCTCAACTGCAGCTCTTATCAGTTTCTCCTGGGGCCCTTTAGAGATTCATATTTTCCTTTCCTAGCAACTTGCTTTTTGTGCTGCTTGTAGCAAGATGAGTTGGATTAAGGGAGATTCTGAGGAACCAAACCTGGTTTGTGCTACAATATTTTCAAAACTAAAAATATTGTACCTGTCTCTAAATATATTCCCCAGATGTTTTGTTTTTTTTTTCAAGATTAAATTTGAAGGGCAAGTTAAAAATACAACCATTTGCATAGCTCAAGAACTTTATAAACTACACGGATGTGGAATAATTGTCACCTTGTTTAGTGGTGACAATTAGTAATTCAGACATTGTCTCCAAGATTGCCTCCTACATATGCCAGTTATTCTTTCATATGCTTCATTTATTAATTATGTAAATGTGTTTCTGAGATACACATTAAGAAGTAACAAATTGGCTTTACATGACCTTGAAAAGGATCTTAAATTGCATTTTCAAGAAGGAGAATTTACTTCTTATTTCCAAAGTCATCAGGATAAATCTTCTCACAGCAAGAGTCTGTAAGTTAATTATTCACATATACAGTCTGGATGTTTTCAGACTTACTGTATTGCTGTGCATGAAATACAAAGATGACTCTGGAGCAAGATGTATGTATATTTCATCCCTCTGGAAAAGTCATTATCTATTATTTTGAATAACTTCCAGTGGGTTGACATGATCTTTGGATGCCTACAGATAGGAAAGAAAGATATGATTGACCTACCTGATTAATTATCTGTAGTGTGATCTACCTTGTCACCTAGCTAGAGCTCCTGTTATAATTTCTTTTTGGGGGGTGGGTGGGGTTTGGTCAAAAATCATTTGCAACAACAGGGGCTCTAGCTAAGTGATCAAATTAGGAAGAAGAGAACTCAGATGCCAAACCCATTTACCCAAACCAGGAAATTATTTCATTTTCTCAGCAACTGCAGCAGAAGGCTAGTGTGGTCCGGGAAGCAACTTCTTCACTCACTTTTCCTTGCCACTGTTCAAGCATTTGAAGATGTCTTCTGTAGACAGGCTGCAAAAAGGTAGCCATCCTTAAATGGCAGCAAAGGTAACAAAAATGAAGCCATCTATTCGCTGTGGGGATTTTCAGTCAACCAGGGCAAAAACAGTGTCCAGGTGCCTTTTTGAAAAAGCACCTTTGGGAAGCTATTTTATAATTGTCTGGGTTTTGGTAGCCCATGTATAATGACCTTCTCATGTAAAAGCTCTCAACACCAGTGAGAATTTAATCAGAACTTGATGTGATGTAATACTTAAAATACTTACAATACTTTGTTTAGTGACCATTCAAAGTTACATCACCGAAAAAATAATTTATGACCGTTTTCCACACTTATGACCATTTCAGCATCCCTGTGGTCACATGATCAAAATTCAGATGCTTGGCAACTTTTTTATATTTAGGATGATTGTTGTGTCCTGGGGTCATGTGATTACAGGTTTGTGACCTTCTGAGAAGCTAGGTCAATGGGGAAGCCAGATTCACTTAACAAATGTGTTACTAGCTTAACAATTTCAGTGATTCACTTAACAACCATGGCAAGAGAGGTTGCAAAATGGGGCAAAATTCACTTATCAATTGTCTTGCTTAGCAATGGAAATTTTGGGCTCAATTGTAATCATAAATCGAGGGTTACTGTAATTATGACTAAGCGTTTCTAGTGGTATTCTTAAATTATCATCCCTGATGACCCCAAAGTTGTAGTTATTAGGGGCTGAGTACAGTATCTGATTTTTTTATCCTGTAATTAGATCATGTATAGTATGAACATGCAAAAAAAAAATCACAGTACCAGAACTCACTTCATATTGCACACCTCCTTGGTCAGACCACACTTGGAATATTGCATCCAGCTGTGGACTCGATGATACAAAAAGATGTTCAGACTCTAGAAAGAGTGCAGAGAACAGCAACAAAGATTATTAGGGGACTGGAGGCTAAAACAAATGAAGAACGGTTGCAGGAATTGGGTATGTCCAATCTAACAAAAAAAGGACTGAGGTGATATGATAGCACTGTTCCAATATCTCAGGGGCTGCCACAAAGAAGAAGGAGTCAAGCTATTCTCTAAAGCACCTGAGAGCAAGACAAGAAGTAATGGTTGGAAACTAATCAAGGAAAGAAGCAGCTTAGAACTGAAGAGAAATATCCTGACAGTGAGAACAATTAATCAGTGGGTTAATTTTTTTGTATGTCTGTTTCTGTATTTGAAAACCTTTCATAATATTAGATGGCAAAAGCCCCTCTTTTGAAGGAGAAGACAGCTTTGTTAATTAGAAAGAAAAAGCAATCATATATAAAGTTTGCAACCTGACAGTGAAAACAACAACTATGAAAAGTGATATTAAATAAATATAAACAAATAATTTCAATTAACAATTAAAAATATAACAAACAATGCATATAATATAGATTTCCAAATGGAGGGAAATTAGCAGTCCTGGAAATGTGTATTATAACAGAGTAATTCCCAAAATTCCATTTTCTATGGAAAGAATCTAGGAAGAAGAAAGAACTCTAATGAAAATAATAAAACCAGCTAAATGAAAACTGTAAAATAGGGCCTAGCTGAGATCTTTTATTTACTGACATCACCAGTATATTTTGTGTTCGGTAGGTGTCTGGTTGTTCATTTTATATTATGGGAATTTTAAGATAAGGTTTAAGATGTGGGATTTTTTTTTCATCCTAAAATAGTTTAATTGCAAATTGCTTAATTCATCATAGCATGCGCATGTACACACACAAACACACAGTTTTTTTTAATTTTTCTTTATTTTAGGTCAGAAAATGTAGAAATCAAATAATAATGCTCTAAGTCAATAAGGGCTAAGTTATAAAGTGAGGTATGTGCTTATGTAAACAAGCTTTGAAATATTGAAGGCAAGAGGAGACAAGAACAGAATTGGTAAAGAGATGGAGGAAGTACCATTCATGACAGATCTGAAACAAATTCTAAAGGTTGCTGGATTCTTTTAGCGAAGGTTTAAAAAAAGGGGGAAGGATTTTTTTCCCTTTTTATTTTTCTCTTCTTTTTCTACTATTAATATCCCTCCACAAAACTCCTAATTTTAATTAAATTTTGGTTTATATATCATTCTTACCCACGCACATATATACAAACATACGTACCTACACTTTCCAACTAGGATATTTGGTAAATAATAATGGGTCCTGTCCTGTTGATATATAGTTTCTGTCAGGCATGCATAAATGCACAATCGTGCCTACCGTCCCTGTCCTATTGTCCCCAATTATTTGTACCTATTTCCTATATTCATACTTATGTTTATTCTTATCTCTATTATCTTGTAAGTGATTGACAAATCAAATCAAATCAAATAAAAATAAAATAAAAGATCAGGCCCAGATTAGACTTAGTTCACTTATGGCTATGTGGGATTCCAGGCTGATTTCTCTTTTTATTCAGCCGCCAAGTTGTGCCACTCCCTACAGTATCTTCTAATCTAAAAGGTTTTCAAACTTTTTGAAGCTTTGGAAGCTAACTGATTTTTTTTAAAGAATCTGGAATCCCCGATCAAGAAGCAAAATCTTAGTGGTAGAAAATTGGCTGCATTCAAGTGAACTTTTGAGATGGGGCAGGAATGGAGGTGGCTTAGGCTCTCATGAAACTCCACCAAGTTCTCATGAAATTCCACCAAGTTCTCCAGGAACCCTTAGGGGCCTAAGCATTCCTGATCTAGAGTGCTTCTGATTTAGAGATTGTGGTTCTGAGTCAGCTGAACAAATGGTTGAATGTGGGTGGATCTTTATAGGTTTCTGTGACTTTGAAGTTTGAACTGTTCTCGACTTATGCAATAAGGGCCTTGTGTTCTGAAAGGGTGTTGGGCAATTCCTATTGTGGCTAATGGCTTTCGTCCTGTGTTGCATCTTGGGTGAGGAACTGTTTCTAATCCTATCACTCTGCTTTTGTTACCTGTCAAACTTTGATGAGAAGAGTCATGAAATATTTTGTCTTGAATGGATTTTTGCCTGCAGTACTTGCTTTGCTTATGAATAGAGCCATCTAACAGTAGATAGTTGGCTTCCTCTTTCAATAAGCTCTTTATTTCCCTAAGTGCTGGCATCAGCTATGGGCTATTAAAAAAGATTGGGGGCTGCTTTCTGCCTCTAAAAACATGCTTCTCCATTTGTCCTTTTAGGGAAATATAATATTCTGCTTTTTTTAATACTTCCCAAAATATGTCATTCTTGGCGGGGTGGGGGGGAGGATTCCTACACCTGTCTTATTTATGTTCTGAAAAAAAATGTTTTATTGGTTGCTGCATTGCTAAATTGAATTCAATGTATTAAACATGTGTAACTCCAAGCAAACCTACATGAGAAAACACTCATGTTTTCAGATGAATCTTTTAGCAGATGCATCTGTTGTTTTTCCTGACTAATATCACACTCATGTGTCCCTTCTGTGACAAATATTTAAAAGTCAATGCCTTCCCTTAAATGGGTTTTTGCATAAGCAGCTTTGTAAATAGATAGTTCTTCTACCTTTCATTTAGCCTGGCTTCACCATTGCCAAAGGGGTGGGTAGTTTCATAGGGATGCTTGTGAAGCAGTCACACTCAAGGCAAGACAGCAAGTCTCATAATTATTTTATTTATGTCTGAGAGGAAGAACATTGTATTGGAAATATGCTGATCACAAATCCAGAGGAAGTGACCAGGGATACAATATGCGGATTTCTCTCTTCTGACAATCAACTCACACCATAAAATATTCACTAAGAGTACCATTTTCAAGAAAATGCAAATTTCTTCCACCTCCTCTCACTCCCCCCCTCTTTTTTAAAAAAAATATATTCCCAAACTACATTGTTAATTTGCTGCTCAGAGTGCAGTATAGATTTTAGGTTGCTATGGTGATGATTTTAACCCACATCGATGTGACATTAGAAATGCAGCAAAGACTGCAGCTGATATAAGTGCTATAATAATTATCCTTTTGACCTTTGCTTATTATTATTTTTTATCAGGAAGGACTCTTTTGCTTTACCAATAATCAAAATTTGGCTTGAGATATTAGTGGCTGTGTGGTATTAAAACAAAGATGCTTAGAAGATCTATACAGCAGCAGAGATTAACTGCTCAAAATATTATGTGGTACCAACAATTGTCATGGGAAGTATTGCCTCAGAAATCAATAAATAATTCCTTACAAGCTCCATGTCGAGATCACATTTCTCATCACATGAGAACAGGAGGTGAAGCCCTTCAGTTAGTACAAAACATTCAAAATCATGTTGATCTGATCCAGACAGAGTAGTACCTTGCAAACATTTCTTGCAAAACAACAGTTGAGTTGCCTGCACCTCTTGGGAATTAGAATAATGGCTTTTAGCTCTCAATCCTTCGTCTTCCCCTTTGGTGCATTGGGTGTAAAGCATGATTTCAGCTGTCCCTGCTATTGCCACATGGTGTTCTTTACTTCTCAGTATGGATTAAAGTGAGATTGGAGACCCTGTTAGAAGATTTATTTTGCTTTATTAGATTTTTTTTTTATCCCACTTTTATTACTTTGTAAAGTAAGTAACTCAAGGCAGTGAACATACCAAGACTCCTTCCATTTTGCTCACAACAACACCACTGTGAGATGAGTTGGGCTGAGAGATAATGACTGGTCCAAAGCACTCAGTCGGTTTTCATGCCTAAGTGGGAATATATTTCATAGTCTCCTGGTTTCTAGGTTACTTAACCCCTACACCAAACTGGCTCACTGAACTGACTCTGGTTGCTTGTGATGGTTTGCAGGCATAAATGGCATGTATTAGAAAAGAGACAGTGATCTGGATTTTAGTTTGCAAATTATTAAGTGGTGGACACTATACAGCTTTCAAATATATTTTCTATAATGTTGTTTGGGGATAAGGGAAGTCAAGTAATAGTGAGATGTAAATATCAAAACACCATCTATTTTCATTTATATGGATAGGAGAAATAAACATAATCTGGATAATATTTTGATCTGTTGAAACATATCTTGGGTAATATTCCAGATAGATAGATAGATAGATAGATAGATAGATAGATAGATAGATAGATAGATAGATAGATAGATAGATAGATTAGAAGATAGAAGACAGATGAGATACATAGATAGATAGACAGGCATAATAAGAAAACAAAAAACAGACATAATATTGTATATATTAGGAGATTGAATTAATTCTGTGACACATACTGCAGAATTAATCCAATCCCCTTTCATATACAAAACCAAGTGTTTTCTTTCTTCTTTTCCCAGCCTCACAGATCTTTTAACAAAAATTGAATAAACACTTACAACAAAACCAAATGAATTAAAAGGATAAGAAGGAAGGTAGTTATTATGCTGATTATATTGCATTACACATTATGTAAGTTCATAATGGTTAAATCCTATTCTCTGGTTATAACCTTTCTCTCTGTCTATCTATCCTCTGTATCTGGTAATTTCATACCGAATTTTATTGGTGGGTTTGTCTCTACCTAAATATTAAATATGTAGATAATAAAATAGATAATTGATAAATTTGAATAATATGACAAAAATAGATTGCAAAGTTCTCCTAAAGGACAAGTAGATTTCTGCTTGTTCACTTTAGAGCATGGGTGTCAAACTCAAGGCCCAGGGGCCAGATCTGGCCCATGGGGTGCTTAGATCTGGCTCAAGGGCTGCCCTGGAAACAGTGAAGGACTGGCCTACAGTGCTTCTACCAGTGAAAAGGGAGCTTGGGAGGGCCGCATTTTCACTAGCAGAGCATTGCAGGAGGCCATCACAGAGAGCTTGGGAGCCCGTTTTCTCTGGCAGAGAGCTCGGTCCACCACAGGAGCCCCCAACATGAGTGACGTCGAGCTGGCCATGCCCGCCAGGGCCATAGCCACTACAGCCCCCAAGGTCAAACAGACCCTGATGCAGCCCTCAATGAAAACGAGTTTGACTCACCTGCTCTAGGGTATATCTTACTGAACTTGGCAAGACTTCCTTCTGGATATGCAACTATAAGTTGTAATTACAGCTGACAACAAATTTCAGACTAGGTTAAGTCCCAAGAAAATAGGATGCCCTAATCATCCACAGGTTAATAATCTAAATATAATAATAATATTTCTGTCCAACATACTTCTAACTGTGTCATTGTCTGACATCAGCAATGACATCATTGGCAGCAGCTGTTCATCTCTCAATAAGTCTGATCATCTTCGTTCTCATTCACACTCTATTCTCCTCTTGAGTTTGTTTCAGCTCTTTTTGCCCTCATGAGCTGACATAACTGGTGTGATTGGAAATTTTTCAGGCCAGGGTTTATTTATTTTATATTTATCCGAAAAGTGGACACTGTACCTGTGGGGGGAGGAGGACGAGGAGGGGGGAGGAGGACGGGAGGAGGAGACGAAGAAGAAGAAGAAGAAGAAGAAGAAGAAGAAGAAGAAGAAGAAGAAGAAGAAGAAGAAGAAGAAGAAGAAGAAGAAGAAGAAGAAGAAGAGGAGGAGGAGGAGGAGGAGGAGGAGGAGGAGGAGGAGGAGGAGGAGGAGGAGGAGGAGGAGGAGGAGGAGGAGGAGGAGGAGGAGGATTATATATATATATATATATATATATATATATATATATATATATATATATATTATGTAGATCTTTGGTTGTTGGGTTTTCTCGCGTAAGATTTGAAGTATCTAGAGCAGTTTGATGAAGTCTCATTCATCATCTTCAGGCTTCTGTCTCCAGCTCTGTGCTTCTCAGGGCACTCTGAGAAGCACAGAGCTGGAGACAGAAGCCTGAAGATGATGAATGAGACTTCATCAAACGTTGCCTAGATACTTCAAATCTACGCGGAGAAAACCCGAACAACCAAAGATCTACATATAAATACCCGCGAACCTCAGAAAACATATATATATAATATATATATATATATATATATATATATATATATATATATATATATAATTGCAGAGAAAATAATATGCATTTTAGAATTACCGCATTAAACATTTTAAAGCAATCATTCGATTTAAGTTGAAATATACCAAGTAAAAAGGTTAATAACCCAATGGTTGCAAAATACAGGTGATAACTGTCATAATTTTTTCAAGTCAAATATATTACATGATAGGGTGGTCAATAGCTTGTCAAAGTGTAGAATTTTGATCTGAATATTTAATGGGGTTAATGAGGTTTTGTAGAAGCACTAAGTTTTGTGCATACCCAACAGGAATTAATTAATTGGTGATTTTGTCAAATGACTCAGGAACTCAGTGCATTCCAGGAAGTGAATAGCAGCTTTGATGGAATTCAGGATTGAACAGAAGACCAAGATAAAGCATGAATTTATTCATGCTTCGCTTGTAAAATTATCACAGTAAACTATTTACTGCAATAATGGCAGATTAGTTAATAACATTACCACTTTGACTTGTACTTTCCATTATTTTTCAAGATTAACTAAAACATCAAGACTTTTTCCCTTAAAATAAATTTCATCATACACAACATTTCCACCAAGAGAGTGATCAAGGCACCAACCTATTAAAGTGGGAGACCATGAATTCAAGGTGCACCTTAGCCATGAAAGCCAGCTAGGTGACTTTAGGCCAGTCATTCTCTTTCAGCCAACCCACTTCAAAGGGGTGTTGGTATTTTAGACATTTCTGGGTGACAGAATTCCAAGAAAAATTTAAATTTTAGGATAAAAATCCTTCTTTAGGATAAAGTAAGCTACATGGTAAATCATTCTCTTTCCCTTTTTAGATTTGGTATGGCTATGTGATTTCACCACTGTCCCAGAATTTTCACATAGTTGACTAGTTGCTTTTTCTGTGTAATTTCTTTACAGTATTACAATGTTTATTCCTGGTCTTCTAGGGTAGTTTAGCTATTGACCAACTCAACCTGTCCTAAAATTCCGAGTTTGAGAGTTTCCCACTGTAGTTCCAGATGTAGCTGGAGGACACCAAGATGGGAAGATGTTCTGAGAAAACAGATTCTAACATGTTTTTGAAACTAAGCATCTAGTTCAAATTATATTTCTCTTTGAAGTTGGTACTTCTGGCAAGGTGCCAGATTTTAATGGAACTTTGCTTACTTTAATATTATTGGGGCATGATCTATGTTAAGTGTAGAATTTCAATGAGAGTTTGTCATATAGAAAAATTTGCAATGTAGAGTTACTGAGCTAAAGCGAAGAAAGGGGAAAAGCAAAGCTAGGTGGGTTGGGGTTCTTTTGGGGGGGAGGGCTGCCATTTTAGGCAGAGACCCAAAATTACAGAGTATATAATGTAGCCTCTAGAACTGTGAGAAGCTATCTTGAACAGATGAAATTTGGCTTTTGTTTCCTAAACTATTTCTCCAACAGAAATTATTTAAAAATATTTAAAAGTTGATGTCTCTCCCTTGGAAATCCATTAATTATACACATTGCATTTACTACCTTTGTAATTTATATTAATATAAATGCTGCCATTCTGCCCTTCATAAGGAAGAATGTGTATCTAAATATAGCCCCCAATGATCATTATTTTGTTTTCCACAGATAAAACATGCTGAGCACTAATGTGTCATCCTGAAAGCTTAACTTTTCTGGGATCATTAGCAAAATCTTTATTTTTACAAAATGATGTTCTAATGTAATTGCAATTTAGGCTATATAAAGTATCAGGTCTAATTCCCTAGGCGATGGAACATATTGGCTTCAGCATTGGATTGACTTCAAATCATAACCCCAAGAAATATCTACGTCCTGTTCTTTTTCTTTTCTTTAGGTAGCTGGACCCATCTACAATTTCACTGGCTGTATAGAAGTTACAGAAATCAATAACCTGGGACCTTACACCTTTCCTAATGCTGTGGATAAAAACAATATTGACAACTGCAGGTAAATCAACTTCTATGTCTTTTTCAATCAAAATAAACTGATCCTTTACAATTCTCTAGGCTTTAGAAACTTTGTCTTGTTTTTTATTTGGGTCTGAAGTACATGTACAAAAATTCTCTCTCTGTCTGTCTCTCTCTCTGTTTCTCTGTGTCTCTCTCTCTCTCTCTGTCTCTTTCCTATGTGTGGTGTGTGTGTGTGTGTGTGTGTGTGTGTGTGTGTGTGTGTGTGTGTGTGTGTGTGTGTGTGTGTGTGTGTGTGTGAGAGAGAGAGAGAGAGAGAGAGAGAATTCACCAATTAAGGCTGATAAGTTATATATTTGAGTTTCTGGCTAATGGAACAAGAAAATTCAAGATTTGTTTACAAAAGAAGAGGGAGGGAAGGAGGGAGGGATGGAGGGCAGGAAGGAAGGAAGACACCTTGCCTGTTGTTTGGTCAAACTTTCATTATATATTTCAAGGAAAGTGAAGGTGGTATTACCCATTTAAAGTGGAGTGGTTGTATTAGTGAACACAAATGGCAGGAGATAAAAGGCATTGAGATTCCCTTTTAATAGAAGCTGTCAAATCTATTTATTTCATCTGATTAGAAAATAAGTTTGAGATATTAAGAGTGATTCTGTAAAGCAGCAGTTACATCTTTCTAAAAGTTAAGTTATGAATTTGCAATTTGGCTAAGCTATGTGGCTAGTTCACCTTTGTGCATGTATTCTTCTTGCCTTCACTTGTATGCTAGAACAATAAAAGTGATAATATCTGAGGGGCTTGGCTGAAAAAAATAAAATGGACCAAGGGCTTCTATAGAGAGAGATGTCCACCCTTGATTTCCATTGCTTAAACTATGTGCTTATACAGACACGGAGGAAAATTGTCAATTTTATACAATGCATCTGTCAATAATCACTTTGTAAAGTAGGCAGACAGAGGCTCAGATTCATAAAAACGAAGACAGTATTGAAATTTGATGATGAAATATAAAATTAAAACAAAACATTTTTTCAGCTATCTTAAGCCTGAGTTACTGTATCGCTCTCAACATTATTTCAACATTATTCCCATATGGCTGACATCTCATTGTATGAGATTTCTTCAGTCTTCCAGCTCATGTTACTTTGTGCAGGAATACAGAAATATTTATAAATTCAAACTCTTACAGAACCAAAATCAGTGCATTTCAAATTGATTTTGATGTCTTGTCAACTATGAATTTAGATAGGCAGACATTTAAGGAAGTTATTATTTATATCATATAATTTTAAGAAGTTAATTTTAATATATTTCACAACTTTCATTTTCTGTTCACTGTTGCGCAACAGAAATGGAATTTCATTCTCATACTTTATGATATGTTTTATATTGTACAATTATATTGTTGTTAAATAAAGCCTTTACAATGCTAAAAAAATCCCGACAGATTTATTTGAAATCTCCAATGCGCTGCACAATTCTTTCAAATTACAGTATGTGCAGACCTTGACTAGTTTAATAGAAATTCTAAAACTGTTTCTGAAGTGCTGATTCTTTTATGTTTTTTAGCTTCTTTTTTATGATGCCAGCTTTATCACCAGTGAAATTGGGTTTGCCTGATTCAGCATTAACTGCTGTCCTGCAGGTTTGAACCCATGCAAGCAAAAATACTGTATCAAGATGTTAATTCTTAGTTTAAATGGAACTGAAGTGAAATTTTATTGTTTGATTTGCAGCCATATATGGCATTCAGCCTGCCATAACTAGAGAAATTAGATCATATCTTCAGATTTAACAGAAAATAGATAGATGATAGATAGAAGATAGATAGATGATAGATAGATAGATAGATAGATAGATAGATGATAGATAGATAGATAGATAGATAGATAGATAGATAGATAGATAGATAGATAGATAGATAGATAATATGCATTCACCAGGCCTCTGATGGTGGGCAATACATTTCTATAGATTTTAGGATTGGGCCTTTTTAAGAATATAATAATAGAAGTTTCTCTGCTTTTAATCATTGCATGCACATTATGGTTCATCTATTGAACCTTCATTGGAGAGCTTTTTCCCAAAACAATTTTCCATGGTTTTTGCCTGCCATCATTAAAGTAGTCCGAGATTGCCTGCCTGCCTCCCTCCCTCCCTCCCTTTCTCCCTCCTTTCCTTCCATTTCCCTTTCCCCTCCCATCTCCTCTCCTTAACCTTTCCTTAACCTTTGCCTTGCCTTGCCTTGCCTTGCCTTTTTGACACTGTCTGACTCAACTGGGAACTTCATAAAAACACAAAAGCCAGTACCAACCCAAAACAAGGGAGACTCTGAGCACAATATACAAACACAGGCCAACTGGACCAAAACCATGAGTGATAGGTGATTCCTCAAGTAATCTGGCCCAATATACAGTAGGTAATAATCAGTTCTATGAATTGCACCAAACACTGTGCAGTTCATTGACAGAGGCTATACTGAGGCATGCCCATCACTAGCCATGCTGCTGTTTTCTGGACTAGCTGGTGATTTTCAAAGGTAGCCTCATGTAGAATACTCTGCCGTAGTCAATACTTGAGATGACTAGGGCAGGAGTGACTGTCCGAAGACCCTCCCAATCTAGCAAAGGGTGCAACTGGTGCATCCAATAGAGCTGATCAAAGGCCCTCTTGGCCAACAAATTGTCATTATTCCTTAAATGAACATGAAACAGAGACACAAATCTTTCCTTTCCAATTTCAAAATAGGATTTCACCTTTCATAGCTGAAAATCTTTATATTGAAAGTAAGCCTGATAGAAGACAATTTTAGAGCCTTCGAAATTCGCTCAAACTCTCTTTCATATAGATAGTATTTCTAACCTTCTCATGATGGGGAAGGATGCTGAGATTTTGTTTCATTCATCCATTTTCTTATCCGTTATTTTTGCTACTGTTTGTAACATGATTTTTTAAAAATTGCATTTTACTTCACTTATTTATTGGTGATCAATGATTTTTGTCTATAACAAAATTTTCTATAATGATATTTTAATGTTGTTCCAAATGTTTATTAGCGTGCAAGAACACATTGTGTGTGGAACAGAATGAAGTGTTTTGAAGAAAAATTCTTTAGAACTATTCCCACTAATTGTCATTCAAACTTTCTTGTCTTTTCTTATTTGTTGTATTTTTTTTAATCTAGCCTTGCACAGCTATCTAATTATTCTTCCACTTTAGTTGAAATCAAAACATGCCTAGGTTCATGAGACTTTTTTGTTTTTAAGGTACAGGTTGTGAGTATATTTTAAACTCATGAATATTTAAACAGTTTGGAATTTACTCAAATATCTTCTGCTA
Organism: Pseudonaja textilis; assembly: GCF_049901715.1. Lineage (NCBI taxonomy): Eukaryota > Metazoa > Chordata > Lepidosauria > Squamata > Elapidae > Pseudonaja > Pseudonaja textilis. The sequence goes on from NC_141990.1 coordinate 120,656,505, forward strand.
TTTCTATAACTAGATCTGTTTGGATTTCAAAATACCAAAAGGCAAGCTGACATGTGTGCAGAATGTAGTGAGCCTTCAGAAAAATAAGCTCTATATGCAGTTCATTAACCTTTTAAAGTCTGTTTGTTCTCATTCTTTAAAACAGTTCTGCTAAAAAAAAACACAGCATCTATTTCACATTTTTGGCAAAGCCGTCTCTTTATTATGCATATGAACAACTTGTTTTAAAAACTACAAATACTTAACATGCAAAACAATATGAGAAAAAAGTCCATGATACATGAAGGCTTGGATAAACTAATGCAACTCTTTTATGGCTTCCTTGTACCAGGGAGGATGCTTAAGTCAAATGTTAGATCTGTTTCCAATTGGTCGTAGAGGCTACTTAATGTTCATATTCCTTGAAACTCCAACCCCAAGAAAAAATAAGCTGGCAATTGCTCTTTCTGATGGACAGGGTTTTTAGGGAGGGTCACCTTGAAGATGTGATTGAAGACCAAGTCCAGTCACAAATAATAGCTGAATAGCTGCTCATTGTACCTACCACTCCATTCTGCAACTTGATATTCAACCACAAAGCATTTCTTTATAGTTCCTTCATACTAAGGGAAGGTTGTTTTGGCATGTTTTGTCCACCCTTATTTTGAAGCTTTGAAGTATACTTTTAAATACATTATGATCTTCACAGAGATTGCATGCTATCACATTTTTTTTTATAAAAGAATCTGTGCAACATTTTTTCACATGTTATTTGTTTCTCATCCCTTTGTTATTACATTATCTTGCCTTTTTTCACCTTCTGATGCTTGAGAGTTATTTTTGTTGCATTACACTATATTTGATTTGCTGATCTCTTTGTATATTTATTTTAGCTATTACTCTCTCACTAGTTCCATCTGCTCCATGTTATATTCTCTCTGCTTTTGTACATATTCTACCTCTGACTTTGTTAATTTTTTTTTCCTTTGGGCATTATTTTTAGATAACACATGGCATATAGATATAGGTTCAGATGTACTATAAAGATATCTATTGGATTGATGAAACATCCTTCTAAATTTACTGTTAAACAAGACATAATACTGCTGCATTTAACTTTGTCATAATTTCTGTTATAGACCTTCTAACGGTTTTGAATGATTTGCAATGCAAGGATAATGTTTGAAAAAGTGCCAGACATAATCTTATCTTATTGGTTAAATATCTAGAAATATTATAAATTATTTAAATCTGCAGACTTTTTTTGTAAAGTATGCTTGCAAAATCATTTGGAGAGTAAAACACATTGTACATCTAGTGACAGAAGCTTCAGATTATATATGTACATATGGTACATATGTGTCTGTGCACATTTGTGTATATATGCAACATATAACCACTCACCGTCTCCTTTCTTCATGCTTTCTTGGAATGAAAGCTTTAATCTTTCTAGCAGCTACATGGCTGTGTATTTCTAATCACTATAAGAAGGGTAGCTGGGCAAAAAAGAATGCATAACTTCAATTTTCATCTCCTTAATTATTCATAACCCACAGGTGGTATATTCTTGGTTGTGCAATAGGTTTTTTTTTTGTAGAAGCAAAATGAACAAGACAACTTTATGCTGGAGGCCTATGGGATACATTCAGGCAAGTGTGTATGGACAAATCTCAGTCAGTTTTATTTTCTCCAGTATTATTGTTCCTTTTAAAAAAGAATCTCATTATATTGTCATCTCCACGAAAAATGTACAAGCTTTGATTAGCTGTTCTTGATGTAAATGAATCAAATAGTACTTTCATCCAAATTTGCCAACCAACCTTATAGGAAAATCTCCTTCTCGTAGGGAGAGGATCATAATGCTCTTGTCTGCCATGTATCTGAGAAAGATGAGGAGTCTATTTTGGAAAAGGAGTGGGAAGAGAAGAAGCAACTCCAATTTGTAATTTAAAACTTTAGCAGTATATAAAGAGATTCAGAAAAGCTCCCTGTCTAGAAACAATGGGATCAGTTCCCTTTCTTTCAAATTCATTTGCACACATAGATAGAGACATTTTACTCTGCTCTTGGAGACATTTGCAAATTTGGATAACTTCTTATAAAAATAGACTTCGTTAAAAACAGCATAGTCAAAAGATTTCTCTGAGCGACAACTTTAAGAAATTTGGCATAGCTAACAGTAAAGTTTATAAGAAACTTGGAATCACAGTAATCAATTGTGGGTGGGTGTGGGTGTGTGTGTGTGTGTGGGTGTTAGTGTTAGCTGTTCCTAACATTGCACTCCCCTGAACAGAGAGTTCTGATCTTGTTGGGATCCCAGGAATCACAGCCCCAAGTGCTTCCATCACCAAGCTGGGTGTGTGGTTCCAATACATTCCCAGGAATGACATCTGAGCTCTCTGTCCAGAAATGTACAATGTAGGACATCTAAGATCCTACACAGAACCCTCAAACTCCCAGCCTCTGGTAGAGGACCCAAGATTGAGAAAGACAAATATACATAATATACGTGATAACACATTCAAACGTTTGCATTTTTTTTTGTAAGACTACTACTTCCTTCCAGATTGTTTTAATCATTGTTTGTTTTTGCATACATACATATACACATACTCTCTCACACGCACACACAAATGCAAACACACACACGCCCATCCTAGATGTATGTATGTAAAAACAAACAATGATCAACACACACATACACATCAGTGGTGGGATTCAAATTTTTTTACTACCGGTTCTGTGGGCGTGGCTTGGTGGGCATGGCAGGGGAAGGATACTGTAAAATCTCCAGTCAGAGGTGATAGTTGCCGGTTCTCCGAACTACTCAAAATTTCCGCTACTGGTTTTCCAGAACTGGTCAGAACCTGCTGAATACCACCTCTGATGCACATCCCAGATGTGTGTTTGTGTGTGTGTGGGGGGGTGTAATTGCAATTGAATTTTAGGGGGAAAAGAGCACACCCCAGTTTTGAACCTTTGTCCTGAATTCTATGCTCTTTATAAATGGTGTTTGTGGTTTTATTTTCGTCCAATATTTCACATTAGAGGGGAATAGTAACTTTTTGTTGTAAATAAACTAATTGCTAGGGAACAAATTTAAATAAGTGTCACCGGATGCAAGGCTAGAAGATCTGAATGAACAAGTTATGGACAGATCATCATGGAGAATAAACTGTGTGGTCACTAAAACTTGGCATAAACTTGATAGCATATAACGAATCAATCAAACAAACCCACAGTCTTCTTAAAATTGCAAATGTCCACTTGTCTCATTATCACATGAGAGAACTATTGATGGCCATGAACTAATCCAGCCACATACACAAAGTATGCTGCTAAGGGGTGAGGGGAAGTTTGTGAATCTTTTCCTTCTTCATTATTTCAGATACTGCTGTGATTTGAAGGCTGGAGTGTGATTCCCTAACCAATTATACAAATCTGTAAAACCTGTTAAAATGGTTTTGTTATGCCTTCATAAATAATTAAGAAGTTCACTGCAGGTTTCCAAGAACTGGCTGTTACCTGCTGCAAAAGCCTCACAATGAAGATTGTGAGTTACCACTGTAATCATCCATCCGAGTCTACTTTGCCCTAAAGCAGTGCACATCAAAGAAAATAGATAAGAATGCTAAACAACTGGAATACAAAGAATTTCTCTTTTGAAAGTTTGTACTTTTTCCCCACCGGTGTGTAATGTTCATCATTTTAGAAGCATACAAAGGACACAAGCATCTTGGTCATGGATAATTAATGACAGCTAAAACATTGCTTGGTTAAATATATATATATATTGATCCTGTATTTTCTTCTTAATAAATCCTAAGTAAGATTCCCACCCCATGTAACTGTAGTTTTATAAATTTCAGATACAGTAACATAACCATTGGCCTCAAAAGTTAATTTACCTTTAACCTAAATGATGGATACAAATGTATACTAATATTTATGCAAATACAAATATATCCACACACTATATTTGTATATATTTGTACAATATTGTTGTGGTTTGCCGGCAGCCTATGCAGGCAGCAGCAGAATCGGACAGTGAGGAAGAAAGGGGACCAGTCTGGGAGTCTGGAGAGGACTCAGACAAGGGTCCTGCGTCTGATGCAGAGATGGGGCCAGGACCATCTGGAAGTGGGGTGCTGCCTCTGGAGCCTTTGGAGTCTGGCAGCAGCGAGGCAGAGGACCCAGGGGAGCCTGTTCCCAGTGTGTGTGTGCACAGAGCTGCTAGAAGATGAGAGCAGCTGAAACAAAAGGGGTGACTCGGGAGTAAGTTTGGGAGGTGATTGTCCATTCCATAAGGTATAAAGGACAAGCAAAGATGATGAAACCTTTGCAGGAAGCAAAGTCGTTCGTTCGGTTCAGATTCATTCTTGAAGCTCTTTGTACTTCGGTTGGGTTTTTTTCTAGTTCAATTGACACGCTTGTTGTTGGTAGCACTTCACAGGAAAGAAAGGTTGGTGCTTATCTCAAGGGACTGTTTGAAATTCATTACTGTCTGGGAATGAAAATAATTCCCAGCATTGCAATAAAATAAGCATGTGCGTAATTACAGTCTCGGAAGCCTTGGTCAGAACAAATATCTTCATACTGTATATAAATACCAATATTAGTATAGATGTATCCATATAAACACAATATGAAATAGATTTTATGGCAAGAAACTGTTTTGTTATTAAATCCCCAAGAGCATCTAAACCTGCAAATACTGTATTTGTGTATTTTTGCGTAATATCTTCATAATGCACATTGATTTAAATATACAGTATATTAGTGTGGATGTATCCATATATACACAATTTGAAACACATTTTATGGCAGGAATTTTTTTTTATTAAATCCCTAATAGGATCTATATAATCTCAGCAGACATTGTAATCTACTGCTGATATCCTAGACCATGTCTTGCTTTTCCTGTTAGACTAATTATTTTATTCTAATGAAATCAGTGAGAATTGTTCGCCATTTGGTTGATTTTCCACTCCTCTTCTAGCAGAATGGTTGGATAGAAAACATAAACAAGAGAAACATCAATGCAATTCCTTTCCTATGTCAGAGCTTGAGCATTTCATAGGAAGCTACCAATTTTAGGAACCACATGTAAGTTATTTTCAGCAAGATCTGCTATAAAAAGTTTATCTACCATAGGGGTGGACAACTATGGCCCCTTCAGGACCTGTGGACTTCAAGAATTCTGGGAGTTGAGGCCCACTTATCCTGAAGGGGCCATAGCTGCCTACTCCTGGTCTATTAGAACAGAAAAATGGTCTTTCTAAGCAAATATTATCTCCCACATGATGGCCAAGTCAGCCTTATATTAATCATTAAACAAAATGAAAATGTCCTTAAGGAGCCAAGGGATGGGGTGAAACACTACAGAGTTTGTTTTTCCTAACAATTGTGTTGTTAACTTTTTCACTGCTACATGAAACCTCTGTCAATTATTTTGCCCATTGCCCTTATTTGTAATGTTTGACATTAATCTGTATTGTTAAAAAATGTTTTCTTTGGCACGTTGGGTGATAATGTTGAAATGTTTGGTTTGAAGGTGTCATCAGGTGCCATTTTTGTTTCCATCTCATGGCATGAGACTTTCACTTTCATCAAGAGGCATCATTGTTGGGTTGTGCTTAGGATATCAGTTGGCCTTAATCTGGCCCTGGGTGAAGTAGATGCATTTCAGGGAAGTCATACATTTTGTGTAGAAGTAGATGTGATATGATGGTATAATAATGATACAATACGATATGAAAAATTAATTAATACAATATGAATGTAAATTTAAAAGGAAAAGACTTTAGATATTGTGCACAAGACATATATACCAAACTGACACACTGTATAACTGAAAAGAAGGTTTTATTTGTTGTTTTGTATGTTTGTTGTAAAAAATAAAAAAAACTTTAAAAAGAAAAAAGAAATAGAGGTGATAGAGTCCACTATCTTCAAGTCCTAATACTATGAGAGAATACTTCTCTACCTTTTTTACAACATGCTGTATCATATCTTACCTTGATCACCTTCACTTCGAGCAAAAAATTGTCAGGGACTCTTCATCATCTGGTTTTTGTTTTATTCACCTTTTCCAGTACTACACAATCTTATTGAGGTGTGATAATTAGAACTGAACAAAGTACCAGGCTCAGCACAGATTTATATAAGGACATTGCAATATGGGCAGTTTTATTTTTAGTTTCCTTTCTAGTGATCCCAAGCATGGAATTCACTTTTCATTTCTATTTTCATCTTTTCTTTAACTCTCTGTGATCCCTGGTTCTAGACAAATGCTTCCTTAAGAAATATTTGTTCAGGACTAGAATGCTTAAATGGTACTATAAATGGAATTTCTATACCAAACAGCCATTTTTCTAGAGTACCTTATGTCTTTTTAAAAGTTTCCTCCTGGTTGCTCTACCAATTTCTGAGGGTTTATATGAGCAGGAACCAAAAGAGAAGGACCTGCTAGGTCAGTCCATCATACCACAAGCCCTCTTGTCCCATCTGCCTTTAGAGCTGGACGCCAGAAGAAGAAATTCCCAAGGTCTTGCTTAAACTTTAATTGAGGTAACTGCTGGAATCCTGACATCCTTGCTTCCTGATCCAGGAAATGCAAAAACTGAAAGATTGTGAATAGGTGATAATGTTGCTTTGAGAAATAAGACAAGACCAAAGTATTCTTTCAAATGAAGCAACTTCAAATTATATAGGGTTTTAGTAATACCTTTGAGTCAAGACATTTTTTTTTACATTTTATTTGACTTGTCAATTGCTTACAAGATACAGGTATAAGAATAAATATAGTTTTGAATACATGAGATAGATGCTTATAAGAAAAATAAAAAAACAATAGGACAGGGACAGTAGGCACGTTGGTGCACTTATGCACGCCCCCTACAGACCTCTTAGGAAAGGGGTGAGGTCAATAGTAGACAGTGTAAGGTTAAAGTTTTTGGGGTTTGGGGAAGAAACCACAAAGTCAGGTAGAGTATTTCAAACATTGACCACTCTGTTGCTGAAGTCGTATTTTCTGCAGTCAAGTTTGGTGCGGTTAACTTTGAGTTTGTATCTATTGTGTGCTCTTGTGTTGTTATGATTGAAGCTGAAGTATTCATTTGCAGGTAGGACATTGCAATGTATGATTTTATATACTATATTTAGATCGGACCGGAGTCTTATAAAGTAGTATTTTTCTGGTGGCTGTATGGAAGTCCTCCTGACCGCAAAAGAAAAATGGTTCACTGTTGCCTTTATTTATCTATGAAGATTCTCAATCATCCAGGTCATGATTGTCTTAAAGGTGCTGTTTCAAGAGGCAACTGGACTTTCTGGTTTTTCTTTGAAGACATTTTGCTTCTCATCCAAGAAGCTTCTTCATCTCTTCAGAGAAAAACCAGAAAGTCCTATTGCCTATTCTGACCCAAACCTGATTCCGAGAGAGCAAACACAAGACCAAGGCAGCAGTATTACCTTTTAATGTTTCAGCTAAGAATCCTGTTTCTTCACAGATAAAAGGCTGCTTCCAAGTAATTAGTTCTGACAAGAAAAAGCCTTGGCAAGTTTTTTCAAGTCTGACAAAAAAAAAATAATGTTTTTTGTCAGAAAAACAAACAAACTTTACAAGAGTCTTTACAAGAGTCTTCAAATACCAACTGGAATGTCCACGAGGCGGAGTTCAAAACTTCTTTGCCTTCTGCAAAGTGCGTTTGTTCACAGCTGGCTTTTATCTTCTTGAAAGAGGGGCCATTACCTTGCATTACTCCCGAGTCGCCCGTGCTGTTGTAGCTGCTCTTTCCTGAGAGCAATCCTGCGTGCACGCACACTTGCCACAGGCTCCTCGGGAACCTCCTCATCACTGCTGCCACCCCCACAATCTCTGAAGGCAGCAGTCCACTCCCTAATGGTCCTGGCTCCTCATTTGAGTCCTTGCTCCCCTCAGCCGTTCGCACCTGCTGCCAGCTAATCACAATACTGCCTCTTGAAAAAGCACCTTTGGAGCAGCCATGGCCTGGATAACTGAAAACCTCCATAGACATTTAGCTAGGCACTTTGAGAGCTGAAGAAGCTTCTTGGATGAGAAGCAAAACATTTTCAAAGATAAACCAAAAAAATCCATTTGCGTCTTGAAAAAAGTATCTTTATTGCCCCCCACCCTACCCCACCCCAAAAAAACTTCTCAGTAGGGACTAAAGTCTAATAAGCTCCCATCCAAGCACTCACCTGGTAGGATCTTGCTCGGCATTCTCAAGTTCATCCAATATCAACCATATGTTGCCACTTACTGTGACCTATCGCATGAATGGATTCACTGAAGTCAGTTAAATTTCTCTTAGCATTTTAAAAAAATGGGATTTCATAAAATGTATATAGCATTGTAGTTTTTATCAAGCCTGTTCTGCTCATTTCTTTCCTTTTGGAGAGGAAGACTAGAAAGTGTGTGCCTTTGTGTGTGCAACTGTGAGTGTATTGGGGGAGAATCCATTTCTGTACTATACATGGTAAGAGTATTTTCACAGCCCCAACAAGTAACTTGAAACTTTTTGGCAATCTTGAAATGTAGATAATACTATGAGCCAAATGGTGCTAGTCTTCCTCCCTCCCATCTTGCAGAGGAAGCAAACCCTTCCCTTCATAAACAGTGCAGACACGCAAAGATGCTTTCTTTGGAGGCTTTCATTTGCCTATGGGGTGGGTTCATTTGGGAACACTGTCTTCTAACTCGCTGTTTGCTAGGGAAGGGCTTGTTTGATCAGCCTGAGTCAAGTAGTAGGATAAAGCAAGAGTGACCTTTAGGGGCTTTTCATTGCTACAGTTAAGAAAACATTTCCGCCCACAACATTTCTGCAGTCTTCTATATTGATAAATAAGCAAATGATGCTTATTGAAACAAAAGGTGAAAACTACCAACTCCTGGCACGCAAACATTTTTTTTCCCTTAATTTCTCAAGATTACTGTTTTTCAAATTAGGTAAATGGTCAATTCCCTCCCCCCTCCGATCTCTGTAATCCACCATACTCCAAATTTTCTTTTCTAAGTGTGATGCAACTGTAATTTAGAAATACAGTATTCCACTGCCCCCTGCAGCCTGAATATTTTAACATAAAGCTTTTTTGGAATAATAAATCCCTCTGATTTTCTTCCCTCTGTTCCGGGTTTTACAAACCTGTCAAGAGGCATAGGGTCCACATTTTTTTCTTTCTTTTTTTTATCTATTTGTACATACGATTATCTAAGTATTATGAAGGGCCATGAGCTTATTTTTAGAAAGCCAGAGAGGCAATAAATACAGTGGACACAGCTCTCCTGTGATTTGTTTAAGCAAACCTATGCTGTTTAAAATCACTTGAACTGTTGTTAGGCTATTTTCTCAGGGAATAGTTCACCAGCTATGGCCAAGACTTTGGCTGAAGTGTTGGCACAGAGAGGACAACAAAAGGACGAAAAGGGGATGGATTTAAGAGGAAAAGCACAGGCTCTGCCACTGAAATATGCTGCAAAACTCCATAGGGCATCTAAATAGGGGAAATAATTCGCGTTTCCTGCTAACTAATTATCTGCTAGATTTTTGCAGCCCATCTCTGATAGCCACCTCTTGGTGTAATGGCATCTAATGACATGCATAGGCCATATTATGGCACATTCATTCTCATACCCACAGGAGAATAAATTCTCCTGAGATTCCTCTCAATTGATATCAATAATTTTGAAACAGATGGGGAGATAAAATGAAGCATTATTTCCTCGTGCAAATAATACATTGTCCTAGAAGACTTCTGTGACTGTCGAAAAAGAATTACATTTTATGGAATCAGATTGGGCAATTCAGCTGTGTAACTCCAATACAATACAATTCCTAGTTGCCATGTGCATAGATATATTTATTCTCTTGTTGAGGGCTGGGTAGTGGAAGCTGCCCTTGAGCTATTCATAATTTAAATGAATGAATGGTTCTGGTGGGAATATTAAGGAACCCACCAGAAGAACCTCATGTGGTTTTTCTTTCCCTGCTTCATTCATGAAGTTCAGGTTGGTAGAATGAGTCTGCATTATGTGAATCACCAGTGCAGAAACCCTTTCCTTAGTATTGAATACAAAGGTCTTCTGGTATATTGCCTAAATAAAAATGCTAATATAAAAGGAAATAGTTCTTCACAATATAGTGAGGGAGAAGATGAAATATTAAGCTTCATATTAAATATTAAGCAATCTTAAAATGAAGGTATGAAGATTGAGGGAGGGAGGGAGGGAGGGAGGGAGGGAGGGAGGGAAGGAAGGAAGGAAGGAAGGAAGGAAGGAAGGAAGGAAGGAAGGAAGGAAGGAAGGAAGGATATGTAAAGGTTCATTATTTTTCTCTCCTTAGTTTGTCCCTGAGTTAAGAAAACCAATCCATGACAAAATTACCAGGTGAACCCAAAGGGTGAGATTCCTGGAGGAATAGTTGTACAATGATGCCACCTGATCATTTATTTATTTATTTATTTTGCTTTTCTTAAAAGCAGATAATAAGCAGTACTCTGGGCAAAGGGTTCATCTTGGATGGCAATGTGTTTGATGAAGAGATAAGCTAAGAGATATTAAATGCAACATCAATTGATCAGTTGGCAGATGGCCTTTAATGGAATGATATGAAACGGACTGCAGGAATTAAGCAAATTCAATTAATTGTAATCTTAAAAAGACGTGTTCCATTTTTCGTTCATTATTAAAGTTATTACAATATCAGGTACCGTATGTTCCAGTCTTAAGTGAGCCCTATTTTAAATTGGGAAAACATAAAAGCATTTGACCAGCACCAGAGTGGTTCAGTAAGTTACACTGAAAAGGACCAGAAGGCATTTCTAAAATGCCTTCAAATACCCAAAATGTATTTGCATTTTAGTATGCTCTAAAATTGACTATTTGGAATTCTCAAAAATATACAAATAGACAGGGGAGATAAATACATATTATCTTCTAATCCAGGAGTGTCAAACTTGATTTCACTGAGGGCCACATCAGGGTTGTGTTTGACCTCAGAAAAATGGGGTGGGAATGGCCAGAGTGGGTGTGGCCAGCTTGACATCAGTCGTGTCAGGGGTGCCTGTAGTGACCCAAGCATTCTGCCAGTGAAGATGGACTCCCAATCTCCGTTTTTGGCTTGCAACTCTCTGTAGTGAAAATTGAGCTTTCAATGGCTTCACGCAGCCCTCCCAAGCTTCATTTTTGCTGGCAGAGGCACCCCAGGTCAGTCCTTCACTTTTTCCAGGGCAGCCTGTGTGCCAGATGTAAGCAGCCTTGAGTTTGATACCGCTGTTCTAATCCATCCACTTTCATGTATGCATGATCCATATATTGGTAAGTCTGTGGTATATTGCTCAGCAAGGACATGCTTAGAATTGCAATTGTTGTATCATCCAATAAGAGCAGAGCAAATCTGTGCTGAATGGCTAGCTCATATTTCATGCTAAGCCATAAGCCACCCAGAGTCACCTTATAAAGGAGACGGGTGGCAGAAATAAATAAGTAAATAAATAATAAGGGGTTTAATTGATTTTTGGTACACTATGAATCCAGCCATTGTTTTTTGTGGACTGTGTTTATGGTTTAATATAATATTTGAAACTAGAACATGAAACAACATATGAAGTCAGACAAATGTCATCTACCTTCAAATAAATGCATTTCTAGATAAAGAGCAGCTGCAAAATCATCTTCTCTACCTTTTTCTCTATCCATCCTCTACGCCAGGTCTGTCAAACTGGCGACCTGTGTGTCAGATATGGTCCACACAAGCCACACCCACCCTGGCTCCACAAAGGCAAAAAAATATTGTGATATGTCACAATACGGCCCGTGATGCAAGTGGGTTTGATGCCACTGCTCTACGCCATCCATCCATAGCCATTGGTTTGTGCTCATGAACTATTAATGGTTAGGAAAAGGTCTGCAGCTACTCAGAGAAGTATTATGAAGTTTTTCCTCAGTTCTAATCAGCTACAGTTTTCCACTTCAGATTTAAGCTGGTTGTATGTTCTTTTCAGCCTATTTTAAAGGGGAGACTCACATGTTGTGCATGAAATGTCTTCGATCGTTGAACTCTAATATTGAATCTGTGGTGAATGTTTTTCACCCAGAAACCACATGATAACCAGTTGGAGACCTACACAAAGTTCCTCTGAGTTGACAGAGAAATATATCCTTCATTTTATGAACAGTTTGTAATTCAGGACTTTCCTGCTTGGTTTGACACTGCCGGTAGTTCTCAACTTACAAACATTCATTTAGTGATTGTTCAAAGTTACAACAGCACTGAAAAAAAGTGACTTGTTTAGACTTACAACCATGGCAGCATTCCCATAGTCAAATGATCAAAATTTGGACACTTGGCAACTGACTCATATTTATGACAGTTGCAGTATCTGAGGGCCATGTGGTCACCTTTTGCAACCTGACAAAGTCTATAGGCAAGCCAGATTCACTTAACAAATGTTACTAATTTAACAACTGCAGTGATTCATTTAACAACTGTGGCAAGAAACGCTGTAAAATGGGGCAAAACTCAGTTAATAGCAATATCATTTAGACTTATACACTGCTGCACTGTGCTTTACAGCCCTCTCTAAGCTGTTCAGAGAGTTGGCATATTAGTCCTGCATGGGAACCACTGTGCCACCACAGCTCTAGAATTGGCATTCTCCCAATGCACTTCAGCTATTAAGTATGGGAAATAAGAGGCTGAACCAGGGCTTAGTGCAACAAGGTTTATTTACAAGGACTGAACGTGCTTGCTCAGCCTGGAACTGGCTCGCAGCGAACAGCGAAAGGGCTGGACCCAGCAGCCTGCTTTTATAGCAGGCTGCTGGGGAAACCCAGCCAATGAGAAGGGGCAGCTGCCCCTGCAGCGTGAACGGACCTGGGTGGGAACTTCTTCAAGGTCCAGGGACATAACACCCCTTCCCCCCAGATGCGAACACGCATAGTCCTTGAGGTATACGGGAGGTTTGTGCTGACGTCCAGAGCGGCGCAACTCTGGTGTGCTGTTTGGTGGATCAGAGTCCGTCGGTGACTGTTGGCTTGATGATGAGTCCCGAGTACCACCCTCGGTCGGAGCAGGTCCGGGGCTAGAAGGGCTGGACGCTGGGAGTGTCCTCACGCCGTCTGGCTCGGATGGGTTGGACGCTAGGTCGCCGCAGTCAGCATTTGGATTCTCTGGTCTGGCTGAAGGTGTTAGGAGGTCATCAGGGTAGATGTTGCTGTGTGGTAGTTGCAGCGGACTCTCACCGGTCTGTGCCCACGAGTCGCGGCTGATGAGGGTGCCCTGGCGTCTCCGAAGCTGGTCCAGATGTCGTCTCCAGACCCGGCCATCTTCCAGCTTAACCCGGTATGATCTGGGTCCTGTGATGGCTACGATTTCTCCCGGGATCCACAATGGGTCGCCAGCGAAGTTTCTCGCGAACACGGGTTCCTGCAAGACAAAATGCCTACTCCCCGATGTGGAAGCGAGAGGAGAGTCAGGGCAGTAATGTGGGTGAAGCCTGTCCAATACAGTTCGCAGGCGTCTGCCCATCAGAAGCTCGGCCGGGGACTTGTTGGTTACAGTGCAAGGGGTTGAATGCTGGCTTAACAGGAAACAGGATAGTTTGTGGTGCCAGTCATCCTTGTTGAACCTGGCCAGGGCTTCTTTAGTGGTCCTAACAGCTCTCTCTGCCAGCCCGTTACTGGCAGGATGAAAGGGGGCCGTGAAGATGTGACTTAATGCCCAGGTTGGCCGTAAAACGACTGAATTCGGTTGACGCGACTGGGGACCATTGTCGGAAACAATGGAGTCTGGTAGACCGTGCGTAACTAACAGGTGAGTCAATGCCTTGATGACTGCTTGTGAAGTGGTCGTGGATAGTTGTGCCACATCAATCCACTTTGAGTAAGAGTCTACGACCACGAGGAACATTTGCCATGCAATGGGCCCGCAAGATCGATGTGAATCCTGGACCAGGGTGCGTTGGCACTTTCCCACTTGGTGGGGGTGGCAATTGGAGGATGGACGGGAAACCTGGCAGGGATGGCAGGAGCTTACCCATTTGTTGATGTCCTCGTCGAGGCCGGGCCACCAAATGTAGCTTCGCGCCAACGCCTTCATTCTGGCGATGCCCGGGTGGCCTCGTGCAACGCCTCCAGCACTCGGGTACGCAGAGATGTCGGGATGACCACCGAGTGCCCCACAGCAGGCAGCCCTGTAAGCTCGACAGTTCCTGTAAGCGGGTCTTAAATGGAGTGAATTTAGCTTCAATGTCACTGCCTGGCCACCCCCTCCTCACCCAGTCCAGTACCTGGGCGATCGTTTTGTCCGCTTTGGATTTATTGGCAATATCAAGGGCAGTGATTGGGAGGTCCAGTTGGGTGACTTCAAAAATGGCGTTGACCGGGGCAGGGTCTTCAGCTGGGGCAGGCAGGGGGCAGCGGCTGAGGGCGTCTGCGTGGGACAATGTTTTACCTGGGCGGTGCACGAGTCTATACGAGTATGCTGCTAGGAAAAGGGTCCATCTGGTCATTCTGGGGGACAGAATTTGAGGGGTCTGCTTGTCACCAGCTAGTAACCCTAAGAGCGGTTTGTGGTCCGTGACTAGCTCGAAAAAGTGGCCAAAGAGAAATTCGTGAAATTTCTTCACCGCTGCAACAGCTGCCAAGGCTTCTTTATCGATCTGACTGTAATTGCGCTCTGTTGCAGAGAGCGCCCTGGAAAAAAAAGCGATAGGGGCCTCGGAGCCGTTGGGGAGCCTGTGGCTTAAGACTGCCCCAATTCCGAAGGGAGATGCGTCTGCTGCCAGTACTAATGGAAGGTTGGGGTCAAACTGGATAAGCACTGCCTCTGATGTGAGTAGCGACTTGACTGTGCGGAAAGCGGAGTCTTCTTTGTGTCCCCAATGCCAAACCGTTTTTTATCCAGAAGTCTGTGGAGGGGCTCTGCCACAGAGGCTTTATGGGGCAGGAACGACGCGTAAAGTTCAAGAGCCCCAAAAAGGCCTGCAGTTCCGCTTTGGAGGTTGGAGTGGGTGCCTCGTGTATTGCCTTAACCTTGGACTCCAGGGGTGAATGCCTGAGGCGTCAATTTTATAACCCAGAAAGTCCACCTGTCTAGTGGCAATGGCACATTTTTCTTTTTTAACTTGAGGCCATGCTGCCTGAACCTCTCTAGGACTGCTCGAACTCTCTGGAAGAGTTGGGGTCTGTTCCTGGCCGAGACTAAGATGTCATCGAAGTAGGGTACTACTCCAGGAAGGCCCTGTAAAATCCGCTCCATGAGGGATTGAAAAATGCCTGGGGCAACACTTACGCCAAACTGGAGACGCTTGCACGGAAGGCACCCTGTGGGTGACAATGGTCTGAAGTTCTGCCGTTTGGTCATCAACAGGGAACTGTTGATATGCTTGAGACATGTCCAATTTGGCAAAGATAGTGCCAGGTTCAAAAGTATGTAATAAATGCTGAATGACGGGTACTGGATAAGCGCTAACTTGCAAGAATTTATTGATTGTGGTCTTGTAGTCTGAGCAAATTCTCAGGCTACCATCTTTTTTGAGGGTGTGACGATGGGCGTCTCCCATTTGGCGAAGTCTGTAGGCTCCAGGATCCCTTGTTTTAGTAATTTATCTAATTCAAGGTCTAATTTAGGCCGAATGGCGAATGGAACTCTGCGAGGTTTTAACCGAATTGGGACTGCCTGGGGATCGACTGAAAATGAGATAGGGTGCCGTTATAACACCCTAACTCATCACTGAATACGTCTGAGTAATCAGCAAACAGGGAGTCCGTGTCAGAGGTTGAGGTAGCATGGACTCCTGTTAGCCCTAAACCGAGGTGGGGAAACCAATCAAGTCCCAAAAGTGTAGGGAGGTTGCCGCTCACTACCACTAGAGGTAGGTGGCCCTTAAAGGTTTTAAAATTAACAAAAAACTTGCCTCTGCCGATTACAGGAATGGTCTTCCCCTGGTAGTCCTTTAGGCTAAGCTGGCACTTCTGGAGTCGGTTTTTTGATAGGCTGGGTTGAAGCTCCTTGAGGGTGTTCCAGGAAATAATGGAGAGCGCTGACCCCGTGTCAACCTCCATGTTGCAAGGTTTACCTTCTAATAAGACGGAAAGAGAGATTTTACTAATAGAATAGCAAGTGTGATTAGCGCAGAGGTGTGTGCGACAGTTTAATACTTGCCTTTGGGGCCCGGCATGTGCGAATGAAGATGCCCTTTGTGCTACGTTGTGTGAGGCTTGGCATACTCTTGCAATGTGCCCCTTCTTATGGCAGTTGTTGCAAGTGGCTCCTTTGAATTTGCATGTGGTCCTCAGGTGAGGTCCACCACAGGAAAGGCACAGGGTGATGTGCTTGGATGGCCCGGTGTTATCTTGTCTGGTTCCAGCCTGCGGGCGCCTGGCGTTTGTGAGGCGGTGAATGTCGGCCTCGTCACTTGGGTCTTCCCTCGTTGACCACCTCTTCTGAGTGGACGGGAACTGCTGTTTGCTTGGTGACAGGACCTTGGATCTCGGTGGCTGAATGAGATGCCAGCTCCTCTGCCAGGGCTTCCTCGATGGCTTGAGCGAGGTTAAGGACTTTTTTGGCGAGCAGCCGTCTTTGTAGGTGCAGGTCCTGACCCCGCAGACCAGCTGGTCTAGGAGCATGTCATCAAGATAGCTGCCAAACCCACAATGGAGTGCTGCAGTCCTGAGAGCAGCCATGTACTGATTGATGCTCTCTTTGTCCCCCTGCTTCCTCATTCTGAAGGTGAAGCGTCTGGCAATCTGTGAAGGTCTAGGAGAATAGTGGTTAGTAAGGATTTCTAACAGTTCTGTCCAGGGGACATTCTTTAACTCACGTGGAGCCACAAGAGCTGTGGCTGTATCGAAGACAATGGCTCCACAGTAGGTCAGGAAATATGCTTTCTTTCGGTGTTCCCCTGCATCAGCCAATCCAATGGCGTCGATGTAATGATTAAACCGATTCTTGTATGATTCCCACTTCTCCTCATCCGGCTTGAACGCTGGGAAGGCTGGATTGGAGTTCATGTTGTGGGTCTACTGGTTAACCTGTTGGGAAAATGCTCTCTCTCTGGGTAGCAGTAGAGGTTTAGTGCCTGTGCTAGGCAAGTGCTCTCTCTCTCTGGGGTAGCAGTAGAGGTTTAGTGCCTGTGCTAGGCAAGTGACTTCAGCTCTGGGGAAATTTCGCAATTCCTTCTCTCTCTCTGGGGATCAGAAGGTGTTTAGACTGCAAACGGTCGTTGGCAGCGTCTTTTGAAATTCGCGCCTGTGTGGGCGTTAGCGATTTCGTAATACAACGCTGTGTTGTATTTGAATGTGCTTCAGCTGACAGCTGTTTGAATTTCGCGCCTAAACGGCACGAGCGGCTGCAGCTCGCAGCGTTACACTTCCTCTGTAGCTTATGCTAACAAGCGGCTACAGGCGCTTCTCACTTTCACTAGCTTGTTTGCTGATCGCTTTCTCTCTGGGTTGCGATCAGCGTTTGCCTATTTTGGCTGATCGCTCTCTCTCTGGGCTGCGGATCAGCGTTTTGTGATTCAGCGTTCGTTCTCATTTCGGGCTGATCGCTCTCTGGGTGCGGTCAGCGTTTGCCCTTATTTTGGCTGATCGCTCTCTCTCTGGGCTGCGGATCAGCGTTTTAGTGATTCAGCGTTGCAGCTTGCCTCTGGTAGCCATCCCATCCTCGTCGCCAGTATTAAGTATGGGAAATAAGAGGCTGAACCAGGGCTTAGTGCAACAAGGTTTATTTACAAGGACTGAACGTGCTTGCTCAGCCTGGAACTGGCTCGCAGCGAACAGCGAAAGGGCTGGACCCAGCAGCCTGCTTTTATAGCAGGCTGCTGGGGAAACCCAGCCAATGAGAAGGGGCAGCTGCCCCTGCAGCGTGAACGGACCTGGGTGGGAACTTCTTCAAGGTCCAGGGACATAACATCAGCCAATCTCCTCAAGGCAGGTCTGTCCCTTGACTACCGGTAGTCACGTTGCTTCTAAAAAAGTTCCAATGGGAGGTATTACTTTATAGCAATAGCACTGACTTATATACGACTCCACAGTGCTTTACAGCAGTATCTGAGCAGTTTACAGAGTCAGCATATTGCCCCCAACAATCTGGGTCCTCATTTTACCAACCTCAGAAGGATAGAAGGCTCAGTCAACCATGAACCAGTCAGGATTGAACTCCAGGCTGATGGCAGAGTTAACCTGCAATACTGCATTCTAACCATTGTGCCACCTTCTTAGCTAGAAATGCAAGAAGAAGAACCGATCGGAGTGTGGATTGCTGGAGATATTGTTATATTTAATAATGAAAAACATGTACTTTGGGCCATTTTTTTAATTAAGTAAGAGCAAGGACACCATGTTCCAACCACAATTAATCTGAAATTCTCTTTCACTCAACTGAATTAGAACTAGCAGAAGAAGAAAAAAACAATTAAAGGAATATTTCTTTGCCAAATCTAATCTCAACAATACACACCATCATTTTCTCTCTTTCTAACAAATAAGCCTGCAGTACTGCATTCTAACATTGCACCACCACAGCTCAATAGTTTGTGCCACCATGACTCAATTAATTTGCTCAGCAATAGAAATTTAGGGCATAATTCTAGTTGTAAGTTGAGCAGTATCTGTACAAGCAACTTCTTACTTATTATACATTGCTCAAAAAAATAAAGGGAACACTTAAACAACACAATGTAACTCCAAGTCAATCACACTTCTGTGAAATCAAACTGTCCACTTACGTAGCAACACTGATTGACAATCAATTTCACATGCTGTTGTGCAAATGGAATAGACAACAGGTGGAAAGCAGAGGCAGTTAGCAAGACATTCCCAATAAAGGAGTGGTTCTGCAGGTGGTGACTGTTAAGTTTGAGCAATGAGAGGCTGAACCAGAGCATGAGTGCAACAATACTTTATTTACAATAAAGGGCTGACCATGCTTGCCACGCCTGGAACTGGCTCGCAGCAATCAGCAACTGGTTGGACCCCGCAGCCTGCTTTTATAGCTGGCTGCTGGAGAGAACCAACCAATGGGAATGGGGGAATAACGCCCACACAAAGTGAGTGGACCTGAGTGAGAACTTATAGAGTTCTCAGGACATAACACCCCTTCCCCCCAGATGCGAACATGCATAGTCCTTGAGGTAGACGGGGGGTTTGTGTTGGCGCCCGGAACGGCGCAGCTCGGGAACATTGTCTGTCTGTTCGGTATCAGTCTGTGGCGGTTGAGCCGGCATAGTGTCGCCAACGCTCCCTCCGGACTGGGCATCCTCGGAAACCACCGGGTTGGTTACTGGGGTCGAGCTCTCGTGGGTTGGATCAGGCTGGTCAACTCTCTGGGCGCTGTTGTCCGAGTTTGGGTTGACCGAGCGACCGCTGGTGCAGGCTGGTCGTTGGGTGCGATGTGGCTGGGCGGCGGATGTGGTGGTTCCTCTTCGACTGGAGACTCTGGATTCTTGTTGGCAAGGGTGCTGGGGCGCCTTCTAAGCTGGTCTATGTGTCTCCTCCAGACGCGACCATCCTCCAGCCTGACCCTATACGATCTCGGCCCGGTGACGGCGATGACCTCGCCTGGAATCCAAAGTGGGTCCCCAGCGAAATTCCTTGCGAATACTGGCTCCTGTAACATAAAATGTCTAACCCCGAAGTAGAAGCGAGGGGAGAGTCAGGGCAGTATTGAGGGTGCAGTCTGTCCAATACAGTCCTCAGGCGCCGCCCATTAGAAGTTCCGCTGGGGACTTATTGGTGACTGTACAGGGGTTGAGTGCTGGCTCATCAGGAACCGTGCGAGTTTGTGGTGCCAGTCATCCCTGCCAAACCTAGCGAGGGCCTCTTTGGTGGTCCTGACGGCCCTTTCAGCCAACCCATTACTGGCAGGGTGAAATGGGGCTGTGAAAATGTGGCGAATGCCCAGGTTGGCAGCAAAACGGCTGAATTCTACTGATGCGAACTGTGGGCCATTATCAGAGACAATGGAGTCGGGTAGTCCATGTGTAACGAACAGGCGCGTTAACACGTTGGTGATTGCTAGTGTGGTGGTCGTGGATAGCTGTGCCACGTCTATCCATTTGGAATAAGCGTCCCACGACCACTAGGAACATCTTTCCATGCACGGGCCGGCCAGATCGATATGGATTCTAGACCAAGGGCGCTGGCGCTCCCCATCTGGTAGGGGTGGCGATGGGGGAGCAGGACGGGATTCCTGGCAAATGCTGCAGGAACTTACCCAATTGACAATGTCCTCATCTAGACCCGGCCACCACACGTAGCTGCGTGCTAATGACTTCATTCTCACGATGCCGGGTGTCCCTCGTGCAACGCCCAGGACTTCGGGTACGCAGCGAGGTCGGAATGACCACTCGAGTGCCCCACAGTAGACAACCCTGCAAACTGGACAGCTCCTGCATGCGAGTCTTAAAGGGTGCGAATTTGTTATCAACGTTGCCTCCCGGCCACCCCCTCCTCACCCAGTCGAGCACCTGGGCGGCGCTTGGTCTGCCTTGGTTTTAGCGGCGATGTCAAGGGCGGTGATGGGCAGGTCCAACTGGGTGATTTCGAAAATGGCATTGACAGGAGCTGGGTCTTCAGCCGGAGCGGGTAAGGGCAGCGACTGAGAGCGTCGGCGTGGGATAGAGTTTTGCCCGGCGGTGAATAAGTTTGTATGAGTAGGCCGCTAGGAAAAGTGTCCACCTTGTCATCCTAGGGAAAGGACTTGAGGTGTCTGTTTGTCGCCGGCCAGTAGGCCCAGGAGGGGTTTATGGTCGGTGACCAGTTCAAGAAGTGGCCAAAAGGAATTCGTGAAACTTTTTCACGGCCGCAACAGCTGCTAGGGCTTCCTTGTCTATTTGGCTGTAGTTTCGCTCCGTGGCCGAGAGCGTCCTGGAGAAAAAGGCGATGGGGGCCTCGGCGCCATTGGGGAGTCTGTGACTAAGGACCGCCCCAATTCCAAAAGGGGATGCGTCTGCTGCCGGTACTAAAGGAAGGTTGGGGTCGAATTGGATGAGCACTGCCTCTGACGTAAGTAGTGATTTGACGGCGTTAAACGCCTGGTCTTCTTTGTGCCCCCAGTGCCACGGTGACTTTTTGTCTAGTAATCTGTGTAGGGGTTCGGCTACTGAGGCTTTATGGGGCAAGAAGGATGCATAAAAGTTCAGCAGCCCCAAGAAAGCTTGTAGCTCCGTTTTGGAGGTTGGTGTGGAGCTTCGTGGATTGCCCTAACCTTGGACTCCAGGGGGTGAATGCCAGAGGCGTCAATTTTATAACCCAGAAAGTCCACCTGTCTAGTGGCAATGGCACATTTTTTCTTTTTTTAACTTGAGGCCATGCTGTCTGAACCTCTCTAACACTGCTCGCACTCTCTGGAAGAGTTGGGGTCTGTCCCTGGCCGAGACCAAGATGTCGTCCGAAGTAGGGTACTACACCAGGAGGCCCTGTAAAATCCGGCTCCATGAGGGATTGAAAAATACCCAGGGCAACACTTACGCCAAATTGGAGACGCTTGCATCGGAAGGCACCCCTGTGAGTGACGATGGTCTGAAGTTCCGCTGTTTGGTTATCAACAGGGAACTGCTGATATGCTTGAGACATGTCCAATTTAGCAAAAATACTGCCCGGCTCGAATGTGTGTAATAAGTGCTGAATGACGGGCACAGGGTAGGCGCTAACTTGTAAATATTTATTGATTGTTGTCTTGTAGTCCGAGCAAATTCTCAGGCTACCATCTTTTTAAGGGTGTGACAATGGGCGTCTCCCACTTGGCGAAATCTGTTGGCTCAATAACCCCTTGTTTTAGTAGTTTATCCAATTCAGCGTCTAGTTTTGGTCGAATAGCAAATGGAACTCTATGTGGTTTTAATCTGATTGGGACTGCCTGGGGGTCAACGGTGAACGAGATGGGGGTTCCATTATAACACCCCAGCTCCTCGCTGAACACATCTGCGTACTCAGCGAATAAGGAGTCAGTGTCTGAGGTTGAGACAGCATGGACTCCTGTTAGCCCTAGGCCGAGGTGGGGAAGCCAATCGAGCCCCAATAAGGTGGGTAGATTGCCGTTAACTACCACTAGAGGTAGGTGGCCTTTAAAAGCTCTAAAACTGACAAAGAACTTGCCTCTGCCGATCATGGGAATGGCCTTCCCCTGGTAGTCCTTCAGACCGAACTGGCATCTCTGAAGCCGGGTAGTAGATAGGCTGGGATGGAGTCTCTTGAGGGTGCTCCACGAGATTATTGAGAGCGCTGACCCTGTGTCAACCTCCATGTGGCACGTTTACCTTCTAGGGCAACGGAGAGAGAAATTTTACTAACAGTGTGGCAAGTACGCCTGGCAAGGCGGTGCGTGCGACAGTTTAATACTTGCCTCTGTGGTCCCGAGTGCGAGGACGGGGTCTGTGTGCAGCGCTTTGAGGGGCTTGGCAGACTTTCGCGATGTGCCCCTCTTATGGCAGTTGTTGCAAGTGGCTCCTTTAAACTTGCAGGTGGCCCTTTGATGCGATCCCCACAGGCTAGGCACAGTGTGATGTGCCTCGGTGGACTGGTGTATTCTTGTTTGGCCCCTACCTGCGATCGTCTGTTGTTGGCGAGGCGGTGGACGTCGTTTTCATCGTTGTGGGTTTCCTCCGCTTCCACCTCTTCGGAATGGACTGGGAACGATGCCAACTTGGCACTTGGGCCCTGAATTTCGGTGGCTGAGTTCGTTGCTAGCTCGGCTGCTAGGGCCTCCTCGACCGCTTGCGCGAGGTTGAGGTCTTTTTGCTAGCAGGCGCCTCTGTAGGTTGAGATCCTTGACCCCACAAACTAATTGATCGAGGAGCATGTCCTCCAGGTATGTTCCAAACCCGCAGTGCAGGGCTGCTGTTCTGAGGGCGGCCATATATTGATTGATGGTCTCCTTACTTGATTGCTTCCTCATACGGAACGTGAACCTCCTGGCGATTTGTGAAGGCCTGGGAGCGTAGTGGTTAGTGAGGATCTCAAGCAACTCGGACCACGGAAGCGTTTTCAATTCTCTCGGCGCCACGAGTGCTGCGGCGGTATCGTAAACGGTGGCTCCGCAGTAGATTAGGAAATAGGATTTTTCCGATGCTCTCCCGCATCCGCCAGGCCGACCGCATCGATGTAATGATTGAAGCGGTTCTTATACGATTCCCACTTCTCTTCGTCTGGTTTAAACGCCGGAATACGGCTGGGCTACCTGGAAAAATCTCTCTGGGACAACGGGCGCTCGTGAGTTACTAGTGATATCAGCTCTGGAGAGGTTTTTGCTACCCTCTCTTTTTCTCTCTGGGTTACCACGTTGGCTGCTAGCCGTTGGAGGTGTCTTGATTCGCGCCAAAAGTGGGCGTTAGTGACTTCCTACAGCGCTGTGCTGTGTCTCCTACTGGCTCGAAATTCAAATGACACCCGTTTGAATTTCGCGCCAAATACAGAGCGGCTGCGGCTCGCAGCGCTTCACTTTCCCCGTAGCGGGGCTAACAAGCGGCTACAGACGCTTCTAACTTTTGAACCAGACCGCTTTCTCTGGCTGCGGATCAGCGTTTGCTCTTTTTGATCGCTCGTTTTGTTGGCTGACCGCTCTCTCTGGCTGCAGATCAGCGTTTCCCTTATCGCCAGCCGATCGCTCTCTCTGGGCTGCGGATCGGTGGCTAGTGACTCAGCGGTTGCATGGTGCTTCTGGTAGCCATCCCATCCTCGTCGCCAGTGTTAAGTTTGAGCAATGAGAGGCTGAACCAGAGCATGAGTGCAACAATACTTTATTTACAATAAAGGGCTGACCGTGCTTGCCACGCCTGGAACTGGCTCGCAGCAATCAGCAACTGGTTGGACCCCGCAGCCTGCTTTTATAGCTGGCTGCTGGAGAGAACCAACCAATGGGAATGGGGGAATAACGCCCACACAAAGTGAGTGGACCTGAGTGAGAACTTATAGAGTTCTCAGGACATAACAGTGACCACAGACCACTTCTCAGTTCCTATGCTTTCTGGCTGATGGTTTGGTCACTCTTGAATTCTGGCAGTGCTTTCACTCTAGTGGTAGCATGAGATGGAATCTACAGCCCACACAAGTGGCTCAGGTAGTGCGGCTCATCCAGGATGGCACATCAGTGCGAGCTGTGGCAAGAAGGTTTGCTGTGTCTGTCAGCGTAGTGTCCAGAGCATGGAGGCACTACTAGGAGACAGGCCAGTACATCAGAAGACATGGAGGAGGCTGGAGGAGGGCAACAACCCAGCATCAGGACTGCTATCTCCGCCTTTGTGCAAGGAAGGACAGGAGGAGTACTGCCAGAGCCCTGCAAAATGACCTCCAGTGGGCCACAAATGTGCATGTGGCTGCTCAAACGGTCAGAAACAGACTCCATGAGGGTGGCATGAGGGCCCGACGTCCACAGGTGGGGGTTGTACTTACAGCCCAACACCGTGCAGGATGTTTGGCATTTGCCAGAGAACACCAAGATTGGCAAATTCGTCACTGGCGCCCTGTGCTCTTCACAGATGAAAGCAGGTTCACACTGAGCACATGTGACAGATGTGACAGGGTCAGGAGACGCCATGGAGAACGTTCTGCTGCCTGCAACATCCTCCAGCATACTCCTCACATTTCTTTAGGGGGCTGCACAGCCCTCCATGTGCTCACCAGAGGTAGCCTGACTTCCATTAGGTACCGAGATGAAATCCTCAGACCCTTGTGAGACCATATGCTGGTGCGGTTGGCCCTGGGTTCCTCCTAATGCATGACAATGCTAGACCTCATGTGGCTGAACTGTATCAGCAGTTCCTGCAAGAAGAAGGCATTGATGCTATGGACTGGCCCACCCATTCCCCAGACCTGAATCCAATTCAGCACATCTGGGACATCATGTCTCGCTCCATCCACCAATGCCACTTTGCACCACAGACTGTCCAGGAGTTGGGGGATGCTTTAGTCCAGGTGTGGGAGGAGATTCCTCAGGAGACCATCCGCCACCTCATCAGAAGCATGCCCAGGCATTGTAGGAAGGTCATAGAGGCACATGGAGGCCACACACACTACTGAGCCTCATTTTGACTTGTTTTAAGGACATTACATCAAAGTTGGATCAGCCCGTAGTGTTTTTTTTTTCACTTTAATTTTGAGTGTAACTCCAAATCCAGACCTCCATGGGTTGCTAAATTTGATTTCCACTGATAATTTTGGTGTGATTTTGTTGTCAGCACATTCAACTGTGTAATGAACAAAGTATTTAATAAGAATATTTCATTCATTCAGATCTAGGATGTCTTATTTTTGTGTTCCCTTTATTTTTTTGAGCAGTGTATATTCTCTTCCACAGGTTGTAGTAACTTTTAAAAGTCCTCTACATTTATCAGAATTTACCAAAATGTTCTGTTATTGCTAGAGGCTTCCAGTCATTTTTCATCACAATTTTCATCCTATCAATCAAATTCCTTTCTCTTGCATATATAGTGACATTGTTCAGCTCAGTTGGCCAGAACTAGAAAGTACACATCCAGACTTCTTATTCCTTGGCAATTAGTGAAAAAAGATTGTTTTGATCATTAATGGTTATCATATTCAGCTGAGTACATTGAAATGTGGAGTGAACAACGTGTTCTAGATATGGAATCTCTACATGAAAATTGGCTATTGAGATAGTGCAGAAATATATCTCTCCCTACATTATTTTGTGCTCTCATGTTCATGCTTCAGTTAAATTTAGGGTTAACTATTTTGGGATAGGAAATTCTTGGTGATTATTAGATGCCAGCAAGGATTAGAGATGTATGTATCTTTTTGATTCCCTCATATAGTCATCTGGATTTTTGTAGCCCTAATTAAATTTGGAACCCCAATCCCAATTTGATTCTCTTCTTCCAGTTCTTTCAGTGAGTTTTTCTTCCTAAAAATCCACCAAGTCTTCAGATTTTACTGTCTTAAAAAAAAATACTTTCCTTTGTAAAGAATTGTGCTTATCAGAGTTTGTCTTCTCCCAGTTTGCCAAATTGTGTTCAATACAAAGACCATAGTTTGGTACAAACAGCCACCTGGCGTTTATAGGATGTGTCTTGATGGTGGATTCCTTCCATCTCCATATTTTCCTCTCCCTGTGAAAAGTTACAAATCATTCTGATTGCTCTCTTGTTGAAAAAATGACATGTAAGTGTATACAGTTACATGAACATGATTAGACGTTCTTTGGAGCAAATGAATTGTAAAGCTTTGGTCCAGTGGAAAAGTGCTTGGGATTTTTTATTTTTGTTCTATAGCAGACAGGACAAAAGGAATGACAAGGTAAGCTGTATTTGCCCTGTGGGAGTCACACTTCTATGGCTCATTAGCCAAAGGAAGGATTCTGACAATGATTTTTCTCTGCAGATTGGCAAAGCGATCAGGCACAAATGGTTGGAAAAGAAAAGGTTTTTTCCCCCCACTATAAGGTTTGATTAAAATTGCCATGCAAAGTTTCCTTCAGTTGCCAAAGTTACATATATCAATGTCAGCTTGATTGAAAACCAGTAGGGCTCATTGCCAGATAAGTATGCATAGGATGATGATCTAAGACAATATGGGGAAAAAAAGAATAAACTTACAAACATGAAAAAGGCATAATAAACTTTGCTGGTTTAAAAATGTAGAAGCTAAACACACTGAGCTTTGTCAATGGTTGCTGTATTAAATTCAAAGCACGAACAGGAAGAAGTGGACATGTAATTTTTAAGAACCGTATCAGCAGGCTTGCATAATAAGAACTGAATCATCCCTGTGTTTACAAGGGGGGAAAAAGTTGAGTGAAATTGATGTGATTTGTGCAGATGCCAGAAAAATCCATACAATATTCCCTCCCCAACCTACCTCCATCTTTGGTGACCCTGTTCTTATCTGAAGACAATAAAAAGGAGTCAATCTCATTTTATTGTTGCAACAACAATAATCAGCCCAGAAATCTCAGCAAATTTTGTAACTGACTGGGGATTTTAACATGTTTTTACATACAATGGGAAGTGCAGTTCCAAATTCATTTTCACTACTAGGAGTTTTGGACAACAAACATGGCATCTGAATGCAACTGATTAAAGCCTATCTATTTTAAAGCATTGTAGGCATATGATATAATCTGTGCCCCTAAGGAACTCATAGTACCTTTTTGGAATTAAATACCAGTCCCCACCCAGCCATAATATTCAGTCCATTATTCACTTTTTACTCTGACCTCTAGCTTCCCTACACCTTCTATATCTGGGCATGCAAAAAGCTGGAGGATTTTGGATCCACCAGTAGTTACTGAATTACAGTTTCATGCCATTCCCTATATTGATTAGGTTACTGAGTGTTGCAGTTGTACAACTTTTTGAGAATTACTGGCTGCCCACATAATGTAAATTCCATGAGTTGCAGACATTTCTAATTCAAACGGACTACTGGAGCTTAGCTAAGCTCTAAATCCTGTGCTGTAAAAGAAAATATCTGAATGGAATATAGGTGGAAATATAGTCTACTGATTCTTCAACAGAATGACAACTCATTTGTAAAATAGAGGGATAAAAATACCTGCATGGATTTAAGAATAATTAGGTGACTTTTTAGGATTTTGCTTATGGGATTCTCTTTAATCTTCTAGATCAGGGGCCAGCAACCCGTGGCTCTGGAGCCACATGCGGCTCTTTCAACCCTCTTCTGTGGCTCCCTGTCACTGGTTGGCTCCACAATTGATAGGACTTTTGGTTAGGACAGGTAGAGGAAAAAGGATGCCATGCTAGGAGGAGACTCTATGGTGGGGGAACTCAATTTCCAGTCAGCTCCAAAACTGAACGGGGGGCTTCCGGTTAGAACCTTTGTGGCTCTTTGAGTGTTTAAGGTTGCCAACCCCTGTTCTAGATATTTTCGGGGGGCGGGGAGTTTTCTAGATAGAGAACCAACTATAACAACAACGTAACTTTTTCCTATCAGAAATACCTTTTAAACTTTTTCTACGGAATCTTAGGCATGGTGGAAAATGAGATTATGAAAGCAGATGACGAGAGAACAAGAGCAACATTCTGTTCTGGTAATTTAAGTCTGCTGGTCAGTATTTTGTTCTGTTCTCTCACATCAAAAACTCTGTGCGTAACCCTCATTGTTGTATTAACTTTCCTGATGTATGCATGTGGGTGAGAAAAAGAAAGGCAGAGGAATATAATTCCCCAAAGAGTTGCTAAATCATTGCTGAAATTCAAGAGTTCTCCTAACTAACGTAACTATTTCAATGATATATAGAAATGTTTGGTTTGTCTTGAAAGGAAAAAAATATTTGCCCAGTTCTTATGTCAGTTATAGGGTGTGGAGTCTGCCAGTAAACTGCCAAAGCTCTTCAAGAGGGCCCCAACTTTTTACAATATAGCCACTTCAATTCTATAGTCTGAGTAGCTCGGGAAGAGCCTTGAGCAATCTGTTCTAAACCACTCACATTTCTATCTCTGGAAGAACAATAATATAGCTGCCTGTTTCAAGGACATGAAAGATATCTGCCCTCAATTTTCTACATGGCATTACATGAAGCAGAACTCTCTTGTCTGGCATTTTAAATCTAAAAGTCTGTACACTGTATCAGTCTGATCAGGACTGTTAGGTACATCAGTAGATTGGTGATGATTGATGAACCTCCCATAATCTAGCTAGCTGAACAACATTTTCTTTAGCAAGCATTAATTTTCTTCCCAATAGCTGTAGAAATAAGTGCCAGGTTTTCTTACATAAATTTTGTGCTGGTTACAGGAGCCAAATTTCCATCAGGTACAAACATAGATTACAAGCATCTGTTCATGTGATTACAAATTTGATATAAAGCAGCTTTTTTCATTCTGTAAGCAAGTCTTAGAGAGGCTCCGCAGAATGCCAGAACTTTGCTTTTTTATCTGGTGCAGCTGTTGCATGTCACTTATATTAAGAAATGAGATGTTAAAGTCATCAAATGTTTAATACTGAAGTTTAAATTTCAGCAGCTTAAATGAAAAAGGTTTGAGGCTATTTAATATTGCTCACTTTAACTCAAGCATCACAGATTCTTGTGCTAAATTTGCACAATATGCTTAACTTGTTATTAAATTAACCACTTGTTGGGTTGGTACAATATACCAAATAATATAAATAACCAAAGTGCAAATTCCATTTGCACGCCATTCTAACCCCCACTCCCCAAATAATAAATATTAAATCTGTAGCAATTTGTGCTAATACACCCACTATGTCTCAGTCAAATCAAATCAAATGTGTTTGATGAACAGTCAACTTCTGGGTATAAAAACAATGCACAAGACCACAATATTTGCACAAGACCACAATATTTCTCTTTTTAAAAATACTGAAATGTGTCAGTTTTCAGACCCAGTTAAATAGAAGCACATGGCAAATATGAATTGATCTCAGAAAGTTAGCAGGATCAAACCTGTTTAATACACAGATGGGAGAACATGGGATAATTCTAGGGCTGTAGATTTGACTAGGAAGTGGTACATACAGGACAAAAGCAGTAGAAAACCAATATTTTCATGTGGCCAGAAAGACTACATGCTGGTAAATGTTTAACTGGTTGTTTAGGATTCATTGCCATGCCATGTCTCTAGCCATTACGTTGATTGCCACACCAGCTGTTTTGGTTCTGCCAGTTCACAAAGTTCCAGAAAAATCTAACAATCTTATAAACTGGTACGATTCAAATGAGGCTTCACCTTTTAGTAATTCTTAGATTTCCTTAACAGTTTGGCTTCAAGGAACATTGATGCCAGATTCCAGCCAGACTGACAGTTGAACTGATTCAAGGACAGGTATCTGATAAGATATTTGTACTGTAAATATTAGAAATAAATGTTTAATAGTAAAGAAAACCAGCTACCAGCTAAGGGCTGTGGTGGTGCAGTGGTTATCCTGCAGTACTGCAGGATAACTCACTGCTCACTCCAGGAGTTCAATTCTGAGTGGCTCAAAGTTGACTCAGCGTTCAAGGTCATTAAAATGAAGACCCAGATTGTTGGGGGCAATATGCTGACTCTGTAAACTGCTTAGAGAGGTCTGTAAAGCACTGGGAAGTGGTATATAAGTCCAAGTGCTATTGCTATTGCTATTGGTACTGCAAACTCTACAGTTCAAGTACAAATGGCAATCTCTGGGTTCAAATTCTATATTATATTGAACCGAGAGCCAATTATTTCATAGCAGAAGTGAATGATATTGGGATTATTATTATGGGTTTCAATTTAATGGTTTACATTATATTTAATATTTCATTATTGTAATTTTGACTGGTTGTGCTAAATTCAAAGTAGTAGATAGCGTACATATTGAAAGAAAAGAAACATATTGCACGTAGACTTTTTAAGCTTGCATTGAATATGTTGCTCTAGAGGTGAAGAATTCTGTTATCCCTATGGATTGCTCAGTATATGTCTCAATACCTGAAATCCCCATTACTTTTAACTGGGTGAGATGGTGTACATAGGGCAACAATTTTTTGAACCAAGGTATCACAACTGGACTGACTTACAGAATGCATCCAAATTCAGGACCCATGACTCCCATGGAATTGAAATTTGGTCAATTTTATAAAGCATTTTATGATACAAAACTTACCATAAAACAGTTTATGACATTGTACAAAATATTGTAAAACATTTGTACTGATATTTGACTCTGCCATACCATTCACCTCTGCCATGGTGCAGGAGGCTGACTAGGCCACGCCCACCATGGCCACATCTACCCAGCCACCCGGCAGAGAACCCTTTGCTAAAAAAAAAATTAACCCCACCCCTGCTATGATGTCATCCTTAGCTAGAACTGCAAGATGAGGAATCAAACTGGCTGTGGATTGCTGGAGCTATTGTTACATTAAATAATGAAAAACACGTGCCTTCCTTCTGGCCAGTTTTTTAATTAAGACCAAGGACACCATGTTTCAACCACAACAATTAATCTGAAATTCTCTTTCACTCAACTGAATTAGAACTAGCAGAAGAAGACAAAAACAATTAAGGGAATATTTCTTTGCCAAGCGCTAATCCCAACAATACACACCATCGTTTTTTTCTCTCTTTCTGAGAAATAAGTCTTTTTATACAGTCCTTGAGACAGCTGAACAACATTACTTAAGCACTGCAGAGAGATGCCCTGCTTTCTCCTGCACCCCACTTCCCCTCCAAACGCCAGTCAAGAAGGATGAGACAAGAAAAGAAACCCTTCACAGACTGATTTTCTTACCTTGCTTAAAGTCAAATCAAGCTTGTCTGATATGATTTTTTTTTTCCTGGTGCCTTGCTGAAACGTCTAACACCTCAATTACTAAATGACTTTTAAATGTTTCTGAGCTCTTTATTTAAATAAATGTTTTAGTTAAACTGTTTGGAGTCAGGAGTATTACTTATTCATAGCTGTTGGCATGAATGCTATTTAGTTGCAGATGTTTGCTCCATTAATGAGTTTGCAGGAATATTTTCTCCACAGCAAACCAAAGGGAGCAATGGAAAGGGGCATTGGAAAGAAGACTCTGAGAACAGGTGCAGTTGAGACATACATTAGTAAAATAAAGGAAGCCTAGAATTTCTGTTCTGCTCAAGCTAACCTCAATTGCATTCTCAATAACAGGATTGAGAAAGTAAATTTTACCCTATTAAGGTGGAGAAAATGGGAATGGAACAAGCTAATGTTGCTGTCTTTGGAAGCCTCCTAAAACCCCACATTAGTCTGAATTTGTAACTAGCAGCCGTTGCTAGAACTAAGCTGTCCCCTTAGACTACCAAGATGTTGGGCAATTCTCAGTTGAAATCTAGCTTGCAAATTCTCAAAAGTATTTCTTCTGCTTTGTTATATTGTTCTCAGGGTGTTTTAAGAATTTTGTCTGAATTTCTCGTGAAGTTGCAGCACAAGTTGCAGTGCATTTCGGGCCAAAGGTGGAACTAGGTTATTTCTTAGTGGAAGAGATGGAAGGTGCTACTATTGGGGTTGATTTGGCTTAAGCATCCTTCCTGTTTACTAGTCTGGAAAAAGAAAACCCAGCAACAAGAGCTCTTTTTGAAATAGAGAAAGATTCAGTTCAAATGTCCATTCAGAGGAGGAGGAGGAGAATAGATAAATAGATAATTAGATAGATTTAAACATAGAATTAAATTGTCTAGTTCTAGATTTAGCAGAATTTGGAATGGTTGTTTCTGAAGTTTATTTTAATTACCATTCCTTTCTTCTTCATTTTGATGATGTCTTGGGATTGTATGAGCCCCTCTGAATTTCTGTCATAAAGGTGGAGTGGGTTTTAAACAAATCAGGTGTTATTGTCTATCACTGCTTTACATTAACAATCCCATATATGTCTGTGACAATGTATTCAGTGGGACATACTGCCTGCTAAATTCGAATAGGCAAAATAATGTATAGATAAATGTTTTTGTATCTCTAATAGTTGCTCATTATTGTGCAAAATAGCCACTGGTTCTTTATCACAGACAGGCTTTCTCCAGAGTATGTAACAAAACATCACTTCATATAATGAAAGCAATGCCTCTTGTCTTTAAGGTAAATAAATATCAAAACCGTTTTATACTTATGCAGGTTTATTCAGTGTCTGAAACTCCTTAAGATAGCTGGCTTTCTGTTGGTGTTCATGTGTTTTTGGTTTGATAAGGCCAGTTCAGAATGAGTGCATTCCTGGATTCCATGTATTATAGTACCTTTATGTGCATAATGATTTTGTGTGCATAAACAATGCCCATGTGGTGAATGGGCACTTACGGAGGAACTGAGCTGCCATTTGAATCTTCAGATGTGACAGGAATCACAGAGCTTGAACAATGGAGACCACTGAATGCCAGTACTAGATAGCCCTGATCTTTGCTTTGCTGAACAATAAGTCCCACTGAATCCAACAGGGCTTGTTATTAAGTAATATTGGAAATGGGGGAAGAGACATGCAAAATGGAAAATGATTTATAGCGAGTCACAAACAAACAAACAAACAAACAAACAAATATTGTACAGATGTTGGCCAAACCATTTCTGGTGACCCACAGGTAAAAAAACCTGCCTTGTTGGGTTGAGCTGTATTAAGCAAAATCTGATGGGATTTGACAGGGCAAGAAGGGCAAAGTCTACCTTTCTTCCACATTTGTACAGCCTGGATATCAGCCCACATGTATTTTTAAAATAGACTTTATTTATTTATTTATTTTTTAAAAAGGTAGGGCACAGATCCAATTCCATACTTTCTGTAAACTGATAACGAGATACATAAATTCTTCCAATGTTATTGAATTTTTGTTAACAACAGACCATTCAAATAGATCAATGGTAGAATAATAGGAGCCACAATCCCAGATTTCCAAGTTGTCCATCCGTAGAATAAAGGATTTCAGGATCCTTCTTCCCAGAAGTTGATGCTGAGTTTTTCTAACATATTATTTTTTACATTATCTTTCTAGGTTTCTATTACAATTATTCTATTATAATTTTTTTTACGTATTTTTTATGTTAGGGTTGTTTACCTTTATGCTGCCTAGATTTCCTGTACCTGAGAGGAAGAATAAAAAAATATAATAAAATAAAACATTAAATTATTTCTCTAAATCACAGATTTTCTGCCACAGCAAAGAATGCAGCGGCTCTTTTGGATCCCAGCCCTGATTCACTCAAGGCAGTTTTGACATCAACTGTTCTCCCAGCTTTATTCTCAGTCTGCCAAGAAAGCTTGTGCCGTAATGGAGGAAGTTGCCACCAGATTAATCTTTCTGATGGCATGGCCTCATTTCGGTGTGACTGCGCTCTTCATTTCACTGGGCGTTTCTGTGAAAAAGGTAAGTATTTCTCTTTTGGCACCCATTTTGGCTTAGAACAGTTTGTCACCTATTTTTCAGATTAACTCCTAAGATGTAGAACTTTATATATTATTATCTGTATTTATACATACATACATACAAACACACAAAACACTCGGTCAAAAATGTCTACAACATACTGGAAATTCACATGCTGTGCCTTCTGCTTCCAAAACAGAAAGCATCTCTAACAGAGAGAAAAGTATAGAATATTATGTAAACATCATTATAGCATTTTATAAGATTTCTAAAAGACTTTGGAATATTTAATTTTTAATAGAGCTTGGCTCATTGTTCTTAATGCATGTCTGACACAACTGTCCCTGCCTTACTTTGTTTACTATATCTTGTTCTATTACAGAATTTGTACATGAATGTGGGGGGACATTATGTGTGTCAGCATGAAAAGTAAATATGTTATTTGTTTGTTATGTTGGAAGTGTCTGTCTCTTTCTTGAATCTCATTAAGAAGTACACATGGGATAAATGTGACTGCTTAACAATTTTGACCTAAGTGTTTGCCTTATAGTCATATACTATATCATTGAGTTGGAAAAAAAGTGTTATAGAGCAAGCAGTATTGCCTGAGAAATTAGAAAGTAGTTGGGGAACATTTTTTTTATTCTTATGATATCTTGGGATTGAAGGCTTCAGCATCTCTGTTTAGGAACTAACAGGAAATATTGATTGGTTGATTGATTTCCTCCTTTATTATT
Source organism: Pseudonaja textilis (assembly GCF_049901715.1). Taxonomy (NCBI): domain Eukaryota; kingdom Metazoa; phylum Chordata; class Lepidosauria; order Squamata; family Elapidae; genus Pseudonaja; species Pseudonaja textilis. The sequence goes on from NC_141990.1 coordinate 120,691,019, forward strand.
ATGATAAATGAATCAAGAAGGCTATTGTATCTACTACTATGTCCTCCTCCTACTTTTTGGTATTATCCCCATAGTAACAATCCTGTGATGTGAGTTGGGCTGATTGAGAGTGACTGGCCCAAAGTCATCCAGTCAGCTTTCATGTCTAAGGGGGCATATTTCAAATAACAAGACTGAAGCCATGAGAAGACTCTCTTTTCCCTACTTTCTTTTGTAAAATTGATGGATTGTCCCAATGCTGCTCCACTACTAATGATTATTTTATTTCCCATAACACAGTTGTAATTTAAAGAGGTGGGCAATGGAGAAAATAGACAAGGTTTCAATTGGTTTCATAGGTACATTATTGTTGAAACTTTCTAGGCAGAGAGATGGAGACAGAGATGATGATTGATAGATGACAGGTGATAGTTGAGAGGAGTGAGGGGGTGAGGGAGAAAGATGAGAGATAGATAGATGGGTGGATGGATGGATGGATGGATGGATGGATGGATGGATGGACAGATGGACAGATGGATAGATGGATAGATGGATAGATGGATAGGATCAAGATTAGAACTTTCTATATCAATAAACTGTTTCCATTATAACTAAGGAGACACTTATGGAAAACCCAGAAGCAGAACTTGTATGCAGAAACTTTCTCCCCTTCTGGTTCTCCAATAACTTTCCTTCATCCACTTCATGAAAAACAATTTGCTTAACAAATTATTTCCAAGGAAAAGGCAAGGATTGTAAGGAGAATTCCAAGGATATTGCCATGAGTGTATGACAGTCTTGCATCTTTATTATGAGGCCAAGGATACATGTAAAGGTTCCACACTTTACTGTCCAATAATGTTTTCTGTGGCTTTGAACTTTCCTGGTTGCCCCTTCTTCCATTACAGCCCAAGGCAAGAAATTGTAGGAAAACTTCTTTCACTGGCTTTTTATTATCACTGTTTCTGTCATAAATAAAGGAGACAACTACTCTTAAAAAATTATTGGAGAATTTCTCCTTCTCAAGGCAAATTCAGAGCATTTTTCTATATAGTTCTATTGTCCACAATGTCGTGTCCAGCTCCAATACAGAATACCACCTTCCGACACACTCTGTGTGTGCTTGTGCACGCATGCATATCTATCTCTATATCTATCTATCTATCATCTATCTATCTCTATCTATATGTGTATCTGTATCTATCTATATCTATGGGAGAAGCAGTTTTATCTCTTTAATCCTTGTTTCTTATCTTTCAGGGAAAGAAAATGCTACATCTTGCAATAATTTTGAGATGATTATGATGGGGTGGGGGTCAAAAATCCACTCATGATTTAAAGCATGTATCAGTCTCTCCTTGCTAGTATTTAAATGGTTACATGGTTAAACATGACATTTCCAATGGTATGAAGTAAAATTACTTAAGTTTTCTGATTGAGTTATCATGAGAAAACAGGATTTAACAACTTTGGAACTTAAAACAAATGATATTCTCACTTATCTCTTTGGAAGATGCAAATCTTCTAAACCAAACCCGTCAATATCTATTATTTTCTGTATATTCAGTTGTAACTATTTTATCCACTTAATTCCCATAAACTTGAATTTCTTCGACATGTTTGGTGCTTCAATTAAATGACTCTGAGCAGCAAAAATACCTTCCCTTTATTGATGCTGGATGATATCCATTACAATTATGGAGAATTACTAGTGTGTAGCAAAATGAAAGAGTATCCATATTATAATTAAACTCTAATACCCTTCTAATAGACTTTCTATTGTATGAAATAAGGACATGGCAACCAGAGCCAAAAATGTACTTGCCAGATTGTCAATATATCTGAAACTAATAGAAACCAAGCTGGCAAAGAGGACTGAAAGTAGGTCATTATATTGTATGTGAATCCAATAAATGACTGAGCTAGAAATGATCGGTCCCACTTAATGAGGCCTCAGCTTTCAGAAAGTATTAATTTTTAAAATCCCTTTCCCATGTTTGTGATAGATTAATAGCATTTCTGTATTTCAAATTGCAGTGGGGGAAGAACCAATCTGTGGGATTGCATTTTATGCAATGGTGTAACAAGTACATGTATGTTAGTCAGGGACGTGTGCCAGAGAATAGAAAGGGGCATTCAAGATGTGGTCATAACTAGCTTTTCTTGAGAAACTAGATTTTGAAAAGCAACTAAGAGTTTCAATTCCCTATTTCTGAAGTGTCCAGACAAAAATATTCTTGTTACAAATATGTCTTGTCTAGATTCTTCTCCCCGTAGGGAATTGATTCCCTAAACGCCCCTAAAGGAATTAATTTATTAAACTTCAGAAAGTCATAGCACTAAACTGGACTGTGTTTATTTGATTGATGCTGGACTATACGGTAAAGTGTAAAGATGATGATCTTGACAGGTCATTTGTGTTTAACTGCTCACCACTACATTGTGCATAGGTACAATGCCTTGACAAAGAGAACGAAGAACAAAAAAAGAAGTATTATGTCCAAATGATGGGGGAGAATTATAAAATCATTTCAGGTAGACACTCCCACTGGAATATAAAAGAAGAGGGGAAGCCCTATCAGACTTGTAAGATTATGATACTATAGCCAATAAAGGAGAATATTTGTACCTCAGGGTTGAAATGAGCGGTCCTTGGTGGTCTCTGAGTTTGCTTGTTTTTTTGCAGATGTTGCCCTACCCCATGGGTGTCAAACTGGCAGCCCGTGGGTCAGATGTGTCACTTGCAGGCCATGTCCACTCTAGCTCTGGGAAGGGAAAAAATGTTGCACTACATCACATGACGGCAATGTGTCTCCACAAGTTTGACACCCATGCACTACCCTAACTAGGTAACATCATCAGTGCTAGATCACAGTACTAGGTAACATGATCTAGTACTGATGATGTTACCTAGTTAGGGTAATGAAACATCTGCAAGAAAACAAGCAACCTTAAGAGAGCACCAAGGACCCCTCACTATAGTCAATCTGTAAAGTATTTTTTAGTTTTCTGTGAAACCTCTTTTTTTAAATCTGATCTGCCTGGTAGGTTGATAAAACTAGGAACCTCTTCTGAAATTTGTTTAATGTCCCCAAACCCCTCGGTGCACATTTCAGTCCTATTGTATGGGAACCTCTTCCTTTGCTGCTGCTTCTTGAGTGATCATATGATGATGCAATATCACATATGACAATATGGAGCTTCCAGCTTTGGGTTACAAAACCCCAGATAATCGCCAGAAGCCACAGAAAGAGAAAGGAATATCTAAATTTGGATATTTGCTGGTCATTTGGATTTTTCCACTCCCCAAATTCCATCCAGTTTTGTGAATGTTTCTTCTGAGAAAAAAAAAATCTAGAAAATTAGGACGCTAGATCTGAAAATCACCTGCTGATTTGGACAGTAGAATGACCTGGATTTTGAACAATCTTCACATTCTAAATATGCTGTATGTACCCACCGTCTATGGTTTATGGCTACAGTATCAATTGTAGTTTAATTTAAAATATGGTTAAAGAAACAGTGACTTAGCAGAACATGCGAGTCAGGTCATATTGTGGTTTTCCTTAAGTGAGCAGTTTCTCACACCACAATCATTCAAATAGATCAATCACTTTGCATACTTTTTGTGGCTTAAGTATCTTCTTAGGGACCAACTGACTTTTGTAATCTATTGGCTTCAACCAGTAGCCACTAAGATTATGGAGCTTCTTCCTCAGAGGCTTCAGAAAATTTTGGAAAGAAAAACAAAGTCCAGATTGTTAACAATTTCAGATATTTATAAGAGATGAAACAGTTTAGGAATTATACGAAGAATCTAATTATGATTTCTGTAATTGGGCAAATTTAGAATGAACTCCCATAATCTCAAACCCTATAATTCTCTTATTAGTTGGGGAATACAAGAATTATCTCCAACTTGCTGGGCACCAAGTTAGAAAAAGCTGGCTGTAATATAGCAGTCTTCATTCTTCTTTGGCTTCCTTTTAGAAAGTAAAACATGGTTTCATTTCAAATTTACTTTTGAGACTATAGGAAACACATTCCTTTTATTTCTCTCCTTTCAAAAAGGCCATCTTGGCACTTTTCAACTTACCAGAAAACTTATCATTGCTAATTAGGAATGGACACTTGGGATATATGTATAAAAATATTTCCACTTTTACAATGGGAATTGGAAAACCTAATTCACTTAATAACCTCCTTCTGCTCATCAGAGTTAAATGATTTGGAAATAAATATTATCCTTGGCTTTCTGTTTATTGTTTTACATGCTGTAACAGCTTGTCTGGTCCCTAAAGAGAAAAGATCTTTGGTCTAAAGTGTAATACTGATATTCATTTGCATGTATGAGTTCTTTTCCTCCCTCTGATCCACTTCAGAGAAATCTCAAAAAGTAGCAGATGGTTTAAGTAAGATTAAACACCAAGACACCTTCATGATTTTTGTATATTATTATTATTATTCTATATCAAAGTGAAAAAATGATTCCAAAAGTCCATCCTCCTGCACTTTGGTCAGGTTTAACATCAGAAGTTGGGCTCATGTGCTGGTGGTTATGCTTGAGGTTACGCTTGAAGTGGCATCCATTGATAATCATTTCCTTACTGTGAAAAAGTCTATGTTCTTTGCCACTTTGTCACTTTTGTGTTTGTGAATGACTAACTGCTGAACTGGACATTTTTTCCCATTCAGACAAGAGTCAAGATGTGCCAATGAGTTTATTGCTGCTCTAGTCCATTTCCCCGGAGAGTATTGGCAGGATTTGCAAAACACAAGCCATGTTTTACTTAATCATAGTCTATTGGCCCAGTTAGCTCTGTTTGCACATGCACTCAATTTTCAGCTGGCCCAACTCTCCAAGCCAACCCCAGGGTAGCTTAGCCTGTGGCACTGGCCCAGATTGTGAATCAAAATCTGCAGTTCTATCAGTTGGGCTGCACTATTTTAGAAGGTGTTCTAAAGCTTCTATATCAAACAGTTTCTCATTTTGGGGCAACGGGAGTGGGGGCTGGAATTATCCTCCAACATCTTTCTGTATTAAAGCTGTTCCGATATGCAGGATGGCTTTATTTAAGCAAGGCAGCTGCAAGGTGAGCAGACATAGGCAGTTCATGTGCATATAGATTGGGCCTTCTTGACCAGCATATAAAACCGTTATGCTAAGAAGTTGCTTCCATTTATGCTCTGCATTGTGCTTTCTGCCCCTTCCACACAACTTGCTTTGCCTTAGATGGTTGCATATAGACAGATGGATGCTGCTACAGTAAAGTTCAACATGACAGATTTCATTTATCACTGCTGGTACTGCAGGGCAAAGCATACGTGAGTGATTATTAATTGTTGGATTAACATTTTTAAACAGGTGCAATGTTTTTAGGGTATTTTTTCGTTCCTGGAAGAGGCCTATTTAAATGCTATAAATCAAGCTTGGGGGAAGCGTTAGCATGCTTTCTTATCTATGGCTATTAGAGATTCACCCAAGAAAATTAGCTCCTTGCTTAGACCTATATTCTCTTCCTTTTAAGGTTGTTTAGCTACCCAGAGTCTTGTGGTGTCAGGCAGTCTCTAAATGTTGCGTATGTGATAGAATAAAATAAAACAGAATAGAATAGAATTCTTTATTGGCCAAGTGTGATTGGACACACAAGGAATTTGTCTTGGTGCACATGCTCTCAGTGTACATAAAAGAATCATAAGGTACAACACTTAATAATAGTCATAGGGTACAATAAGCAATCAAATCATACTAGGAAACAGTCAGTAAAAATCATTAGGATACAAGCAACAAAGTTTCAGTCATACAGTCATAAGTGGGAGGAGATGGGTGAAAGGAAGGATGGGAGGATTAACAACAACAACAACAATAATAATAATAGTAATGCAGACTTAGTAAATAGTTTGACAATGTTGAGGGAATTGTTTGTTTAGCAGACAGATGGTGTTCGGGAAAAAACTGTTCTTGTGTCTAGTTGTTCTGGTGTGCAGTCGTTTTGAGGGTAGGAGTTGAAACAGTTTATGTCCAGGATGTGAAGGGTTTATATTTAATATAAATGCATTCTGCAGATTTAATGAATAACTGTTCATTCTAAAACACTAGAATGAAATAAAGAGGGTAACCTCTTGTTAAGATACTTCGGGATTATATCATTCATTTTGCAGATAAATCTGTATCTACTTTTCTTATAAATAAGTCTCAGTGAACCTGGTGGAGTGGATCTTGAGTAAACCATGTACCACATTTACTGTATACTCTATCCAAGTCCAGTAGGAATTAGAAAGCATATGGTTGCAATCCTCTGTAACTTGCACCAGGAATAAATCAGCCGGAAATTTATTTCAAGCAGATTTAACAATATGATTAAGATAAGGGAATTTGGAATAGGCTCTATTCCAAATTCCCCTCCATTACTAGACATTTAGGCTTCCCAAATAAATAATACAATAGCATTTTTTTAAAAATATAAAAATTGATGTGCTGAATTCTAGTAGAGTTAAAGGAGTTTGGAAAGAGTTTTTAGTGGAAGCCTAATGCTGACATCTTTTGCTTATTTAATTATTTCAGTTATCTGAAATGTCCTAATCTAAATCCTCTTTCACTGTAGAATTCTAGTGCCTTGTAAAGTGCCGAGGATGTTTTTGCTGATTATTATTTTTTCTTGATCCTGATATTAATTTTTGAAGATGTTCCTGGCAGATGTTTGAATCCTATAATTCTTTTGCTTTAGTTTTCTAATTTAGGACATCTACTACCTCTTCTGCTTTTAACTATTTTATATGTTCACTAAGAATTGACACTGACTTAGAAACATCGACATGTCAGTAGAGGGGGCATCAGGGGTGGGTTGCTACCAGTTCGCCCTGGTCCAGGTGAACCCATAGCTAGTTTTATGGCTGGTTTGGTGAACCGGCAAATCCCACCCCTGCCTGTCCCTGCCCACCCCTCCCCTCCCAGGAGTCCTCGGGAAGCCTGTTTTGGATGCAAGGTAAGTGCAGGGCCCACATAGAAGTTCAGAGAGGGTTAAAAAGAGGCCTCCCAGAAGCTCTGGAAGGCCAGAAATGGGCTCCTTTCTGGCCTCCAGAGGGCCTCCGGAGCACAGGGGAAGCTGTTTTTGCCCTCCTGGAGGCTCAAGGAAAGCCTCCAGAGCCCAGGGAGGGCAAAAATGCCCCACCACCGTGGTGCAGGAGGCTGACTAGGCCTCACCCACTATGGCCACACCCACTCAGCAACCAGGCAGAGAACGGGTTGCTGATATTTTTGAAACCCATTCCTGGAGTGGGGCATGCATAAGTGCACTAAGGTGCCTTCATCACCGTCATTGTATTTTTATTCTCTTATTCTTGTTTTTGTTTGACAAATTCTAATAAATAAATAGAAAACTAATGGCAGACAAAGACCCAGTGTCCATCAAGTATGCCCTTTAATTTAACCCATAATCAATCAATCAGTCAATCAATCAATCACTGTTTTCCCTTAATTTCTTCTTCTTCATTTCTTACAACAAATGATCTGGTAAAGAATTAGAAAGAGAATCCTGAACAGTATATTTGGGGACAGCCTGCATTCTCCATGCAACTGTTTGATACTGCTTATGGATATTTCTGTGCCCATTTGGGTGGAACATCTGTGAATGTTGCTTCATCATAGTTCCCACCATTAGTTGTACAGTATTGACTGGGAAATACATGTAGCTGATTAGAAGCATCCAAAGAGCCTTAAGCCAGGTATGGTCTGTTTTGACTGTTTATTCTGAACAAAAAGTAGAATATTTTAATTTGATGCCACATCTCCTGTTGTTTCTCAACATTAGCCATGCTGGCTGGGGCCGCTGGAATCTACAGTTCAGCAACAATTCAAAGGACTACATTGTAGGAGAAAAGGTAGATTACTGTCTGGAAAAGCAAAATATATTAAAGGCAGTGAAATTGTAACACCAGCATGAAATAATGATTCTATCAGCCTGGCACAAGACGCACCGAACAATCTGGAACACAGATTTAGAGGATTTTTCATTTTTAGAGAGAATACTATGCAAAAGCAGAATTGATTCAGTGGTGTAAGATATGCCTGTGTAGGGGGTCTAAGAGGAAAGCTGTTTAAAGAAACCCTTATTGCTTTTAAGAGTATATATATATACTCTGAGAAGCACAGAGCCGGAGACAGAAGCCTGAAGATGATGAATGAGACTTCATCGAAACGTTGCCTAGATACTTCGAATCTTACGCGGGAGAAAACCCGAACAACCAAAGATCCACATACAAATACCCGCGAGAACCTCAGAAAAATATATATATATATATATATATATATATATATATATATATATATATATATATATTCATATCCATGGGTAAAATTATGTCACAATCTGAATCAATGAAATATGTCTTTATAAACTGTTACATAAGACAAAATTAGAATTAAAAAATGAGTGAATGTGGGCATTGTTGCTTTTAAAATAACACTGAAATTACCAACACATTTCAAAATTTAGAATGAGCACCAATAGAAGAAGTAGCAAAACAAATAGCGGACATGGGAGCATGCACTGAGTTCTTACAAATTTATTCGTTTGTTGATTTATTTAACCTTTTAAAAAGGAAGTCCCTTGGTTTTATATAGGCTTTGGGAAAGCAATAAGCCCAGATGATAAAGAGATATCTTGCAGGTTACTAAATGATCCCAGCTCTTTGGAGGCTATTCTGTATAAAGACAAATTAAGATTACATTATAAATTATATATTTTCCTGTTCATATTTTGGCTATTATTACTCCTGTTGCTGTACCAGCACTTTTTCTAAGTAGCACACAGGGACACTTATGTATTCCAGCAAACCTTCTTCGATACCTTATGATATAACAAAAATGCACTGTTAGCTTTTATTTCCTTGTACCTGCTTTCTAAACAGTTTTAAGATTCATAACAATATTTTCAAGATCTCTGTCCTGTATTTTGATATTAATTTATTCTTAACAAGCTCTACTGAATTTTGTTCCTGATACTTACTTAGATCTTCATCAACATGGCTTGTTTTATTTGTTGCATAGAACAAATTCAAGAGACCTGAATGCTACCCACTTAGTGTATCCAGCCAATTGCTACATAAATAATTTAAAAGGGAAAGAATATTTGCAAATATCAGAACAATTGTTGGCATACTTGCTACAAATAGGCACTCTTGAGATCTTTAGTTAAGGAAGAAGGAGTTTTCAGACGAATTCTTCAAGTAAGGAATAAGAGACTTAACTAATGGAAAGACATTTTTGTTATTTGTTTGTTTGTTTGTTTGTTTATCTTTTTTTGGCGATGGCGATGATGAACAGCAGAGGTAACAAAGAATCACCCTGGAAAATCCCTCTTTTGATGTTGACCAGTCCATAGCTTTCACTTCCAACGAACATTTCTGTTTTCCAGTGCTTCATCGCATTTGCAGTGAAAGTGCCAATGTAATTGCATATTCTGATGACATCCAGGTATTTGATGATCCAGCTATGCAGTAGTGAATCAAATGCTTTCTTGTGGTCAATCCAAGTTGTATGTAGATTTGTGCACAACCAGCCAGATGTTTAGACCAAACTTGGCATTTTAATCCAGCTATCAAGTCCTTCCTAAAGACCTGGAATAGGCAGATATTCTTGTTGGATGGTATTAATAGTATCATTAATCTGCAATAGTATCTGCAATAGTATTACAGGATGTAAGCTGTTCCAAGTAAAAGCTGTCTTTTGCAGTTGACTGATGGGGATTTTATCAATGCTGACAGTGTTCAAGTCTTACTCCAGAAGTTTTGGGATTGCACCTAAACCTCCTATTACTGTTATATGGTTTGTCACAGAGTCAGTCAGGTGTTTAGACCGGAAGTGGCACTTTTGTCCACCTACTGAGTCCTTCCCAAGGACCTAGAATAGGCAGAGGTAGGCATTTGACGGTGTTACAGATAGTTTGTTGCACTCTCAAACAGATGCTTAGACTGGATTTGGCATTTCTGTCCACCTATCAAGTTCCATTTTTTCTTATTATCATTAAAAAAAACATATTTGAAGGCATGGAGGATTCATTTTTTCCTCCTCCTCCCCCACCCCCACTTTAAAAATCTCTTTAGACAGCTGAATATTGAAGATCTGCTCCACTTGCAATGTCACCATGCTTGGGAGATGGAAAAGGAGGACCAAATGCTGTGGTAATCATAGAGTGTTTCGGTTAGCTGAGCACATTCCACCAACAAATGCTGCCTTAAGTGGAAACATATTACTACAGTCAAAAATTGACAGTCTGGGATTGATGTAATCCAATTATTTGAGAGGGCAGAGGGAGAGCAGGGTAGTTATATTAGCTGGAGAAGATTCTTTCCTCCTCCAAATAAGTATGCTAATTTTTTTTTTTTAAACTGGCTTGTTAATAGAGTCAGTGACCTATTCACTTTCCAACTCTGGAGCAATTTATAATTTAAAACATATTCAGTTCTGCAACCTTTATAGAAATAACAAAGATACCAGGATTTTTCACCCTCATATAGGTATCAAGAATCGCCAAGAGAGAGAGAGATTTCTTTACTTTGCACTGATGGCGCAAGGAACCATTTCACACTAAGATGAAAGACTGTTCAATATTTTGAACAGTTCCCCCCATGTTAATACTAAACATATATTTCCCCCTATGTTAATACTAAATTGATGATAATAAATCCATTTGTAGAAATGTTAAAAAATGAATGGTAGCACAATCACTGCCTTTGCTTCTGAGATTGCATCATTTGCTTTTTTTTCCCCTATGGGAAGGGTCACATTGTAAAATATCAATATAAAATCTGTATATAAACCCTAACCAAAGGATGCCCCAGAGTTAGCTTTCCTTTATAGCAGAGGTGTCAAACTTAAGGCCGGTGGGCTAGATCCGGTCCATGGGATGCTTAGATCTGGCCTGTGGGGCTGTCTGGAAATAGCGAAGGACTGCCTGGTATCTTTGTTATCTTTGTTTCACTGGCCCTCTGTCAGCGAAAATGGAGCTCCATTTTTTGCTGGCAGAAGGTTGCAGGAGGCCAGCCCAGCTGAAAAGGGAGATCGGGAGCCCGTTTTCCTTGGCAGAGCGCTTGAGCCACCACAGGCACCCCTGACATGAGTGACATCAAACTGGCCACGCCCCCTGGCAGTGCCTCCCCAGACCCCCCCCCAAAGTCAAACACAACCGTGATGCAGTCCTCAATGAAATTGAGTTTGACACCCCTGCTCTGTAGTGTACAATGGATGGTGGGCAATACATATCTCTTCTCAAGTAGCCTTGTCTCTATCTGCCAGGGAAAGTTTTCTTTTCCCATATCAAGCAATTAGAAAAATAAAATATGGCTTAGTGACTGGCTTGCAATGCTTCTCACTGGGTTTATTTTGAGTCTTAAATCAAAAAGGCAGAGAAAGCAAAAATATATCCCCTTTTTCTGAGGGAAAACAGCTTGTTGAAGATCAACTAGGAGTTCCAAATAAAGCAGGTTTAGACTCAAAAGAGAATGAGAAAAAACAATATAAATTTCCCTTAAATAAGCTTGGAGATACCTGAAATCTGAAGAGTTATCTGAAATAACTGTATCCCAAATTGTCCCAACTGTATCCCAAAGGTGCTCTTTTCAGGAGGCAACTGGACTTTCTTGTTTTTTGTTTTGAAGATGTTTTGCTTTTCATCCAAGAAGCTTCTTCTGATAGGATAGTGGGGAATGGAAGGATTTATATTCCTTGCAGATAGCTGGTCATCTGCATCCTTTTAGAGAGTCATTGAAGCACTTGGAGGTGTATCTGTCGAAGAAGCTTCTTGGATGAGAAGTGAAACATCTTCCAAAGAAAAAACAAGACTGTTCAGATGCCTCCTGAAAAAAGCACCTTTGGGACAACCATGACCTGGATAACTGAGAATCTCTACAGACTTGTATCCAGAATTATTTTTACGAGTAAAGAATATTGGAAGCTTAAAGGTAATGTGTTGAAAAATTCCAAAGGCTAAAAATACCGTAGTTTGAAAGTGTTGTACACATGCAACTGACACATATTTGAGATATCAGACTTCAGTATAAATCTGCTTCAGGTTCTGGAGAAGTTGCTAGAATAGAAATACATTTTCTTCAGAACTGTACTGATTATTTTTCTGAGTTTGAGAGGAAGAGCATTCTTTCCATCTCTGTAGGTTTTCTGAAAGAATAGTAAGAATGTTTTGGTGACCTCTCCGTCCACAGTGCTCTTGTGAACAAATGTTTTTGGCTAGGTATTATATGGGGAATGGAAGGATTTATATTCCTTGCAGATAGCTGGTCATCTGCATCCTTTTAGAGAGTCATTGAAGCACTTGGAGGTGTATCTGTCGAAGAAGCTTCTTGGATGAGAAGTGAAACATCTTCCAAAGAAAAAACAAGACTGTTCAGATGCCTCCTGAAAAAAGCACCTTTGGGACAACCATGACCTGGATAACTGAGAATCTCTACAGACTTGTATCCAGAATTATTTTTACGAGTAAAGAATATTGGAAGCTTAAAGGTAATGTGTTGAAAAATTCCAAAGGCTAAAAATACCGTAGTTTGAAAGTGTTGTACACATGCAACTGACACATATTTGAGATATCAGACTTCAGTATAAATCTGCTTCAGGTTCTGGAGAAGTTGCTAGAATAGAAATACATTTTCTTCAGAACTGTACTGATTATTTTTTCTGAGTTTGAGAGGAAGAGCATTCTTTCCATCTCTGTAGGTTTTCTGAAAGAATAATAAGAATGTTTTGGTGACCTCTCCGTCCACAGTGCTCTTGTGAACAAATGTTTTTGGCTAGGTATTATATCAACCCTGACATCAAGCATGAACTGACATTATGTGGAAGTACCACGTGCTGTGCTGTAAAAAGTCTGAAATATGATACCAGAATCACAAAATGGTTTTGCTTATACTATAAACCTTCCTGGCTTCTAGCAGTAGGATGGCAAACCATTGCTGCTGTCATATGCAGAACTGAGATATCCTGCTAGAATGCAGGAAGGCCTTTTGGATGGTAATGCCTGCACACAAACAGGAGCTTCAACACAGAGAACAAAAGGCAAAGAAAGCGTACAACAATCTAAGCCAGTGATGGCCTTTTTGGACTCAGAATTCTTCCTTTCCATCAAATTCAGAAAATGCCTAATTTGACTCTCTCTCTCTCTCTCTCCCTCCCTCTCCCTCTCCCTCTCCACACTCCATTCTTGTGCAGGTGAATGTGTGTTAGTGAATGCTGGTAAGTCATCTGTGACATGGCAGCCTGGTTTGCCCTCACTGACCTAGGCTAAACTAGAATGCATTGTTCAGTTTGTAGTTCAGTGTGACAATATTGCAGTACTACCCAAGCATGTTGCGTGAATCAAACCAATATGTGAAGTCAGCATATGGATTATTTATTTGGGTGTAACATTCTTAACTCAACTTTAATATTAGGCTACTGTATGAACTTCGTGAATGTTCAGGAGCACTATTAAATCTGTCCTCTTGAGATATGAAATATAGTTAGGACTGCCAAAGCTGACAGTCCTATTTGGTATAAACCATTCTTATGAACAATTACATGTGCAATGCATAACCTACTGCTGAGCCGAAAGTCCTGGAGATGGGGTCAGTTTGTCAAAAGCCAAATAACCTATGACAAGAAATTTGATGTGATGGTCATCTTTCTTAGAATAGTATATTAAGGGCTGTTCAGCTCCTAGTTTGTCCTGGGCTGAACTGCATCAGGTGAGAAATTATTATAATTTACCACAAGAAACCCACGTCTGCATTCTTGCATATTAGAAATAATCAAGGTATCTGTTCCCAGAGTAACTTCTGTGTATGTTTACTCAAACATTTAGAAGGGCTTTTTGCCAAGTAAGCTTGTCCAGCATTGCATCTTCTCCAAGTTTTTCTTTTATTGAAGCTATATGACCATTATTCTTTTTTTTTTTCAAAACAGCCTGAGTAGATAAGCATTCTTTCTGAATTCTGGATATGTGATCTGAGCTGAGGCTTGTTTAGCTGTGGTTTATGCAGGAGTAAGCAATATTGCTGCACTCTAATTCCCACCATCCATCACCACTGCTCATGCTTCGTAGGAGTTCTGTTCAGGAAGATCTGGAGTATCACAGGTTGTCACAGGCCATCAACTGAGTAAGCCACAACACACTAGACCACTATTCTAAAATGCTGAATGTGAGTTGGATGACCCATGTCTAGATTTAAAGCAGGAGGGTGAGTCGACATAGGGGATGAAAGCCATAGAAGGCACATTCAATTTCATATTCTTCCTCCTTATTATGTTTCAGATAATGTCCCATGGGGCTTAACATGTTTCATTTGAGCAGGATTTACTTAGCTACTGCGAGCACAAAAATAGTCCAAAGGAGGCAGAGACCTGGAGCTTACCCTGAGACAACTCTCTCCTTTTAATTTGTGCTGGCTTGTCTTTTCTGTTTGGATTCTGGGATCCATAAGTCTCTTGTCAAATCTAAATTCCTCAATGTTTTTTTTTTTTCTGCCACAATCAGGTTTGATGCATCCACTACTAAGTCTTGGCTCAAATTTATGCACATCACACTAAATTTTGAAAGTATAGAGTATCAGCTGTAGAAGTGTGCTACAAGAAAGTTCAAAGTAGAGCTGTAAATAGAAAAATAAACATTGCAGAGTGGTGAGAACAAAGGATGAACGGTTCTGATCATAAAAATTACTGCCCAGAGTACCTTGTGCAATGTGTCATTCATGTGTACTGTGGGACTGGCACTGTTGATGACTGGGTCAGCTACTTTCTTCATAACATGGTACTTTATTGTCAACCGGTGATTTTGATTTGACAAAGGGAAGTGGGTAGTGGGTAGGTGAAGGGGATGATGTGAAAATATCCACACTGTTTGATCTAGCTGAGGAAGCAATCATGTCTTACAGCTTTTTTTTTCTGTGGGTCAAGGTGGTGAAGCTTAGCTTCCAAAGTGCATTGCGGGTTTCCCCCATGCAAAACACTGCACACTGTCCGAGGTCCAGTTTTAAGAAAAGAATGAAACTACAAGCTCACAATAGACGAAGACAAAGAAGGATGTGTGAGAGATTTGCCTGCTGTTCATGAGTGCTCTACGCCTTTAATAAGGAGTGTCTGTGTAAATAAAGCTCAGTTGCCACAGCAGTGATACTTGGGTTTTGTTCAAGAATAATCACTCGAACAGAAGATATTCAATATAAAATGGGACAAGGATCAGACAGCAGAATTAGCTATTATCCCCATACACACAGGCACCAAAATAAGTAACGGATTTTTTTTTCCATTGTGCTTCTTTGAGATAAGCCTCCATCCTTGTTTTCCCACCACTGCTTCTTCTTCTTCTTCAAAAAAAAAAAAAGCACACTAAAAAGACAGTATCATTTATGGCTTTGTGTGGAAAATAAGACATGGTACATACCTCTATTAGTACATTTTTTTTGCACAACTCTCTTTTTATTAATGCATTCAGCCCATAGATAACTTAATGTTTTTGTCCACTAGTCAAATAATAAAGAGAGATCATATAAGCTCATCTGGTTCTCTGTGCAGATAAGATATGAGTAAATTTCTAAGCCAGTTGTGTCTTTAATACCACCTATCAAATACTGTATTCTTCACATTTCTTTTTAATATCAGACTTCACCTAGCAATCTAGACTAAAGCAAGTTAGAACAATTAAATAGTGAAATGACTTGCCTCCAGAAAACTAGAAGTTTTTAAGAGGAGATTGGACAGCCATTTGTCTGAAATGGTATAGTGTCTAGTATACCATTTCAGACAAATGCAGGGGGCTGGACAGGAAGACCTCTGTGGTCCTTTCCAACTCTGTTATTTTGTTATTCTTTTAAATGCTCAGGAAATCCAACTACTTTTGATTCGATTTACAAAATAGAGAAACTCTGAAGAAATCCAACAATTTTCAATGGGCAATCTTTATAGAAGAAAATCTATGAGGCTATGCAATATAATGAGCCATGGTGGTGCAGTGGTTAGAGTGCAGTACTGTAGGCTACTTCCACTGTCTGCCACCTGCCTGCAATTTGGCAGTTCGAATCTCACCAGGCTCAAGGTTGACTCAGCCTTCCATCCTTCCAACGTGGGTAAAATGAGGATCCAAATTGTTGGGGGACATATGCTGATTCTGTAAACTGCTTAAAGAGGGCTCTGAAGTGGTATATAAATCTAAGTGCTATTGCTATAATGTTTATTTTATTTTGTTCAGTTGTGTTTCAAGAACAAGCCCTACATATAGAAGAAATACTAAAGTACTTCTGCCTTCTTTCTTGTTTCCTCTTGATCTCATTGACTGCCTAGCTCCCATTTTGTGTATGAGGGCTGGTTTCCATCTGTTTCTTACTCATTTGTTCAGTGCTGAGATTTCCCATTATCTGTAAGAAGTTTCACAACCTTCCAAAACTAGTAGTGAAATTCAAACAAACAAGCAAAAGGCAACAAAATCACAGATTCACATATACAGGCACTGTTTCCCCAAAACCTTAATATTTAAGAATATGGATAAGATACTACGCAGTCTTCGCATAAAATCAGTGGTGGTATTCAGCTGGTTAACACCAGTTCAGGTGAACCGGTAGCAAGGATTTGGTGTGGGTTGCTGAACCGGTAGTAAGTTCTGGCTGGCAATGCCCCTGACACGGTCGCTCGGTCACTGCTGGCTTGCTTGCCTCACCCACCCGATGCTTGCTCACCCCATCCGCCTGATGCTTGCCCCTTAAGGTATTTCTTTTTTTTCCCCCTCCCGACAATCAGCTGTTCATACAATCAGCTGTGCCGGGATTCTGCCAGCTTGCCTTACTGCCTTGCCCAGGAGGATTCCCTGAGGCCCAGGAAGGTGAAAAATGGAGGGAGGGTCACAGCCCCCCCCCTCCATTTTTTTTTCTTTCTGAGCTCCAAGGGAGCTTTCTGGGAGCAAAAATGCTCCCTAGGAGGCTTCCCTGAGGCCCAGAAGGCCCCAAAATGGAGTGAAGGGGATGTTGTGCGCCTCCTCCAGGCTCCATTTTTTTTTCTTCCTGAGCCCCAGGGGAGCCTTCTGGGAGCAAAAATGTCCCCAGGAGGCTCCCCTGAGGCCCAAAAGGCCCCCAAATGGATCAAGGGGTGGTGCTGCGCTCTGTTTTTTTTTCTTCCTGAGCCCCAGGGGTGCTTCCTAGGAGAAAAAACGCCCCCAGGAGGCTCCTCTGAGGCCCATAAGGCCCCAAAATGGAGTGAGAGGGATGCTGTGTGCCCCCTCCAGGCTCCATTTTTTTTCTTCCTGAGCCCCAGGGGAGCTTCCTGGGAGCAAAAACAAGCCCCCAGGTGGTTTGCCTGAGGCCCAGAACGCCCAAAAACAGGTGTGTGTGTGTGTGTGGGGGGGTGGCTACAAAAAAGAAAAAAAGCAAATAAGCCACGCCCACCAAGCCACGTCCACAGAACCGGTAGTAAAAAGTTTTGAATCCCACCACTGCATATAATGTGAAAAAAAATTCAAAAAATCCCAGGTTTAGTGACATCAAAAGTTAGCACATCAGGAAAAAAAAGGATTATTAGCTAAATCAGATTTAAATGGGGAGGGTGTTAAACAGAATACATGCAGGCACATGTTCTTGGAACAGATATTTTTCCACGACATTTGAATGCATTCTAAAGCTCATTAAATTCACAAATAACTCATTGGGCAAAAATGGGTGGTAGGAAAATGGCTATATTACTGAGCTGGAACAGAATAATAAAACAAGAGTTTATCCCAATGTCTTGCAATTTAAGCTCCTGTATGCTGATTTTGCCATGACAGGGATAGTGTCATTTGATCTCTAGAGTAGAAAAACTATGAAAAGGATGATATACCATGTGCATATGGAGCATATCCAGCAAGCATTCCATAAAGAACACAAGGTCTTTCTAAGCTCTCTATTGATAAGATCAAAATTTGACAGTGTGGAGCTCAGAATATAGATTTTCCTACTACGGAAAATGGGAAGATATTGCGTACATTGGGTGCTACATCTGAAAATAGTTTTCTGTTTATAATTTTAACTCTAAAAATCTCAGCAGGCATAAAAGTCTTATTCTGAAGCCTTGGAAGCTGCTTCTAAGCCTTTATTAGCAGATTGGGACTGGAACATTATAATCAATTTCTCACCAAGGATATGAAATGGCTTAACTATATCTTGCTGCTTAACTACATCTTTCCTCTGGAGGAAAAGTCCCAGAAGATTCAGGGAGCTGTTACTCTGTGGCATAGTTTACTTCAGCAGAAGCAGATGTTTCCAGCTCCTAATTATTTTGGAAATGCAAATCAGTTTTTGAGTGACTAGCTCCTCTTCCGCTGGGAGTAATGGTATTATTGATGGTGTAATAAACATTAGATTAACATACATAATCTTGAAATCCCACGTGCCTTTTCTGCTGATAGTCTGACTCAGGCTTTTCAAGGAATAAGGAGAATTATTTCATGCATTGTAGCGGTTTTGTTGATTGTTAGGCCACTCAAAGGTTCCTCAGGAAAAAGTTACACTCTTCAATCGGTCTGTCCTCAAAGACATGACAACTCCTACCTGCTCAAACAAGATATTTCTCAAGATCTGTTGCAACAAAGATGAATCACTGTCAGAAATGAGAGAAATGAAACCGCAACTGTTATGATACTATTTATCTTGACCTTCCTAAGTGTTCCATGAACTGCCAATAATGTACTATTTGTGAGCACTTCAGGGATTTGGCATATTAGTTTCCATAGGCCAAATTAAAAATGCTTTCTTGTCCTTTTCTATTCTGTCCCTCTTGCACTGCTGTGCTATCTTCTTTTATATATTTTCATTTATCCTATTGATGAATTGTGCATGGCTGTTGAAAAGTTCTGCTAGGCTTGACTGAGAAGGCTTTTCTGGAGATAGAAACGTGTTTAAAATATGCACTACACCAGGGGTGTCCAACCTTTCACCTTCCCTGGGCCACATTAGAAGATGAAAATTTGGTTTGGGCCGCACATAAAATAAAATAACAGTAAGGATACCTGATCATCCCAAAAAACCATAGAAAACATAGTTAACATATTAAATTTATTTGGAAATGAAATTAGTGAGATGTTTTTATTATTTATTATTAATTATTTATTAAAAATTATTTATTTTTTATCACGTTTTTTATCACAGTTTTTTTATCACAGTTTATTTTCCGGCCAAATTTTGTGGGGGGGAGTGGGGGGAGAAAGCTCACCCACCTCTCCTCCTGCAAATGGCCTGGCTGGATGAGGCAGGACTGGAAGGCAGAAGCAGCAGCAGCAGCGGCGGGGGCAGAAGCCTTCCCCCGCCCCCGCCGCCACTGCCCCTGCCGCCCCCGCCGCCGCTGCCCCTGCCGCCCCCGCCGCTTCTCCCCCTGCTGCTTCTTCCCCCGGCGGCGGGGGCAGAAGCGGCAGCGGGGGCAAAAGCAGCAGTGGTGGCGGGGAGGAAGCAGCGGCAGGGGCAGAAGCGGCGGCAGCGGCGGGGGAAGAAGCGGCAGGGGCAGAAGCGGTGGCGGGGGCAGAAGCAGCAGCGGTGGCGGGGCAGAAGCGGCGGTGGGGGCAGAAGGGCGGCGGGGCAGAAGCAGCAGTGGTGGCGGGGAGGAAGCGGCAGTGGGGGCAGTAGCGGCGGCGGCAGAAGCGGCGGCGGGGCAGAAGCAGCAGTGGTGGTGGGGGAGGAAGCAGCGGCGGGGGCAGAAGCGGCGGCAGCGGCGGGGGAAGAAGCAGCAGGGGCAGAAGGGGCAGAAGCAGCGGCGGCGGTGGGGGAAGAAGCGGCGGCGGTGGGGGCAGCAGCAGCAGCAGCGGGGACAGAAGCGGCAGCGGCGGGGGCAGAAGTGGCGGTGGTGCCGGCGGCGGCAATAGCAGGAGATGGCGCTCTGACGGCGCCCGCCTTTTCTCTTGCTGCTTGGCCTGGCACTCGCCTCGCCCCGCCTCGTGCCTGCCTCTCCTCCTCCTCCTCGCTGGCTCTGGCACGAAGGTTGGGGTGGGCACTGGGCCGCATTACGAGGCGACCTGGGCCGCATGCGGCCCGTGGGCCGCGGGTTGGACAAGCCTACACTACACCTTAGCCTAGGCTGATTACCAGAGGCATTATGTAGTCTTTACATCATGATATTTTTTTTAATTATTATTATTCAATTCAAAATAAAGTTACTTCCTCTAACTCCAAATTGACCTTTTTTGCTAAGTTCGCCGATCGCCAGAACAAAGGGAGGTGCGAGACTCAGTGACTCTTTCAAGCTCTTTATTTAGTCTCAGATCTGGCTCGGCTCTCTCGGATCGGTGGCGGCTTATATTGAAGTCGCCTAGCCAGCCGCGGCCAATGACACCGCTTTGAATCCCCCGCGATAGGTTTCCACCAATCGCGGGCGATTCACAGCGGGCCAATCGCTGCGGCTCACTCAGCCAATCCGAGCGCCGTGCGTCCTGGCCAATCAGGATGAGGGGTTACAAGAATGTTAATGAGGCAATACAGAACAGTTTTCATAGGTATATGCTGTGTCATAATTTTGCTTTCTTTGTAAACCACTTTTTATCTAATTTCAACAAATGTATACTTATCATTTCTGTTAACTGCTCTTAAAGTGAAAAAAGGTTTAGAACTGAACAGAATATAATAGAACAACAGAGTTGGAAGGGATCTTGGGGGTCTTCTAGTCCAACCCAATGCTTAGGCAATAAACCCTATATCATTTCAGACAAATCATTGTCCAATCTCTTCTTAAAAACTTCCAGTGTTTTAGCATTCACAATTTCTGGAAGCAAGTTGTTCCACATTTAAGATCCAGCTTGTGATCTGAGGTTTTCTTTTAAACAGAAGGGCCAATTTGAACAACTCGACAGACTTATGATATATTGTAATTGTTGTAAGTGAATCTTGAATTTACTTTCCTGTGTTCCTCAGTGCAAAGAAATTTTTTTTGGAAAATGTACCTTGTTTATACACAATGGAATAATGGATGGGAAAAGTGATGGGGTTAGCAGGGATGGCAAAATTAATTGCTTTAATCAAAGAAAAGAATATATTTGGTATTGTTTCTACCCAGAAACTGCTTCTAGACTCGAGACAGAAAAAAAAATGAAATTCTCCCTTTGGGTTTTGCTGATTAAGTTAGATTATTGTTAGAGAAATGGCGAGTATTTATTAAGCATATAAAGTTGAGGCTGCAATTTTACTTTATATTTTACTGGGCTGAAAAATGTTGGAAGTCAATTCTTTTTTGCCCCTTTGTCATACTATTCTTTCCTTTCCTTTCCCTCTCCAATTTCCCTACTATCTTTATTTTCATGTATATTTTATATTGTGATAATTTTAAAAGATTAAAAAAGAAAAGCTCACCTTGAAAACTAATTACTGTTAGTAATTCTGATTTTGTGGGAAAAAGAGGTTAAACACTAAATTATGAAGGTGGCTTCCTCAAAAAGCTATACTTAGAATAATCATTGTTTTGCTTTTAGATTATTCATAATTTAGGGATTGGATATAAAACTAAAGTGTGGCTTATCAAAAATGGAAGCCTCAAATGGGTGTGATTGAGGTATGGGGTAGATGCAGAGTGGTATTTAGCAGGTTCTGACCAGTTACGGAGAACCGTAGTGGAAATTTTGAGTAGTTCGGAGAACCGGCAAATACCACCTCTGACTGGAGATTTTACAGTATCCTTCCCCTGCCACACCGACCAAAATGAATCCCACCACTGGGTAGATGATATCAAAACTGCAAGTGGACTGGGTGAATGAAACCCCTGCTTTTTATGTTTGTGTCCTATATGCAGTGCATGTTATGTTGAATTGAACCCACCAAGCCTACCTCTTCAGTGATGCTTCTGGTTTCCAATGTCTTTAAATTGCTCCACCAATGCTGGTGAATGGGCAGGTGTGGCAGTCAGATCCCCTGATTACGAATTGTGATTCATTCTGACATCTGAATAAACTAAACAAAGTTATCAGCAAAGATTAAAAATGTACACATTCCATTTTCATTGGCACAACCTCCACCCCACCCTCTTTGGATAGTGCCAATTTTTTGAATGCTAAAGTTTCTTCTCTCCTTGGCTAAATAAATTCCAAAAGAGTATGTTGTGAAAAAAAAAAATCAGTTTAAAGGGATACACGTTTCTTATTGTTGTTAGTCAATGTAATAGGATGGGAAACTATATTGTGATTGATGCTTTTCTTTGTGTCAAATTATGCCTAAATCTCATTTTAGTGGAGAAGGCAGATGTTTCTGGAGTTTCAGAATGCACTGGACAAATAATTCACTGTTTCGTAGGAACTCTTGTAAGGATGGATGGAAAGGAAGATAATGAAGTCTTGCTTCGTTATTGCAGGAAATTGACCTGTATTGGACATAACATTCCTATGCAGTCTGACACCCAAGCCTTTTCTGCTGGGTTCCAAATACAAAGTAGATTTGTAATTGGGTATTCTACTATTATGCCATATTGATTCCACCTCTGTTCTCACTATTTATAAAGAGATTTTAAGTGAACAAACTCCTTCTTACTTGGATTTTTAAGTCACTATCTTCTTTCAGGGAAAAAACATTAGCAGGGTTTGTCAGTTTTCTGTGTAATTGGCCCATTCCTTTGGTTCCTTCATCACTAGTTGGGAGTTGTTTACTCACAACTGAAGGGGTAACAAACCCCTCACTCTTACTTTAGAAGATTTATCTTGTAAGGACCTTTGCACACACCAACAAGCAAAGATATGGCTTAGTTTGTTCAGGCTTCTGGAATAATTTAACCACACAGAACGTCTTTCTTTAGATCCAACAGCTGCTTGTTATGAGCTTTATACAATATTATAATCTGTCACGACCATTTCTGGTGTCAAGAGGGTGAACCTGTTCAAAATGACTCTTAGGTCTCCTTCAACTCTACCATTTCAATGTTTCTGCACTTGCCAAAACAAAAGAAACCCTCCTAATTGATTCACATGCTTCATCCATCTCCAACCGTGTACTTAATGTTTATTTTTTAATTGGGTTCCTGATATGAAACTCTCACCATGACTAATAAGTTAATATATTTATAAGTGACATAATTAATCTTTAATACATTCTGTATTCCCTTGATAAAATCATGCATATGCAGTTTTCTACTGTTTTGAAATCAGAGTTCCTTTTATCAATTTCTTCAAAATCGGTGTCCGTTTGTATGGCTCGCTAATACAACAATAATAATATACAGTAATAATATAGTTGTCCACTTTTTTATGTGAATGGCTAAAGTGTCTAGATTTGTTTTCAATGACCAGACTTCATATGAATCACATCTAGTGAGAAGGAGAGCACTTCTGAGTGCACACAGAAGATTTAGTCCTATTAACAAACTAAGCCTACTCTCTGGCATAATGGGAACTTCCTGGTTTTCTAACCAACCTGGTATCAATGTGTGTGTGTGTTTTTTTTAAAAAAAGCTCAAGCTTAGCTGTCTGGTAGCACAAAAAGAAATGTGCTAAGCTTCTGCTGCCAGTTTGCTTGAGTAAACTTTCCCAACAAATGCTACTTGGATAGCCCAATGTCCAATAGGCTTCCAAAAAGGGCATTGGAGAGCAGGTTGCAAATCACAAGGAATCTACTGCTGCAGTGGAATAAAACAGAATGGAACAACAATAGTCCTACCGCTGTTATTTGTGTCTCTGGTATTATGGAAAGGTATACTGGAGCCTCAGTGGTGCAGTGGCTAGAGTGCAGTACTGCAAGTTACTTCTGCAGCCAGCTGCCTACAATTTGGCAGTTTAAATCCCACCAGGCTCAAGGTTGACTCAGCCTTCCATCCTTCTGAGGTGGGTAAAATGAGAACCCAAATTGTTGGGGGCAATATGCTAGCTCTGTAAACCGCTTAGAGAGGGCTGTAATGCACTATAAAATGTTATATAAGTCTAGGTGCTATTGCTATTGCTATATTCCCTACCCTATAGCAGTATAGTAAAATGCATCCTCTGATATTTACATTATTTTTACTAGCTTGGCTTAAACAAAGAACTTCAATAAGTGTTTTGTCTATTAAAATTTTGACAATGTTTTAAGGCTATTAAGAATTTGACATTTAAGATAATGCCAATTAAAGGTTTTCTGTGCAGTAGAGATAACAATGCATTGGATTTCTCCTTAATGACATGAATCAGATCATTCTCTATTGAGCACAGTGCTGATGACATTGTTTTTATTGGAAAATGTGTTCCATCACTAGTGCACTCAACCATAAGATATCATAAGAGGGGAAATTATGACCTCTCATTTTTCATTCAGAACACTGACAAATCCTACCCACCTCTTTATCTTCAGGTTCAGATTAGTAAGCATGCAAACCAAGCTGATAATATATCATTGGGAAAAGAACTTTCAACAAAGAAAAAATGTATTTTTATTTATGTTAGAATTAGATATGTTGATAAATCTGATAAGGTAAAGTTTTGTGTACATGGGTGGTAATATAAGCTCTCATTAAAGCAAAGGGCTGATTTAAAATGATCTACCATTACTACATGTCTATGAAGTGTTTTAATATATTTTATTCTGAAATAATATTTTAAACGACCATGTTTGAGAGAATGACAAAAGAAATTATTAAGGAGAAAATGTACGATACGCAAAGAACTACCAAGTTATATCTTGCTATTGCTGACCTATTAAAATTCAGTTTATCTAGTTTTATAAGAACTTCAATCAAATACTGAGATTAAAGAAATTTATTTATTCTGGAAGTCATGATGGCAAAAGGAACTTGAAGTTCAAGAACAAATATTATACTTTGGGTTTCAATTATGTTTTAAAAATGGAAAACTTAGATATTGAGTTCTATTTGTTCTGAAAGGCTCTTCCTTTAAGTAATATATATCCTAGTTTTGCAGAAGACTATTAATGTCATCTTGCCTGATTCAGTTTGCTTGTGATTTTCATGGATGCATGAAGAATGTTTGACTTTGTTATGTGATGTAGAGACTTGCATAGATTATTAGATTTGGGCTATTCTATGCTATCTGACATACTATTTACTCTCTGTAAAAAAATTAAGAGTTTTTTCCCCTTAATTATCCTTGATTATTATGTCTCCCCTCCCTCTCCAACATGTATGACTCATGTCATTAGTGTCCACTTCCACCACTTTTCCTTCATTTTTATGTACATATATTTAAGACAGTTGAGCTGTTAGGTTGTATTCTTACTATTCTTTTTTTCTTATTCCACCTATAAAATGCATTTCGAGCAAGAATTCTGAATTCTTTTGTTGCCATTTTCCAATAGATCTTTTATGCTACTGTCACAAGACAAGACATGCAAAACATAAAAATTTAATGATGTAGGGACTTCTTGAGGTATCCAAAAGGACTGTTAACTTGAGAGATTTTTGATATTCACAAACAGGGAATTGGTTTGCACATTTCTTCCTTCAAATTTCTGCATTAATTACTTGTCTTGCTTTTCCAGAATGTCTTCTAAAATTCTACCATTTTTCTGAGCACTAAGTTACATGGATATTCACTTAAATTAATTTGGATTTGATCAAATAGCCTGACAAAGAGTGTGTGTAGTACATTTATATAGCCAAGAACTGTGTGCTACATGAACCAAGTAAGTTCTCTTTATAGATGAGACTATATTTTGCAATCAATAGCTAAGCAAGTCACCATAGAATAGCAGAAATTAGTTTGTGATTCAGATCATTGATTTTTACAGTTAGTATTAGTGACAGTTCTAAAACACAGGTTGGATTAAGGCTGAAATCGTATGACTAATAAGATGGGAATCAATCTCACTGAATACAACTGGGCATATTTCCAAGTCAACCAGCACAGAACATCTTGCTAGAGCACAACAATTTAGAGTTTAAAAAATATGTCTTTACATCACCTATGTTCAGTTTTAGAAATTCATTATCTCAAGATGTGACAATGATATCTTTGACTATTTTATGAACAATTTGTCAATAGCAATTAGCTTCAATAACTAAAAAGAACATGCCACCGAATACCAGTTCTTTTAGAGGAGAGGTCAGCCATGGAAAAGGACTAATACTTTCACCACTTGCTTGTGAGTTCCCCATAACTGTATGACCATGATTTAAAACAAGATGCTGGATAATGTGGGTTTTTGATCAAATACAGTTCAAATCACATATTGGTATTTTCTATTAGTTAGCCTGGGCTATATTTCAGTTCTTGGGAAGTGGGATAAACATTGACATGCAGATAACCCTTTGTTCTATGATAGATAATGTGTGTGTAGGAAATTTATCTGGAAGCATAATGGAATGAATGAGAATCAGTAAGCTGCAACTGAAGTTGATAAGATCAAGTACAGTTGATAGAAATAACAACCAATGATCGGGTTGAGTTTTAGCATACCTTCTGGAATTGTAAGCCTACCTTCTGGAATTATAAACTATAATTTCAATCAGTGGAAGTTTTCAAACAAAGATTGGACAACTATTTGTCTGGGACAGTCAGGATTCCTGGCCTGGACAATGAACCAGATTAGAAGCTCACTAATACCTTCCAAACCTATGATTTTGCTATTCTGTGCATCTATGAATTACAAATATGACTTGTTATAAATGAGCCTGCATTCTATCTAAAGAAGTGGTACATAACTTTATGACCATACCAAGTCATCTGTCAATAGAGGTATGAACAATTTAATTGGAAGGGGCACTTGCACCCAGTTGGACTGCTATACTGAGTTTCTTTTTCTTCAAAAAGAGAGAAACAAGAGATGCAGGCTCAAGTGAAACTAATGCACAGGTCAGGAAGCCACAGTGTAGGCAGAATCTGGGGAAACAGAAGGGCAGAAGGAGTAAGGCAAAGCTACATACTAGCCTTTATGCAACCTATATGTAAAATACAGTATATATTAAGGGAAGTTGGTTTAGAAGAAGGAGGACACAGTTGAAAAGCAGGAGGAAGAAATATCAATAACCTGAATTATGCTGATGATATTAGCTGAAAATGCAAATGATCTGTACGCTCCAGTAATGAAAGTCAAACAGCAGAGTAAATAACAGGACTAAGATTAAATATAAATGCCAAACTAATCAAAGTGGTATAGCTACCAGCATTAGAATTAACAATTAAGATCATGAAGTAATGGATAACTTCTGTTTTTTAGGTTTAACTACCAACAGTAAAGGAACAGGTAGACAAGAAATATGCCAGAGGAGTGGGCTTCCGGTTTGAGCTTCTTTGGCGACAGACCGAAACCTTGTCTCTGCAAGGCTTCGGTCCGTGCTCGCCGCTGGAGCGCCCTGAGCAGGCTGGTTTCAGGGCTAAGCCACCCCGTAGAGGTGGTGAAGAAGGGGGAGACTGCCTGCAGGGTTGAGGAGAGCCACATCTCTCCTCCCCACCTGGCCATTACTCCCTTTCCCGAAGGCAGTTGTAGCGGTGGTCAGAAATGGCCACCACAAAGAAGAACTTGACCATAAAAGAATGTGCAGGAGGAAGATAAGAAGAGAAAGTTTTGGTTGACTGGGTCAAACAGCAAAAGCAACAAATAAGGTACCCTGGAATTTAAATTTAATAACATTGTTCCCAAAGAAGATTTTGAAGCTGCGAAGGAGAGAGAAAAGGGAAAGGATTAGGTTTTTTTTCTTCCCTTCCTTATACTGACAGCTAAGAAACTGAGCAAGAAATTGAAGCAAGAAATTAAGCAAGAAATTGAAAAAAATCCACTTTGATATTAATAGGCATCTAAGCTGAAAATAAAAGTCAAAGGGATAATAAAGATTTCTGGATATTTAAAAGTTTTTAAAAGCAGGAAAGGAGAAAAAAAAAGAATAAAAGGGCAGGATCTGGAAAAATGGAGGAGACTGCTTGGAATTAAGGAATGGAACTGTAACTAAAAGGAACTTACAGTGAAATTTCAACAAGATTCCTCAAAGATACATCTTAATTGAAACTTGGTAACAAAATAATGGAACCCCAGGAAAAGAAAGTGAAAAAAAGAAGCAGAAAGAAACAGCCTTGGATTATTTGGATTACTTGGTGATTTTTGGTTTTTGCATCTGGATGACTAAAATTAACCGGGTGGTTGTTTAAAAGTCTTTAAAATGGTATCACTCTTAGAAGAACTGAAAATGGAACTTAAACATGGAAAGAAGATGCACAAGAAGGGAGAGGTTCTTTTGGCTTCATATTTCAATTCTTAGAAATGGAGATCTTGAACTATGAGAAACAACAAGAAACTCTTGCAGAACAGGAAGATTGGGACAAAGAAGAAGCCATCTTTAATGATCAAATAATTTTAGGTGGGGGCGGGGAAGAAAAGGGGGGAAAGAGGGTGAAAGGTTTAAGACTAGAAAAAACAACCAAAAAGAAGAAGAATAATTTGAAAGATAAGTATAATATTAGAAAGCAACAGAAGAGGGGATTACAGATAGGAGAGTTAGAAGTAGAGAGACGAGGGGGTAAAAAGGGGAGGGAGATGAAGAGGGGGAAGAAGGCAAGGAAAAGAAGTTGTAAAAGACAGAAACAAGAAATGGAGAAACAGGGAAAAGATATAAGGATTGTAACAATAAGCTTGTTTAGAGATAATGGGTGAAAATTTAATTGCAAAGGGGATTCTGCAAAGGTACATAAGATAGCATTGTTATATTATAAACAGAAATAATTTTAGAAAATATGATTAAAATGATGGATAAAATATTTACTGTAATGTAGTTGAATATTTGGTAATAAATAAATGAATTAAAATGATTGAGAGAATTAAATGGGAACATTTTTAATTATTAGTAATGATTTATAAAAATATAAGTGAGAAATATGGGGAAAAAAAGAATTAACTATGGAAAGTTTATAAGTGTTCCCAAGGAAGTATGATATTTAATTAAAAAGAAATGTTAAAGATGTTAAGATTTTACTGAATTTTAATGATAGAATTGAATTGGAATGAAATATGAGCTTTATTTACACACACACACACACACACACACACACACACACACACACACACACACACACACATATATATATATAATTTTTTCTTTTTAAGAATATAGTGTGTATTTTAAGAATGTACCAAGCAGAATTCGATTGGAAGTTATGTATTATATTGAATGCTATAATCTTAAAGGTATACATTGAAGTATACTCTTAAATAAGAGTTTGAATGGATAAAATTAAAAGATATAAAGGTGTCATGCTCCAATTGGTAACTACAGGGAAAATTTTGTTTAATGAGAAAAGATAATATGAAATTGAAACAGGACAGACAAAAGTAAAAGTATAATGATTTGATTGAGATGAGATAATTAAAATAAAGTTGAGAAAATTAAAAGAGGGGAAAAACTATGTTGAAAATATAAAACAGCAATAAGATATGGAATAGAATATAAAAATGAGCATGAAATTGAGTTTGGTGTCTGTATGAAGAAGTGATAACCTGGAACCATGCTATTTTCAAAAAAGATGTTTTATTTGTATTTTGTTTTTGTGAAAACCCAAATAAAACATTCCCCCACCAAAAAAAGAAATATGCCAGAGGCTAGCATTTGGTACAGCATCTATGAAAATACATTCAGATCTGAACCTACCAAGATCAGAATCATGTAGGCAATGGTTTTCCCTGTGATGTTCTATGGAAGCAAAACTTGGACTTTAAAGAAGCAGGATAGGAAGAGTATTGATGGCTTTGAACTTTGGTGTTGGAGAAGACTCCTGACAAACAACTGGAGCATAGAACAAAGCAATTCAGAGTTCTCATTTGAGGCACAGATGACCATGCTCAAGTGATCATGCTTCAGACACATTATCTGAGAATTTAGCTTTCTGGAGATGTCTGTAACATGGAAGAGGGTAAGAGGTCACAGCCATAGTTGGTGCACATATGGGAGACATAAAGGATGAGATTGTGTACAAATCTTCCTGGAGAAAAATCTATGTAATTACTAATAGTTTATCAATTTTATGAAACATGATCAACCAACCAATCAACCAATCAGTCAATCAATCAAAAGTCTGAAATAATATCCAAACATTTCTTCCAAAAGAAAAAGAAAAAAAATCACACCCTGTTTAGTGACAGGAAATATCTTAACAGCCAGCACTGACAAGCAGTCCTTCTTATTCAAAATTTGGTTTATATCTTGCAACACTGAGCAATCTTTTTATTATATGGTTCAGTGGGCTTGAATTCTTAACATGATATAGCAAATGTCGAAAGTAAAAATGTTTTCTTCAAGAACGGGATTTTAGTTCTCAAATCCTAATATAATAGTTTGTGTTTCCTTTCCTTACAAATACATGGGGTATTTTTTTTTCCAATGAAAAAAGCAGCGCAGCCAGTGTGCAAGCACATCTGGGCTGCAAATCTACATCCAGAGACTAAATAGCAGCCAAAAGCTATCGGGTCAATGTATTTTCCAGTGAACATATGGAAATCCTAGCTATATGTGACCACTTAGTGTTTAAAAGAATCCCAAATTAAGGTTGAGCTTCACTCAAGGAAACTCATTGGTTGTCTTTGGGTCACTCTCTTCAACCCAACCGATTACACAGATTTTCTGTAGTGGGGATAAAATAAAGGGGGATTTCAGGAAGTCATCCTGAGGAATGTCAAAATATAAAATAAAATACCAGTGGGGCATCCTTCTAAAAGCATTGGGTGGTATTTGAACATCAACTCCATTAAAATATAAATAATATCAAATTAAATGCAGTTAACATTAAATGTTGACAATACGTTTACTCTCATGTCATGCATTTTATACTTGTCCCTCTTTTGTGACAATCTTTGGAAATTTGAGCAGGGGTGGGATTCAAATAATTTAACAACCAGTTCTCTGCTCTAATGACCAGCAGGGTAGGTGTGGCTGGGTGGTCATGTGACTGGGTGGTCATGGCCAACTCTATGCCACTCACATTGTGGGGTGCTTCTCCTCGCCTGGTCTCTCATGACCGTGGGGATGCTACAACGGTCATAAGTGTGAAAAACACTCATAAGTCACTTTTTTCAGTGCCATTGTAACTTTGAATGGTCACTAAATGAACTGTTGTAAGTCAAGGATTACTTGTACAAAAATACAAAAAGCTTCTTTGCTTGCAAAAAGCTGCCCTAAATGCCAATCATTAGAGTAAGAAGACCTGCAAGCCGGAGTTGCAAATCAGGCAGGGTGCCAGGGCACCTTGAGGAATTAAAATAGTTAAAATTCAGTGATAACTATCAGCAGCTCATAAAGTGAAACCCTTTAGCAGAGAGGTCATTTAAGCTCTCCAGAAAGAGCACACCCAGGAGAAGCAATCCTTAGATCCATTTGCACCACTTAAAGATACCAGCTGGTCTCACTCACCTCACAAGATATTCTAAGGAAAGCATCCAGATTTAAGGAAAGATCACATTCCCCCCAGAAAGGCAGTAAAAAAATCAGTGCCAAGTTTGCATCCTGCCTCTTGGAAGTACACCCCAAAAGGACAGTACCAGGAACCACTAAAGCAGTGAAGGAATACCCTCTCTCCAGATAGAAAAAGAAACCATAAGGCAGGAAAAAAATTCAAACACAATACAAATAATTAAATCACAACAGTTGTTGTTGCTTGTTAAACCAATTACCAGAACAAATAGACATGGGAACTAGCCAGATTTCTCAAACCAGTTTCTTTTCAGGAACAGAGATTAACCTTTTTCCTTCCAAACAAAGCTGAATGGGGAAAATTATCCCATCAATAAACACAGGATTAAACATCGCCAAGCACAGAATTAAATTTCACCAAAAACCAGTTTTAGACCAAAACTCAGAAAGGGTATTTAAACTCACATTTGAATGTCAATCTTTTTAGCTAGTCAAGAAACCTTGCTGAATGTCACTCATCTTGGTTCCTTGTCATTAAAAGCTTCTTTCTGGCAGCTCTGCTTTGTTATTCAATTATTTCCTCAAAGTGCTAATTGTTGCATGCCAGCTGGAAGAACTCCAACAGGGGAGTATTTCCTCCCAGCAGCAGTGTAAAAAATTCAAAACAACCCTTTCCCTTTAAGAAAGTCAAGCAAAATACCAGCAAAGGAGGAAAAAAAAAAACTCTGGAGAAGCTCAGGAGATAGGAAGTCTAGATGTACTGCAAAGAATGTAATAAGGGTTAACGGAGAAATGGAAAGGCAGTTTCTCTAAGCAGGGCAATAAAGATTAGGCTAGAAACAACAGCAGAATGTCTCCTGCCTTCCTTACAGTATTAGCCCTGTAAAAGTGGAAAAAACAAGGAGATTTCTTCCAACATCTGGTTCTCCGAACAGCTTAGAAAGTTAACAACAGATTCTAGTGAATAGGTGAGAACTGGTAGAATTCCACCCCTGGTCTGGGGTCTGTACCCAAAGTTGTGAGAACTAGCAGTGCCTCTGAGGCCTTAGGATGTTACATAATGTAAGTCTGACACTCCTTAATTCAGAATTTCCCAACCTCTGAAATTTCTAGTTGGCTGGATTTCAACTCCCAGAATTGTCAGGAATGTTCATCCTGTGAGGAATTCTGGGAGTTTTGAAGTCCATATCTGTAGAAGTCATTGCAGTTGGGAAACACTGCCATAATGGACTCTCATGTATTTAGCTGTTGTAAATATCATATTCTTTCTTTTTTGGGTGTTTTGTTTTAGTATTTTTGTCTATGTAGTCAGCAGATTAATATATATATATATATATATATATATCCCCCAAGAGTCAACTGCACCACGAACTGCAATGTGATATGTTAGCCTTTGGAGTTTAATAGCCTGTCACCCTAAATAAACCAGGCATAATGTTGTTTTGACCTTTCCTGTTCACCATATTGTATCTGAACACCCCTTCCTCAAGACCGAATATATTCTTTCATTGTTTCCTGAAGCTTTAAAAAAATCTATTATCTTTTAAGTATAGACTGAAGAAATTGATTCTACCCCTTTCCAGTTTTATTTTTGCACATAACAAATTTGATATAGCTCTACCGGCTGTGTTTAAGGTCAATAAAAATGTAGATTATGAATTTTGATGCAGTGCTGACTTCAAATATTTTTGAAGGTTTCTCATTAGTGTTCTGTAAAGCACTGCAGTATGCCTGAATCAGAGTACACTTTTACATTCCCAAATATACTGATGTCTAAGAAAGGGAAAAGAGCAAGCCAATCTATTTTTACTTTTCAAAAAATAGAACGTGTATTTTATGAACTAACACAGTCTTGATAAGGAGCAAATTTTCTAGTGGTTATATAAATACACTATTTATCAGCTGCCCTGGTAATTTGGCTGTGTGTATCTGAATGTGCTTTTTTATGAGATTATTACTTATCAAATAATTTAAGAATGTTTTTATTGGTGCTCAGCTAAGCAACATTTGTCAATTAAGTTGGGAAAAAGAAAGTGTATTTTAAAATGAAGTCTCAGTGAGCTCATCCTCACATTTCTGCTAACCTTGGCACAAAAGCTAATGAACATTTTTTATGATGTGTCCTGCTGCTGCTTTGCTGTCACGCCAAGCCTACTACATTATGGTCATTTCATCCTATGGTGGGCTCTCTTCCTTCCTTCTGACTGCAGGTCACCTCGTGAATATTTTGGTTTGGGACACAGGAGAGAGCAGACACCTGGCCTCCATAGAGGCACCAGCCTGAGTAACACCTGATTGTCTCTTTCTGGAGATCTTCCCTGGTCTTAGGTCCTGCTTAATCTCCTCACCTATGCAAATTGAACGTTCTTTTGAGAAACTGCTAGGCCTGCGATCTACAAAAGGGCATTTGAAATCAGGAGAGAGAGAGAGGCTGAGGCAGCCAGCTCCCATACTTTGACTCTTGTTGAATTTACGATACAAGTGGAGGCTTCAGCAAGGTGGCGTGTCATTCAAGGTTTGCATGGGGATTTACCAGTTGAAAAATGGACTAAAACTCGTTTGAGGGAGAGATCTACATTTCACCTAATTGCTGTTGACAAGTCCGACTACTCACTGAAATTGAGTACAGGTAGTCCTTATGACTTACGACCACATTTGAGCCCCACATTTATGTTGCTAAATGAGACACTTGTTCAGTGAGTTTTGCCCCATTTTATGACCTTTCTTACCACAACTGTTCAGTGAATCATTGCACTTGCTAAATTAGTGTTATGTCCTGAGGACTCTAGGAGTTCTCACTCTGGTCCACTCACTTCGTGTGGGCGTTATTCCCCCATCCTCATTGGTTGGTTCTCTCCAGCAGCCAGCTATAAAAGCAGGCTGCGGGGTCCAACCAGTTGCTGATTGCTGCGAGCCAGTTCCAGGCGTGGCAAGCACGGTCAGCCCTTTATTGTTTAATAAAGTATTGTTGCACTCATGCTCTGGTTCAGCCTCTCATTGCTCAAACATAACACTGGCGACGAGGATGGGATGGCTACCAGAAGCACCATGCAACCGCTGAGTCACTAGCCACCGATCCGCAGCCCAGAGAGAGCGATCGGCTGGCGATAAGAGAAACGCTGATCTGCAGCCAGAGAGAGTGGTCAGCCAACAAAACGAGCGATCAAAAAGAGCAAACGCTGATCCGCAGCCAGAGAAAGCGGTCTGGTTCAAAAAGTTAGAAGCGTCTGTGGCCGCTTGTTAGCCCCGCTTACAGGGAAAGTGAAGCGCTGCGAGCCGCAGCCACTCTGTATTTGGTGCGAAATTCAAGCGGGTGTCATTTGAATTTCGAGCCAGTATGAGACACAGCACAGCGCTGTAGGAAGTCACTAACGCCCACATTGGCGCGAATCGAGACACCTCCAACGGCTAACAGCCAACGTGGTAACCCAGAGAGAGAAAGAGAGGGTAGCAAAAACCTCTCCAGAGCTGATATCACTAGTAACCCACGGCGCCCGTTGTCCCAGGAGATTTTTTCCGCAGGTAGCCCAGCCGTTCCAGCACCATGAGTTCCAACCCAGTATTCCCGGCGTTCAAACCAGACGAAGAGAAGTGGGAATCGTATAAGAACCGCTTCAATCATTACATCGATGCGGTCGGCCTGGCGGATGCGGGAGAGCATCGGAAAAATCCTATTTCCTAATCTACTGCGGAGCCACCGTTTCTGATACCGCCGCAGCACTCGTGGCGCCGAGAGAGTTGAAAAGCGTTCCGTGGTCCGAGTTGCTTGAGATCCTCACTAACCACTACGCTCCCAGACCTTCACAAATCGCCAGGAGGTTCTCGTTCCGTATGAGGAAGCAATCGAGTAAGGAGACCATCAATCAATATATGGCCGCCCTCAGAACAGCAGCCCTGCACTGCGGGTTTGGAACATACCTGGAGGACATGCTCCTCGATCAATTAGTTTGTGGGGTCAAGGATCTCAACCTACAGAGGCGCCTGCTAGCAAAAAGACCTCAACCTCGCGCAAGCGGTCGAGGAGGCCCTAGCAGCCGAGCTAGCAACGAACTCAGCCACCGAAATTCAGGGCCCAAGTGCCAAGCTGGCATCGTTCCCAGTCCATTCCGAAGAGGTGGAAGCGGAGGAAACCCACAACGATGAAAACGACTTCCACCGCCTCGCCAACGACAGACGGTCACAGGTAGGGGCCAAACAAGAAAACACCGGTCCACCCAAGCACATCACACTGTGCCTAGCCTGTGGGGATCGCATCAAAGGGCCACCTGCAAGTTTAAAGGAGCCACCTGCAACAACTGCCATAAGAGGGGGCACATCGCGAGAGTCTGCCAAGCCCCCAAAGCGCTGCACACAGACCCCTTTCTCGCACTCGGGACCACAGAGGCAAGTATTAAACTGTCACACACACCGCCTTGCCAGGCGTACTTGCCACACTGTTAGTAAAATTTCTCTCTCCGTTTCCCTAGAAGGTAAACCGTGCCACATGGAGGTTGACACAGGGTCAGCGCTCTCAATAATCTCGTGGAACACCCTCAAGAGACTCCACCCCAGCCTATCTACTACCCGGCTTCAGAGATGCCAGTTCGGTCTGAAGGACTACCAGGGAAGGCCATTCCCATGATCGGCAGAGGCAAGTTCTTTGTCAGTTTTAGAGCTTTTAAAGGCCACCTACCTCTAGTGGTAGTTAACGGCAATCTACCCACCTTATTGGGGCTCGATTGGTTTCCCCACCTCGGCCTAGGGCTAACAGGAGTCCATGCTGTCTCAACCTCAGACACTGACTCCTTATTCGCTGACTACGCAGATGTGTTCAGCGAGGAGCTGGGGTGTTATAATGGAACCCCATCTCGTTCACCGTTGACCCCCAGGCAGTCCCAATCAGATTAAAACCACGTAGAGTTCCATTTGCTATTCGGCCAAAACTAGACGCTGAATTGGATAAACTATTAAAACAAGGGGTCATTGAGCCAACAGATTTCGCCAAGTGGGAGACGCCCATTGTCACACCCCTTAAAAAGATGGTAGCCTGAGAATTTGCTCGGACTACAAGACAACAATAAATAAATATTTACAAGTTAGCGCCTACCCTGTGCCCGTCATTCAGCACTTATTACACACATTCGAGCCGGGCAGTATTTTTGCTAAATTGGACATGTCTCAAGCATATCAGCAGTTCCCTGTTGATAACCAAACAGCGGAACTTCAGACCATCGTCACTCACAGGGGTGCCTTCCGATGCAAGCGTCTCCAATTTGGCGTAAGTGTTGCCCGGGTATTTTTCAATCCCTCATGGAGCGGATTTTACAGGGCCTCCCTGGTGTAGTACCCTACTTCGACGACATCTTGGTCTCGGCCAGGGACAGACCCCAACTCTTCCAGAGAGTGCGAGCAGTGTTAGAGAGGTTCAGACAGCATGGCCTCAAGTTAAAAAAAGAAAAATGTGCCATTGCCACTAGACAGGTGGACTTTCTGGGTTATAAAATTGACGCCTCTGGCATTCACCCCTGGAGTCCAAGGTTAGGGCAATCCACGAAGCTCCCACACCAACCTCCAAAACGGAGCTACAAGCTTTCTTGGGGCTGCTGAACTTTTATGCATCCTTCTTGCCCCATAAAGCCTCAGTAGCCGAACCCCTACACAGATTACTAGACAAAAAGTCACCGTGGCACTGGGGGCACAAAGAAGACCAGGCGTTTAACGCCGTCAAATCACTACTTACGTCAGAGGCAGTGCTCAGCCAATTCGACCCCAACCTTCCTTTAGTACTGGCAGCAGACGCGTCCCCTTTTGGAATTGGGGCGGTCCTTAGTCACAGACTCCCCAATGGCGCCGAGGCCCCCATCGCCTTTTTCTCCAGGACGCTCTCGGCCACGGAGCGAAATTACAGCCAGATAGACAAGGAAGCCCTAGCAGCTGTTGCGGCCGTGAAAAAGTTTCACGAATTCCTTTTGGCCACTTCTTCGAACTGGTCACCGACCATAAGCCCTCCTGGGCCTACTGGCCGGCGACAAACAGACCCCTCAAGTCCTTTCCCCTAGGATGACAAGGTGGACACTTTTCCTAGCGGCCTACTCATACAAACTTATTCACCGCCCGGGCAAAACTCTATCCCACGCCGGCGCTCTCAGTCGCTGCCCCTTACCCGCTCCGGCTGAAGACCCAGCTCCTGTCAACGCCATTTTCGAGATCACCCAGTTGGACCTACCCATCACCGCCCTTGACATCGCCGCTAAAACCAAGGCAGACCAAACGCTCGCCCAGGTGCTCGACTGGGTAAGGAGGGGGTGGCCGGGAGGCAACGTTGATAACAAATTCGCACCCTTTAAGACTCGCATGCAGGAGCTGTCCAGTTTGCAGGGTTGTCTACTGTGGGGCACTTGAGTGGTCATTCGACCTCGCTGCATACCCGAGTCCTGGAGGCGTTGCACGAGGGACACCCGGCATCGTGAGAATGAAGGCGTTAGCACGCAGCTACGTGTGGTGGCCGGGTCTAGACGAGACATTGTCAATTGGGTAAGTTCCTGCAGCATTTGCCAAGAATCCCGTCCTGCTCCCCATCGCCACCCCTACCAGATGGGAGAGCGCCAGCGCCCCTTGGTCTAGAATCCATATTGATCTGGCCGGCCCGTGCATGGAAAGATGTTCCTAGTGGTCGTGGGACGCTTATTCCAAATGGATAGGCGTGGCGCAGCTATCCACGACCACCACACTAGCAATCACCAACGTGTTAACGTGCCTGTTCGTTACACATGGACTACCCGACTCCATTGTCTCCGATAATGGCCCTCAGTTCGCATCAGTAGAATTCAGCCGTTTTGCTGCCAACCTGGGCATTCGCCACATTTTCACAGCCCCATTTCACCCTGCCAGTAATGGGTTGGCTGAAAGGGCCGTCAGGACCACCAAAGAGGCCCTCGCTAGGTTTGGCAGGGATGACTGGCACCACAAACTCTCACGGTTCCTGATGAGCCAGCACTCAACCCCTGTGCAGTCACCAATAAGTCCCCAGCGGAACTCCTGATGGGCCGGCGCCTGAGGACAGTATTAGACAGACTGCACCCACAATACTGCCCTGACTCTCCCCTCGCTTCTACTTGGGGTTAGACATTTTATGTTACAGGAGCCAGTATTCGCAAGGAATTTCGCTGGGGACCCACTTTGGATTCAGGCGAGGTCATCGCCGTCACCGGGCCGAGATCGTATAGGGTCAGGCTGGAGGATGGTCGCGTCTGGAGGAGACACATAGACCAGCTTAGAAGGCGCCTCAGCACCCTTGCCAACAAGAATCCAGAGTCTCCAGTCGAAGGGGAACCGCCTCATCCGTCGCCCAGCCACATCGCACCCAACGACCAGTCTGCACCAGCAGTCGTTCCGGTCAGCCCGAGCTCGGACAACAGCGCCCAGAGAGTTGACCAGCCTGATCCAACCCACGAGAGCTCGACCCCAGTAACCAACCCGGTGGTTTCGAGGATGCCCAGTCCGGAGAGAGGCGTTAGCGACACTATGCCGGTTCAACCGTCACAGACTGATACCGAACAGACAGACAATGTTCCCGAGCTGCGCCCCGGGCGCCAACACAAACCCCCGTCTACCTCAAGGACTATGCATGTTCGCATCTGGGGGAAGGGGTGTTATGTCCTGAGGACTCTAGGAGTTCTCACTCTGGTCCACTCACTTTGTGTGGGCGTTATTCCCCCATCCTCATTGGTTGGTTCTCTCCAGCAGCCAGCTATAAAAGCAGGCTGCGGGGTCCAACCAGTTGCTGATTGCTGCGAGCCAGTTCCAGGCGTGGCAAGCACGGTCAGCCCTTTATTGTTTAATAAAGTATTGTTGCACTCATGCTCTGGTTCAGCCTCTCATTGCTCAAACATAACAATTAGTAACATAGTTGTTAAGCGAATCTGGATTCCCTATGGACTTTGCTTATCAGAAAGTCACAAAAGAGGATCACATGACCCCAGGACACTGCAACCGTCATAAATATGAATCCAATGCCAAGCATCCAAATTTTGATCACATGACTACAAGGATGCTACAACTGTCATAAGTCTGAAAAACAGTCATAAGTCACTTTTTCAATGCCATTGTACCTTTAAACAATCATTAAACAAATGGTTGTAAGTTGAAGATTACCTGTATTGCTGGGTCTTTCCTACTATGAGCATTATGAGCCTTCTCCTGCCTACATGAGCTCTTTTTCCACTTTTTGGGGGGCAGGGCATGGGGGGAAGGAAGAGAGAGAGAGAGAGAGAGAGAGAGTTTTCAGTCTTCTGGTTAAGGCAGGAGACTATGAATTCCAGTCCTTTAGCCATGAAAGTCAGTCACTTTTTCTCAGCCCAACCCACCTTGCAGAGTTGTCATTGTGAGGAAAATAGGAGGAGGAAGGAGTATTATGTACATTCACCATTTTGTGTTACTTATAAAATAAATAGAGGTGATATAAAAATCTAATTAATAAATAAACAAATCAACACTAGCACAAACCAAAGCAGCGCTACAATAGTTTGTCCCTTTAACTTTGTCCTGCTCCCTTCCTCTTTTCCTATGACCTGCCAGATGGGTTATTTCAGGTCATGGATTAAATGGATTTTTGGACGAGTGGTCCCATATTCAGGAGTAGACTTGATCCTGCAAGTCAGAAACTCGATAAAAGGGTAGACTAGTCATCTCTGTATAACGATGCATTCTTTCCCTGCTAGACATAAAGGAGAATGATTGATTCTGATTTTTCTTGCCAGCGGGTGATACTTGGTGGGAAGAGAAACAACATCAAGAAAGTCCAACAACAGCTTTTTTTTAATTTGTTCTGTGTTAAAACTGAAAGGACAGCACCATTTGCCGAGCTCATTTTTAAAGGATTGGGATTGGCAATTTAGGATAAAATACCGATTCCAGAGAAAAACAGAAGTCCTTCATTCCCAGCACTATTTGATGGCACAAGTTATTAATCATAATATTATGGATACAGAGAAGCTGAGCACAGTGCTGAGCTTAAATATGTTTGGGTTAGGGTTCCGCATCTATAGATTTTTATTAAACTAACATTGTGTGAATAATTCCTTCAATTATTTAAGTAACCTCAGACCAAAATCTCAAACAAGAAAAAATTAATACAGAAAGAGCATCCCATTTCTTTTTCTTCGTTCTCCCTCAAGTTTCTCTTTCTCTCCTAAAACCATTGTGAACCCAGAAAGAGGATGTACCATTCCCACCTGCTGTTCTCTGGGAGATGTGAAGTGACCAGATAATGGGAAGAATTCCTGGTTTCATTTTTCATCACTACACAATAATTCTGGGGGGGGAAACCTAATTAGATAGATCAATCTAAAATAACTACACATTAATTTTCCATGCTTCTACATTTTGTGATTTTGTGATGCCAATCCATGACACATACACAAAACATCTTCATCCACTGAAATCCATGGCTATTTTAACTATTCAAGGCCATAAAAAACCCCAGTTGTGATCATCCTGGTGATATTGACCATATTCTATATACGTTTAGCACATCTACACTTTATCTTTATAGAATGTGGAGGTGGTTTTAGAAGCTTTTAGGTATTTGGCCAAATAGTATGGAATATGGGGATGGAGCTACATTCATGTGATTAGAAAGCTGCAATTCAGCCAAGAATGTGAAGCTGTATGACTTACGGAAAGAAGAGACTGAAGAGGTGAAGATGTGGTCCAATGCATCTAGGGCTGTTGTTCAAAAAGGTTCTGAAGTTCTTCAGTGGAGCTCCCAAAGTTCCAGAAGAACTCCAGAAATTCTCCAGTGGACTCCAGCCTCAGAGGAATAGCCAGAAGTTGCACAGAAGAGAAGAAATTTAGGAATCAATTTTCTGCCTGTCTTTTTGGCTTGGCTCATCCATCCATCCACCCCTTTTCTTGCTCTGGGTATAAGAAAGCTGCCAAGGAGCCTTCACTGATAACAGGCAGAAAGGAGGCAGGGAGCAGGGAGCCCAATGTTGCCTAATAATAACAAAGAGATTAAAATTAGAGATAAACAAGACAGGAGAGTAAACTTTGAGAAAGGACAGATACATGACAATTGAATGTAAATCTGCTATGTAACAGGGCTGTGATATACAAGAAAAAACTTAGAGGTTAAGAAATAAATGATTTTTTCTAACTTGGTGGCTATAATGGCATGTGGGAGTCACCTTAGGAGGCAGAAGGAAGAACTACAGACAGGACAACCAGCATATAAAAGAAATCTCAGGCCACAGGAGAGAAGGCTTCTCAGAGGGGATCTTGTATA
This sequence comes from Pseudonaja textilis, assembly GCF_049901715.1. Lineage (NCBI taxonomy): Eukaryota > Metazoa > Chordata > Lepidosauria > Squamata > Elapidae > Pseudonaja > Pseudonaja textilis. The sequence goes on from NC_141990.1 coordinate 120,732,547, forward strand.
ATATGCATAGAGATAAAAAGGAAGGGAGGGAAGAAATACGTTTAGTCTTGCAAGATTCTGTTAACGTACCTAATCAATAAAGATGGAGCTAGCCTTCATGATTGTGCTTCCTCTGTGGACTACCTTGTAGGCCTAACAGAGACTCTGTAAATAATATTTATTTATTTTATTTATTTTTTATATATTTATTTTTGTCAATTGCTTACAAGATAATAGGTATAAGTAAAAACATAGTTATGAATACATGGATACATATAAGAAAAAATAAATAAAAGAAACAATAGGACAGGGACAGTAGGCATGTTGGTGCGCTTATGCACGCCTCCTACAGACCTTTTAGGAAAGGGGTGAGGTCAATAGTAGACAGTCTAAGGTTAAAGTTTTTGGGGTTTGGGGAAGAAACCACAGAGTCAGGTAGAATATTCCAGACATTGACCACTCTGTTGCTGAAGTCCTATTTCCTGAAATCAAGTTTAGTGCGATTAACCTTGACTTTGTATCTATTGTTTGCTCTTGTGTTGTTATGGTTGAAGTTGAAATATTCATTGACAGGTAGGACATTGCAATGTATGATTTTATATACTATACTTAGATCGGACCGAAGGCAGTGTAGTTCTAGGTTTTCTAGGTCTAGAATTTTGAGTCTGGTGGCATAAGGTATTCTGCAACAAGTAGAGGAATGGAGAACTCTTCTTGTGAAATATTTCTGGACTTTCTCAACTGTGTTAATATCAGATATGTAATGTGGGTTCCAGACTGATGAGTTGTATTCAAATATTGGTCTAGCAAATGTTTTGTATGCTCTAGTTATTAGTGTAATATTACCAGAGAAAAAGCTACATAAGATTAGGTTAACAACTTTACAGGTGACACAGCATAAAGAGATTGATCTGTAATTTTCAACTAGGCTGGGGTCACCCTTTTTGAAGATGGGGATGACCATGGCTTATGACCATAGTTTTGGCAAGGAGCTGGTCCTGAAAGATTTTTTGAAGATTATGCTTAGAGGTTCAGCTATGGTAGTGGATAGCTTTTTTAAGAAGTAGGCACATATTCTGTCCAGTCCAATAGATAGAGATGGTTTTAGATTATGTAGTGCTTTTTCAACATTGTCTTCTGTAAAATTGATATGTATTAGATCATTGTAGTTGTCTGTGGTTCGACTAGGAAATACTGGGCATAATCCATTGCTGTTTAAAAATACTGAGCCAAAGAATGTGTTAAAGAGGTTGGCTTTAATAGTGTCATTGTTGCAGTCTTTACCATTAGGTCCTTTCAGGGTGGGATGGACCTTGAGGCTTTTAGTTTATTGTTTACAAAATTGTAAAAAGCGCGGGTGGAATTGGTGCATAGAAGGTTTTTTTTTTTTTTGTTTAATGTGACAATTGGTGCATTCAGTTTTTATGGCATAAATTTTTGTATTGGCTTTTGAAGTTGGCAATGTGACCAGATTTGTTTTTCCGCCAAAGTGATTTCTTTTTGGATTGAAGCTTCCTTATTGTTTTGGGTAATTTGTTTTTTCTGGTTTTGGGAGTTGTTAATGGTACATATAGTTTGATGACTCTTTTGACTTCAAGTAAAAATATGTTGTAATGGTCTTCTATTGTATTGCATCCAGAGAATAGAAATTGCCAATCAAGGGATGAGAGATCATTGTTTATAAGATCATAGTTGCCTTTTTTGAAGTTATATTTGGGGATTCACCGTTGTGATGATTTTTGTGTGGACGTATGTTGAAACAAAAGTCTATCTTGTTGTGGTCACTGTTGGAAAAGGGTTCTTTAATTTGCATTCAGTAAATTGAATTCAAACTATTGCAGAAGATGAGATCAAGGCAGTTGTTAAATCTAGTGTTGTTGGTTACTACTTGTTCTAGTCCCAGATTTGTTACTGCATTATAGAAGGTTGCATGTGTGGGTTCAGTTGTACATTCGTTAAGGGTCCAGTTAATATGAGCTAAAATGAAGTCACCAAGAAAGAGAAAAGCGGGTGGGCAGGATGCTGCCCATGTTAGTAGTGTATTTAGCTTGTTTGCATGTTCAATGTCATAATCAGGAGCTCTGTAACATAGTAAGAACTGAAATATGATATCTTACCAGCAACTGTAAAAAAATCAAGCCACCAAATATTTTGTAAATAGCCTACTTTGTCAATGAAAGTAACTGTTCTGCCAGATTTTTCTGTATCCTGAAAGAGTCTGTCACCATCCTTAAATCAGACCTATGACCTATGAAGAGAAATGCTGGTGCGGAGGAGGAGGAGGAGGAGGCTCCCTTAGCAATTCAAGGTCCTCGCCCTGGCTCAGAGCCCGAGTTCAAAATCTGAATGTTGGCATTTTCTAAAATTGGGCAATTATTACATTTTACTTGCACTAGCATGTGCTCTTTTGAAATAGTAATTGTACATTTCTGGCATCCACTTTGAATGCAAATGCCGTAGAAGCAAAGCCAATAATGCACAATTGTGAAATAACAACTCTGCACTGTGAGAGTAGATGAGATTAGTGGATAAAGAGAAATGTTTGTTCAGCAATGTTGTTTGAATTTATCTCCCAAAGGCAGATACCAACAGTGGGACAATCACAATATTTCTAATGATGCACAGCACCATATATTCAGTTCTCGTTGATTTAATGTGTACTTTTGCCTGATGCTTTTCATTTTTTGCATGTTATAAAGAAACTTGGCTCTATATTGTCTTTTAAAATGCTAACTGGTCATTTCCTCATCCTAGAATACTCTGACATCCATGCTGATTTACTAACTTGGTTTCATTGACCTACCACTTTACAGATAATGTTTGTTCTTATCCAATATTCTGTTTTTAACAATTACATTCACTGTAGTTTAGAAGATTTTAATTCCAGTTGGGTTTAGAATTTGTTCACAAAACTTTTTTAACTAATAAAAGGTGATTTGATTGGAGGTTGTTTGTATCTAATCCTTTGGTCTCTGATCATAAGAACATAGGAACTTCCTTGCTAGAACAAACCAAGATCCACTGCACCATTCTAAATTATTTTTACAGCAATTAATCAACCAAGGCATCATCTGATTTGTTTCAAATCAGAAAGCTACTAATAATATCTAAGATAGTTCTAGAAGCAACTGGCAATTATAATATATGAATTCAATGGGAATCTGTAGAGCAGGCCTGTCAAACTGGTGGCCGACAGGCCAGATGCATCATGTGCAGGCCAGCCCCACCCTGGTTCTGCAAAGGCAAAAAACATCATGATACGTCATGTGATATAATCAAGTCTGACACCTGTGCTATAGAGGTTCTCTGTCATCCAGGCATGGTTGGCCCAAAGGTGCTTTTTTAAGAAGCAACTGGACTTTCTTTGTTTTTCCTTGAAGACGTTTTGTTTTTCATCCTAGAAGCTGCTTCAATTCTTCAATCAGAGTTAAAGAAGCTTCTTGGATGAGAAGCAAAACACTTTTTTTCAAGGAAAAAAACCCAAAAGAAGTCCAGTTGCCTCTTGAAAAAGCATCTTTGGATTGGAACAGTTCAAAGGAAGATTACTGCAAATTTAACACAAGCTTCTAAAGTGAAAATCTAGAAGGAAAACAAAAAACATCAGTATGCTATGTGCAGTGTCTTCTCTGCTCTGTCCCTTAAGAGCATATCTGCATTTACCAGTTAGTGCAGATTCCAACTTTCTACTTTGCTCATCACCAGTATTGGTCACTCACTGCTTTCTGGGACTTCCATGACTATTGCAAGTGTATCTCACAATGAAGTTTTCCAGCTTTCATTCCAAACTGCTGTTTTCTGATCAAGCCATATTAAGCATTGCAGTGCTTCAGTCCATTGCTCCATTCTAGTTCTAGTCCATCCTAATGGTAGCAGTATTAATGTTTTACTTACTTTTTTTTACAAGTTGTTTATCTTCTCTGATTTTTGTATCTTTATTCTTCTGAGGTTTCTGTTTAAATAATCCATCTATTTTGTGCATTAAAAAACAATAGTAAAAGAAGAAAGAAACAGAACGAACTGAGTTGATATATTAATTTAACAAGTCTCATGTTAAGGGCTCTGGTATTATTCAATGAGATCATGTGAGCTGTTGGCTCAGATGTTTAATTTACACAAATTCCATCTTCAGGTATAACATTTTGCATCTCAAAGATGCACAGATGTTGAAAATGAGCTGTCAGAATAAATTCTAATCAATACATCTACTTAATTAACCTATTTGCTAAAGTAATCATTTAGGCAAGCAATATACAGCAAGAAAGACCAGCTTTCTCCAATAACAGATTTATTTTCATTATTCCAGTAGCTGTCATGTGGTAAAATAACAATGAAAGGGTGATTTTTTTAAATTATGGTTATATCTTAGAGGAGAGATATAGCTTTACATATAGCATGCTATTATTCAAATGAATATGGTTAATATATTGCTTTAGATTTGTTGCAACTCTCACTATTCAGAATGTAGTAAAATATGGTGAAGTCATTAATAATTATTATAATAAAATGAGTTTTAGAAAGCATTAGAAAATATAATATAATATTGCTTGCAGATTTTCAAATAACTTGGTTAAAGGACGAATGTCCTTGAATCAGAGGTCGCCAACCTTTTGGACCTCAGGGACCACCAAACTCATAATTTTAAATCCCAGGGACCACTGACTGGTTCTGTGGGCATGGCCTAATTTGTGGGTGTAGCTTGGTGGTCATGTGACTGACTAGGCATGGTTTGCATGTAAATATTATAAATATTTATATAAATATTGAATTTTTTATTTAAAAAAGAGCAACTTTTACCCAAAATCAGGCAAAGCAGGCAGGCAGATTGAGTTGCTCACAGAATCACAGATTCATTCAGAGATCTATCTATCTGCCATCATCTAGCTTAGTTTGTCACATAAAATTTGCTTGCAAGCAAACTCACAAAATTAACTCACAACACACCATGTATGTAAATATTGATTTTTTTTATTTAAAAAGAGCAACTTTTACCCAAAATCAGGCAAAGCAGGCAGGCAGATTGAGTTGCTCAGAATCATTCAGTGATCTATCTATCCGCCATCGGCTACCTGAGTCTGTCACATAAAATTTGCTTGTCGTGAGTCTGCACTGAATAATAGAACCTTCAATCCTAAGGGAGGTTCAGCTGTGCTTAAAAGCAGAGCTGAAGATTTAAAGACTAACTAGAAAGCAAGAAATCCAACCATTACCCGCTTCCTAGCTAATCTAAATCTCCCGACACAGCAGAACAGCTGATGGTCAGAGAAAGGAAAAATAGCAATTTAGTAGGTAAGTTTGCTGGGTAAGGAATGAGTGGGCAGGAAGGGTTCCCATGCGCCATGTGGGCGGTGCAGCCTTGTGTTTCTGCGCAGCCTGGATTAATTGCTTTAGGGGGATGCTCTGGGGCTGAGATTTCCCTGTGGCCCACCAAAAAATTTTTGCGGCCCACCAGTAGGCCATGGCCCACCGATTGGCGACTGCTGCTTTAAATAGCAATAACACTTAGACTTATACACTGCTTTATAGTGCTTTAAAGCCCCCTCTAAGTGGTTTATAGAGTCAGTATATTGCCCCCAACAATTTGGATCCTATTTTACCCACCTCAGAAGGATGGAAGACTGAATCAACCTTGAGCCTGGTGAGATTCGATCTGCCAAATTGCAGGCAGCTGGCTGCAGAGAAGTAGCTTGCAGTACTGCACTCTAACCACTGTGCCACCAACTTAATGCAGTATTTTCTGGGAAATAGATAAAGATTTAATTGTGACCAATACCTTTATTGGGATGTTTTCTTATTATTGCCAAAATTTTGTAAAATTTGTATTTACAAATTAATAACAACAAAAAAATTACAAACCAATTTGCTGTTTGCTAGAAGTTGGATTGTTCCATCCCGTTGGAACATGGTTGAGTCTGGAGCTGAAGCAAACTCAGACCTGTTTAGTATTTGGGTTAAAATCTTCCTACGAATTCCAAAACTGTAGATTAGACTGGAAAATAAAAAGAAAAAAAAACCATCTTGGCCTAAGGCAGTAACAATCATTTTTTGTACTGCAGCCAAGTCATCATGATTGTCTAGAGATGGGCAGGAAGTTCTGTGCAACAGTGATCTGGAGACATCTGTAACTAAACAAAGGCCTTGGCTTTTGGTCAGTATGAAAACAAAACTGGGTTGTTTTATTTCAGAGTTTGTGGAGGCCAAGAATATTAGTAATGGAGAAAATCAGGAAAGATGACAAGATGAGGAAAGGATAGTCCCATGGGAGATCTCATTCTGGGAACATGGTTACTTCCTGTTGAGATCACCACTAGAAGGAACAGTTCCATGGAATAGATAGTTGAGGGGGGAAATGAAAGTTTTGGAAAGGCCAGAGCTTGTGGGGATGCCATTTTGGGACATTGGCAGTGGCTGAGAGAAGTAAAGGCTCTGGAAAGATCAGGAACCAGAGCCAACGTCAGGGAATATCCTTTCAAAAAATCCACTAATGCTTTTATCAAGCTGAAAGTGTATGTCCCGGAGAAGAAAATCTCCTAGAATATGGGAGTCCTACCTCTGCTTTTAAAAAATAATTAAATAATTTAAAAGACAAAATAAATAATTGGCTCAGCTTTGTTGCAAGTAAAATGCCAAAAGAAATGCTCATTGGCTACTGGAAGCAGCAGATTTGAGAAATGGGGCTAGTAGTACTGACGAATGACTCTGTAGGTCTTGAGAGTCTACAGTTCTCATTACATGCTTCTAAAGAGCTCATGGGTCTGTTTTTGTTAATCTTCTTTGCTTATGAAGACTCCCGTTCTTATTTAGTTCTCTGCAGAGAAAAGAAGAGCTTCCTCATAAGGATTCTTTTCCTCAGAAAAGAAGAGCTTCTGTGTTTTTATGTAAAATTAAGGGGATGGCACTTACAAATCAATGAATAATTATTACCATATCCAGGATGACCACAAGAAAACCATACAGCTCTCATCAAAATCATTCTTCTTTTAAAGCAAACTGTTAGGGATACACCCTAGCAAGATCTGCAGGGCAGGCAGGCAGGCAGGCAAAATATGTGAGATAAGTGTTGTGTAGCTTACACTCAGTAAACCATACACAGTGCCAATTAAAGTAGTTTTATTCCAGCAAGAGTTAAAGCATAGTCAAAACAGTCCATATATCATACACTTAGTTCAGTCCGTCCAGGGATTATCCAGTTGCAAATTCCAATGCCAAAAATGAGAGGTCGGTACACTTACAAAATAACAGTCCGGTAATTTATCTCCTCACAGTAGAGAGAGATATGCACAAATTCAGAAACTCCTCTCTTCCGTCTGCAACTACAGTAATTGCCAGCAAAGCGTCAGGGAATCCTCAGCGTCTCATCAGCATCTCTTGCTCCCTCTTATGGTGTTTTCACATCACACCCAAAATACATGCTTTGCATTTAAAGTAACACACACTTTAAACTAAGAATCATAGCTTATATATATATTATCTTACCCAAACTAGTTAGGTGACCAATGTTATACCTAACATTCTCCCCTTTTGGGTAATATAATAATATATATAGCTATTTACAATCTTAACCCATAGTCATCACAACTCTCTTTGTGTTTAACTGCACCTTGGGCTTTTGTGAATTGATCAGCAACGTTTTGCTCAGTCATACAATACTCCAATTGTTGTAGTTGAGCAATGAGAGGCTAGACAAGGGCTTGGGTGCAACAAGACTTTATTGGAACAATAAAGGACTGAACGTGTTAGCCCTGCCTGGAGCAGGCTTCCAGCGATCAGCGGCTGGCCGGACCCTGCAGCTGGCTTTTATAGCCGGCTGTCAAGGGAGGCCAGCCAATGAGGGGCAGCAAACGCCCCCGCAGCATGCACGGACCTGGGTGGGGACTTTGGCAAGTTCCAGGGACATAACACCCCTTCCCCCCAGATGCGAACACGCATAGTCACTTAAATAAGTGGGCGGTCTGTGCTGGCGCCCCGAGCGTCGTAACTCCAGTGAGTTACCAAGTGTCTCAGAGTCCAAGGAACCCGGTAGGGTTGGTGATGGGGTGCAGCCTCGCTCTGGGGTTTGCACTGGCACCGGTGTGGTGCTTCTGGTTGGCGATGTTGTGGTCCCGTCTACTGGTGCCGGTGGCGGACCCATCTGGCAGTCCCGGTCTACTGCCAACTCTCCTGGTCCGGGTGTAGGTGGTGCAGTGGCTCTGGCATGGTCTTCGATGGGAGCTTGGTGTGGCACCTGGGGGTCGACCTGAGTCCACGATCCGACACTGGCGAGGGTACCCTGTCGTTTCCTTAGCTGATCCAGGTGCCTTCTCCAGATGCGGCCATCTTCCAGCTGGACTCGATCGACCGGGGGCGGTGATGGCTACTATCACTCCTGGGATCCACAGCGGGTCTCCGGCATAGTTCCTCGTAAATACGAGTTCCTGCAAGACAAAATCTCTGACCCCCGTCATTGAAGCGAGAGGGGTGTCAGGACAATAGTGAGGGTGGAGCCTATCCAACACAGTTCTTAGGCGCCTACCCATTAGAAGTTCTCAAGGGGACTTGTTGGTGACCATGCAAGGGGTCGAGTGTTGGCTCAGCAAGAAACGGGAAAGCCTGTGATGCCAATCTTCTTTGCTGAATCTGGCTAATGCTTCTTTTGTGGATCTAATGGCTCGTTCTGCCAATCCGTTGCTGGCAGGATGGAAGGGAGCCATGAAGATATGTCAGATGCCAAGATTTGTGGCAAAACGGCTAAATTCTGTTGAGGCAAACTGGGGGCCGTTATCTGAAACAATGGTGTCTGGTAACCTGTGTGTTACGAATAGGTGAGTTAGAGCCTTGGTAACTGCTAGCGTGGTGGTTGTGGATAGTTGGGCCACATCGATCCATTTTGAGTATGAATCTCGACCACCAAGAAGGTCTTGCCGTGAATCGGACCCGCTAAGTCAATGTGTAGCCTTGACCAAGGTGTGTTGGCGCTCCCACTTTGTGGGGGTGGTGACTGGAGGATGGTCTGGATTCCTGGCAGGGTTGGCATGAGCTTACCCACTTGGCGATGTCGTCGTCCAGGCCCGGCCACCAGACGTGGCTTCGTGCCAACGCCTTCATCCGGATGATGCCGGGTGGCCTCGTGTAGTGCCTCTAAGACTGGTGTGCAAAGTGAGGCCGGAATAACCACCCGGGTGCCCCACAGCAGGCAGCCCTGTATGCTAGACAGCTCCTGTTGACGGGTCTTAAAAGGTGTGAATTCGGCTGAGAGGTTTGAGCCCGGCCACCCCCTCCTCACCCAGTCCAGTACCTGGGCGATGGTTTTGTCCGTCTTGGATTTGATGGCGATGTCGAGGCGGTGACAGGGAGGTCGAGCTCGGTGACATCGAAGATGGCGTGGACCGGGCCGGGTCTTCTGCTGGAGCTGGCAGGGCAGCGGCTGAGGGCGTCTGCGTGACTTAACGTTTTTCCTGGGCGGTGGATGAGCTTGTACGAATAGGCCGCCAGGAACAAAGTCCACCTCGTCATTCTGGGAGACAACACTTGGGGAGTCTGCTTGTCCCCGGAAAGAAGACCCAGGAGAGGCTTGTGGTCCGTGATTAGCTCAAAGTTGTGGCCAAACAGGAATTCATGAAATTTCTTAACCGCGGACACTGCGGCTAAAGCCTCCTTGTCGATCTGACTATAGTTACGCTCTGTTGCTGAGAGCGTTCTGGAAAAGAAGGCGATCGGTGCCTCAGAGCCGTTGGGTAGTCTATGGCTTAATACGGCGCCAATCCCAAAAGGGGAAGCATCCGTGGCTAGTACCAGTGGAAGGTGTGGGTCGAATTGAATGAGGACCGCGTCAGATGTGAGCAGTGATTTGACTGCGCGAAAAGCGGTGTCTTCCTTGTGTCCCCAGTGCCAAGGTGCTTTTTTATCTAAGAGCCTGTGTAGAGGCTCTGCTACTGATGCTTTGTGAGGTAGAAATGATGCATAAAAGTTCAATAATCCCAAAAAGGCTTGTAGCTCGGCTTTAGTGGTTGGCGTGGGTGCCTCATGAATTGCCTTGACCTTGGACTCTAGGGGGTGGATGCCTGAGGCGTCAATCTTATAGCCCAGAAAGTCCACCTGTCTAGTGGCAATGGCACATTTTTCCTTTTTTAATTTGAGGCCATGCTGTCTGAACCTGTCTAACACTGCTCTGACTCTCTGGAAGAGTTGGGGTCTGTCCCTGGCCGAGACCAATATGTCGTCGAAGTAGGGTACTACGCCAGGGAGGCCCTGTAGTATACGCTCCATGAGGATTGGAAAATCCCGGGCAACACTTATGCCAAACTGGAGACGCTTGCACCGGAAGGCACCCTGTGAGTCACAATGGTCTGCAGTTCCACCGTTTGGTTGTCAACGGGAACTGCTGATACGCTGCGACATGTCCAATTTGGCAAAAATGTTGCCAGGCTCAAAGGTATGCAGTAAATGTTGAATGACCGGGACTGGAGTACGCGCTAACTTGAAAGCGGTTGATTGTTGTTTTGTAATCAGAACAAATTCTCAGACTGCCATCCTTTTTGAGGGTGTGACAATTGGCATCTCCCATTTGGCGAAGTCTGTCGGCTCGATGACCCCTTGCTTTAATAATTTATCGAGCTCTGCGTCCAGTTTAGGGCGAATGGGACTCTACGCGGTTTCAGCCGGACTGGAACCGCTTGGGGTCAACTGCAAATGAGATGGGGTCCCCTTATAGCACCCCAACTCATTGCTGAATACGTCTGAGTAGTCAGTGAATAAGGAGTCAGTGTCAGAAGCTGAGACAGCATGGACTCCTGTTAACCCTAGGCCGAGGTAGGGGAACCAATCAAGCCCCAGAAGACTGGGGAGGTTGCCGTTAACTACCACTAGAGGCAGGTGGCCTTTAAAAGCTTTAAAATTAACAAGGAACTTCCTTTGCCGAGCACTGGAATGTCTTTTCCCTGGTAATCCCTCAAGGAGATCTGGCACTTCTGGAGCTGGTTCTGGATAGTCTGGGCTGGATTTTCTTGAGGGTGCTCCACGAGATGATTGAGAGCGCTGACCCCGTGTCAACCTCCATACGACAAGGTTTACCTTCTAATAGAACGGAAAGTGTTATTTTACTAATAGAGTGACAGGTGTGGTTAGCATGGTAGCAAGTGTGACAATTGAGTACTTGCCTTTGAGGCCCAGAATGGGAAAAGGAAGGAACCTTTTGTGCTGAGTTGTGCGCGGCCTGGCAGACTCTAGCGATGTGGCCTTTTTGTGGCAATGGTTACAGATGGCACCCTTGAATTTGCACGTAGCTCTCGAGTGAGGTCCGCCACAGGATAGGCATAGGATAATGTGTTTGGGTGCGCTGTTGGTTTCTAGCCTGGCTCCTGCCTGTGGTTGTTTGGCATGGGTGAGGCGGTGGATGTCTGTTTGCTCGTTAGGGTCGTCTTCGTTGACTACCTCTTCTGAATGAACGGTGGCGCAGCTTTGTTTGGGAACGGGGCCTTGAATTTCAGTGGCGGACTGGGTTGCCAGCTCTGCTGCCAAGGCTTCCTCGACGGCCTGGGATAGGTTGAGGTCCTTCCTGGCGAGTAGTCACCTCTGGAGGTGAAGGTCTTTGACCCCGCAGACGAGCTGGTCGAGGAGCATGTCATCAAGATAGTTCCCGAACCCGCAGTGGAGGGCTGCAGTCCTCAAGGCGGCCATATACTGATTGACGGTTTCCTTTTCTGCTTGCTTCCTCATCCGGAAGGTGAAACGCCTCGCGATTTGTGAGGGCCTGGGGAGTAATGGTTGGTGAGGATTACTAGCAACTCTGGCCAGGGGACATTTTTAACTCACGTGGAGTGACGAGTGCTGTGGCAGTATCAAAAGCGATGGCTCCGCAATAGCTGAGGAAGAATGACTTTTTCTGTGCTCCCCAGCATCAGCCAGACCGATAAGCGTCGATGTAGTGGTTAAAACGATTCTTGTATGACTCCCATTTTCTTCTTCCGGTTTGAACGGTGGGAAGGCTGGGTTGGAGTTCATGATGAGGACTCCTGCGTGATATGCTGTTGAGAAATCTCTCTGGGACACAAATGGCACTTGTGCTCTCGTTAGTCTAGTGACTTCAGCTCTGGAGAGGCTTCATAGACCTCTCTGCTCTCTCTCTGGGCTACAATAGGGCTGAGCTGCACGACTGTTGGCAGCGTTTTGAAATCGCGCTCCTGGAGAGCGTGGCGGTGCTGGCTTGCCGCCTCTGATAGCGCTTTGAAAATCGCGCCTGCGTGAGTGTCAGTAGCTCGGAATAACAGCACCGCGCTGTATTCCGACTAGAAATCCAAACAACAGCCGTTTGAATTTCGCGCTCTTTTTGTGCTGAGCGGCTGCGGCTCGCAGCGCTTCACTTTCCTCTGTAGCTTGCTAACAAGCGGCTACAGACGCTATTACTTTCGCTCTTGCTGACCGAGCTCTCCGGCGGCGCGGCTGCGGCTCAGCGGTTATTTTAGTGATTTCAGCTGTTGCGAATTGCCTCTGGTAGCCATCCCACCTTCGTCGCCAGTGTTGTAGTTGAGCAATGAGAGGCTAGACCAGGGCTTGGGTGCAACAAGACTTTATTGGAACAATAAAGGACTGAACGTGTTAGCCCTGCCTGGAGCAGGCTTCCAGCGATCAGCGGCTGGCCGGACCCTGCAGCTGGCTTTTATAGCCGGCTGTCGAGGGAGGCCAGCCAATGAGGGGCAGAAAACGCCCCCGCAGCATGCACGGACCTGGGTGGGGACTTTGGCAAGTTCCAGGGACATAACACCAATCTTATTAAACCATCTTTTACAGATTGTCTTACATTCAGATATCTAAGATCTGTATGCTTAGATCTCGTTTTTACAGCAATATTTGTAGCCAACTGTATGGCTGCTTGATTGTCCTCATACACAACAATGGAATCATTAACAGTTAATCCCATATCCAACAACAACTGTTTATACAGAATTAAATCAGTACATAATAAAGATAGACATGAAAATTCTGCTTCCATTGTGGACATACTTATGTGTTGCTGTCTAATTCAACCAATCCAACCAATTAATGCTTTTCCTAATAGTATAGCCATTCCAGAAGTTGATTTCCTAGTGTTTATATCTGTTGCAAAACTTGCATCAGCATATGCACTTAAAATCAAATCATCTTTTGGCTCCAAATACAATGCATAGTGCATTGTCCTTTTAAGATATCTTAAGATACGTTTTGCTGCTTGCCAATGTCGTTCATCGGGTTCAGCGTTGAAACGAGCCAATTGATTAATGCTATAGGCAATATCTGGCCTTGACCAATTACTAATGTATGATAGACTACCAATTAACGACTGATAGATAGTCTTATCGAATTTTGAACTCTGAGCATCAGTCCGGCAAAATTCCTGACTCATTGGAGTTTTTGCTGGTTTACAAAGTTCCATCTTATATGTTTTTAGTAATTGATAAATCTTATCCTCTTGAGATATCTTATAGCCACTATTGGTTTTATTTATTGTCAATCCGAGATACTGTTTTATCTCTCCCAATTGCTTTAATTTTATCCTCTTTCCTAATAATGATATTATTTCAGTAGCTTCATTATTAGTTTTTGTAATTAAAGCAATATCATCTGTAAACAACAATAATAATGACACTATTCCATTTTTCTCTCTTTTAAATAAACATGGATCAGCTAAACCTGCTTTAAACCCTATATTGTTTAACTCCTTAACAATATATTGGTTCCATTCGTAACCAGATTGTTTTAATCCATAGAGACTCTTTTTAAGTTTCCAACAGTCATTATTAGTTTTATCATCCTTAATTCCTACAGGTTTCTTTAGGCATATAGTGTGCTGCAATGGTGCATGCAGATAGGCAGTTTCTACATCTAAATGATTAATGATATAGTTTTTCTTAGCTGCCCACACTAAAGCTGCTCTCAAGGTTGTTGCTTTTAGACTCGGTGCAAACACTTCATCATAATCACATGCAGTTTGATTAAATCCTTGAGCTACCAACCTAGCCTTATGGGTAACAGTCCCATTTGTACCTGTTTTTAATTTAAATATCCATTTACAGCCAATGGACTTTTCACCTGGAGGTAATATAGCATTCTCATAGACTCCTATCTGTTTTAATGAATTCAGTTCCTTTTGCATTGCTATATGCCAGTTCTCCTGATCCTTCGCAGGATACAATTTTAGTTCTTCCACAGTGGTTGGAATTTTACTAATCTGGCACACCATACTTGCCTGATACCTATCAGGTGGTCTACTCTCTCGTGTTGACCTTCTAGGTAGAACAGGACTCACAGGTGGACTCTTATCTATAACCTGTTCCTGGTCATCTATTTCCTCTTCACTTATTTCTTCCTTAATTGGTGCTATTTTCACTTCCTTTACTTTCTTTTCAATTGGATTTCTCACATCACTAGCATGGTGGTTCGGGCCCTTGTAGGTTTCTATAATTACACTTTTATTCGAATCTTGTTCCAATTTGTGCCATCCCACATATTCCAGGAATTGAGCACTAGCACTACAATAAATTCTAGTTGTGCCCTCTTCCCAGAACCTGTAAGATCTATGGTTAGATTCGTAACCTACAAAATATAATCTTTTAGCCCTATGCTGTCCCTTATGTCTCAGTTGTGTGGGAATATGCACCCATGCTGGTGCACCAAATGTGTGCATATAGCTTAGGTCAGGTTTTCTACCATGCCACCGTGTGAATGGTAATTCACCTGTTGTTGAGTTAACAACATTATTCAATATATGATTACCACACATTGTTGCTTCTCCCCACAAATTCTCAGGTAATCCTGAATCTGACAACATAGTACGAGCCATTGCCTGCAGTGTTTGGCCTCGCCTTTCTATAAAGGAATTATGTTGTGGCCTATATGGTGCAGACCTTTTATGTTCTACACCTGCCATCTTCAGTCTATTTTGGAATTTATTATTTATGAATTCCATTCATTATCAGTTACAAGAGTTACTAATTTCCTTTTAGTTTTCCTCTCTGCAAACTTCAACCAATTAAAGAAATTTTGATATGTTTCCGTTTTACTCTTCATTAAATAACAGAAACCATATCTAGAATAATGATCCATTATACTTAATATATAACGAGCACCTCCCACACTTGGTTTTTTAGGACCTATAATATCAGCAAATACAACCTCTAGAGGCTCCTTAGTCTTAAATCCATTAACTCTATTTGCTGGTATTACCTTACTTTTTTCTTGACTGCAAGCATTGCAGTGCAAATACTTACTGCAAGGCTTCAGTTTTATACCTTTAGACAGTTCAACCGTTTGCTTGAGCATTTTAAAATTTATATGCCCTAAACGTCTGTGTAACAAATGTATGCATTCATCATGAGGTTTAACGTTATTATAAACTGTGTTAGCCACCTCTAATTGATTATCATTTAACACATACAATTCACCTTTTAAAGTTGCAGTCACTTTTTTACCTTCCTTTTCTATTATGCAGTTTTCTCCCCTAAAGGTAACTGCATAACCTAGTTTAATCAAAACTCTAACTGAAAGCAAATTAAACTTAAGTTGTGGTACATATAACATTTTTACATTTTCTTTTATGCAAGGACAATATGCAGTACCTTCAGCTTTTGCTTTAAGTTTCCAGCCATTCGCTAATGATATCTGCTGTGAACTCGTGGACATCTTAATAAATCTTTTCTTATCTTTTGTTATGCAGTGCGATGCTCCACTATCTACAACCCAAAAATTATTATTGTTCACAGTTTGGTTGCTATACATGGCTAACTCTAAGCACTTTTTATCCTTTTTGATGCCTTTTTGCATTCTGGTTGGCATTTTGGCTTTTTTCTTTCTTGCAGAATCTGGCCAAATGTCTTTTTCTTCCACAATTAAAACATTTTCTAATTGTGTAGGCTGATGAAGATAATTCCTCTTCTTGTGGTTGTTCCCTTCTGAGTTGATCCCTTTCAAGCCTTCTCCTGGCTTCTTCAATTAATCTGCCAGTAATGTCAGTTAATGTGAGGTTGTCCTTTGGCAGCACTTCCAATGAAGTTACATAATCATCATAGCTCTGATGTAATGAAGACAAAATTATATAAACCTGGTGCAGTTCAGTGAAGATAAGCTCTTTTTCATGCAGCTCTTGAAAAATTCTCTTCATAGTGTTTATATGAGTTAACATGTCTCCATTCTTTTGAAGATGTGTTCTGAACAGCTTCCGTGTAAGATTTATATGAGCTCCTACACTGTCTCGAACATAAATCTTCTTTAAATTCTCCCAGCACTTAGCAGCTGTTTCTACTCCACGAATATGGACAAGCTGCTGGTCACTGAGTGTCAGTCCTATTATACAGAGAGCTTGCTCATTTTTCAGTTTCCATTCTTGTAACTTCTGGGCATCATTTTCATCCTCTGGATCCCAAGCATCTACCTCTGGTGGGTTTTGAATTATATTCCACAAACCTTCTCTACGTAGAAGTAGGCTGCATTTCATAGACCATGAAACATAGTTTGTTCCATCCAGTTTGGATATTAGAGACAAACTTGGTAAATTGACTTGAGCCATCTTTGTCTGGATATTAAACTATAATTAAACACAGCTGTCTGTTTACAGTATTGTGTAACTACACTAGCTCTCACTTTATATAAGCCTGTTATATCCTGGTTAGTCTGACTGTGCAGCTGGGCCCATAACCAGTGTTAGGGATACACCCTAGCAAGATCTGCAGGGCAGTCAGGCAGGCAGGCAAAATATGTGAGATAAGTGTTGTGTAGCTTACACTCAGTAAACCATACACAGTGCCAATTAAAGTAGTTTTATTCCAGCAAGAGTTAAAGCATAGTCAAAACAGTCCATATATCATACACTTAGTTCAGTCCGTCCAGGGATTATCCAGTTGCAAATTCCAATGTCAAAAATGAGAGGTCGGTACACTTACAAAATAACAGTCCGGTAATTTATCTCCTCGCAGTAGAGAGAGATATGCACAAACTCAGAAACTCCTCTCTTCCGTCTGCAACTACAGTAATTGCCAGCAAAGCGTCAGGGAATCCTCGGCGTCTCATCAGCATCTCTTGCTCCCTCTTATGGTGTTTTCACACCACACCCAAAATACATGCTTTGCATTTAAAGTAACACACACTTTAAACTAAGAATCATAGCTTATATATATATTATCTTACCCAAACTAGTTAGGTGACCAATGTTATACCTAACACAAACAAAAGGAAAATAGGAATGGCTTGTGTGACAAATCTCTCGCACGCCATCTTTATTTCTTGCAGGGTCCTGATGGCATGAAGTCTTATTTTCCTTGGGCAAAAAAAGCAAGTCAGTCTAATTTTGCATTGACATAGTCATGTACTTTTGTTTGCTCCAGATACAACGTTATTCTTCCCATCATTCAGCGGAAACTCCTATTTAGAACTACCTTCACTATCATCCCTGTCGGAGGATAGATTTGCATCAGGGAAAGAACGGAACAAAGTGACAATTTACTTGACTGTGAAGACCACTGCTTTAAATGGCACTCTCCTTTATGGTGAGTATAACTGTTTTATTTATATAGCAAGTTTCAGAAAGGCAAGCTGGCCCTATTTTTTTCCTAGCATCTCCACTCTCTCACCTGGATACAGGAGTCTGGAGGCATCTGTACTTCTAGTGAAAAAAATTAAGCTTCAGTCCCTGTTCTTGAATGGGAGATGTCCTCTCCTCCTGAAAGATGACTGGAATAGAACAGGACCAACCAATTCTCCCAAGATTAAGCCTTTAAACAAATGGTTCCAGATTATTTTTTGAATCAGAGTCTTCAGGCCTTAGTGATTTTGAAGTGTTTGGATTTAAGTAAACTAGAAGAGAGAAGTTTTATTTCAATAAATGAAACAAAAGATGTACTTGAATAAAGGGATACCAGTCCCATATTATAGGACACTTAGATCTGCATACCAAAGTTAACAACTTGTAAGTCAACTAGCCAAGCTATTAAGAAGCAGTGGAGTCATGTGGACCTCAGTCACCAGATATTTTGTCAAAATAACAACATCTGTGTAATGATATTGTAATATAAACTCTGCCTCTTACAAAACCATAATCTTCTGTGTTTTGATCCTCTGTGGATACCAACAGGTCCCCCAGTTTCAAGGCCGAAAATGGCAAGATAAAAGTTCTATAAAATCACATAAAAAGTCAAAAAAAGTTATGCTGGAACTTAATTGGCTATGCAAAGGACGACATCTTTGTGGAGACCGAAAGGAAGTTAACAAGTCACATAAATTGCTGGCATTCCCTGAAGATGATCACAGGAAGGATTTTAAACTATGTCCTGTAAAGCCAGATATAATATACTGATATTGACAGAAGGAGAAGATGGTAGCAGTCTTCAAATACCTGAACCAATATCACACACATCAAGGCCTGTCCTCTTGGTTTCCAGATTGCAACATCCATAATGGTAGTGTCATGATATAGGAAGGCAGATTCTGATTTAATGTTCAAAGAAACTTCCTATCATTAAGAGCAGTTCAACAGTAAAATTGAGAACCTAGAGAAGGGAGTAGGGTCCCCATCATTGCATTTGGTCAAGCAAATGCTAGAAGACCATTTCTCTGGAATGCTTTAGTTTCAATGTATTCCTTTCAGTCTTATTGATCCCTTTCAACTCCAGGATTCTACAGTAGAACTCTCTGATAATAAAAAAGATCAAAGAATAATTCTCAGTTAGAAGGTGGGTTCGTGGCTAAAAGGGTCTTTGGGGTACCTATATAGGAAGACAACCTCACCCATAATATGGTTCATTTTCACTCATCTAACTGAAACTAGTCAGTGAAAGTATAACCCCAAGAATAATTTCAGTGTTTGCACTTTCCCACACAACTTCTATTTTACTGGATCATAGATTTCTATAGATAAAAAAGGTATAGACAATAAATTATATTGACATCAAATTCATTGAATAGAAAAGAAGAATGGACCATTTGTTCCTGTACTTGCCAGTCCTGGCAGGGCATTATATGCTGTGATGAGCTTTGCAGGTACATTCACTGTGCTATTTATCACAGCCATAACTTGCCAGCTAATTGATATTTAGTTATTCTCTAGGGAAGTGTTACACTGCAGTCTTCCCAAACATGATTATTTTCCCTAGACAGATCCAAAACAACACTAAGCTCTGCAGGATCCTGCATTTAAACTTCTGGGACAATTTTCATCATCAGCCCAGCAGAGAGCTAAAAAGCAGAACAAAGCCAGATGGTGATTTTGTAAACAATATGCTCCAGATGTTCAGAAGTGCATAAAGGTGATTTCAAACTTTTTAGCAAGCAGAATAACAAGAATTGGAAGGAACCTTGAAGGTCTTCTAGTCCAAGCAGCAGACTCTATACATTCCAGACAAGTGGCTGTCTAATCTCTTCTTAAAAAATCTTCCAGTTATGGAGCATCTACAACTTCTGGAAGCAAGTCACTGTTCCATTGATTAATTGTTCTCACTGTCAGATAATTTCTCCTTAGTTCTAGGTTGGTCCTCTCCTTGTGGAGTACTTTCTCCTAGGTCAGGAATATCAAACTTGTGTCATCATGGTGACATCATGTGACGTATCAGGACTTTTTCCCCCTTCACTAAACCGGGCGAGGCCATGCCCAGCATGTGATGCATCCAGTCCGCGGACCGTGAGTTTCACACCCTTGTCCTAGGTGAAACATTCACAGAACATTTGCCCATGTGCACCCAATCATATTTTGGTGCAGATCGTTTTGTTGTTGTCTCTTAAATCCCAGAAAGAAGCCCTGCTATGTTCGGCAGTGATTTACTTTCATTGGATTGCAATCTAACTGTCAGCATGCCTTGTGATGGTAAGGCCTCAGTAACCAAATTGAAATCATAGGAAAACAGCAAGGTTTGGGTATGGGCACAGAAGATTGTCTGTTTGGTGTTGATTCAATATTTTCACAGAGATAGCTGAGGGCTGGAAGCAGAGGTGGTATTCAGCAGATTCTGACCAGTTCTGGGGAACCGGTAGCAGAAATTTTGAGTAATTTGGAGAACCGGTAAATACCACCTCTGACTGGCCCCGCCCCTATCTATTCTCTGCCTCCCGAGTCCCAGCTGATTGGCTGGGTCTTCTTTAGTTGCCCGGCACGGGAGAAAAGAGCTGGAAAGCAAGTTGTGTGGTGAGGAGGGAATGGGGATTTTGCAGTATCCTTCCCCAAGCCATGCCATGCCCACCAAGCCATGTTCACAGAACCAGTAGTAAAAAATGTTGAATCCCACCACCAGCTAGAAGATTTCCAAATTATAAGAAAGTTGTGGAACAGGATACCTGATGTTAAAGATGCTTGGGAGAAAAAAAAAGCTTGAGAAAATAAGTAGCAGTAACAAAAATCACAAATGGATAGGTAGAGAGGACACAGGAAAAATGCATTAAAAACCAACAAGAAGACTGTAGGATAGAACAATAAACAGAATTGTGTGGTCAGATGGTAATTCTAATAAAGAAGAAGAGAAATGGTGGTGGTGGTGGTGGTGGTGAAAGTCCTCTGTCAGTGTTCCAACTAACAAACTCCAACCCAATAAACTCCAAGACAAATATTTCCTCTAAGTTCCATTTTATTAGAGTTGTCATATTGGCACATCTGGGAAAACCTGAATCCAAGAGCTCCAAGTTTTCCCTTCCCAAAAGAAAATCAAAGATCCATCCCCTGCACTCCAGTCCATCACATGATCCAATCAAACAATGTCCCAACTGGTGACATTCTTCCAGACACTCCTCTTCAGGTACAGGGTAACATGTCCTTGACTTTCAGTGAAAGAATGTTGTTGAGTCTAATCTTCCATTTCTCTATGAAATCCCCCCTTCCCAAATTCCCAGGCACTAAATATGGCAGCCTCAAAGCTTCCAAGTAAAATATGGCTTCCAAGGCTGAAATCATCTTTGGTAAACACTTTGAAATAGACCTCTTGGTAATACAGGTAATCCTTGCTTAATGACAGTCACTGAACAACCATTCAAGATTAGGATAGACTTTTAAAAAAAGTACTTACATCTCACCCTTGAAAATTATGTCTGCCACACTCTTCTCTCCCATAGTCAAATGATCGCATTTTGGCAACTAGATTGCATTTACAACTGTTTCAGTGTGCCCCATGGTCATAGGACCATGAATTATGACCTTTTGCCATTTTCCAGCAGAAAACAGCACAAAAGGCCCCCCGGGTATGCTGGATTTATTTAACGACCACATGATTCACTCATTTAATGACCATGATGATTCACTTAATGATCATTGTAAAAAGATTGTAAAATTGAGTCAGTTCATGTGGTAACTCATATAAAAAAGGCAACAACTTACAACCAAAATTCAGGACTCAATTGTGGCCATAAGTCAAGGCCTACCACTAGAACAGCCATTTTGGATACTTGCTGAGATGAAGGAAAATAAAGCTTTCCTTATTACTAAACAATTTTTGAATTCTGTTTCCTATACAACAAACTTTCTTGAGGTTTGAGAGAAGGATTTTTAAAAAAGTATTGTCAGTTATGTAGAAATACATAAGTACTCTGCTATAAACAGACACTAATTTGGAGACTTTTGCTGTGGATATAGAAGTGGACTTCTGTATTTTTTGGGGGGTGGGGGTTGCGGGGAAGAACTAAGACTTTACCATAGTATGCTGGATCAAAGTTTGAATATACATTTGACCATATTCCAGGTGGCATATTATACACATTCCTGTAATAAATTATTGATAAGAAATGACTTTTTTGCTTTCAGAAATGTTGATACTTGAAAGAGAAAAAAAGTGCATTGTTGGATCAAGCACTGGAGTATTGTGGCAGTTTCAATTGCATATCTTTTGCTTGCTTTTTAGATACAAATATAGTCTAGCTGGATGGCAAACTTGAAAGAACAAGATCATTTTTATTTTTATTTTTTTACTTCAATTGACTATAACACATGAAACACTGATATATAATTGCAGGACTAATTCCAACATTTCTAATATGCTGTTTCTGAGATGAACTTAAATGCTTAAATTTACCACCAGTGATAAGCCCAAGTTTCAGTTGGCTCTTGCCAAGATGCTCTCAATATTTCATTTTCTTTATTCTTTCTTTCTTTTCTGTTGCTTAAGAACATCTCCCTTTTGAATGACCATCCCAAAAGATCATGCAGATAACTCATATCAGATTTTGTTCTCTTCCATTGGTGGGTTGTGTCTGTTCAGAATCTCCTGCAAGGTCTTTAGCTATCCAATCATAACACTGGTCTTATAGCTTCTTCTCTGTCTTGAATGCAGGCTCCATATTGTTGCCTTCAAAGGATAATAAATTATCTCTAATGGACAACTTGGTCTTTTAATGCAATCAGTCCTTGAACGAGAACCTGTGAAGGGATATTCTGATGGTCTTGGATGATAAGATATCAATCAGACCCACCTTTCTTTGCTTTTTCCAATATTATCTTGGCTACATAGAAAAGTGATTCTGCTTTCTAATTGCTCTGGGGATAACCAAAGAAACTAAAGACTCCCATCATTTTGGAAGACTTCACAAGCCAAATGAGGATTGTGATGTTTGGTGCCAAAAGATAAAATACAGTAGGTCTAGGTAGCTCTTCACCAATAAAAACAATAATTTTCCATTGCTTAAGATTCTTAATTTTTCTCAAGTGCCAGTGGAATATTGAAAGCAATTCTCCATTGAGGAAAGAAACTCAACAAAAGTACCGATATACAGGTGAAACTCAAAAAATTAGAATATCGTTCAAAAGTTCATTTATTTCAGTAATGCAACTTAAAAGGTGAAACTAATATATGAGATAGACTCATTACATGCAAAGCAAGATAGTTCAAGCTGTGATTTGTCATAATTGAGATGATTATGGCTTACAGCTCATGAAAACCCCAAATCCACAATCTCACAAAATTAGAATATTACATGCAATCAATAAAACAAGGATTGTACATAGAACAATATCAGACCTCTGAAAAGTATAAGCATGCATATTTACTCAGTACTTGGTTTGGGCCCCTTTTGCAGCAATTACTGCCTCAATGCAGCATAGCATGGAAGCTATCAGCCTGTGGCACTGCTGAGCTGTTATGGAAGACCAGGATGCTTCAATAGCGGCCTTCATTGTTCTGTCTCATGTCTCTCATCTTTCTCTTGGCAATGCCCCATAGATTCTCTATTGGGTTCAGGTCAGGCGAGTTTGTTGGCCAATCAAGCACAGTAATCCCATGGTCATTGAACCAGGTTTTGGTGCTTTTGGCAGTGTGGGCAGGTGCCAAGTCCTGCTGGAAATGAAGTCAGCATCCCCATAAAGCTCGTCTGTGGAAGGAAGCATGAAGTGCTCCAAAATCTCCTGGTAGATGGCTGCATTGATCCTGGACTTAATGAAGCACAGTGGGCCAACACCAGTAGATGACATGGCTCTCCAAATCAACACAGACTGTGGAAACTTCACACTGGACTTCAAGCATCTTGCAGTGTGTGCCTCTCCATTCTTCCTCCAGACTCTGGGTCCTTGGTTTCCAAATGAGATGCAAAAGTTGCTCACATCAGAAAAGAGGATTTTGGACCACTGAGCAACAGACCAGGTCTGTTTTTCTTTAGCCCAGGTGAGACGCTTCTGACGTTTGTTGTTCAGGAGTGGCTTGACAAGAGAAATGTGACATTTGAAGCCCATGTCCAGGATCTGTCTGTGTGTGGTGGCTCTTGATGCACTGACTCCAGCCTCAGTCCACTCCTTGTGAAAGTCCCCAACACTTTTGAATGGCCTTTTCCTGACAATCCTCTGTGGTCATCCCTGCTGCTTGTGCACCTTTTTCTTCCACACTCTTCCCTTACACATAACTTTCTATTAATGTGCTTTGATACAGCACTTTGGGAACATCCAACTTCATTTGCAGTTACCTTTTGAGGCTTTCCCTCCTTATGGAGACTGTCAATGTTGGTTTTCTGCACAACTGTCAGGTCAGCAGTCTTTCCCATAATTATGATTCCTACTGAACCAGACTGAGAGACCATTTAAAGGCTCAGGAACCCCTTTGCGGGTGTTATGGCTTAATTAGCTGATTAAAGTAGGACACTTTGAGCCTAGAATATTGAACCTTTTCACAATATTCTAATTTTCTGAGATTGTGGATTTGGGGTTTTCATGAGCTGTAAGCCATAATCATCTCAATTATGACACATCACGGCTTGAACTCTCTTGCTTTGCATGTAATGAGTCTATCTCATATATTAGGTTCACCTTCTAAGTTGCATTACTGAAATAAATGACCTTTTGCATGATATTCTAATTTTTCGAGTTTCACCTGTAGAGACATCACATTAGTAAAGATCACATTCAGCTAATACCAGTGCTGGTGCTAGTGGTTCTATATACAAATATCATTAGTTTGTTTTGAAAGCAGAAAGGTCCAAAGAGAATACAATGTACTGTTGACCATCATGGAACACTCACTGGAAAAATATAATTTGAACTTTCTGAAATTGATGGTAATGGTAGGGTTTTTTTCAAATATTTTAATATTGATTTATGTTTTTCCATGTTCATGTAAATGTATTTAAAACTGCTTCCCTCCCCCATACCTCTAGAGACTGTGTCAATAGGAAAGTGTAACTGAGGTTTGTAGAGTTATGGAAATCCTTTTTTTAAAAGCTATTTTTTATCCTGAACAAAGAGTTGGTATGTATCATACTGGTTTCTGAAATAAAGAAAGCTACAAAAATCCCCACAATTGGGTTGGAACTGTAATGGAAAGGAATTGGTGAACAAGGAAGATACATAAAAATAAAAATAGATATTGAACTATCTCAAAATCAAGATGGAGTTTAAAACTGAGCAAGAATTGAACTTTTTTTATCTCTGTGTAAGTATCATATAAATAAATAATTTCATTATTTTTAAAGCTCGTGATGAATTCGCAGAAGAACATTTCCTTCATCTTTACCTTGTGAATGGGAAGCCAACTGCTCGATTTGGCTGTGGCCCTTCTCCAAACATTTTGACAGTGAGTGCCAATCACTCCATTAACAGGGATGCCCTTGTACCAATAACACTAAGGTAAGACTTTCCTCTGCTTAAGTGAATGGTGACTGAACATATTACGTTTGCCCTCTTACTGATGAAAATATAAGAAAAATCAAATGTAAAGGTCATACACAGTTATCTCTAGAAAATTATGTCTGTCTGTATGTCTGTCTGTCTATCATCTATCTATCTATCTATTTAACTTGAATGCCACCTAACTCTCAATGATTCACAAATAAAAACATTAAAAAATACGAGAAACAAAAATGAAGAACAAAAGATGGCAAAGATGACAAGAACCAAATAGGAACAATAATAATAACAAAACAAATACACACAATCCAAGGGGGCTTCATTCACCCTGGCCAAAGGCCTGGGAGAAGAACCAAGTCTTCAAGGCTCTTCAAAACACCACCAGGTAGAGACCGCCTGAATTTTGGGCCCGGTGGGGTGGGGGGAGGTGGGAACCTTTTCCTATAGGGCAGGAACTGGTCTCATTTCTCTAGGAAAGATTAAAGATGAAATATATGCTTTCTATGAAGACTATTCCTTATGCCATCCTTGTTTCATGGGTGAAAAGAATTAGGCAAGAGATAGGATTCCCTGGCTAAGACACTTAGAAGCTGAGATCAGTCTGAATATACCATATAAAGAGAGATGGTATGGGAATTTGACCTGAAATAAGATAGCTATATGCATTCCTTTGAAGAATTATAAATATAATGTGGATATAAGGATGGTGCTGGGGATTTAAATAGACCTCCAAAAGTAGCATTGAAAATATACAGCTTATTTTATTTTTCACTGTTAACTTGTGTATAGACTACAAGTGCAGCTTTCTCAATCAACATAAATCTACATTCCTTGTGCAGCCCAGGAATGTTGGGATTGAATTAAAAGTGTCAGTCCAAACTTCTGTTGTAACATATTGATTTTGACACAGCCCTAATACTGGCAGAACTGTGTTCTTACCAACTCAGAAGTGTCAAAGTGAAAACAATATTACAAAACAGACTTCTAATATTACACCTCTTGATATTCATTGTATCAACTGCTAGCTGTGTGTAAGTTACACTTACACATAGTCAATACAGTTAAGATATTATTGAACAGATATGAATCTTGCTTCTTCAGATACAGGCTACAGCCCTTATCAAATCAAAGCATGCACATAGGTTCCTTAATTTATTTTGATATTTTTCCTTTGCTTTGCTATTTCAACAGTAAATAGTGCTGAATATTTCTTTCTCATTATAGTGCCTTTCTGTGTGTTTGGGGAAAAACACCTCATACATTTAAGTTCTTTTACTTGAGCTGCCAGAGATAACAAAAATAATTGCTGCAACCTCTCACGTTAATTAGACAAATAGTTTAAGACAACATGACCACATTATAGTATCTTTCATGCTCTGTCAAAGGACTTTTCAAGCAAAGAGTCCCTGCAGAGGTAGTTTAATAAACATGAAACCATCCTTCTTTCTCTGAATTGTAAGGTTGAATGTAAAAAAAAATATTACAAATTGGGCACAGGGAAAAATCACCTTTTGGCCCTAGTGGGCCTAGTAGGAATGTGGAGCCCCAGTAGCACACATAATTATAAATGCAAAGGCTTCCTCGTTGACAAACAGCTGCCAATATGGTGGGGCATGGTCAGTCCTAAAACATGGACTTGTTGGGTGGCAAATTATTACGGTGCTTTTAACTGCTTCTCATCTTTCTATTGCTTTTCCTTTGTCTTTAATTCTAGGTAGGTAGATAAACCTCCCAAACATCCAAAATAACACAGGGCCATTTTTGGATACAAAAATAATTGAAGATTTTGAAACAAGCTGGTCTTCTTTTCTTTTTAATTAGAAAAGACTAATTTGTTTTTCCATAAAGTGATTATTAAAAATAGAAAAAAATAGAAGTAGTAGATTCATGATGTTTTGGCATAGGTGTTTCCTGCATTTGGGTTTTTTTCACCTAAAAATATGGTGAGAATATCATCTTTGGGACTCCTAATGGGAAAAAGAGAGTTAAATCAAGAGATCTGGATGGCTAAGAACCTCAGGAGTTGCCAGCTCCCCAGTTATAGAAATAAAATAAAACACTCAAAAATTAAACATGTTCTGCCTGCAAATAAAATAGCTTTAAAAACTTGGTGGAAGAAAATTAATATTTGTAAAAAAAAAGAAAGAAAGAAAAGAAAGAGCTATTTGCACCCACATTGCAAATCTATCATTTTAATGAATAAACTGTTGTACAGCTAATAAGTTTATTTAAAGATTGCCTTAGACGGCTGCAATATTTTGGACAGTCAATGTAATTTTGTTATTAAATTGTTCTATAGACTTATTTTGCTTCACTTTAAACTATTTCACTAATGAATAGCATTGGTTGATTCATTATCATGTTTGTGAAAATCTATTATTGTTAATAATACACAAAACAGATCTTTATTCAGAGTTTCTTTGGATAGTGAGATAGGCGCCATGTAAATTTGATGAATGGATGGATGAATGAATGAATGAATGAATGAATGAATGAATGAATGAATGAATCTGCAAATTTAAATCTGACTTAAAGAATTTGAATAAACTGCAGGAAATGCTAGATTTTTATGAAGGGAAGAAATCATTAATGCTAGTGTCTTTATCACTGTGGTATTCAAAGATATATTGAAGATAGTCTGACTTAAAGAAGAAGATAACATTCAACCTGCTGATAGTATTTCTACCCTAGATAATAATGTTTAAATAATGGCATTTATCCTTCTGAAATAATCAAGACAAAACACCAGAATCACATGGTATGCAGTTCCTTTCATGACACATATCAATATAACAAATAAACATCAGCCTTACAATACATGACCTATTTTGGTTTTTATTATGCAAGCAATGTACATGGAGCTTGCAAAATAAATTTAGAGTACATAATGCATTGGAAAAGAAACACTTCAGTGCAGGTACAATAGTGCCCTATATCTTTGCATTAATATAATGATTTAGCTTGATAGAATTTACTTTGCAAACGCAAGATGAAGAAGTGAACACCACAATTCTACATGTGTTTACATGGTGGTCTTTGATTATATATCTCATTGATTACAAATGAGACTTCCAGATTGCAGAATTTTGAGAATGGATTCCCATCAAATACTGTAATCCCAGAGAAGGTAATCAGATCTTTAATTTTGTCAGGGAAATTAGGATGGATATAAAGAAGTTTTAGCCCTAAGTCACATCAAATGAGTCCACAGTAACTGAAGACAAGTCAACCAAGAAAATCCTAGTGAGTAGGGAACTAGATCATGTCATGTAGAAGGTGGAGGGAGCAGGCAATTCAAAGAATACAATTTAACAGATCAGTAGTGTAGAGTTACTACCTTCAGGCACAAAATAAAATCAAATCAGGAGGACTCTAGGAGCATCTTTTCTGACCAACAAATTTACTGAAAGATATTAGCTTACATGAGCTGAATTTCATTCCATCAAATGCAAAAAAAAAAAAAAATATGGCCAGGCTGATATAGGATTTAAATGTCAACTCATAAAATATTCTATAGTCTTTTTAGAATTGCCAACAGAAAGCGAGGGGGGAGCAGTGCAGCAGCTTGGAAACCGAAAGTGCATTCAAGAAATAGTTTTCAAAGATAGTAACAAGGTGACTGAAGTTTCTACCATGCAAAATTCTTACTGGAGAATATGATTGACAATACTTGGCTATGGATATGTCCCATTGGAAAATATGAATTATGATTCATCCAGGAGGTGGGGGAAAACCAGAGTCAAGGGTGACAATGAATTGTGTGTCTTGGAGTCAGCTACACCCAGGTAGTGCCGGATATTTTAACTCCCAATAAATTGTTTTGAAGTTTTGGAAGTTTGGCTCGAGACTCATGATTTAATTGGGGTAGCTGCTGGAATCCTGACATTAAACTTGGATGAAGGAGTCAGTGGAAAAGAGAAGAAGACAGCATTATTGTGTAGATTTGGGCTACATGTGAAACTAATTACAGTACCTTATCCATGAACCATCATCAAAGCTGACAGCAACCAAAACACAGAACAACTCAAAGAAGTAATGCTAGATCAGAAGATATGGAGAGACCTGTTCCATAGAATCACCAAGAGTCATACAGAGTGAAAGGATAACATCATATCCGTGAATGGTTGTTTTGTGTTAAAAACCCATTGTGTTTATTAAGACCTTCTGATATGCCCCCAAACTTTTGGATATGTTCAGCAATCTCTTACCCAATGCAGATATTTTTCTTCATACAATTTTAGTTGAGCAGAGAAGACAGTTCTCATTCAGTATTTTTTTTAATTTTTAATTATATAAAATAGAAAGAAAAAATAGAAACGGGAAATTAAGGAAAGGAAAAGGAATGGGGAAAAGAAGGTGTGAGATACATTGGGGGGAGGAAACAAAAACGCAGATGTTGACTTCTAACTCTTCTTAGCACAGTACAAAATAAAAACACTTCAGCCTCAACTTTTTGTTTTTACACATTAATATATAACTAACCATTTTTATAATGACAAGTTGTTGCAGTTGTTAAAATGTCAAGTTGCTTGGAGGAATACTACAGCTGTTCTATGTCTTTGGAAGGTGTGAAGAAAAGACAAAGATATCATTGGATTTCTGCAATGAGGTTTAGGAAGCTCTGAGCTGTGTTTGGAAAACTTGAACTGCAGGCAACCTCAGCCATGATCTGCTTCTTTCCTCCTTTGGGCAAAGTCATCCCCTCTTTATATCATTCAGTCTCCCTTTCGATTTTTCACTCAGTCCTCTTCAGGTCTGCCATTTTGTTTTTTTGCTCTGCAACCCCTGCCTTTTTCAGGCATTCATCCCTACAATCTTTACCATTCATCGTCTTTTTTCTTTAATGTATTTCACAAGGTATCTAATTTCTCCAATCATAGTAAACCTGATCATTCTATCATCAAACAAATACCTGTCTATCTATATGGAAGATCACTGGCTAAATAGTGAAGGCAAGCACAGACAGAAAGAGAGCTACCCAGAAAAACAGCACTTGTCAGTTTCCGTGAAGTAAATTGTTTCTTTTTTTCTGTCCTTCATTCAATCTCATCTAATTCTTGGAGACTGCCTGGCCAGGTCCCTACAATTTTCTTGGCAAGGTTTCTTCAGAAGTGGTTTGCTATTGGTCCTTTTTAGAGCTGAGAGAAAGTGACTGGCCTAAACAGTGGTAGGATTCAATTTATTTTACTACCGGTTCTGTGGGTGTGGCTTCGTGGACATGGCAGGGGAAGAATACTGTAAAATGTCAAGTCAGAGGTAGTATTTGCCAGTTCTCCAAACTATTCAAAATTTCTACTGGTTCTCCAGAACTGGTCAGAACCTGCTGAATACCACCTCTGAGCCTAAGGTTACTGTTCTGTTCTGGAGCAAAGACGGACTCGAGACTGGAGTTGAATTCAGCTCTTTATTTAGCATCAGTAACTTCAACTAAATTCGAGCCACAGCAGCCTCTTTTATAGCGGCTGCTCGCGGCTCGCGGCCAATGGCATCGTTTTAAACTTCCCGCCGTTGGCGGACCAATCACAACCGTTGTTAAACTGCCAATAGCTAGGCGGCAGTGGATGTCCTATCAGAATGCAGTATTTCAAGTATGCAAATGTCTATATACAACACCCCTCCCCTCTTGGTTCGGTCCAACACTATGTTACATAGTCATGTAAGTAGGCGGGGCTTCTGTGGTTCCTACTTGACCTGCGCAGCTCAGTCTCTGTGTTGACTTCGGTCGGTTGGGATGGGATCGCTGTCTCTCCTGTCCTTCTCTCTGGAACCTCCTGGAAGGGTGAGTCAGCCATGCCGCTCCCGCCTGTTTTTTTCAGGCCGGTTGAGTTGGCTTTGCCGCTCCCTCCTGGCTTACCCAGGCAGGTTGAGTCGGCTCGGCTGCTTCTTCCTTGGGTGTCTTCCAGCTCCTTTCTTCTGAACTCGCCTTCCGGTAAGTAGTTTTTATTTTTTGTTGGGCTTTCTGGAACGGGTTGGTGATTTGTTTTTTGTCTTGTTAATGGAGGGTCTTCCCTTTCTTTATTATTTGATGGTTCCCCCCCCCCGCTCTAGTTTTGTTATTGTTTATTGGCTTTTGTGTGTGTGCATGTTCTGTGCTTCGGGGCATGTCGGTGATCCGTTCGATAGTTCAAGACCGCAGTTGGTCAATGTGCTTCTTCCAGGTTCTGCCATCTGTTGTTTCCAACCGATATGACCAAGGCCCTGTTATTTGTGTTATTGTGGCCGGCAGCCACAATGGGTCTCCAGTAAGATTTTTCGCATAAACCAGGTCACCTGGTATAAATGTGTAGTACTTACTGGAAGAGTCTGGTGGCTTTTCAGGGTTGTAGGTGGGGTGCAACCTATCTAGATATGTCTGCAATTTTCTGTCCATTAAAAGTTCAGCTGGACTCTTGTTCGTTGATGTGATCGGCGTTATATGTTAGATTGTGAGCATTGTATTGATTTTGTCTTGAATGTCACCTGTGTCAATTTTTTCCAATGCCTCTTTTCCAATGCCTAACCATGCGTTCTGCCCTTCCGTTTGACGCTGGGTAAGCTGGCGTTGTCAGGGCATGTCGTATGCCCTGTTCTGTGAGGAATTGTTCAAAGGCTAGGGCTGTGAACTGGGGGCCATTGTCCGAGACTAGCAAATCTGGCAACCCATGCGTGGTGAAAAGTTTTCTTAGTTGTTTGGTGACGGCTTCAGTTGTCATGGAATTCATGACACTGACCTCCAACCAGTTTGAGTAGGCATCAACAACGATTAAAAATGTATATCCTTTTGTGGGTCTGGCGAAATCTATGTGGATCCTCGACCAGGGGCCTCTTGGTGTCTCCCAGTTGAGGACCGGTGCTAATGGTGGGGTAGGTCTAGACTTCTGGCATTTATTACATGTTTTCACCCATGTTTCAAAGTCTCTGTCCATTCCTGGCCACCAGATGTAGCTTCTGACCAAGGACTTCATCTTTACATACCCGGGTGTCCTTCATGCAACATGCTCAGCACTTCTTCCTGTAGTTTTTTCGGAACAACAACTCTATCCCCCCACAGTATAAATCCTTTCTCAACTGACAGCTCAGTTTGCCGGGTTCTGAAGGGTTTAAAAGTTTCGTTCTTATCATTTTCTGGCCAGCCCCTTCCTACCCAGTTCAGGATCTGAGCCATCAATGCATCTTTTGCGGTTTCCTTTGCGATGTCTGATGCGGTGATATGAAGATTTGGTAATGTTTCAATTTGGAGTGTTGACGTAGTAGGTGCTGGGTCATTGTTCCGGTCTGGTAGAGGTGAGGGGATCAGTGCGTCAGCATGGGGTATTGCTTTTCCTGGTTGGTGGATGAGTTTATAGTTGTAGACTGCAAGGAATTCTAACCACTGTGTCATCCTTGGTGATAAGATGTTGGGGGTGGCTCTGTTACCCTCCAGAATTCCCAACAGAGGCTTGTGGTCAGTAATTAAGGAAAATGTCCTACCATAAAGGTATTCGTGAAACCGTTTGACCCCTGATATGGCGGCTAAGGGTTCTCTATCTAGCTGGCTGTAGTTTCTTTCAGCTTTTGACAGCATTTTAGAGTAAAAGGCGATCGGTGCCTCTCTGCCATCGGGTAGTGTGTGGCTGAGTATGGTGCCCACACTGAATGGTGATGTGTCACAGGTGACAGTCAGTGGTAATGTGTCGCTGTATTGGATTAATACAGATTCGGATGTTATTAGGTCTTTAATTCCCTGGAATGCGGCTTCTGCTCGTCGGCCCCAGGTCCAGATGGCTTTTTTATCGAGTAGTCTGTGCAGTGGTTCCGCTATTGTTGCCTTCTGTGGCAAAAAGACATTGTAAAAATTAATGAGTCCCAAAAATGCCTGTAAGTCTGTTTTATGTTTGGGTCTGGGTGCTTCTTTTATGGCTCTTTTTTTTTTTCGGTCGGGTGGATTCCTGCTTCATCAATAAGGTATCCCAGGAACTCGACCTGATTTGTAACAAGTTGGCATTTTTCTTTTTTGACTTTGAGTCCTGCTTCTCTAAATCTTTGCAAGACTTCTCTTAGCCGGTCTTTTAGTTATTTTTTATTTCCAGCGGATACCAATACATCATCAAAATAAGGGACCACCCCTTTTAGTCCTTGTAGGAGGCGCTCCATCAGGCTTTGGAAAACGCCTGGGGCCACACTGACACCAAATTGCAGCCTGTTGCATTTGAATACCCCCTGTGCGTTACAATAGTCTGTGCCTCTGCTGTCTCGGAATCAACCAGCAATTGTTGATATGCTTGCATGAGATCGAGCTTTGTAAAAACTTTTCCTCCCCCCAACGAGTGCAAAAGGTGCTGCACTACTGGAACGGGGTGTGCGCTCTGCTATAATGAGTGTTTCAGGGTGGCCTTATAGTCACCACAGATGCGCACGGACCCATCTGGTTTCACGGGGGTTACAATCGGGGTTTTCCATCTTGCATGGTCGATTGGCTCTAGCACCCCTTGTGCGATGAGTTTGTTCAGTTGCTCATCAATTTTTGGCTTTAAGGCAAAGGGGATGCGTCTGGCTTTTAACCGGATGGGGGCTATTTTTGGGTTTAGACTAAATGATATAGGGTTCCCATGGTACTTGCCTAACATTCCCGTCGAATACGTCCTGGAACTCCTTCATCAGGCTTTCTTCCCAGTCCGTCTTGGAGACGCTGTTGATTCCT
Organism: Pseudonaja textilis; assembly: GCF_049901715.1. Taxonomy (NCBI): domain Eukaryota; kingdom Metazoa; phylum Chordata; class Lepidosauria; order Squamata; family Elapidae; genus Pseudonaja; species Pseudonaja textilis. Next base: position 120,766,203 of record NC_141990.1, read on the forward strand.
GTCACCTCGATTCCTAAGGGTGTGAACCATTCTAAACCAAGCAGGCCGGGGCGATCTCGGTCGACGATTGTCAATGGAAGGACCTCAGTATGTCTTTTGAAATTTATTTTGAAATGTCCCAATCCAACTACCAGAATCTTGTTCCCTTGGTAATCTTTTAATGTCAAGCTTTGCTCTTCGAGTTCTTTTCTTTGGATGTCAGGTATCGGGTTTTTTATTGTATTCCATGATACCATTGACAGATATGAGCCGGAGTCCACTTCCATCTCGCATGGTTGCCCTTCTATTTTGACGTTTATTCGAACCTTTTTTGCATCGGATGTTCTGGCATTTCCAATTATGAAAGTTTGGTGTGTTTCTTCTTTTTCGTTGATTTGCTTGCTTCTGTTTTCTCGGCTCCAGTGACTCCCGGTCTGTCTTTCTCTAGCTCTGGGGGGGGGGGCTGCCTCATCTTTTTGGACTGTAGCTCTTTTTGTTTTGGCAGACCCTTGCAATGTGCCCCCGTTTTTCACAGTGTCTGCAGATGGCGTCCAAGAAACGGCACTCTGAACATGGGTGGTCTCCTCCGCATCCGGCACACTGGAATTCGGGCTTCCTTCCTCTCTTTTCTTGCCGGTTTCGTTCCGACTGAAGCCTGTGTATTTCCTCATCTTCGTCTTCAGTGTCAGACGAGGAATCAATGTCTTCATAGTGGGTGGTCGTGGTAGTGTGTTTTTGGGTACCTTCTGCTTTCTTTTCCCGGCTTTGGCTTGGGCTGTTCTGTGTTTCTCGATTGGTCGTGTTCATTTGCCGCATCGTAGCCGCTGATTTCTTTGCTGCTTCGGCTGTGGTGGCTTCAGGGATAGCTTCATTCACAGTGATGTTGGGTCGGTTCAGTAATTTGCTTTGTAAAGTAGTGTCTCTCAATCCTAGTACCATGCGGTCTCTCATGGCTTCGCCCATGTTGAGAAACTCTCATGCTCCTCCAATGTCCCTCAATGCTGCTATGAAATCTCCGATACTTTCCCCTTCTCGTTGGTCTCATTTATAAAATTCGTGTCTTCGGATGAGGTTGGAGACAACTGGCGTGTAATGGGCTCTCAGTATCCGATTCAGATCTGGCCATGCCATCTGCTTGACATCATGAGGTTTGGCCAATGTCTTGGCCATCTTGAAGATGGTAGGGCTGCAATGCGTCAGGAATACGGCTCTCTTCCTCTGGTCAGTGCTTCCTTGCATTTCGTTACTCTCTAAGAACATAAGGAACATGTCGATATGACTCCCAGTCTTCTTCAGCTGTGTTGAATGGTGTGGGTGGCGAGTTATTTCCGGCCATCTCATTGATCGCTCAGTTCTCATTGCCACATGCTTACAGTCTTTTTCCTCTCAATCCCATCCTCATTGCCAGTGTTCTGTTGTGGAACAAAGATGGACTCGAGACTGGAGTTGAATTCAGCTCTTTATTTAGCATCAGTAACTTCAACTAAATTTGAGCCGCAGCAGCCTCTTTTATAGCAGCTGCTCGCGGCTCACGGCCAATGGCATTGTTTTAAATTTCCCGCCATTGGCAGACCAATTGCAACCATTGTTAAACCGCCAATAGCTAGGCGGCAGTGGACGTCCAATCAGAATGCGGTATTTCGAGTATGCAAATGTCTATATACAACAGTTACACAGCTTACATTTTGCCTAAGGCAGGACTAAAACTCACAATTACCCAGTTTTCAGCTTGATACCTTAACCATTACACCTAGCTGGCTCACTAAAGCAAATTATAATTCAGTTTTATTAATTGTAATTGACTTTAAAAAATAATTTTGAAAATAGGTGCAAGCATTTTATTAAATATAAATCTTACCTTTTCTCCATGAATTTACAAAGGGAGTTTCTTCTATTTTATCAGCTCCGTGCTAGGAGATAGTTTAGGCCAAGAAAGTCTGATTGGTCCAAAGTCACCCAGTGGCTTTTCATGGCTGAGGATGGATCTGAATCAAAGTCTCACCAGTCCTAGTGCAACATCTTAATCACTAAGCCAGACTGGCTATATATGTAATTATTCATGTATTTGATTCATATGGCCAGCCATCCCACACACATAGCTTAGAGTGGGCCATGGTTTTAAAATAAAGATAGATGCAACTGTTAAAATTATGTCAAAAATAAAACTCACAAAATTCACAAAAATCACACAATTCCTCAGCATAATCAGGACATGGATTTCATTGCATACATGGGGCCTCAGGCTGTAATATTTACTTGTATTTACTTGTATTCTGATCATAAAATTCCTTCTCCAGCTGTTTACATCCCTAAATCAAGTTATTAATCTCAACAGTGTCAGGTTCCAAAACCAAGAAAACCAAGAGGTTCTTCTATGCAGTTTCCTTTATGGTTCCTAACCTATAGATAGAAATATTGTCAAACTTAAGTAGACTACCTGCACCATTAAACATATACTCTGAGAACCATTAGGGAGAAGCTGCCTTAACTCTCTTCTTCCCAAACTTAGCTATCTCCTGGTCCTTTGGAATGCTCACTCTTCCTACCTCCCGGGAATCCAGAATACATTCCACTACAGTAATCTGCCAAATGGTCACATCAATTGGAGATGATAGGATTAATCTACCACATTGTGAAGGCAACAATAGAGATACTGTCCTTCCTATGAATGGTCTTTATGCTCCAACTTTATCCACTACTACTGCCCCATACTTCCATCATGTTGCTTGAAGTCTTTCTTCTCTTTCCTTCCTCCCTTTCCTGACTCTAGGCAGGCTACTCTTTTGCTTTAAAAAGCAGTGAGTGAAATAGGGACACAAACCATAGGTTGTAAAACATGTTTTATTCAAATACATGTTGTGTTTTTGTGCAAGTACAAAACACACTTTTATGGAGGTACTATGAACTGATTCACATGATTAGATTTTGATGGCCAAATCTGTCCTATAACTATAACACTAGCTGTATGGTTGATTGAAGCAGGCAACAGTCTTAATGTCAGGAAAAGAAATAAAACCAATCTTCTCTTTCCCAAGTCCTTCTCCTTCCTTCTTTTTTAATTCAGTGAAAACTTTACTGATTTGCTGCTTCCATTCCTTATGGAATTCTGAGGAGTTACCACCTCCCAACCTATTGCTTATACACACCCATCCTTTTTCCTCCTGTTGAGTTTGGCACAGGGGTGGCACCCAAGTCACAGGAAAACAGCAGGCATGTGGAGCTGGCAGAGAGAAACCTCCCACAGAGGAAAGACTGAAGGACATTTGGACAGATTATGCCAAGAATCATTTGTCTAGTTCTTTTGTTGTCAATTAAATGTTGCAATCCCCTCCCTCTGCCCTCTGTTCATTTATGATGTATCCCTGCTTTGCTAACGTTTTCCTTCCCAGCTAGCTTGTGTGCAATTTATCATTCTCATCACTGCAGCTAAAAAGGATCCAGACACTTGGGTTATTTTAAATAGCTTTGATTCTCCCTTTCAACAAGTAGTTTTGTCTGGTCATTGCAAACTGTTGCGTATTTGACTTCAAGCTTCTTAAAGTGACTTCCTTTGAAGCCAGAAGAATATCCAGGGGCACAGTAGGAGAAGACATACATTAAAAAAAGAAGAAGAATCGGAGCAGTGGATTTTCGGTGGGCAGGCTGGCAGTAGGGAAATTAAGGCAAGTGGAAACAAAGCAAAGCCAAGTCTGAGGGGTAATGCACTATCCACACTAACAAAAAGCAGTCATCACAATTCTCACTGAGAACGAATAATGGACAGTCTGCGTGGTTTGTTGCTTAATAAGATTTTTTTTTTAAAAAAAGAATTCAATAAAAGTTTACTTCATTTACTTCAGTTTAGGTTAATGGGACCGATGGATAAACTGCTGGAGAAGAAAAGGTCTGTCTTTGTGTGAGGGTTATGGAGCAAATTCAATGTACACGCTGTTTCACTTACTGGTGGGGCTTTCTTCCTTCATTTCCTCCTGAATGTCATCTTGTCCTCATTATCTTTTGCTCTCAGAGTCTGAGTCACATACTGACATGGCCCTGTGCCAAGATGTAAATGCTGCCTTTAGGACCTTCTTCTGATTTCTCACCTTTGTCTGCCTCTTGTCTCCTCTGTCATAAGAATGCCCTGGGCCTTTTTTTCCTCAGACTGTTTATTAGAGTTGCAATCTCCCTTTAGAGAACATCAGCTCAGAATCATTGATGTTTTAATGGCAGCATGATTGAAAGCAGACAGGCTCGCACTGCAAGTGCTCAAGAAGAAAAGAAATCTGAGGTCAGAGCCAACAAAGGAACATGGACAACTTGCAAAAAACAATGTTGTTTACACCAGAGTTTTACTCGTGCATGCAAAGGAACAACAGATCTGTCAGTTCAAATGAGACTGCAACTTTTTTTTTCCCAAGAAAGAGAAAAAAATGGCAAGAAGCTGATTTTCTTACTTTTTTCTCTTTTGGAAATAGCACCCATATTAACATGAGTTTACATAATTATGTAGATTCATGAGTAGGCTTGTTTTGTCAGCACCACCTTTACACAAATCATCCACAAATAAACTATATGGATAACATAATCAGATCTCTTCCCCCCTCTACACACACACACACACACACACACACTATCTATCTATCTATCTATCTATCTATCTATCTATCTATCTATCTATCTATCTATCTATCTATCTCCATTCTTTGAGTATTTTTGACTGTTGGCGACTGTCTGGACTAGCCCCTATAAAGCAGGGATGTCAAACTGGATTTCTTTGAGGGCTTGATCAACATTGCAGTTCTCCACTGTGGGCCAGTGGGGGGGGGGGCAGGGAACGGCGGGGGGGGGGAGAGACAGGATGAATGCCTCCTTTAGCACCCTGCCAGCCAAAACAGGATGCAGAGGGACCACACATGGCCCTTTCTGCCCCATTTCTGGGCTGAACGGGCTCCTGCAGCACTTTGCTGGCCAAAACGGGGCCAGCAGAGTGCTATAGGAGCCCTGGGAGGCCGAAAACGAGCCAGTCCAGGGCCACATGCAGCCCTCCCCTCCCCCCCACGTGGCCCATTTTGGCTGGCAGAGGCAGTATCTGAAGGAAATCTAGGCAGCCTCACAGGCCAGATTTAAGCACCCCGCAGGCCGGATCCCACCCACAGGCCTTGAGTTTGACACCCTTGCTATAAAGGGTATTTTTTAAATAGAATTACAGATAGATACAGTAATTATCTATAGATATTTGGTGATCCTCTATTTCTATGCACAACTATCCCCTTTTATAGTTATCTTGATTCAAAACTTGTTTCTCTGATATAATGTAGCTCTGATAATTACTGTACTATCTGCAATTCTGTTTAAAATATTTAAATATTGTTCCCTTTCAGCTACTTATCTAGCTCTATCTTGCTTATGGTAAGTTGTTTTCACTTCAGGAGGGGGCTTGCTGTTAGACTATTTTATATAATATCTAGTGATTTTTAATTTACTATACATGAGAAAATATATAGTATATACATGAGAATATATATTACAAAAAATAGGGAACTATAGACCTTTTAATGTATATCCATTATAGCCTACGGCTAAAACTTTTACTGAACTATTAGATCAGATTAAACAAGTCCAAATTTCATTTTACTGCCTTCAAGTCTGAAATGTCCAGTCTAAATCATTTTTTTCTATTTTTGAATCTGACATTCAAACTGCACCTGGGTATCTCCTAAACTGCATCCAAATGAAATAACTGAAGCACGGATTCCTTTATGGTAATTCTTTTTATAAGCAAGACTGAACAAGTATTTATTTCTGAAATCATAAGAATTATAATTAGACAATAGCTAGGGATGGATTAGTTGTGGTGCTACTCAATTCTGTGTGTGCAATTGCTAAGCACCTGAACCTATCCTAAAATTCATTTTTAAAATTATCATATCAAGTTTGTGCTTTTATTTGTCTGAAGGTCACTAGATTTCAAAATGTTTTATACATTTTTCTTGAATGGTGTGAAATAGTATACTCAGGGAAAATTAGTATAGTGAATAGATTAAATGATTCAATAATAGTCATAAACATGTTGCAAAGAAAAATAAATTGCCCCTCTCTAGATTAATATTGTTTTATTACATGTATGTTAAAGTACTTTATTATTATTATTATTATTATTATTATTATTATTATTATTATTATTATTATTATTATTATTATTATTTATAATTTATTTCCATGGACTTATAGAATATTTGTCTTCAAACACAATAAAAAGGAATTGAAATGCCTAAATCCTTTGATATAGAAGAGGAAAAATTTAATACTACTGCAAAGTTACACTGCCTACTGAGACTGCAAATACATTTTACCACATTAACTGCTAAAGTACAATGCCCAGTTCAGTGTTATTCCATGATACAATATCTCAAGTACCAGTTCAGTAGTATGCATTCTTCGTGATTTGTATAAAATGAATCTAATACCATTCCTCATCAGATAACACTAGCAGTAAATGGAAGAAGAAGAAGAGATGAAATTTTTGAATTTGAAAGTAGTGATAGGAAACATCTACAGTATATAATAACAGCCTCTATTATGATAGCCTGGTATATTTTTGAAAGACACAAGTTAGTCTATTGTGTTACATATGAATAAATCTTTTTGATGTACCATTCATTAGAAGAGGGCTGTGAAAATATCTACATACCCCTCACATCCTGGAAATAAACTGCTTCAACTTCTACCTTCAAAACGATGTTGTAGAGCATTGCACATCAGAACAACTACAGTAGACACGTTTTTTCCCATGTGCCATCAATCTGCTAAGCAACTAATTCCTACAACACTGTCAAATTATTTACTAAGAGTGTATTACTATTATGCTTCTCATCCTTCCTATTATCTCCTTTCTACTTATGACTATAACGTTGTTGCTTGTATCTTTAAGATTTATATTGTTATTTAGTTTCCTAGTGTGATTTGATTGCTTATTTAGTATTCTATGACTATCACTAAGTATTGCATCTTATGTTTCATGATTACTGTATTTCTGATGACTATGATTGTCGCGTTGAGCGACCGGTCTATTGTTTCGCCTTTCTGGTTGATTGCTGAATTCCTCTCAGAGAATAACCCTCGCCAGGGTGAGATTTAAAGTAGCCCTCGCAAGGGCGAGACAGTGGGACCCTCGCAGGGTGAATTAGTCTCGCAAGGACGAAGTTTAAAGTAACCCCGCAAGGGTGAGAGAATAGCCCTCGCAAGGGCGAGATAGAGTGGGACCCTCACAAGGGTGAGGCTAGGCAAGACTCTCACAAGAGTGATTGCCAAGCAAGCACAAGAAATAAAACACACAAAACACAAGAGATCTTAAAATGAGGCAACACTGAGCCTGGGGGAGATGGGATTCCCTGGCTGCCCTGGAACAGATGGAAAATGTCCGGGCTCTCTGCTTCTTCTCCTGCTCCTTTCTTCTGCTTCTCCTCCCTCCCAGGCTTTTTGCTGTCCTCTTTTATTGTGCTAATTCAAGGGAGGGGGTCAGAGAGGAAATTTACAGAAAGGTAAAGAGATACAATGTTAATCTTTTTTGACCAGTTTACGTGACATGAGTCACATACTCTATAGCTGCTATAGACAGGCATATCTTATTTGAATACACATTCTTTGTCTCTTTTATTAACTCCCTTCTTGTCAGTGCTTTGCTTTTTAGCAAGATTTCTTCCTGTGGAAAAATACAAGACAGAACCAAGATAAAATAGTCACATATGATCATGATTTATCATTTATATCTTTTATGTACACTGAGAGCTTATGCACCAAAGACAAATTCCTTGTGTGTCCAATCACACAAGGACGGGGGGAGATATCTAGTTATGTTAAAAAAGACAGATTAGGGGAATATTAAACAATCCAATGGCTTCAGTTTTGTCAAAAGTATTTCTAATTCAGTTCACAGCTCTAATCAAAAATATGCTGCATAATACAGTCATCGAAACTGTAGATGAAAATGTTGTGGCTGTTAATCAAGGACTGTAAAATCACCCATAGAAATTCTTTAATTTATGCAAAGCCTTGCTTATATCTGAATTTGAATTCTCATGTTAGTTCCAAGAATTTCAACAGCTTGATCTTCTTGCTCATACTGCAAGGGCTTCTTCTGCTTGATCATCCAGTCTTCAGGTGTCATTTGGTAATCTGGGGGTTCTGTCACTATAATGGGTGGTTCTGGTTTTCTTGATAAGATGTATCAACTGTTGCAAATGACAAAGAGTGGAAGCACTCTGTGAATGCTCTTTTTTCAGAGGTTAGCCAGTTAATTATGGTGATGCCCAGTTATACAGCATTCTCAGTGAAGGTGGTTTAAGGGTTTGGGTGATGTCCAGTGTGGCACACAGTTCTGAGCACACAGAATATATCATTTATTTCAGATGTTTACTCAAATCATCACTGGTTTTTACTACAACTACTTGGGGGATTGGGGAGTGGTGGTATAGGTTTTTCTAATTTTGGGGAGACTGGCATGTTGCCTATTTAAAACTGACAATCATTCTTAGACTTTAAAAATCAGCTGAGATATGAATATTCTAAATAATATATTCCAGAAGTTAATTTGTCGGGGGTGGGGGTCAGGGGGAAGCTTAGGATCACATGGAATTAGCTTAAGGCTAAAGGAAATAACCTATGTTTGCAATCACATGCATGCAATACATGATTTTCAGACTTTATAAGGCTTCTAGACCTTATGAGAGTCATAGTAGCACAGTGATTAGAGTGCAGTATTGCAGGCTAACTCTGCCCACTGCCAGGAGTTCAATCCTGATGGGATTCAAGGTTGACTCAACCTTCCATTCTTCCGAGATCAGTAAAATGAGGAGCCAGATTATTGAGGGCAATATACTGACTCTGTAAAATCACTTAGAGAGGGATGTAAAGCACTGTAAAGCAGTACATAAGTCTAAGTGCTATTGCTATTGCTAGACAGATATTAGCAAGGGAGAACAGCCGAGGATGCTATAGACTTCTTCCCATTATAAAAAAGGCATTCCTATTGCTGACACCTCAGATTGTGATATAGCAACTTAATCTGGGCTACTTGATCTAGGGAAAATTTTGATTGCATCCCTTATTTTAATTTAAATTATTTGAATTACTAGCTTGGTAGATTAAGGAATGCTGCACACATGGTGTATGTGTAGATCAGTGAAGCTTTTGACAGAATGTTTCAAAATATTCTTTCATAACATAATAAAATAGGAACTAAGTGATACAACTGTTAGATTCACAGGCTGAAATAGCACACTGAAAGAGTGCTCACTAATGTCTCAAGATATTCTTTCATAGCATAATAAAGTAGGAACTAAGTGATACAACTGTTAGATAGATTCATAGGCTGAAGAAGCACACTCAAAGAGTGCTCACTAATGGTGCTCAGCTTGCAGGAAGTCAGATGCCACAGTGTTCTATCCTCAGCCTTATGCACTTCAACTAATTTGGAAATACTGTATGTAAAAGGACTCGGGCGTCCTTGTCAACCACAAGTTAAACATGACTCAGGAGTGTGATGAAGCTGTTAAAAAAGACAAATGCTATTTTGAGGTGTGTTTACAGGAAAGAGTCCAGATCACAGAAAATAATTATTCCATCAAATTGTTTTTGGTCTGTCTGACCACATTTTGAGTACTGTGTCCAGCTTCAGGCTATACTTCAGGAGAAACTTTCTAACTGTATAAATTATCAGCAGGTGGAACAGGCTGCCACATGATACAGTGAGTTTTCACTAAAGATCTTCAGAAACTGGATGACCATCTATCAGAAATGCCCTAGTACAAGGTTTTCAGAATAAGAATATGATAGATCTCTGGGAGAAACTAAGGAAGGCAAAAAAAAAAGTTTAATTGAACACAGTTATTGTTTGCAGAACTAAAATTATATAGCCCCATTTCAAAAGTTACATAATTCATGCAACTTTCATGTTTTGCTATAACTTTTGGGACCCCCTGTTTTTGGGTATGTTTTGGTGGGAAAGAGGGGTGCATTCCTGATGGGGAAAATTGGAGATAAATTATAGAAACAAATACTTGTAGTTTGCAGTACATTATCAACAGTTTCTCTGGTTTCAGTTGCTGAAGGAAGATATTATACTAAGAAGAGCTATTGTGCACACCATTTGTACAATGTGGCACATCAGATCAAAGCAAAATGTAGATGAAAATCTCAAAATCACCTCATAACTTTATTCCTTCATTTGTCCATCAAATAGAGTGAGTGGGGAGAAAAGCAGGACTGGAATAGATCTACCTTAATAAATGGTTCCAGTTCTATAATCACAATACTTTGGAGATTGAAATTTAGATGAGCTTTCCTATCAATATGACTCAGTTCTGTCAAAGACATTGCCTGTAATTGGCAACCAAATTGACATAGATATGGATATTCAGTAAACTAAAGCCGAGTCCAAATCTTATGGTCAGTAAATACCCACTAATAGAAGTGTGAGAATTGGAGGACCATCTCTAATTTGGCAGTAAAATGACTAAACAAAGAAGCTTAAATATTTGCATGTATGGAGAAAATCTGCAAAATAATCTAATGACTCTTGATAAAGGAGAAGTTGTAGAATCATCAAGTCTTTTGACTGTAGATTAGGTGTGGAAGGAAGGGAGGGAGGGAGGGAGGAAGGAAGGAAATAACAGAGTTTGAAGGGACTTTGGAGGTCTTCTAATACAATCCAACTGCTCAAGCTGGAGACCTTTTCCCATTCTGTACAAAGAACTGTCCAATCGTTTCTTTAAAACCTCCAGTGATGGAGCACCCACAGCTACTGGAGACAAGTCATTCCACTGATTAATTGTTCTAACTGTCAGGAAATTTCTCCTTAATTCTAGGTTGGATCTCTCCTTGTTAAATTTCCATCTGTTGTTTCCTGTCTTGCCCCCAGGTGCTTTGGAGAATAGGTTGTTCCTCTCTTCTTTGTGACAGCCCCTCAAATATTGTAAAATCTATACTGACATGTGACCCCCAAAATGCAAAGTACAGTGAAAGCGCATCTGTGAGACTATAATAGAAAAATTACTCTGTTCAGGAATTGACACTATTAGGAGATAGACATCTAAAGTGAAAGGAATATTTTATATTCATCCCAAATTTCGAAATTTGGAATGAAAAAGACAAGAAGTTGGTACCTCTGGGAAACATTATGCTAGAGCAATCCTTCTATTTCCAAATTGGCTGTGTGTGCTCAATAGTAAAATCACTGTTCTTGAAAAACTTCACATATTACTCGCCAGCTGGTTAGATGGCACCCTTGACAACTGTTCTGGTTAATCAAGGGTATCAATGCGGCTATTGCTTTGCTGTTCCGTGGCAATCATTTCCAATTCTCTCCTTAATATCAGCACATTACAGGTAAAAGTGTCTTGATTCCTGAGACCCCAAGTGATACGGTAAGCAGGTAAAGCTGGTTTGCTATGCAAGGGTGAGAAATTAGCAGAGAGCTCCACATTCAATTGACTGAGTCTTCTGGTTTATACTTATAAGCAGGGCACAGGATTGCTGAAAGCCCAAATGTCTCTCTTTTAAGACGTCCTGTCAGTGATAAATCCCTCTCGGTCTGCCTCTATTTTGCAGGGCCAAGGTCAGTGCCTCCCACTGCTTTGTATCTGTTCAACTTTTTAGGTTCTCAGAGCTGACATTTTAATTGTGCTGAATCTCTGTGCCAGCCCCCTGGAAATATGGCTGTGGAGATAACACTGCATAAAAACGTAATTGGTGTAAACAAAATTTTCCTAAGTATGTTTGCATGAGCATGAACGCGCTAGGTTGTTTTTTTGTTTTTTGTTTTTACATGATTACATTAGGTAATTATAATTCATGAGTGCAGTTAGCGAAATCGTAAGTCTCGGGATCGAACCTCATCCAGACTGTCAAAAGCATAATCAAATACTTTGCCATGTTTCCCTTGATATAAGCAGGAAGCTGAAGTAATCATGCTGTCAATTAGGGCTTAAGTTAGACTTCTCACTGACTAGAGAGATTTGGCAAGTGAAGGGAGGGGGCAAATTTCCAAGCAATGTACAGCGTGAAGCTCCTTTTTTGACATGTGTGTTTACTGCCATCTGGTGGGGTGGAAGTGCTGAACACCTCACCATTTTGCCAAGAACAAGTCCCTGATGCAAGCTAAACATTGGCGCTGTGCTTTGAGTTTTGAAACAGGCCTCAGTATTTGTTAGCTGAAGCAAATTCCACTAGACAGCAACTGTAGGCCTCGGAGAACCTTCTACAAATCAAATTACTGCCCCCATTTAGGGAGGAATGAAACTTCAGCAAAACAGGGTGGAGTGAAGACAGCAATTGTGCTAAGCTTTTGGGCTAAGTAAATATTACCAGCACTCCTTATTTATAATGAGTTCAAATGAGAAACGGCTGAGTGATTAATCTGCATCTAAAGAGAAATGAAATTGACTAGAAGGTGAATCTTGATCTAGCTTTGTGGGCTTGAAAAGATCATGGTGTTTCTGATGATACAAAAACTTCCAGAGCATGATTAATTCTTTTATACTATCCTTAAATGAGAATAGTCCAGGGTAGCAAAATCTGTTCTCACAGAAGTATTTAAATACAGCTCTTTCTCTAAGTCAGGGGTCTCCAAACTTGATAACTTTAAGACTTGTGGACAGAAGGGCAGAGGTACAAGAGGCTGGCTGGTTACAGATAGTCCTCGACTTAACAACCATTCATTTAATGACCATTCAGAGTCACAGCAGCACTGAAAAATATGACTTACAAGCAGTTCTCGCTTTACACCCAGCAAAGCATCCCTATGATCATGTGATCACAATTATTGGGTTGCTTGGCAACCAGCATGTATTTACAACGATTGCAATCAACTGGGATCATGTGGTTACCATTTACGTACTTCCTGCCAGCTTCTGGCAAGCAAAAGCAATGAGAAAAGCTGGATTCGGTTAAAGACCGCATGAGTCACTTAACAGCTGCAGTGATTCATTTAACAACAATGGAAAAAAGCTCATAAAATTGGGCACAACAACTTAATAATTGCCTTGATTAAGTACAGGAATGCTAATTTCAGTTGTGGTTATAGGTCAAGGACTACCTGCATTTTATTCCCTACTGGACAACTAGAGGAGGTCCTGATGAAATCTTGGAGGAAATGTAGCTTTCCAAGGACCCTGGCTCAGTCCACAACTCAGCATCTTGAAAATGATTCTAAAAAGCAAAAACCAACAGAAGTGCTTTCAACCTTGAAAGAAAAGAGAAAAAAAAACATTGAAGAAAAATAACAAAGAGAGAAAAAAATATATTTTTGCTTTCTTGTTGCTTACTTTTTCTTCCTTATTTTATATTAGCTTTCATCTTCTTGCTTAAAAGTTTTAATAAAAATTACATACAAAGAAAACGTGCTTTCAATCTGCCTGTGAAATCAAGTAATGTTTGGCAACCTTTCTGCAGTTTTCACCAAAGGGACAAAAAACAATCCTATTGTTTTTTTTAATGCAGCTGAAAATTAAAACTGACATGTTTACCAGGAGCACAGAAACACCTTGAAACATCAAAACAAGCTCAACATTAAGAAAATACTACTTGCCATTTTGCCAAGTAACTGAAAATACTACTATTCATTTTTTTCCCACTTGTCATCTTTCTTGGCATAAGTGTTCGATATAGGCTAGATTGAAGAGGCAGTACAACAGTAGAAGGAAAGGATTTCTTTATTTAGCTCTGAACAAAAGACTGCTGCCCGGTGTGCCTGCTGTTCTTTTTACAGGCTGCTGTCCATAATTTCAGCCACTGATGTCTGTTCATTTTCCCGCCTGGAAAATGAACCAATGAGGGAAGTCTGACACCACTGACTTTTCCCCATTGAATATCTAACACCCCTCTTCTCCTGGAAGAAGTATTCATCTGATCAGCTCTCACTCACAGACATAATCACGTAAGTGGGAGGGACTCCTGTGAGTGCGACTGGACCTTCACAGCCCCCCCCCGCCCCCAGTGGTGGCTCTGGTTGCTCAGATTCTGTTCCAATCGTCCCCAGAGTTGGTCTATGTCTTTGCTCCATATTTTCCCATCTTCTAGTTCTACTCTATAAGATCGAGGGCCTGTGACTTGCACTACTCATGCAGGGACCCATGGGCCCCCCCTGCATAGTTGTGAGCATAGACCGATTGACCTATGTTCAAATATCTGCATTGACTCATCAAATCTGTGGGTGTGCTTGGATTGTAGTGTGGGTGTAATCTGTCTAGCTCTGATCTTAACTTCCGCCCCATTAAAAGTTTTGCTGGACTTCTATCTGTGTTGTATCATTAAGAATTTGTCTATTTTATTTGCCAATCCCCTGGTCCATGAAGGAAACCTTAGCAAAAATGAGACCAGGGGATTGGCAAATAAAATAGACAAATTCTTAATGATACAACATATCACACCTTTAGCCGCCACACACAGAAGTCCAGCAAAACTTTTAATGGGGCAGAAGTTAAGATCAGAGCTAGACAGATTACACCCACACTACAATCCAAGCACACCCACAGATTTGACGAGTCAATGCAGATATTTGAACATAGGTCAATCGGTCTATGCCCATTATACTGGGCATGTCCAGGTGCTGATAATGCGTGGGCGGGGAGGGTTCCCGCGGGCCATGTGGGTGGTGCAGATTTGTGTTTCTCTGCAGCCTGGATTAATTGCTTTGTGGGGGTGCTCTGGGGGTGAGATTTCTCTGAGGCCCACCAAAATTTTCTCATGGCCCACCGGTTAGCAACCGCTGTTCTACATCAAAGTGCTTTTGGTGATTCCCATTTCCGAGATTTCTGCTGCTCCGGCTTCCTCTATTACTTCTTTTAAAGAGATGTTCTTTTTAGTTATCAGCTTCCTTTGCAATCTCAGATCCTTCATTCCAACTACAATTCTATCTCTTAAAGTTATTTCCACATTTTCAAACTCACAGCCTGCAGCAATATCTCGTAGGTTTGTAAGGTAATCATTTATGGTCTCACCTGGTTTCTGTTCTCTGCGGTAAAAGTCAAGTCAGTGAGCCAGTGATGATGCAGCGGGAGCATAATGTTCTTCTAACATCTTCTGTAATTCTTGCCGTTCCATTGTTTCCACATCTTTGGGAGCAGCGAGGGTTCTCGCCATTTTGTAGAGGTGATTTCCACAATATCCCAGGAATAGAGCTCTTTTCCTCTGTTCTGTTGTATTCTGCAGTGAATTTGCTTCTAAAAACATTCAAAATTGTCCCTTGTACGTGACCCAGTCATGCTGATTTGGATCAAAAGGTTCTGGTTGAGCATGGGTAGACATTCTGATGATCAGCACGGTGATAGCAGTGTTCTGTTGTTAGAATTTTCTGTCTTTGCCTCATTTCCTTTGCTTCTTCTAGTATCCCATCCTCGTCGCCAGTGTTTGATATGGGCTAGATTGAAGAGGCAGAACAACGGTAGAAGGAAAGGATTTCTTTATTTAGCTCTGAACAAAAGACTGCCGCCCGGTGTGCCTGCTGTTCTTTTTACAGGCTGCTGTCCACAATTTCAGCCACTGACAGCTGTTCATTTTCCCGCCTGGAAAATGAACCAATGGGGGAAGTCTGACATCAATGACTTTTCCCCATTGAATATCTAACAATAAGGTCACTTCGTTATCTAGAGAAACAATTTTTTTGTTTTTGTTTTTAAATGTACTGAACTCAATTGATGTTTTCCCCTAATTTGATCAACTAGATTTTCTGCTAGGGAGGAAAAACTGGAAATTAGATACTGGTGGGCAGGCTCTGAAAAATATGTATTAGACTTAAGAGTAGCACATGGGATTGAACTGATATATTCACAAGCTTCTTTTCTCATTCTGAGGGAAAGAAGCCTAAAAGCAAAAGAGAGTTGAGAGCCAGTGTACTGTAATTAGAATTTCAAATTCTGGAAGTATTGCTGAATAGAATAGAATAGAATAGAATAGAATAGAATAGAATAGAATAGAATAGAATAGAATAGAATAGAATAGAATTCTTTATTGGCCACGTGTGATTAGACAGGCAAGGAATTTGTCTCTGGTGTATAAGCTCAGTGTATATACAACAATAGTGATAGATCATTATCATAGCCATTGTAAAAATACATTCATCACAAAATATTCGATACAACACTTAGTGACAGTCATGGATGCTAAATAAGCAATCAACATAAATCATACTAGGATACTAATTAAACAATTTAAATTGTGGGATGGAAGCCATAAGTTATAATCATAAGAAGATATGGTGATAGGTAATAGAGAAGATGAGAATAATGATGGTAATACTGCCTTTCTAGATAGTTTGATAGTGTTCTGGGAATTAGTTGTTTAGCATAGCGATGGCATGGGGGAAAATTACTTCTCTTTAAATGTGCCTTCTCTGTAGTAGCACTTGCCTTCTGGCACAAATTTCTCCCTTAAGATTGGAGTAGTCTCCATCCTATTGTTATTTAAAAGGAATCTTTAAGACCTGGCTCTTTGCCCAGCCCTTTGGCAAAGCCTCCTTTGGATGGTGTGAGTTTATATCTTTTTATCTCTGTCTGTGTTTCATTTATCATTCTTCTTGCCATTTTTTACTTATCATTTTTGTCTACTGTATTTTTTTCCTTGTTTTTACTCCCCAGAGTCATTGGGAAGGGAAGGGATGACATATAATTTGAAGAAAGAAAGAAAGAAAGAAAGAAAGAAAGAAAGAAAGAAAGAAAGAAAGAAGGAAGGAAGGAAGGAAGGAAGGAAGGAAGGAAGGAAGGAAGGAAGGAAGGAAGGAAGGAAGGAGAGAGAGAGAGGAAGGAAGAAAAAGAGAGAGAAAGAAAGAGAGAGGAAGGAAAGAAAGAAAGGAAAGAAAGAAAGATAGATAGATAGATTTCTTCATTGTATGCATATAGACAGGGATATTGAAAATTGTACTGAAGACTGTTCCTCTGATTTTCTGCCAAGGCAGATAGGCAATAAGATTGCAAAATTGAAAAGCAGCCCAAAAATAGGATGCATGTTGATATTAACATACCAAAAAAAAAAAAAAAAACCCGAGTTCAGTACCTTGATTTATTTTGGTGACAAGAAACCCACGGAGATTATGGATCGTCCTGGCCTTAATGGCTTTCTCCTTATTTCACTGGGAATGGGAAACTAACATTCTCATGCAGATTGGCTATTTCCACAAAGATGGATGGGGATCATAAAACACGCCATGGATTCCTGCGAGGAACTCATCATTGGGGTTCAGCTGTTAAATGGGATTTCCAAAAGAAGCATGGAGAGAAAGAATGTCTTTACTAATCTGAGGGCTCTTTTTAATTAAATTCTTGTGCATTATGGTGTCTCATTCATCAACCCCTGAAATAATAATTAACACTCTTGGGGGTTTTCCCCCTCTCAGAAAAATAATAACTAAGAACTATTACAGGAAAGCCCTCCTTTAGGGAAGGATTTTTTTTGTCATTGAGAATATATGTAGCATTCCTATCCTCCTCATAACCACACTTTATCACTTTTACCAACACTCCCCTCTTCATGTTTTTAACACAGTATTGAATTTTTGGATATTTATTGTACAAATGCCTTTAATTTTGATGCTTGACACTCCTTCGTAGATTATACATTGATAGTATCTTTCATGAGCTCAGATAAACCTTATCTGAGTGAAAACTTGATGTTCAGAGGTACAGCCATTCATTCTGCATTCCCCTGCTCTTTTCCCTATAGACAAGAGAAGGGAACTATTTGTCTGGAGAATTCACTATCATTTCGGGTGGGATATCCTGCATTTTTTAAATTACAGGCCTCCCAGAGTCATTTACTGAGATAGGCAGCTATAGAAATCAAATACTATATTTTTCAGAGTATAAGATGCTCCGAAGTATAAGACAAACCTAGCTTTTGGGGAGGAAAATAAGAAACAAATTCTGCCTCTGCCTCCCACCAATTTGCCTCCTTGCAGCAAACAGCAAACAGCCTGGTCAGCTTCAGCACAGCCTGATTGAGCACAAGAAGCTGATTGTTGGTTGGAATTGCCTCCCAAAGATCAGCTGTTTCAGGCTGCAGGAATTGCCGACGCCTATTGCCGCCTCCGTTTTCCCCATTTCTGGCCTCCACATCCCATTTTCAGCTTCCTCATGCCACGTTTTTGGCCTCTGTGCACTCCATTTTTGACCTGTTCTGGGCGGTGGGGATTGAAATGGGCAGAAAATAGAGTGCATGGAGGCCAAAAATGAAATTCAAAGGCTGAAAATGGGGCATGCAGAGGTGGCAATAGGTGATGCCGATCCCTGCAGCCTGAAACAGCTGATCATCGGGAGGCTGATCCTATTGAAAACCAGCTGCTTGTGCTAATCAGGCTGTGCTGAAGCTGACCAGGCTGTTTGCTGTTTGCTGCATGGAAGCAAATTGCTAGGAGGCAGAGGCCAAAGGGTGGAGGCCGGTGGGTGGGTGGGGCTTCGGCAACATTCACTGTATAAGATGCACAGACATTTCCATCCATTTTGGGGGGTGGAAAACGTGTGTCTTATACTCCGAAAAATATGGTAAATAAATAAATAAATTTCCCATTTTCTTCTGGGCTTCTAGGGCACCATTGGTAAATGTGCACAAGCCAAAGAAGTTTACAGGGAGAAGTGATCAGCTATTCTCTTTGGCCTATCTGCTCCCCTTGAATTTAAACTCAAGCTAGTGTTGCCTTGCTATGTGGCTTTGTTTTCCAGTCATTCCAGGGTTTTGATTGATTGATTATAGCCATTCTTTAGTCCTTTGATAAAAGGTAGGTAATAAATCTTCCGGCAATTAAATACATGCTGCCATTGCAAAGCAATACATGTAGCCCCAAGCATTGGCTCTGGTTCACAGACTGAGTCAACCAAGCTGTCATGTTCTTGGCTATCTATCTGGTAACCACTTTGTATTCTTTTACAGAAGTTGATGTGTGTGAAAAGCCAGCTATCAGAATTAGGCCTGTCTTCGAAGGGCAAACATACCATTCATGTCAGTGGCATGTTTTTATAGTCTTTCCTGTTAACTTCCAAAACAGTAATGAGTTCTCTGTTTCCTTCCAGCTATATGTTGTCTTCGGGCAATCCTGAAGGTTACTGTCTGATTGAAATGGCTGCAAATGAAACATCTTCTGTCCATCAGAGGACGTCTCTGCCAGCGCAAAGGACTCAGGTGAACTTGCCAAGCAGAACCTCAAATCAAATGTTAGCCCATCTATTTTAATATCTCTTACAAGTGCCCGTGACATAATTTTGAATTAGTTGAGGCATATTAATAATGATGTTCATTTAAGAGGCAACCAGCTGGGAGGGGGATTACCCTGCATTTCCCACTGCTGTGAACAAGATGGCTCTTGCTACAGCTTAATTTCAGTGGGATTTTTATGGGAGAAGTCCCTAGTGGTGGTCTTAAGGGGCTTCATGTTCAGCCAAGACAGTTGATGGATTGCTTACACAAAGCAGTTCATTTACGAACAACGGGAACTTGTACCCCAGTGATGAGGGTGTATATTAAGACTGACACCTTTTTGCAATTTAGATAATTCCAAATGCGTTAAGATGAAATGCCTATCATCTCTAACACAGACTCAATTTTATAACAATTTTCTCTGCCCAATAAAAAAAGTAGCCAAAGAAGAAAAAAACATTAAGGAGCAATTGTTATGCTTTATGTTAAATAAATGTAGAAGCAAACAATTAATGAAATAAACAATTAATGTTTATTTAGTTTACTTATAGCTGCCTAACTCCTAAGCACCTAAATATTAGTTAATTAGGCTATCCTATTTAAGGCACCAAAAATTAAGGAAACACAAAGTTAGTTTTCCAAAAGATTCCTTTTCAAGAAGTAACTGAGCCTCCTTTGTTTTTCTTTGAAGTCGTTTCACTTCTCATCCAAGAAGCTTCTTTAATTCTTCTTCAGAACTAAAAACTTTTCTTGGATGAGAAGCAAAAAGTCTTCATGGAAAAACAAAGAAAGTCCAGTTACCTTTTGAAAAACCACCTTTGGGACAACCGTGACCTGGATGACTGAGAATCTCCATAGACAAAATTAGTTTTGTTGAGGTATCATTGTTTTTTGGAGTTTTGCTGCCCAGAAAGAGTAGGTCTTTATTTATTAATATAGATGAATGTATCTGCTGCTAATTTGGGAAGTACCCAAATGGGTGGATTCAGCAATGATCGCCCCTCCTTTCCTGGATTAAGGCTTCTACAATTCTAGTTATTTTCATTTTATTTCCTTGATACTCAAGTTTTTTAACAAGTGACTTGTCATGGGGCTTTTTGGTAAAAGTAAAGCACTTAGCTGCTAATTTTCTACTTTGAATGCTTTGGGATATCTGCTGCTTCTTTTCTTGTTGTTTAGACCAGTCACATTCTATAATGCTTTTATCCCCTTGACATTTTTCAGACTTATAAAAAAAATATAGGCCAGACTCCACTTAAAAAAAAAATACTTTTTGGATGAGGCCAAACCACTTGCTTTTCCTGCCCAAACCATTCTTAGTCAAGAAGCATATAAATTTCATTATCATCATTATTATTATACAACACAGCAGAAAAGCCTGGAATGGACTAAAGTCTGGACCAGGCCTGATGAAATTTTCTTTCTTTAACTGCAGAAGAAAGCTTCTTAAAAGAATTGATCTAAGAATCGTAATATATTTATGTCTCTATTTTCTGACACTGCCAGATAGATTCAGAACTAAAAGGGAAGATGGCCTGCCTGCCTTTACAATTCTGGAATATGCCACGTAGTGGTGGTATTCAGCCAGTTCGCACTGGATCGGGTGAACAGGTAGCAAGTTCTGGCTGGCCACGCCCCCGACCCGGTCACCCGGTCGCTACTGGCTCGCTTGCCGCGCCTGCCCAATGCTAGCTCACCCCGCTTGTCTGATGCTCGCCCCTTAAGTATTTCTTTTTTTCCCCTCCCAACAATCAGCTGTTCATATGATCAGCTGTGCCATGATTCTCCTTGCTGAGGTCCAGGAAGGCAAAAAATGGAGGGAGGGGCTCAGCCCCCCTCCATTTTTTGCTTTCCTGAGCCCTGGAGGAGCCTTCTGGAAGCAAAAACACCCCCCCCCCCAGAGACTCCTCTGAAGCCAGGAAGGCCCCAAGAGTGTGGAGGGGTTCCATGTGCCCCTTCCCATGCTCTGTTTTTTTCTTCCTGAGCCTCAGGGGACCCTTCTGGGAGCAAAAACACCCCCCAGAGGCTCCTCTGAGGCCCAGAAGACCCCAAAAACAGGTCGGGGTGGCTGAAAAAAAGCAAAAAAGCCACGCCCACCCAGTCACATGGCCAAGCCCACCAAGCCATGCTCACCAAGCCACACCCACAGAACCAGTAGTAAAAAATTTTGAATCCCACCACTGATGCCACTTTGCAGGGGGCTACAATATGATACAGACAGGAGTAATTTACTTCAGCTAACTGCCTGGGGTTCTTCTCTCAGATTTTCTTTCATGAATAGAAAACAGTACACAATTACAGCCATTCTTATTGGAGCTTTTATCTGTGTGATCTTTTTTAGGTTAGCTTTGGGCCAATATTCCTTGGAAATGTCCCTTCTCATCGCACAAACATTCATCCAAATTCTGGAAAGATTTATGGCTTCAGGGGCTGCATCAGGGAATTGCAAGTCAACACCCAAGAACTCTCCATTATAGAGGAAGCATTGGAAGGGCAGAACATTGACAACTGTAATGTTCCGGTTTGTAACTATCATCCATGCCGCAATGGTGGTACATGCATTAGGTAAGCATAGTCATTGCAATTATATATGTCAGTGCATCATTTGATTTAAATGATTCTTTGGCTTGTTTGTTTGCAAAATGTATAGGCTGCCCTATGTCAGACTGGCTACCATTAGTCTTCAATTAACAACAATTCATTTAGTGACCATTCGAAGTCACAATGGCAATGAAAAAATGACTTATGATAGTTTTTCCCACTTATGACCATTGCAGCATCCCTATGTCACATGATCAAAATTCAGTCGCTTGGCAACTGACTCATAGTTATGACGGTTGCAGCGTCCGGGGGTCATGCGATCGCTTTTGGCAACCTTCTGACCAGCAAAATCAATGGGGAAGCCAGATTCATTTAACAACCATGTTACTAACTTAACAGCTGCAGTGATTCACTTAACAACTGCGGCAAGAAAGGTTGTAAAATGGAACAAGACTCACTTAACAACTATTTCACTTAGCAACAAGAATTTTGGGTTCCGTTGTGGTCATAGGTTGAGACTACCTGTAGCATTTTTCTATTGAGTTTCCAGAGGTCTTGCTTGATAAGTAAGAGCTACTCTTGTCTTCTCAAGATAGGATCAGAGGGTAAGTTTTCAGCCAATACACAGAGAGAACTAAAAAGAATTGGCCAGGGGTATTTTAGGATGAATTCCTAATATATCTTCCCTCAAAGTCAAAGGTTTGTACTTGGTTAACCTCTGAGGTTGAGGAAGGGATAAAAAAAATGGGAAAAAAGATTTTCAGTTTGTGTCCTAAGAAGCAAATCTGAGGATGAACAGGCAAGAACCTGTGATTGTGACATGTTTATCTTCATGCCTAAAAACAACCTGACATAAGTTTACAGCAAAATAAGTTTAGGGCAGTCCTGGAAGGAAAAATGAAAGGACTGGATTGTGAAATGACCATGTTTCAGCTGATAATGGAGGATGAGGATTCATAAGTGCAAACTAATGAATGATTGGTTGAAATTTTATGTTCCAGTGAGGAAAAAATAGGAAGGACAGCATAAGAAGATGTGACTATACAACAAGCTTAATGCAAATTCGAAAACAAATAGGGAACATACAGAAACTGAAGGAGCAGAAGTGAACTTAGACAATGAGTGCAACATAGCTGAGAAATATTTCTTTACTATGAATGAGGTTGTATCTCTAGAAGCAGGTTAATAGCATCTTCAGGTACTAAAGGAGCTATTTTAGTGGAATCCTTATGCATTATCTTTGAGAAATCCCAGCGAGTTGGTGAAGTGTTAGTTGACTAAAGGAAATGTCTCTTTTCCTCAAAAGAGGGAGGGGGGAGGGAGGGATGAAGTGGGGGGGTGGGGTAGGAAAATCCAGCAGACCATTCATTTAAAAAATTACAGATTTTCATAAAGATATATGGAGGGTTTGTGCATTTTATTTACAGATGACATACCTCATGATTATAACCAATCTTTTAGAATATCAAAACACTCTTGATAGATTAAAGAAATGTTGAAGGATACCCGGATTGATGAAAGGATCTTGGGATAATTTGAGCCGGGAAAGGAGCAAGAGAAATGCACTATTAGGCATTACAAAGCATATTGTCCAAATCACAGAAAATAATTGCTCTGTTTTACTTTGATCTGATCCTGCCAAGTGTACCCAGTTCTTGGCATTATACTTTAAGAAAGATTCAGAGAAATTAGAACAGACTTACAGGATAGCAGAGAGGATGATTCGAGTTGTGTGAAGAAAGACTAAAGAAACCAAGAAAAGACAGTTCCGTGGAGGGAAGTGATTTGATTCAAATATTCAAATATATCTTCAATATCTGGAAAAAATGTTGCAAAGAAGATCAGCATTTGTTCTCTCTCATTCCAGAGTACAAGTCACTGATTAATGTTTTCAAATTACAAAAAAAGCAGATTCTGTCTGAATCCTGGAAAAACATCCTAATAATAACAGTTGTTTGACCCTGGAACCAATTACCCACAAAAATGGTGATTTCCCCTTCATTGACTCTGTTTAAGCAGAATCTAGACAGCTATTTGTCTGGGCTGCTTTCCTTTGGATTTTGCACTGAGCAGGAGCTCTGAATAGCCCTTCTGGCTCTATGATTCTAAAATATTTAAATATTTTATTCATTTATCCCTTTATTAAAAACAAACAAACAAAACACAGCAGGTTACTCTTCAGCCAAAAAGATGTCTTGGACAGCATGGTCCTAGGAAAAGATCCAATTTCTTGGTGTTGCAAAGAGATGCCACATTTATACTCCTCCATATTTTAGTGGCCATATCTGAAATTATGTAAATTGACTTAGTTCCTCTGATGACCTGCTTCAATGAAATAGTTCAAGGAAAGGCAAGAGAGGCTACCTTCCATCTTTTCTACTGCTGCAGCCTGACTGGAATGGCTTTAGTCAAGTAATCATCAATAATAGAAAAAACCCAATGAATCTGGTTTGTCTGACCTTGTTGGAAAAAAGGCATGCTATTTCTTCATTGCAATCTAAGCTGTTTGAAATATTGAAACCCAGAAACTCAGTTTTGTTTTGTCCCCCATCTCCCCCAAATGGGGCTATTCAAATTAGGAGTTTGGCTAAAATACATCTATTTTTAATGAACAAGAAGTGTTCACAGTGATCATGCCACTTCATGTGACATTAGGATTAATCCTAATCCAAGCAATGCCAGGTGAAAATTGCTAAACTCAGCAGTTAACAGGGAGACAGTGCAGGAATTTGAATGCTATATATTTGTCCCAGGCACAACATTTAATTCAAGTGTTTCTGGGAAAACGCTTCTGGGAGGCTTGAGGTGTCCTGTATATATTAGCATGCCTAATTTATTATCACTCATGGATTTAGAACTACATTTAATTATTATGTCTGCAAAATGATTATATACGATCAATTTGGTTACAAAACAAAAACAATTTCTAGTAATTTGTAATATTTTCTAGCCTTTACAAGTTAGTTTTGTGTGTGGTGGTGGTAGTGTTGTTTTCCCAAAGATCCTTCTCTTTATTATTTTTATCAGAAGTATTTTATATTATTTGAAGAAACTGTGGGATCAGCATTGCTTTCTAGCAATTTCTTGTTTAAAAAAAAATCCTTATAGGATATGTTAAATAATGTGTTAAATCCTTATATGTTAAATAAGTGATTAAACCATGAGCTAGGTCTTCATGCCATAGTTTATGATAAAATTATTGGGAGTTCAAGGATACCTGGAAGCTATTCAACACAGGCTAGAAAGAGTCAGAAAGCTAAACAGCCTAAAACCAACAAGAGAAATGTTGTGGCTCTGGCGATTTTAAATTTCATTTTTTTTTTCATAATCTCCCTATAGAGTGGTGTGGTGGCCTAGCGATAAAGACTCTTGCCTCATACTTGGAAGGTTGAGAGTTCAATCCTCAGTAGTGGCAGATGTTTCTTTCTCAGGGTGCAAAGAAAAAAAATAGCTGCTGCAAACTCTGTGTGGAATCAGGAAGGGTTTCTGGTGAGTAAATGCTCAGTTCCATTCAGTTGTCCAGACTCTACCACAAATGAAAGAATTACAGGGTCGCAAAAAGGAAGTTTCAGAGTCTTCTTATGTAATTTAAAAAGTATTCTGTGAGAAACCTCTGATGGGAAATTATTGTTCTGTCTCTTCCGATACAAGCTAATGGAAAGCAATTTGGAAATAAGTAACAACAGTTAATTCATGGAGATTCACAGAATCCTGAGATTTCATCAGAATCACAAAATGTGCATCATGATTTGCTTATTGCATTTATTTGTTGATTCATCATGTGTATTATGATGAAAGCTCTGCCTCTTATGAATATCCATGCAACGTTGAAGTGCATGTGCAAAGGAGACACAGTTTTTGTTTTGAGATGTATTTTATCATTTCCCCCTTCATCCATGATCAGAAGATGTCCTGTTCTAGGGCAGCAGTTAGATCAGTTGTTAGAATGCTACATTGGACGCACCTATAAATCTGCTGATCACTTAGGGCAATAACGAGAATGAAGATGAACTTTGAAATATTCTTATCTAATTGCCCCAAGTCCTGCTATGTTGCTTTATTGAGGCAAAAGGTGGGGGTGAGTTCCTGAGAGGGATGAAGGAGGAACCTCACCAAGTATATTCCCAGCAGGGTCACCCAAGATGTGAATCAATAATTGATTCAAAGAAGAACAGACAATGATAGAAGGGTTTTTCTTTAATCTTTCAAAGCTAAGTCATACAATATATAGGCCAGAAATCAATAAATGATTAAATGGGGAGGTATCATTGAAATGATTCTTCAGCTGGAGTCCTAAGTATGCTGATGTAGGAACAAGTCCTACTGAATGTGGTAGAATATGCTTCTGGCTAGACCAATTGACCGATTATGGATACTCAAAACAAGCGAAACCTTGTTAATCACAATTCTACAAAAGTTCATAAACTAGGCTATACAGCAGGAGATCTCTGAATCTTTTTCTACATTTGTGGAAAGGATTTCAGGTAGCTGAAATTAGATTTAAAGCTCACCATAAATACAACAATCCATATTTAAGCTCAGTCATGTGAATGAGCTTCTGCTAACAAAAAGGAGGCATGACAATCACATTATCCTGAAAGACGTTCCCAAATCTATTATCTTATGATCAATAATGCACCTAACCATCAATAGGAGCTTGTAATTTCATCCAAGAATGGTTTCACCCACATAATATTGTTTAAGTAGAAAAGATGAATTTAAGATAGCTTATGACATTTTTTTAAGAAAAGAAAAATCACAGTTGGGGGGGCATTTTATTGAGCTGACACAACTTCACTCTATTGCATAATATTTCATCAGCTTCATTCAGGAAGCAATATAGGTGTACATTTTCCTCATCAGTGCAGGCATACTTTCCAAACTTCTTTCTTTAGAAAATAAATAATTGGTATTGGTGAAAACTAGATTTAGCTGCATTTAGTTTTCTTTTTATATGAGCCTCAGTGGCGCAGTGGTTAGAGTGCAGAATTACAGGCTACTTCTGCTGACTGCTGGCTGCCTGAAATTTGGCAATTCAAATCTAACTCTGCACAAGGTTGACCTCCTTCTGAGTTGGGTAAAATGAGGACCCAGATTGTTGGGGGCAATATGCTGGCTCTGTAAACTGCTTAGAGAGGGCTGTAAAGCACTGTGAAGTGCAGTGGTGGGATTCAACGTTTTTTACTACAGGTTCTGTGGGCCTGGCTTGGTGGGCGTGGCAGGGAAAGGATACTTAAAATCTCCATTCCCATCACACTCCAGCGGGAAGGTTACTGCAAAATCCCATTCCCTCCCCACCTTACTAACCTGCTTTCCAGTTCCATTCTCCTGCGCAGGGCAACAAAAGAAGACCCAGCTGATCAATTGGACTTGGGAGGCAGAGAATAGATGTGGGTGGGGCCAGTCAGAGGTGGTTTTTGCCAGTTCTCTGCTCAAAATGTCCGCTACCAGTTCTCCAGAACTGGTCAGAACCTGCTGAATGCCACCTGTGGTGAAGTGGTATATAAGTCTAAATGCTATTGCTATACCATGACTAATTATTATGACTTAAAATTAGGCCAGGCATATCCCATTTTCACATCCCCCACCACCTTGGCTGTGGCTGTTGCAGTGGTGTTTGGGACATTTGGTGGGGATTGTGGTGGTGGGTGGGCAGCAGGCAAGCGTTGGAAGCCAGGCACATCCCATTTTCACACATCCTACCACTGCTGCTTTCGCTACCATACAGATCTCCAGGAACCCCATGGTGGTGGCAGAATGTGTGAAAAAAAAACGTGCCCAGCCACCATTCCTTCCCCATAGCCCATCCCACCCACTGCCACTGCACAGCCTGAACACTGCCACTGCTGGAAAATGGCCCGTGGCAGTGGTAGCCGGACTGTCAAAAAGGAAAGCCCCCAGCTGCCACCACCACTCTGTGCTCTTTCCAGCCTCCAGCTCTCCTTCCAGCTGCCCATGAGTTGTCCCCACAGTGAATTGGCCATGTTGAGTGGTCCTGCGACAACTTGATGTCAGTGAGTTGACAGAGGCAACTTGGCAGTGATGTAAGCTGCAGTAAGCAGTAAGCAGGGCTACAGTAAGCTAGCCATGCCAATCCGGCCACATCTAGTTGTCCTAGACCCTGTGAGGAAGACTTTACCATTTGTTGTTAATCCCATCCATTCATTTATAATATTTTAAACATGGAGAAGAGGTTGCAGTGTGTGAGCTCTGATCACACTCTTGATTCCTCTACGTCAGGGGTGGGATTCAAATTTTTTAATAATGGGTTCTGTGGGTGTGGCTTAGTTGGTGGGCATGGCTTGGTGGTCATGTGACTGGCTGGGCATGTCCAACTCAATATCATTCATTTCGAGGCACGCATCTCCTCATCTGGCCTCTCATGAACATGGGGATGCTGCAACAGTCGTAAGTGTGAAAAATGGTCATAAGTCACTTCACATTGTAACTTTGAATGGTCACTCCACACAAGCAAAGTACCAGCAAAGGAGGGGGAAAAAACTCCAGAGACATTCCTGAGACAGGAAGTCTAGTCCTGCCAAGAATGTAATAAGACTTAATGGAGAGGCAGTTTCTGTAAGTAACACCAGAATGTTTCCTTCCTGCCTTCCTTACTGGATTAGGCCAGTAATTTCTTCTAACAACCAGTTCTCTGAACTGCTTAGAATGTTAACAACCGGTTCTAGCGAATAGGTGTGAACTGGTAGAATCCCACCCTGTTCTACGTCCTACCAAGAGAAGAATCCAAGACCATGTACTCTGTGCAAGTGTGCTGGTAACAAAGAGCAGAAGGATTACTTGTGGTCAGTAAGTCATCAGGTGATAAAGAGTCAATGCCATTGGATTCATACCTCCAATAAATCATATGGGTTTCTGAATCTAGAAAAGAGTGAAACACAACTTCCATTTCTCACTTCTGAAGGATTATTCTATCAAATTGAACTTGGCCTGTCTAGCAATCTCTCTAAAAGTAGATTGTATGTCCTGAAGGCCAGCTCGCCTTCCATTGAGGAGTTGCATACTGCACAGGTCAGAAAATATCTACAGATCCCCTCACATCCTGGATATAAATTGTTTTCAGTCCTCCCCTCAGGATGCCACTGTAGGGCATTGCATGCTAAAACAACTAGACACAAAGATAATTTCTTCCCCCGTGCCAACACACTGCTGAACACTTTATTTTCACAGTTCTGTCTTATGTTTAAGTATATTTACCCATGTAGTATGACTGTGATATTATTATTTCCTTCTTATCTGTGCCACAACTTCTGTATTGGTATCAGTGTTCTGATTATTATCCTTTGTTATTATCACTGTTATTATTACTTTGTTGTTTTGCGTGTATATTGAGAACTTAAGCACTGGAAACAAATTCCTTGTGTGTCTAATCACACCTGGCCAATAAAGTGTTCTGTTCCGTTCTGTTCCATTCTGTTTTATTCTTATGATTATTCTGGTTTCCAATGTATTCAAATATTTCAGAACAAGGAATCCCTAACAAAGCTAACTTATATGGATTTTGTTTTGCTTTGCGTTATTTTTGGTCTTAGCTGAGTTTTCACAAGGCTGTAAAACAAGAGACTCCAAACTAAATAAACAAAAGTACTATTACTCTCTTATATTACCCTGCCTAGGAAGGACAATTAGCAAAAATGTTTCCCCAAAGCAGAGCAGTGTCAGTTATTTTTTTCTCAATTACCTGTGCTAATATTATGTTTCATATATTTCCAATACATGGAAATTCACTTTGGGAGTCAAACTCTTAAATGTTCATTATGCAGTGAAAATAATTTGTACTGCAAGCCTTGAAGCTCTTCGAACAACTGATCAAATATTCAGAAAACAAGACCCACAATTCTTCCACTTTGTATGTGAATAGACTCTTAGTGTGGTCAGAAAGCCCCTGACATTGTTTTCTGAGTAATTTTATTACAAACATCCTTGCCAGTTGGCACATGTCAGTGATTAATTTGGAATGTGAAAATGTTTTAAAATCTCTGGAGCCTCCTTCTGCAATTGAGATTTCTTTGTTAGTGAATTACAGGAATGTTGCCTGATTTTTCTAGCAACTGAAGGGCTGGGTTTTGTGGAAAGAAATCTTAATATTCTTGAATGTTCTCTGAGCAGTAGTCTGCAGAATAGCCTGAGGATTGTAAAATAAATCTAAAGTCATGGACTAATGAGGAGTCAATACTTGGTTTCATTGTGCCACCTCTGCAGCAAGGTCAAACAAGCTGAGAAAGGGCATGAAGAAGAGAGAAGGCCATCTCCATCTGCCTGTGACTAATCAGGGACAGATAAAATAAATTTGCTCTGATCTTTCTTTCTAGGCACAGGGTAACTTTTTAACTTGACATCCTAACTTTCTGCACTGGTCCTTCAAGGAAACACCCTGCATTTTTAGCAACACAGCTCTCTTACATGGCAAACTTATTTTAGGTTCTTTGTCAGGAACCCTGAGTGGCAATTGTAACTCTATCCAGATATGCTGAAGGCTGACTGGCAATGTTTCGTTGCATTTCAGAT
Organism: Pseudonaja textilis; assembly: GCF_049901715.1. Lineage (NCBI taxonomy): Eukaryota > Metazoa > Chordata > Lepidosauria > Squamata > Elapidae > Pseudonaja > Pseudonaja textilis. Next base: position 120,796,407 of record NC_141990.1, read on the forward strand.
AATGCATTCTTTCTGAGAGAAGAACCCAGCCACTTTGATGTAGCCAGGCTAGGGGGAGGTTCAGCATCACCGAGTGGAACAATTGGATGAGAGAATAGTAATTATGTCTCTCTCTCTCATTCATTCATTCATTCATTCATTCATTCCTAAGAAAGCAGAAACAAGTCCCATACATCTATGGTGTTAGCATTTGCTTCTTCTGTCTTCCATCCACAGTCAATGAGAAAAATCAATAATTATGGAAGTGCATTGATAATGACCCAAAAGAGAGGCCAGAGCAGCATTATGGCTGCTTCTACAGGTCTTGTATCACATGCACATCCAGCAATAAATAGCAATGTGGAGAAATGTGTTCTGCTATCTTTGAATATGGACTTATCAAATCTGATTGACTTACTCATCTTTATTTTCATAGCTCTAACCGAAGGCAAGGTATAAAAATGCAGCAGCTAGTCAAACTATTGCTGAAATCTGCATTAGGACAGAGAATGTGACTCAAAAGAAAGAGTATTAGAGGTAGTACAGGCAAAAATGTATAGTGTCAGCTTTGAAATTCAGCTGTCACATAATGGAAGGGAGGTGGAGGAGTTGAAAAGTTCAAGGTTATTCTGTATGTTGTACTAAGAAATTCCAGTTGCAGTTAATTGGTTCTCATGATTTATGAAGTGTAGAAGTGGGACGAGAGAAGGTGGATTATGTGTAACGCCCGAAAATACTTTCACTTTGGGAAATTCCCTTAGACGTACCAGATCTGTTCCTAAATAAATCAGTCAGAGAGGATATGTGTCGGAGTGATTGATATCATGGATACTTTCTGGATGCCTTACATATAGTTTAAGAGAAACAAGCAGTTAGAATGTATACAGGTTTTCATGGAGGAGTGTACTGTAATAAGAAAAAGCATTAGGAAAACATGCATTTCAGGCTCCTAATTGACATACTGCACACAAATGAGTTGTATTCAGAGGTGGGCTGCACATACTGTAACAACCGATTCCCCTAGTGCAAAACCGAATATGTGCGCATGCGCACATACCCCCATCGGCACTTGTGCACGGCTGTAAAAACACGGGGATTTCCTGCATGCGGCAGCCACAGAGAATAGGCAGGTGAGGCATGGAAATCAGCTGGGCTGTGTGGGTGGGGTGAGTGAGCCAGATATATAGGATGGGATAGCACCAGAGCAGCGGGCGGACCTATATCTTGTATGTCGGAACTACCATTATGGGCGAGCTGATCCGAACTGGCAGTAGCCCACCACTGGCTGTATTGTATTTTTTGAAATCTGTCTTGAGTTCATATTCAACAACACTGAAAAATGGCTTGGTGTTCATTTCACCCCATTGTTGGTTTTGTTTTGTTTTTATCTGCTTTATGTTAACTTTTTAATCTGATTTTCAGAGTTTCCTTGTGTCCAACTAAGCCCTCCTGTAGCCTTGCTTGCTCTGCTCCATTTCCAGTCTTTTTACCCTGAAGGGGGCAATAAGACATGGATATTTTAGAAAGAAATAGCTTAGAAAGAAATCAGCAATCTGAGGCAGCAGAGGGACTGAGTAAATTTAAGCTATAGAAAAATGAAAAATTGAGTGAAATTGACCTTGACATCTTTGCCCAACCTTGTAACAATAGAGCACTGAGGTGAGAAAGGATCATGGCAATACTGCTCAGGAATTGAATTCCAGTTGCTTTCAGGTTCATTCTCAGTATCTCCAGTTGAAAGTGTAATCCTCCCAAAGTTAGTTTTGCAGACTATAATTACAGAATGCTCAGTGCCATGTGAAGACGTATCAACCAGGCAAACATTTTTATTTGTATTATCTCTCGTATTGCTTGTGAAAGTGAAATATTTGCATTAGCTACTGGTGTTTTTTTAAACTGGATTTCATTATTATGTTTGAATGGTTATTTGTGTTGAACATTGCCTAGAATTTCTTGTGGTGAAGAGTAGTTTATTTAGGAGGCAATTGTGGCCAAACCAAGAGAATGCAATGATGGAAAGGAGAAAATGCTCTCTGTCTTCAATGTTGTAATAAAATGGACTCAGTGGTGAGTTATGATTAATGTTTATTCAGATTCAGGTTATATTTCCTCCACCTCTATTTGTGTCTCAGCTTGTTTTATAGTAATTGAAAAGGTACCAAGGGGCTGTATGAGTTGCCCTGGTAATTTCTGTGTTTTACAGAGCAGGCAGAACTACAATAGGAGTGTCAGTCCTATTAGGAGGAAAACTTTTGGAATCCATTAAATTCCATCATTTTCCTTCGCCGGACCACTCTAAAAACATCCCCAATCCTTCCATAGAGGATTACTTGTTTCAATCCTAAGTATCAACACAATGATCTGACCTTGATAAAGGATCAGAGCAAACTCTCTTACTTTCAGGCTTCTAGTCTCTTGTTTGGTGCGGGCGGGGGGGCGGGGGGCGGGTGTCTAAAAGTCATATGCATTTTTCCATGAATAGATTCAGTAAAATTGATTAAATTACAGGTAATTCTCATACCACAATTGGCAAATCTATCATTTGTTAAGAGAGACATCACATGACCACACCAGACTTACAACCTTATTTTCACTGTGGTTGTTATGTAAGACATCACTCAACCACAACATGCAATTTTACTGCTGATTTTGTCCACTGGCTGCTTGTCATAAATGCCCGCAGGTTGGAGAATGCCCAAATTTCAGTCATGTGACTGTGGGGTGTGCTACAATTGTAAAAAAATTTTTTAGCCCTATTGTAATGGTCACTAAACAAGGCAATCATTAAGCAAGGTATACCTGTATCTTAATTATTCACAAAAATATTGAGCATCACTGTTGAAACTACTTTGTGATTCTACTAGCATTTCAAGAGAGTAATGGGGTTGTCCTTTATTAGCTGACCATGTAAACTTACTCATATAGGTATAAGAATAGCTAGGGTTTCATTTTGGCATAAGAATATGTGTATGCATGCATGACTTTAAGTTTATTATGGAGTACAAGTATTTAGGTATTGCAACAGCAACTTTGATCAAAGGTTTGTATTTTTCAAAATCTTATGAAATCTATTTTGACCAAATAAAAGAAAAGATAAATAACTATGGGACAAAGCAAGCTGGTATATTCCGCAAGAAATTATCATTATGATGATTCCTTTCAAACACAACTTCAAAAGAGTCATATAAAAAATTCATAATTGTTTTTTCATACATTGCAGAAAAATGGATAACTGATGAAAATCTTAGGCCTGCTATTTTTTTTTGGCTAAAGATTTGATAGTGGTGTTTCATCATGGCTCCATTTTGTCTTCCCTTTCTACTGAAAGGAAGACAATAATTGGTCAGAGGTCACTTTATAGGACAAATTTTTATTAAAGTTTAGAGTGAAAGATTCTATCTTTGCCTGTGGTGCTTTTCTGAACAGAGGTTTCCATATTATGTGGATAATAATAACCCATATTTAGAACATCTCAGCGGGGGGAGAAATAATCTGAAAATGAAAGCTGTCCTTTTCACTCCTTTTCCCCACACAGGAATTAGTTTACATTTTTAGGAAGCAAGCAAAAGTAACAGAGATATATTTTTTACTCTTAGATTGCCTGGCAAATCCTGCTGACATAGTACACATTAGTACCAGGAATCACAATTGCTGAGGGCTTTTTATTCATATTCAGCTGTCCTAGATAGGAAAAGCAATAATGCTAGCCAAGTTATGGATGAAGGCCAAAGTCCAACCTAGCATTTCCAAGACTATCAGCTGTAGTTTGTAAGGCAAGAAAGGCTGATATCAGAGAGATGGCAAAAGCAGGAACCAATGTGGTGATTGTCATAATATCTTATAACCTAATTTCTCTGATTTTAGAGTATTATGACTTTATTATGTTACCTCTATAATCCCTAATTAATTAGGAACATTTTCCCATTTATATACCACCATATTGTACCTGGGTTCCCAGAATTTAACAAGGGAGCCAGTGTGGTTGCGCTTCTGTCAAAAGCACCAAGGCTCTTCCAGGTTGAAAGAATTAGCCGGTGACATCACCATTGTCCTGGGGACACTTAGTTGGGGGCTCCTTTCATGTCCCCAGCAGGAGCTGGAGTGAAGGACGAGAGCTCACCTTCCCCCACGGCAGCACTTGAGTCTCAAACAAGAGCTTGCTAACCTCCAACTCGCATCCTAACCACCTGAGTCACCATGCTCCAACCAGTGTGGTAAAGTGCTAGTTTAAGCGCTGCATTAGGAGTGGACAGACGTGGGTTCTCTCTTAGGCAAAGAAACCTATTGGTGACCTCAATAAACTACTTCCCCCTCTAATGTCCTTCTGCAACAAGCTGCCTGAAAAAAGAAAATCTCAGCTTGCTTCATGTATTGATAGCTTATTATGGAACTACAGCAAGCAAGCAATAGTACAGAGGAAGTGAATCCTGTGATTCAAGAGGGACAAGTGCTAGGACTAACTTCCAGTGGTTATCAACAAGGTACGTGTAGTATCAAAACATCCACAGTAAGCAAGCAACGAGGCTTAAGACTGCAGGGTAGTGAAAACTTAGAGAAATACAAATGACATCATTTGGTAGATTCCAGTGAAGCACAGACACCTCTATATTTTGTAGGATGTCTTGTCCACTTGTTAGACTCTGCAGCATTTACAAAACAAGAAATTATTGCTACAGCCAGAGATCTCCATTGCAGACTGGATATTTCCACACAGACTAAAATTAGTTTTTCACAGGTACATGTCTTTGAAGAACATTTTGAAATCAAGAGTCTGTGTTATGAGTGGGAGAGAAGCTAGAACTTTTTTTGTCACAGGCAGGCCTCAACATGAAACAGAGTGTGTATGGCCAGGTGACAATTGTTTCTGTAGGGTCAAAATCATCAAAGGTGAATTGATCTCAGGTGAACGCTGTCATAGGCCTTTAACTACAAGTGACAACTGCTACACACATCTGATGAAAGATAGCTATGGAGTGACTGTACTGAAATCTGAAATGTATTATGGGCAAATTGTTTTACCATTCTAAGATCTATTTCCAAAGATCTACAAAATTGGCAAAGAATGGGGAAATGATAATAAGAATATATGACACAAATGGAATTAATATATTTATTCCCAAAATACGTTGGAATAGAAGGTGTAGGCAATGCTACAAAATAATAGAAAATTTGGAAGTGTGTTTGTTTTTTGAAATTATATCAACTGCCAATAGATATGATGTACTGTTTGTTGTTCTGAGTGTGTGCAAGAAACAGGAATCTACATGCCAAATTATTATTTTTTATTTTATTTGTCAATTGTTTACAAGATAATAGGTATAAGTAAAAACATAGTTATAAATACATGGATATGTATAAGAAAAATTTAAAAAATATAAAAGAAACAATAGGACAGGGATAGTAGGCACGTTGGTGTGTTTATGCACGCCCCCTACAGACCTCTTAGGAAAGGGGTGAGGTCAATAGTAGACAGTCTAAGGTTAAAGTTTTAGGGGTTTGGGGAAGAAACCAGAGTCAGGTAGAGTATTCCAGACATTGACGACTTTGTTGCTGAAGTCGTATTTCCTGCAATCAAGTTTGGTGTGATTAACCTTGAGTTTGTATCTATTGTTTGCTCTTGTGTTGTTATGGTTGAAGCTGAAGTATTCATTGACAGGTAGGGCATTGCAATGTATGATTTTATATACTATACTTAGAATGGACCAAAGGCAGCAGTTCTAAGTTTCTAGTTCTAGGTTTTCTTGGTCTAGAATTTTGAGTCTGGTGGCATAAGGAATTCTGCAATGAGTAGAAGAGTTGAGAACTCTTCTTATGAAATATTTCTGGACTTTCTCAACTGTGTTAATATCGATACGTAATGTGGGTTCCAGACTGATGAGCTGTATTTGAGTATTGGTCTAGCAAATGTTTTGTAAGCTCTAGTTATTAGTGTAATATTACCAGAGAAAAAGCTACATAAGATTAGGTTAACAATTCTTAACGCCTTTTTGGCTATGTAGTTACAGTGGCCTCTAGCACTTAGATCATTTGAGATGAGTACTTAAAGATCCTTGACAGAGTTTGGATCATCAACAAGGTCTTGACTATTTAGCCTGTATTTTATTTTCTGATATTTTTTTTGCCAATATGTAGGACAGAGTATTTATTTGTTGAGATTTGAAGTTGCCATTTGTTTGACCATTCTGATACATAGTCAAGGTCTTTTTGAAGGGTAGCAGTATTGTCTGTGGTGTTGAATAGCTTTACATCATCAGCGAAGAGAACGCAGTTGCTCTTGATAGGATCACAGAGGTCTTTTATGTAGAGTATGAAAAGAGTTGGTCCCAGAACACTGCTTTGGGGAACACCACTGTTGACAGGTACAGAATTTGATAGGACACTCCCAGTTTTGACCATTTGTTGTCTGTTTGACAGGAATGCTTTTATCCAGTTATGCAGGTGTCCAGAGATACCATAAGATTTTTTTTAGGAGTAGTTTGTCGTGTACCACTGAATCAAAGGCTTTACAGAAGTCTATGTAGATTGCGTCTATTGCTTTGCCCTGATCGAGTTGTGTAGTCCATATGTTTTTGCAGTGTAAAAGTTGCAGATTACATCATAGTTTTTTCCTGAAACCAAATTGTTTATTAGAGAGTAGGTTGTTTGTTTCTAAGTGGAGGATGATGGATTGGTTAATAATTGATTCCATGACTTTACAGGTGACGCAGCATAAAGAGATTGGTCTGTAATTTTCAACTAGGCTGGGTCTCCCTTTTTGAAGATGGGGATAACCGTGGCTTGTGACCATAGTTTTGGCAAGGAGCTGGTCCTGAAAGATTTTTGAAAGATTATGCTTAGTGGTTCGGCTATGGCAGTGGGTAGCTTTTCTAAGAAGTAGGCACGTATTCCGTCCAGTCCAATAGATAGAGATGGTTTTAGATTACATAGTGCTTTTTCAACATTGTCTTCTATAAAATCGATATGTATTAGATCATTGTAGTTGTCTGTGGTTCGACTAGAAAATACTGGGCATGATCCATTGCTGTTTACAAATACTGAGCCAAAGAATGTGTTAAAGAGGTTGGCTTTAATAGTGTCATCGTTGCAGTCTTTACCATTAGGTCCTTTCAGGGGTGGGATAGACCTTGAGTCTTTTAGTTTGTAGTTTATAAAATTGTAGAAAGTGTGGGTGGAATTGATGAGTAGAAGGTTTTCCTCTTGTTTAATGTGACAATTGGTGCATTCAGTTTTTATCTGATGGCATAAATTTTTGTATCAGCTTTTGAAGTTGGCAATGTGACCAGATTTGTTTTTCCGCCAAGGTGATTTCTTTTTGGATTGAAGCTTCCTTATTGTTTTGGGTAATTTGTTTTTTCTGGTTTTGGGAGTTGTTAATGGTACATATAGTTTGATGACTCTTTTGACTTCAAGTTGTAATGGTCTTCTACAGTATTGCATCCAGTGAATAGAAATTGCCAATCAAGGGATGAGAGATCGTTGTTTATAAGATCATAGTTGCCTTTTTTGAAGTTATATTTAGGGACTCATCGTTGTGATGATTTTCGTGTGGACGTATGTTGAGACAAAAGTCTATCTTGTTGTGGTCACTGTTGGAAAAGGGTTCTTTAATTTGTATTCCGTAAATTGAATTCAAACTATTGCAGAAGATGAGATCGAGGCAGTTGTTAAGTCTAGTGTTGTTGGCTACTAGTTGTTCTAGTCCCAGATTTGTTACTGCATTGTAGAAGGTTGCACGTATGGGTTCAGTTGTACATTCATTTAGGGTCCAGTTAATATGAGGTATTTTGAAGTCACCAAGAAAGAGAAAAGCGTGTGGGCAGGATGCTGCCCATGTTAGTAGTGTATTTGGCTTGTTTGCATGTTTGATGTCATAATCAGGGGCTCTGTAACATAGTAAGAACCGAAATGTGATATTTAAGGATAGTTCATAGACGATGGTCTCAGGAATAGCAAGCTCCTGGGTAACTTGGATGTTTTTTAGATGTAGGGACTTTTTATAGGAGATAGGAACACCACCTCCTGTACGGATTTCACAATCTGATTGGTAAACATGATAGTCTCTTACTGTGGCAATGGAATCAGGGAAAGATGCATTGAGCCATGTTTCACAGACAAATATAATGTTGAATTTAGCGGTATTTAGTAAGAGGAGAAATTCAGGTATTTTATTTACAAGGCTTCTTGCATTGGGTAGCTGGCATTTAAGGCCAGTTGTGATTGGAATAGAGGTAATTAGGGGCATGCGTGCCTAGTTTTGAGTAATGTTGGATTGGATCGGGTGGGGTTGGATGCGGAGTTGTGGGTTGTGTGACTTTGTTTTGATGCAATCAGCTCTGTAGTCAATGTATAGGTCCTTTTCTCCATTGTCTAGACGGTTTTTGAGTTCTGCACGGAGTTCACGGGAGTGCATTCTTTGCAATATGGATAAGTCTGGTCTTGAGTGAAGTTTTTTGTGGTTGGGATTGGTTTTTGCAATGGCATTTATTGTATGAATGAATATGCATTTGCCAGACTCATTTTTGCATACAACTGTCCAAAATCTTGGGGCCACAGAGCCGTCATTGTATTTGTACCCATGGCCATCTCTGGTTATTTCAATGATATCTTCAGGAGAGATGTTTGTTGTATTTGAGTTGCTTATGATATCACGAACTTTGGAGATGTCATCTGATTCGTTGGTGTCTTCGAGACCAAATAAGATGGCATTTGGACATTTCTGTTTACGTTCCATGGTGTCTCTGATGAGTAAGGAGATATTATTTGTGGAATTATTTGAAGGGATAGTAATTGTTTGTGGCTGTGGTTTGGTGGTTATTTTTGGTTGTAGTTGTGATTGTAGTTGAGGTAGTGGTTGAAAGCCACTGATATGCTGAAAGAAGAGGGTGATTTGTGATGTAATTAAATAGAGATTTTATGCTGTTAAGTACTTGATCTAATTTGGGAGGGAAATGCATAAATATAGAGTTTGCACAATTTTCACTGCATAAAGTTCCAAGATATAACAAAGGATTGCTAGCTCTAAGACAGTTGAGTCAAGCTGAACATTTGATATAGTTTAGACAACTACTATACCAAACTTTAGGGCTCAACTTATTGACAGGTCTGTTTCCTACCTTTTAAATTAAGCAAGCTGCCCAGGCAAGGGGTACCTCATCACTTGCTCAACTCAAAAGCCAATCAAGAATCTTCCTGAGGCCAGGAGATACAATCTACAAATCATGCTTCTCTAATAAAAGAATTCTCCGAAATGGTGTGCTTCTAACGCAGACACTCTGTTTAAAATGGAAAGAGCCCTTGGTCACCACTGGAAACAAGATGGTGAGATATTTAGGGAAGCTTATTACGGTTGCATTTTAGGGAACAAGCAATAAAATTTTTATTTTCTTTATTTATTGTTTAAAATGTTTTATATGGTATTTTATTGAATGACTGTAAGCTGCCTAGAGTAGCCTTGGTGAGATGGATGACACAGAAGTTTAAATAAATAGATGATAGATAGATAGATAGATAGATAGATAGATAGATAGATAGATAGATAGATAGAGAGACAGACAGACAGACAGACAGATAGACAGTTTTTCACAGGCACTGAAGAGGAAGTTACTATGGAGACTAAGATTTGATGCATTGATCCCTTTCAGAATGTCACCCAGCTATCTGTTTGCATGAGAGTAGTCTGGTGCTGTAGTTAAGGCATCAGGAACTGGGAGACTGTGAGTTCTAATCCCACTTTAGACACAAAGCCAGTCACTCTCTCTGTATCCTAGGAAGGAAGCAAGGGGGGAAATCACTTCTGAAAAACCTTGCCAAGAAAACTGCAGGAACGAATCCAGGAAGTTGCCAGGAGTCAAAAACTGACTAGAAGTCTTCAAAGTTAATAAATAAATCTGTCAGCATGACCCAATTTTGTTTTTATATTGGAAGAAAAATGCTGCTGCATTCACATCCTTCAGTGATTGCCATCAAGCCTAAAAAAGACATTCTATAGCAGGGGTGTCAAACTCGATTTCATTGAGGGCCACATCAGGGTTATGGTTTATCTTGGGGGGGTGGGGGGCACATGGCCAGGGGGCATGGCCAGCTCAACATCAGTCATGTTGGGGGCGCCTGTGGTGGCCTGAGTGCTCTGCCAGCGAACATGGGTTCCTGGGCTGTTTTCTGCTTCAAAGGTCCCCTGCAACCCTCTGCCAGTGAAAATGGAGCTCAGGAAGGCCACCTGAAGCCCTCCTGAGCTCTGTTTTCATTGGCAGAGGTACTGTGGCTCAGTCCTTCACTGTTTCCAGGGTGGCCCCATGGGGCAGATCTAAGCATCCCACCGGCCGAATCCATTCTGCGGGCTTTGAGTTTGACACCCCTGTTCTACCCCATCCATACAAATTTGAAATATGTGAATATTAAGAAAGTTTGAGGAGAATATGAATATTTAGTATGCTTTGCGGGGGTGGGGGGGTGAACAACAATCAAGAAATTATTGTTGTTCTGATTATTTGCTGTTATAAGTGGCAAGCCCACATAATGATTGTTTTCTTCATGGATGCTTTATCTGCAACTTACAAAGGATATTAATGATATGCTTCACATAACCTAGGACATTCTGTACAACAGGGTCAGGTTGTGCCTTGCATCTGGGAATATGGATGGGATGCCAAGTTGGTGACTGATGCTTTCTTGAAGTTTGCAGTCAAAAAGAAACTCCCAGCCCACTTGTACCCTCAGGATACTTTCTTTAAAGATAGAACAAATGTGACACATCTGTACTACCAGCAAAAATCCAATGAAAAAAATATTCTACCAGTAGTAAGGTTTTATCAGCTTGTATCCATAGACAAACAAGAACAAGGAAGACACAATTGGTCATCTATAAATACTCTATGAGAATTTGGGAGAGTTATTTTGGTGTCACTAAAATTTAAAAAGGTTCTTTCTTTCTTTCTTTCTTTCTTTCTTTCTTTCTTTCTTTCTTTCTTCCTTTCTTTCTTTCTTTCCTTCCTTCCTTCCTTCCTTCCTTCCTTCTTTCTTTCTTTTTTTCTTTCTTTCTTTCTTAGTCTCATCTTAAAAAATCAGGAAGTAAGATAATGTTTAGCATGTACACAAGCTGTATAGAAACATAACAAGCCCCATTGTGTCGTGCACAAGAAAATTGTTAGGCCATTGTATCCCCAGAATTGGCTGATGCTTTAGGGAGAGAGGAGAGAATTACTGTCTCTATGAAGTTTGGCATTTTAACGGAAAGAATCGCACACTCTTTTTGAAATGTATCCATGCTCATCTCAGGCAAAAGCAGGAAGTCAGCAGATACCTTAAATGGCGATGATGACATCACTGATTGAAATAGCTGTTAAGAGTCCCATATACTGAGCCACATATTATAACTATCATTTTCAGCCATAACAAGTAGATAAATTGTTGGATTCGATGAGTCGTATCTAGAAAAAGAAATAAGCCAAGATGACAATATTGCAAAAAAAGGCAGAAATTTCACATTAACAGTGAAGCCATGGGGGGGGAGGGGGGGAATGTTGTAATCTTATCTATATTTCTCAAAAATGAAGGCAAATACACATGTCCCACGATAATATTGCAGGATCTAATCTGAGTCAATCACCGGGACCAGAGATTTAGTCTCTGAGCTTTCGGACTTGTGCTCAGGGAACTTCCCTCTAGCAGAGTGTGTGCTTTGGGCTGTTTGGTGTGTGGTATTTATATGGTGTCTGGTTGTGTGTGACTTTTTAGTTGTTTATTGGGGTGCCATCCATCCAGTTGTTGACTGGGGTGACAGCCAGCAATCAACACTCCATTTTTTTTGGCAGCCATTCATCCATTGTGGGACTCAAAGTGGCCTTCCATTTTTGTGCATAAAGTAATCTTGCTGCCATCAACATATATAGCATCAATTTCCAGGTTTTTTCCAAGTCTTTTTCCATGAAACCCAAAAGAAAAATTTGGAAGTGTCTGTTTTCAATTGCTTAATTGAGCTAATGTAATTGTAGAAAAGTTGTGTGAAATGTAAAAATGTAAAGCTATGTTTTGCTTTGCTTTGCTTTGTTTTTCAAGATGTGTGGATGCTTGCTTATTTATATTTCCCAACAATCTGAGTCAAACCTCTGTGGTTTACAAAATGCACGCAATTTAAAAACATCCACAGTAAAAGTTAACATCTTTACTTAGACCAATTAAAAGAATCAAATTCCAAAGTTCTAGTTAATCAATAACAAATAAAAGATGACCAAGTCTAAGGAGACCGTTCTACAAAACAGCTCCATCTTCAACATCTTCCAAGAGTGCCAACCGGGAGTTAACGTTCTGTTATAGAATAATGTTTTATGCCAGTTTGAGCTTCTGAACTAAATTATTAACTTTGGTTTCAGCAAGCAACAAATCTTCTCAGGCTTCTGCTGTATTTTAATTAAATATCAAGGACATGGGGATCCTACATGTACAACAGTTTAATTTGTTGATCACGTGCACCTAAAGACCAAGTAGAAGTTAGGGTGGAGTTGAACAATCTCTTATAATGCCAAGAAGAATAAGGAAAAATATGCCCAGCAAAATAAATTACCAAAAAAAACCCAAAGAACTAGAAACTCAATTACAGAGTACCCCAAAGGATTCAAAATTGCAAAATCAGATAATGATAGCTAAACATAAATTGAATTTAATTGAACAGGAGAGAATGATTATAAATTTGAATTTGACTAGAAAAACTTATTTTGAGCATGCTAATAAGCCAGGAAGATGGCTATCTTATAAACTAAAAAAAAGGAAAGAAAGGAGATTGATATATCAGCTAATAGATGGAAAGGGGGATATACAGCAGGTGATAGAACAGAAAAAAGAAATTGTTCATAAGTATTTTGAAGATTTATATAAAAAGGAAGATGTTAATGAGGATAGAATAAGAAACTATTTAGATGAAGTGAAAGATAAAGCAATTGGGGAAGAAATGGTAGAACTATTAAACAAAGACATTACTTGGTTGGAATTGAAATCAGCAATAGAGAACCAGAAAAACAACAAAACCCCGGGCCCAGATGGGATTCCAGGGGAGCTGTACAAGGCAATTGCAGAACAAATTGGACCTCTTATGGTGGAAGTTTTTAATGATGTTTTATTGGCAGCCAGGATGCCGGACTCATGGAGGGGGGCATTGATTTCACTGATCCCGAAGGAGGATTCGGATCCCCGATATATAAACAATTATAGGCCGATTTCACTGTTAAACACCGACTACAAAATATTTACTTCTATTATAGCAAGCAGACTAAAAAGAATGCTAAACGCGCATATACATGGACCAAAATGGATTTCTCCCGACCAGACAAATTAGGAACTATTTAAGAACAGTACTAGATGTCTTAGAATTTTATGAAGCTCACCCCAAAAAACAAATTGCACTTATGTTTTTAGATGCAGAGAAGGCCTTTGACAATTTAAATTGGCAATTTTTAATCCAGAAAATTTATAATATGAATTTAAGCACCAAATTTGAAAATATTATAACAACTATTTATGATACACAACAAGCTAATATTATAATAAACGTGGAATATACCCGCCCAATAAAAATAGAAAAAGGAGTCAGACAGGGCTGCCCACTCTCTCCCCTGCTCTTCATATTATCATTAGAAACATTATTAATGCGAATTAGACAGAACCCAGATATAAAAGAATTAAAGGTTAAGAAAGAAGAATATAAGTTGCAAGCGTTTGCGGACAATATGATTTTTTTCATTGAGGAACCAATAGAAAGAGGACAAAAATTGATGAATGAATTAGAACAATTTGGGGCAGTAGCAGGACACAAAATTAATAGGAAGAAAACTAAACTAATGACTAAAAATTTAACAGAAAAACAGAAAATAGAGTTAGAAGAAATTATGGAAATACAAGCAACAAAGAAAGTTAAATACCAAGGAATATGGTTGACAGCACATTATAAGACACTTAAGGAAAATAATTATGATAAATTAATGCAACAGGTAAAGAAGGATTTAGAATCATGGGGTAAGTTGCAACTTTCATTATTAGGCAGGATCGCTGCCTTTAAAATGAATATTCTTCCAAAATTTCTATATCTATTTCAGACGATCCCAATTAAAGTACACCCCCCAAAAATTTAAGAACTCACAAAATAACTATTAAATTTATTTGGCAAGGAAAAAAACCTAGAATAAATTTAAAGGCAATGCAGGATATGAAGAGCAGGGGAGGACTGGCACTTCCAAATTGGGAGTTGTATTATATTGCTGCCTCTTTAATATGGTTGAAGGAATGTGTGAATTTAACTAACAATAAAATATTATTTTTAGAAGGCCATGATTTGCAGAGGGGGTGGCACGCTTTTTTATGGGATGTAGGGAAAACTAGCCAAAAATATTTCCACAGAAATCTAATCAGAGACTCATTATTAACTAATTGGAAGAAAATACGGAAAAAACACTATTTAAAAGTACCAATCTGGATTTCAACAATGGAGGTGATGATCCACCCAAATAATCTGGATATTACTAAAATGATTAAATATAAGGACCTATAGGATACACAAGGAAATTTGAAATCGAGGCAAGAACTTCAAGAGCGAGGGCAAAAAATTGATCAGTGGGCATACCTTCAAATTCAAAGTAGATACAAACAGGACAAGAAAGAATTCAGAATCAACAATAAACTCCAGCAATTAGATAAAATTTTATTAGGATCAGGCAAAAAAAATATAACAAAATTTTATAATTATTTATTAGAAGTCGAATTAGAAGAAGAAAATGTAAAAGGGAACATGATTGCCTGGAGTAGGAATGTAGGATGTAGCATCACCTTAACAGAATGGGAAAAGGTCTGGGGTAGAAACAATAAGATCACAAAATCGGTAGCATATAAAAAAAAATGCCTATAAAATGTTTTATAGATGGCACCTCCCTCCTTCGAGATTAGCGAAGATGCACCCCAATATGAGTCCGAATTGCTGGAAATGAAAAAAAAAAAAGAGGGAACTTTTTTCCATATGTGGTGGTCCTGTACAGAAGCACAAAAATATTGGCAGAAAATTAAAATTTGGCTGGAAGAAATGACAAAAGAGCAGATCGAATACAAACCAGGGTCCTTTTTGTTAGGGATCTTTGACAAACAAATATCAATAAAGCGAAATACATAATAATACACATTTTGACAGCAGCCAGATTAGCCTTTGCCAATGTTGGAAGCAGCCTCAGGTTCCATCAGAGGAAGTGATCATTCAAAAAATCTCAAGCTGTGCAGAAATGGACAAATTAACTCTGGCACTAAAAAATAAAGACACCTCAATATACTACAATAGCTGGAACTGCTGGTACAAATGGATAGACCAAAGATAGACTTTTACACTATAAGGCAAAAGAGGATAGGATAAACCCATAGCAGTGATATACAGATATATGTAAAGACTAGGTGTGTGTATATGGCATAAATTAAGGGTTAAAAAAAGAGAGAGAGATCTTATAAACTGTTGAAGATGAGAATGTTTTTAATTGCTTTCTATTTTTTGTTTCTATTTTCTTCTTTTCTTTTCTTTCATCTATGTATGTATTGTTGGTTTGTTTTAATTGTAAAATTAATAAAAATAATTTATAAAAAAAAAGAAAGGTCAATCCTTGGACTTTACCAAAGGAAAAGGTTTCCGATCTGTGGTGAGCTGAGCTGCTTAATCACCATCTATAAATAGATCCTACTTCGTTGCCCATAAGCAGAAACTCCATATACACACCTACAGTGCAGCTAAAATAGGTCTCTTTCCTTCTGTCAAATCTTTTAAATAAAGAGTAAAAGGTTTTGGGGCTCACCCAAGGTATTACAGAATATGGACAATTTTCTCAGTTACTTTGAATGCTTCAAAAATAATTTAAAAAAATAAGCAGAGGAAGAAAAGCAGAAAAATCTTTTCTTAGTGACACCAGGAATAAAAGATTCTTGCCAATGTTTCAGTTTTATGCCTTTCCTTCCCATTGTTGTATTTTCTTCAGTTAGTCACTGAATTCACTTAAAGGGTTTTTTTTTTTCCCTCCATCAAAGAAAATTCACATTTGTGTCATGATTTCTTCCACAGATAAAATAGATAAAGCAAGCTTTTTTCTTCCCTGTTTTATATAACCTACATTTCATTCTCTGTAATTTTGCTGTCTCCCCCCCTTCCTCCCCTTAATCAGGCATGGTCGTTTTTTCATTCTTTGTAGTTCAGGGGGAAAAGAGGCTATTGTTGCAAATGAATTAAACTAACTCACTCACCAAAAGCATCGTGCAGCACTCTGGCTGACAGGTCCTCATGTGATTTTTCCCCTTCTAAGAAGGAAATAATTTAAATCAGAGGATTCCTATTCTGAAATAACAAGTTTATGTGTGCACAAGTTTTCTGTAAGATATCATTCAAAACATATGGGATAAATACGCAAAGAAATCACATCTTTTCTCAAAATTTCCTCAACATAATTTAATCAGACTTACTTCTAAGTAGGCAAGTTTTGGGGGATTGGGCCATTGACTTGCTCAGCATAGTATTCAAGGGTTATGATTAAGCAATTCAAAGAGAAACTGAGAACTTAAAATAGATTTTGTGCCTTCGGGAATGGCTAAGTGACAAATTGAACTAAAGCCATAGTATATAAAATACTCAGGGATCCTGCTTCCTTCTCAAGGCTGAATTTTTTTTAAAAAATAACATTTAAACAGATGAAATACACAATTTTTTTAAAAAATCAAATGTTCTTTATTTATTATTTTATCCTGTCTTTATTGCTTTATAAATAACTCAAGGTAGTGAACTTTGACTTACCACCATTCATTTAATGATTGTTCGAAGTTATGACAGCACTGAAACTTCATACTTATGACCATTGCAGCATCCCTATGGGTCATGTGTTCAAAATTCGGATGCTTGGCAACTGGTTCATATTTATGACGATTGCAGGTCATGTCTTCACCTTTTGCAATCTTCTGACAAGCAAAGTCAATGGGGAAGCCAGATTCGCCTTATAACTTAATAACTACAGTGATTCCCTTAACAACTGTGGCAAGAAAGGTCATAAAACGGGACAAAACTCATGTAATAACTGTGTTGCTTAACAACAGAAATCTTAGGTTCAATTATGGTTGTAATCAAGAATACCTGCACGTAATATTCCTTCCTCCTTTTATTTTTGCTACAATGGCCATGCTATGAGATGGGTTGGGCTGAGGGAGAGAATAACTGGGTCAAAGTCACCCAGCTGGCTTTCATAGCTAAGGCAGGACTAGAATTCACAGTGTCTTAATTTATAGACTGATGCCTTAACCACTCGACCAAGCTTTCTTTCTTTCTTTACAGTATTAATATTCCGTCATTCCAAAGAAACTTGAAATGTCTTAAATGTGGAATTTATTTGACACTCATTTTATGCACAAAGGATTATTTAGGCTTAGAGAAAGTGAGCTGTGTGGTCTACTATTCCTAGGCCAAATTTTTAATGCACTACAGCTTTCTTCAGTTGATATGACTCAAGATTTGAGCCAACAGATTTCGTATTTAAGCCCAAAGCTAAAAAATCATTTCAAGAAAGAAAGATAAAACAATATGGGAGGTTATAAAAATATTCTTTTGACTAACCTTTCATTGTCATTCCAAAAGGGTTTTCCTATTCCAAATTGCAACACACATGGGGGAAAATTAATTATTATTAAAATTAATATTAATAAACATTAGAGTACACCTTTTTCTTAGTGTATTATTATGATTGCAACATACCATGAAACTTGGTTTAATGGACCTTAGTTTAACAGACTTCAGATGTCACAGACAAAATCTACCCGTAAGTTATATGCTTCTGCGTGTTTGCAAAACCTCACGTGCTATTTTAAAATATGCAATCATAAAATCCCGTTTCATTATATGCATATGCGACAAGAGTAAAACATGCACATATGCAATCTCGTTTGCCATGTTATTCATGTGATATCCTGTTTAGACTTTGCAGACATGTTGCTATCAGGGACATTGCTTGCCCCCACCAATCTGTTGGCTTTATTGTAATGTATCAACTCAGTCAGAAAGAGTGCAATTTCAGGTTGAATAGAACTAAGGATGCCCGAGAAGTCCAAGAATAGTTTTTTCCTTTCCTTAAATAAAACAGTAAGTTTACTGTTCTATCCATTCAAACGGTTCAATCAATGCCTTTGCTGGTGGAAAATTCTCATGGTGCTGTTGTCTTATGCCTAACAGCAGGTATCCCCCTTGATACTGGTGTCATCAATTCTGGCATTCTAAATGTTTAAAAAATCTATAGTATTTGTTTCCCATTTAAGAAGAGAACCTGCTTGACTCTGGCTTTCAGTGGGGAAATAGGCAAGTTGCAACAACTGTATATAGAAGTGTACACTTGGAATACATTTCATTCGGTTGGAATACACTCAGCAAATCTAAAGCAGGTTTCTGAGTTTTAGAAAAGCTTGCCTTCAAACATTCAAATAGACCAGGGCTCTAGCCATATGCACAAGCACTTTTCTCTACTTCTTAACATTAGGAACAGAGAGCATTATCCAGAAACTGTATGACAGTAAGTTGTTAGTAATCACTTAGGGCCTCTATAAGACATAATCTTACCAATTTCCATCTGTTGGCTCTACTTGACTCTACTTTCATCAAACACATGGTATTCTCTCAAAGTTATAGACATAAAATAACACTGAAAATAGAAGCATAACAATCGACTGGCTGGCTGGCTGGTTGGCTGAGCAAATAAATGCCTATGCAACCATATACATACAGACTCGCGCTGGTTACTGCAAAATTAAAAGCATGCATTTTGTAGCATAAATGTATTATGAAAAATGCATAATAAAGTTAAAAGCAGTCAACAATAAATTAAAGAATTCACAATAAAAGTAAACACCAATCCCAAACCATCAGATTAAATTATAATCAGGATCCATCACTACATCTATTTCCACACAATGAAAAATTAAGCAACTCTTGTAAAATAACATCAAGCACCAAAGATCTTCTGAACAATTCAGAAACCATCCATTCAAGCCATGGATCTGCTTCTTTAGGAATTGTTCTCCCCTTCAATGGGAAACAATGGAACTAGCCAAAAATCTGTTTCCTTTTATACAAATCCTGACAGCCTCAATCACTAGAATAAGATTTCCATAGCAGAGGTGCTATTCAGCAGGTTCTTACCAGTTTGGGAGAACAGGTAGCGGACATTTTGAGCAGTTTGGAGAACCGGCAAATACTACCTCTGACTGGCCCCACCGCCATCTATTCTCTGCCTCCCGAGTCCCATTTGATCAGCTGGGTCTTCTTTTGTTGCCCTGCACAGGAGAACAGAACTGGAAAGCAGGTTAGTAAGGTGGGGAGGGAATGGGATTTTGCAGTAACCGTCCCCCTGGAGTGTGATGGAAATGGAGATTTTACAGTATCCTTTCCCTGCCATGCCCACCAAGCCAGGCCCACAGAACCTGTAGTAAAAAAATGTTGAATCCCACCACTGCACTTCACAGTGCTTTACAGCCCTCTCTAAGCAGTTTACAGAGCCAGCATATTGCCCCCAACAATCTGGGTCCTCATTTTACCCAACTCAGAAGGAGGTCAACCTTGTACAGGGTTAGATTTGAACTGCCAAATTTCAGGCAGCCAGCAGTCAGCAGAAGTAGCCTGTGGTTCTGCACTCTAACCACTGCGCCACCACGGCTCATATAACAAGAAAACCAAATGCAGCTAAATCTAGTTTTCACCAATACCAATTATTTCTCTTCTAAAGAAAGAAGTTTAGAAAGTATGCCACCTCTGAATGGCCCCTCCTGAGTCCCAGCTGATTGGCTGGGTCTTCTTTTGTTGCCCTGCACAGGGGAACAGAGCTGGAAAGCAGATTAGTGGGGTGGGGCGGAAATGGGATTTTGCAGTAACCTTCCCCCAGGAGTGGGGATGGAATGGAGATTTTACCGTATCCTTCCCCTGCCATGCCCACCAATCCACGCCCACCAAGCCACACCATGCCCACCAAGCCACGCCCAGAGAACTAGTAGCAAAAAAAATTGAATCCCACCACTGTTCCACAGTGTCATCAATTGTGTCTAAGGTAATAATGTAAAATTAGATATCATCAACTTATTGATTCTACTTATTCTCTCAGTAGCTTCAGGTAGATTTTCAATAGAAAAGAACAAAGGAGGCAAACCCTCAGGGGTTTATGACAACTTGCCACAGCCAACTCACCACAGCCAACTCACCATGGGACAATTTTCCATGGCCAAGTTGTCTTGAGACAACTTGCCGTGGGACAATATTGAATAACTAATAGAAAAGAATCATTAAAGAAAGGATGCCAAAAGAGGGACAAAATGAAATGTGAATTGCAAAAATAAAAAATAAAAAATAAAAGTTTTAAAACTATTTTAATAAATAAACTGAATTGCTGAATTGTCCTGCAGCGAATTGTCCTGTGCCAAGTTAGCCATGGTGAATTGACAATGGTGAGTTGGCTGTGATGATTTGTCCCGTTCCAAACCCTGAGACAGGCTACATGTTAAGTTAGAAGTAGTTGAACTGCTGAAGAACAGAATTCCCAATTTCCAATTAGAATTTCCAATTAGATTAAAGTAAATCTAAGCAACTTTGCCAGCAAAACACTGCACAAAATGGTCACAGTGGTCAGGCTAGAATATTTTCTTATTCTTCTTTAGAAAGGAATTCAAAATTTTAAACAAGGCCAATGGCTGGCAATCCACTGACATAATAAATCAGAAGAAGTACAAATGCAATACCTCTCTAATCATGGCTTAGAGGCAAATCTCAGCTTATACTCAGGTTCTGTCAGGTTCAGTTTTAGTCTAAAATAATCCCCTTCTGCTCTTTCATCTTCTAAAGCTCTTCAATAACAAAGGAGTCAACCAAGATCAAAGAGCAAATGGAGACCATTAAGGAGCAAGCTTGTTAAAAAAAAACTGGGTCACTTCTTGTTACCAGCAGTTAATCAGGCAGTGGTTACTAGATTTCTTACCAGATTGCTGGGGAATACTTGAAGTGCCCTCAGGAATCCTTTTAGATACCTCTAGATGTCTGAGGTAGACAAAAACAGTCCCTTTACCTTGCAGAGATCCTGGGTAGCTATAAATTCCATCCAAATCAGGAGTTGCTCTGACTATGGCAGTGGGCAAAGAAAAATGTCCTCCACATGCAGATCTTCTAACAATTGCTCCAAGATAGATGGTTCAACTTGTGTTCAAATCTATGTGTTGGGGCTATCATTATCATGGAGGTAATGAAATCTAACAAATTCATGGAGATTGTAGTCACCCATCAACAAAGGTATATGGGGACTCCAACAGCAGCCTTCAGATTGGATCCAAGTGGAGATCCAACTACAAAGTAGGGCAGCCAAACTTATCAATGAAGCCCAAAGTAAATATAGTAATCATACCTGTATGTTAACCCAAGCAAACTACGATACACTGCAACATTAGGTGGCTGTCGCATCTCAGTGCATGCCATCCATTTCTCATGCTTACCATCTTGATAGTGCAGATTATAGTTACTTATATATACATGTGTCAAGACCCCTTTAATTGCACCAAAGCCTATTGATGCCAATAATACTGTCATCTGCCACACTTCCTGCAACTATCAAGCTTAATAATTTATTCATTTGTTTGTTTGTTTTTATGAAAAAACGGTCTTGAATTCCCCACCCCCCCAAATCCTATCACTTCCTTTTGGATATTGAAATCCTTAGGCAGATTTAAACCTCAGTCATTTAAAAAGTTTGGGGTATATTTTTGAAGCACAATATTAACAGATAACAGATAATCAGGGTTGGAAGGGACCTTGTAGGTCATCTAGTCCAACCCCCCACCCAAGCGGGAGACCCTACACCATTTCTGACAAATGGCAGTCCAATCTCTCCTTGAAAATCTCAAGTGATGAAGCTCCCATAACTTCTGAGTGGAACAAGCTGTTCCATTGGTTGTTTGTTCTCAGAAAGTTTCTCCTTATTTCCAGGCAGGTTAAATCTCTCCTTGTTCCGTTTCCATCCGTTATTCCTTGTCTGGCCTACAGGTGCTTTAGAAAATAGCTTGACCCCTTCCTCTCTATGGCAGCCCCTCAAATTGAAAATGTAAGTATACAATTAGGTTTAAACTCAAGTAAGATACAAATGGTATTCTAATAAATACAAATACAATACAAATAATATTGCATTTATCTTTATTTCCTTCATTCGAAACAAAATGTGTTTTGTTGCTTAGTTTAAAAACAGCTGTGCTTTACAATACAATTTTCTTTTTTAAAAAAATTCAGATTTTTCTCTTAATTCTTTCCTATCAAGTTATTTTTTTCCAAACCTGAGGACATCTCTGAACATCAATTCTGGAGGAGAAAAATGTAGTTGCAAAGAAAACAAAATGCCCAAACCACAAACCAGTTGATAGTGCTATAATGTAGTGAAATAGCTAAATGGAAGCAAACATTTAAAAAAATGACAGTACAATTCATTTGAATGGCCCAGGAGGAGGACTTGGGTAGTTTCTTTTAAATATCATGAATCAAAATATTATTGAACATACTGCAGGTTAGGATAAAAATTCATTACAAATAATGGCTTCAGTTTCAAACGGTGGTACTTATTTCTACATTGAAATGGTAGGGAGAAATGGGTCTATGACAACTTGATGCCACTAGCTTGGTACAGCCAGCTGGGGGTGGCCTTCTCACCACTGCCAAGTCCCCTCTACCAGCTCAGTGGAGTTGGCAGAGGGGACTTTGTGATGGCAAGAAGGCTACCCCCAGCTGGCTGCACCAAGCTAGCAGTGTCAAGTCATCCCATTCCGATGAAGAATATGGGATCTAAATCTAACCAACAATGCAGCAACCACCCTTCGAGCACTACAAGCTCTGGTTGCTCCATAATATTACCTTTTTTTTTTTTTACTCCAGTCAGCAATTTATTTGTGGGGAAATAGTTGAATCAGATTTCAGGCAAAAATAAACTTTATAAAATTAAAAAGATACTCTTTAATTAAGAAAATTATGAAAAGATAAAAAGCTGCTTTGTGTAAAAGTCATTTAAAGGTCAAGTCAGACCAACAAGTTTTAGTAATTTATTAATGAAAAATTATTCAAATTGTATCTTGGTATTGTCATTGTCACACTGTGAATTTCCAATCACTCCTGAAACTGACAGCCATGAAGTGGGCTATATAGGAGCACCCATAGCATAACATTTTATTGCCCACTGAATAGCTCCAATATTAAAAAAAAGATAGCAATAGCACTAGAAATAGCACTTAGATTTATTTATATACTACTTTAAAGTGCTTTACAGCTCTTTTTAAAGCAGTTTACAGAATTAGTTTATTTCCTCCAACAATTTAGGTCCTCATTTTAATGACCTCGGAAAGATGGAAGGCTGAGTCAACACTGAGCTGGTCAGAATCGAACTCCTGACTGTGGTCAGAATTAGCCAACAATTCTGCATTCTAACCACTGCATCACCACAGCTCTTCAAAGAATCTAACATGATAGCAGCATCTACCAGTAGGTCTGGTTCTACTCTTTAATGTTGAGGACAGCTCTGAACTTTTCTTCCTCATTAGAAGCCATAAACTCTTCATTAGATTTGATCTTAAATAGGTAGCAACTTATTTTATAAATAATAACATACTTTGGAAAGGAATTATTAAAGGCTAAAAACTAATATTTGAGAACAGGATTTGGTTTTCCATGCTCCCCTACCCTTTTCCTGGTTATGGAAGCTGATCCGTGAAATCAGTTGCAAATATGAAGCCACCATCCTCTCTTCTTCATAGGTGAAAATAAAATATTGGTTTCCCAATAGAAATGGAATGCTTACAGAAGAACATTTCCTAGAGCTCTTTTGGATGAAGCCCAGTTGATTAAATTAAGCATGTTTGTAGGTCAGCTAAGGTGGATCGATGTTAGGCTTAAGGACAAGCAAGTAAAAATGGCCAGAGTTCTTTCAAGGAAAATTGACTTGGAATCAGGGGAAATAGTAATGTGTTAGAATTAAATTAAGGGAGAAGAAGAGTAGCTAGTGATCAATGGTGTGATGTGAAGAGAGGCAGAGTGAAATCAACAATGTGATGGGGAGAGTGGACAATGACAAGTAGGGCGAATGCTACGGTACATAGAGGACAGAAGATGGGGCCAAAGGGATATGTGGAGATGTTAAATCAGTTCATAGAAAGTGATAAGGTAAAGAAAGGGCAAAAAGATTGCAGGTAAAGGTGAGGTGGAAAAGCAAGGCAGAAAAGAAAGGTCAGTATGAATGGATGCAATTTTAGCATTACAGAAGGAAGTAAAATCATGAACATAGAGCAAGGAGATGGGAGATAGAATGAAGGAAATCAAAGCATAGTTTCAAAGGTAGAAAAAGACACTCTGGATTCCTAGACCAGAAACACAATGGATCTGACAGATGTAACAACAAGATGCTGTTCTATATTAATTCAGAGGAGACGTTTGTTTGTTTATAACATGCATTGTACCATAGGATAACTCTGGACGACTTACAGTCATAATGTTATTCATTTTCTATCCTTACCTGCATTATTATAATTGGAGTATAAAGTGGGATTATGGTACATGACTTTTTTTTTTCTCAAACAGGTGCATATCTTGTGTTTACCATCATTTAATTATTCTGGATTTTCACCTTGCCAAAGAAAATGGCAATCACTGGGACTGATTTAAATGAGTAACAGCAATTGCTGGGAGATACAAGGCCATTTTAACTTACCTGAAGTAGCTTTGATGTCAAACATATTGGCTCTTCACCTGAGGTTATAGAGGAAGCAGAAAGAAAAGAGAAATTTTATTTCTTTTCCATCTATTCAGGTCAGAATTTCTCTAGGCGGACCAGGGATATTAATAAGACCACAATCTAATTAAGCACCACTATATGTGCACCTAGTTCATTATCAAGAATTTAATGATGACTTGGTGAACTGAGAACAGTTAAGATATATTTAGCCAGCATATTTGTCTTATGTATTGATCTGTGCTGCGATGCCATTACATTTACATGAGAATTAAAAGACTATTTCCTTAATGTGCAGCTCAGTGTAATACGTTCTCAATCATCTCATCGCTTTTAATGCTTTCTCTTGTTTTATTATCCTGACAATAAATAGCCTTCCTAAAAGTAGGTGGGTGTGAAAAGCAGTTGATAGTAAAAGCAATTAGTAGATCTTCAAAGGCTTTATAATCTTGAGAAAGTGTCACTGTTGTTGTTTTAATCCTGGTCAGCAATAGAAATTAAGGTCTTGAAAAAGGCTTCCATGTGCAGAAATTATGTCATGCAGCTAGAAGGCATTACATCTTGATCAGCAATATTAGAGCAATATATAATCTAATTCCAGTGGAAATTAGATAAATACCTTTTGTGACCATGGCCACGTACTTAACTCTAGATTTAATTCATAATATTTCTTCAGATGCTAACCTTTGCCCATTCCTATAGTGCATTTTCTACAAATGGGGTTTTTTTTTCTGTTGTAGTTATAAAATTTGCTTTACTAACTCTTGCTCTGATCAGGTTCTGATTTTGGAACACCCACATATTCTCACAAAACATCTACATGTACTATATCTACAACGAAGTAACATGAATCTGAGAGTTGGTCTTACTGAAATCATGAATACTTGACTTCGATTTGACACTTGCAGGATTCCATTGTTAACAAAGACATTTTGAGATCAGAGTTTTGGTATTGTTTCCCAAATGGCTTTTCTGATCACACAGCATCACCAGGGTTGGAAACTGAACCAATTTTCTTTGAGCACAGCTCAAACGGCAATCCTTATGTTACACATTCAGCAATGCTAGAGTTTCACCAGGATTGGGGTAGACTGGATTCTCATTAGTGGGAATTCTCATCAATTCCTATTTCCCAGTTCTTGACTCTCTTTTGTCTTCATTTCTGTTAAGCATGGATGGATTTAATTTTAGCACTATGGAAGGAAGCAAAATCTTGAACAGAGAGCAGACTAAAGTTAGAGAAGGATTAAGGATGCACCCATATTTTTCTTTTCTCCTCCCTATATTTTAAGTTACAGTATACATGTTTGAAAGATATTAAAAGGAAGAAAAAACAGAGAAAAAACATTCATGTGAAAAATATGGAAGCTGAATTGTCTTTTAAAAATAGATTTAAAATAGATTTATATACTTAGTTTGATTTTATATATTTTTATTCAAATATATTTTTCTGTGAAGGTTTTCTTGGTTTTGCTCTTGAATTTTTCTTCTTAAAGCAGTTGTTAACATGGACAATTTTTTAAATTATATTTTTATTTGAACCTCTTTCAGATTTGCTCTTTTGTCAGGTTGGTTCAAGAAAATATAGTCACCAAATCTAACTTCAACACCACCCATAAAATGTAGGTCAGCAGATTCATCCAGAGTGAAAGCCTACTAAATTTTCCACTGCCAGCTTTTAGCTTGCTTATTCCTTGACAAAATGGAGTGGTCTGGGGTGGTCCCTGGATGACTCAAATAATGCAGAAACATCTGTTCAGGTAGATTGTCTATATTTCATAGTTGTGGGCATATTAGCAACTTTCTTTGCAGCAAATGGGAAATTATTTATAAGACAGCAATTTGGCATGAACAGGTAGGCAAATCATCAGAGAGAATAGAATAAATAAATGACATAGGTTCTGTTGGTTTTTCTATTTACGCATATATTTACTAATCCTTGTCTTTTGCTCATTCAGTCTTCAGGAAATACAGTTTTTGCCTACTTATTTCAACTAAGGCAGCACACTTCAGATTTTAAACTGATGTTTATTTTTCAAAGGAATAATGAAAGGGTGTTCCTTTTTTCAAATTAAACTTGATTCACAATAGCTTTGACCTAGTTATTTCAATAACAGTACAGAATTAACTTGCCATTATCGTCTGAATGGTAATGGGGGGAGGGAGAGAGAGAGAGAGAGAGAGAGAGAGAGAGAATATGATTTTCTACTCCAGCCTGTCATCCTGATATATCCTGGCAGTCTAAAACAGGACTGACATGGCTTAATTTCTATTGAATCCAAAGTTCTTTGATCACTGAATCATAAAATCGCCATAGTGAGTTGGCTGTGGCAAGATGGCTGTGACTAGATGGACGCAACAAGTTGTCCCATTTTAGACATGGCGGTTCAAAGCAGTCCCGAAGCAAGTGAATCAGACATGTGTGCTTCTTCCCTGGAAAACTGTTTGGGTTTCTTGCAGCAAATTCATTGATAGTATTGGGCAGGCTAAGATGGGGAGAACCTCTACTAGGCAATTATTAAAGTTCTGGATTATAACTGAAAAGACCAAATAAAGCCATGGAATCTTATTGGATGACTTCAGGCCAATTACTCCCTCAGGTCAACTTACCACACAAGGTTATTGCTCTGAATAAAAATTAGAGAAAGACCCTCATTTCACAATTATTGTCATTATTCTGTTTCTTCCTGCTCACAATTTGATAAGATCAGGAAAGAAGAAAAAGGCTGAAAAGAAACAAGGCCTTTAACAAATATCAGTAAGTAGATTCATGGAAAAATGGGCTCCACTGGTGATTTGTAATGGAAAAATATTTCCTCATTTTACTGTATCCAGGAAATGGGACAAATTGCAAAAGGCAAGCTTATAGCTTTCCATGTTGGCTTTGCTCTATCCATCATGGGTCTGCCTGGTTGCAGCTAACTCTGCTGTTCTCTTATAGCAATGACTGTACCTGTACATTTAAAACACCTTCACATTCCTCAGATATCTTTTATATCTCAGATTCATCTGTGTGCCCAATGTTCAGGGGGAAAAAAGCAAATTAGGTTTTTCAAAAGGCAAAGCCTTTTCTTTGAGAATCAGTTCTCTAAGGCTGGAATATTTTTATTAGTGTTTAAGAGGTAATGATAAAGCTTTGTCTTTGTCAGGCTACAGAACTTTTTCCCATTCAATTAGGAAGAATGAACTTCTGAGAACCAAATGTATCAAAACGAATCCTTTATTGAGATGAGACAATTCATGTAGGAGTTCAAAGCAAGCATCTGAGGTCCCTCAGGCATACAGGGATACATAAGGGAGTTTAGAACCCCTCCCCTTATCTCGATGTGTATTTAAAAAAACAAAAGCCAGTATGTTAATTCCCCCCCCCCTTCTGTAGGAATGATCTTTCTCACAGTTTCCCAGGACATACCTAATTTCCCCCCACCCCCTTTGTAGAACGAACTTTTTCCAGAGATTCCCTGGATACATCTCACTGTGGAATTTTTATGATCTTCTCATCTCCTGGCTGTGCCTCTCGAAGGTGATAGGTTCTGGCCATCTGGCTTTTCTCCCTCCATTGTATCATGTGTGGGTTATACAAATTTGATATAAGGTTAAATATATTCAGGTTACACCAAGAAAGGATTTCTTGATCAGCCTCCACTCCATTTTCTTCTTCCACTGAAGAAATGACAGATACACGGATCTGACAGTCTCTTTGAGACTGTCTACATCACTTGGGAAATTTGAATAAAAACCAGCTTGTATTCTTATGGCTCATTACATCCCATTGCTTGTCTAACAATCATTTTTTTTTCCATTTGACTTTTTTTTTAATGTTCTTGTAAAAGGTCATACAAAAGGAGCCCAAGGAAATCCAGGAAAATGGATATTATACCTTCATTTCCAGTGCCCTTACCTCTCTGTCTAGCTTAATAAGAGCAGTTCGTCCCTTCATTAGCTCCGTCTTTAATCCATTAGTTCCATTTATACTTAAAAATAGGGTACATGAATGGAACGGAAGATTTTTAAGCTGCATGCAATTTTTTACTGGCATGCACGGGGTATGACACCTAGTTTGATGAATTACAAGATTTAACATCAAATGATGGTGAAATGATGGTTTATAACCTTCATGTTTAAGCATCAAAGAGAGAATATTGTCCTTTTATCAATAGTATGCCACACAGAATGTTAGTTATTAGCATGTTTAAGTAGTTAGACTTTTTCCCCCTTGGGGAAATTGTACTGCTACCATTATGAGTCACAATTATTTTAGACTTGGCCTCACTTCCATCCTACCATATGTAAGCATTTAACTCACATCCATGTTCCTTAAAATAGTCTAAACATAACAGCCTGTTTAAATCTGACATAAGGGTAGGAATATAAGTTGTCCTCGTGACCTTGATTTATCTAGCTCCTTACTGACAGTATAAACTGGACAGTGGTGGGATTCAATTTTTTTTTACTACCGGTTCTGTGGGCATGGCTTGGTGGGAGTGGCAGGGGAAGGATACTGTAAAATCTCCAGTCAGAGGTGGTATTTGCTGGTTCTCCAAACTACTCAAAATGTCCACTACCAGTTCCCCAGAACTGGTCAGAACCTGCTGAATACCACCTCTGAAACTGGAACTGTTCTCTATGATTTTACATTCAATTATTCCATGGATTGGATCTGGAACTGCCTGCACACAGAGCATGTTTCCTGTCACTGAGCTTCAACCCTTTTTTTTTACAGAAAAGTTTTTAAATTCTTTTCAACAATTAAACAGATTTTGTCATGAAAGGTTTGTGGCTATATGGGTTTTTTCTATATATAAATAAATTAAAAGTTGTTTTTTTTCTTCAAAAGTGCTTTTATTTTAAAGGCAAGTGATCTTTTGGTTTTTCTATAAGACGTTTTGCTTCTCCATCCAAGACGCTTCTTTAGTTCTAACTAACTAGTGGAGAAATCCCATCTGTTCCCCACAGGTCAGTGAGAACTGAAGAAGCGTCTTGGATGGAGAACAAAATGGCTTAAAGAAAAAAAAACAGAAGCTAAATATCTTAAAAAAAAAAAAAGTCCACTTGCCTTTCAAATAAAAACACCTTTGGGGCATTCAAAAAGACAAAGTTCATTAAATAAATTGCAGGTTCCTTCACAAACCTGATGAATGACTGAGTCTAAGTTTTCCATGTAAGAGGCTCTTTATATTCCTCTCTTTGTGGTCTACTTCCTGTACATGTCTCTCCTCCAAATGACCTATAGGATAAGACAAAGATTTTAAAACTGTGTTCCATAGACCCATGAAGGTTCCATAACAATTTTATGGAGTTCAATATGAGACTAAGCCAAAAAGAATTCACTTGAATGGAGCCAATTTTCTCTCATTAGAAGTTTGCTCCTGGATCATGCCTTATATAATATTTTCAAAATGTACGTACCTTGAAATTTGAAAACCCCTGGAGTAGAAAATACAGAATGTCCATTCAGAATAGCATTTGGAAAGCACAGCATTATTCTTTGTCAATAGAGGGGTTTTTTTAATCAAACTTCCTATTACATCAATAGAGCCAGCTCATAAAAGAGAGTGGACACATGTCATTAATCTAAGAGAGTATTGTCAAAGAATTTATGCTCCATATGTCCATAATTCTTGAAATGATGATAGAGTCCAAATGTTTGGCTATATAATTCACAGTCACATACTTAAACCACATGATTCTTCCCAAAACAATATTTCGGATATGGATATTGGATCCTAAACTAAAGTGGGATGAAATTTGGGATGCCCATATTATATGTATAAGGAATCCCTCCATTATTTCACACTTCCACCTGTAATCCAGACCCTCAACCCTTTTTTAAACATCCTATCGGGTGATCAGTTAACATGAAAAAACATTTGGAAAATTAGTCAATTGAAGTTCATTAAAAATATACTGACTATTCTTAAAAGTCCCTAAGCATTGATGTTTACTATTATTATAATGGAGTATTCCAACTCTTTACTTCGGAGTTCTTGCAAATAACTAAATTTATTTTTATCACATTGTCTGTCTGACTGTCAAAAACAAAATCACCCATAGATTTTCAATCATTCAGAACACGCTTCTACATCAATGGTAACTTAAGTGTTTTAGATGGTGGTAAAGATAGGACCAAAATATTCTGCTATACCAGTTTTATATCATCATTTTTTCTCCTGCAACATCTCAAATAATTTAAAATCTTCCATAGCTTATTTAGTCACTCTTTTATTACTATATGATTATTAGCATTTCTGCAAAAAATAAAATAAAAATGGAATGCTAATGTCCTCTTGCTAATTTAACTGATTTATGGGTAACTATATAAGCCATGCTTCTGAGGACATTAGGATGTGTGTTTGTTAGGAATGTGAATGTATATATAATTTTGTATGCAGACATTGCCCTGCTGTTGGCTGAGAATTTGAATTATTGCAGTAAATAGTAGATTTTATGGAGTATGGATATGAAAATTAATATATGAAAGATTAAAAGGAATTTTATAACAATTGGTGGTTATAATTAAAAGGCCAAAGAACAAAAAACACACACACAAAAACATAGAAGAAGTAAATGAAAATATGAAGCTTGATAGTGTATCTAATTAAAAAAAGGGGGAGAGAAATGGATGGAGAAAGTTTATGATGTACAAATGCTGATAGAAATAGTAGATTATATGTGATCTCCTGGAAAGAAAGGTGGCTTGACAAAAAAAAAGAGCAAAAACGTTTGTGTGTGCTGTACGGGAGTACATATTCTCACTTGGGTATATGCAAGTAAGAACTGAATATGTCAAGAGAAATATGAAATTTAGTTGAAATGCAGTGGGAATTGGGTTCCCGGTGTGTGTGTGTCTGTGTGTCTCTCTGTGTGTGCCTTCCATATTCGTTTCTGTACCTGTGTGTGATAAAACAAGAAAACATAAAGTCAAGAATAAATAGGTGATGAATAAATATGGATAGAATTCCATATTGAGTTTCATTGGGATGTTTTGCTCATGCTACCACTATGGACAAGGATCAGATTTTAAAACAAACATACAAAAGGAGAATCAATAGGTCAAGAAGAAGAGACAGCCTGAAAAAATCAGGGTTGGTTGCTATTGATGAGTTCCTCCGAAAGATAGAAGTGAGAAGGCAAGATACTAAGCCTCACCAAATGAAGCTGTATGTGATCAAGGTTAGAACCAAATATGGTTTGCGAGGATAGAGAAATATGAAGAGTTACAGTAATGTCTACTTAGCATCTAATCAGTAATTATGCAAACAAGGTTTATCTAAGCTACTATATTTTCTTATCTTTCTCCTTAGTTTCTTTTGCTTACTATTGCTTATTTCTTTTATGCACCTGACCTTGGATAGCCCACCCTGAAAGGGAATCGTGTAATGTATGTATGCTTAGATGCACATTTTTCACAGCAGTAACAGAAAGGGAGCAGACAATGCTGCCAGGTGTGTCTGTGGTTCTATCTTGTAAAATTTTCAGCTATGTTTAATGTAATGGCTGAACATACAGATGGTTTTTGCTGCCATCTAGTGCATTTGGGTATACATAACTATCACTTTGGGAATCCAGTCTGATAAGGCAGAGATAGGATTAAATTTATATTGAGAAAAGAAATAAAATTCTGGCTTACAAAACACACAGGATAACATCATTTTTTTCTGCCTATAGTGTAGTTAGGTGATCAAACCTTGTGTGTATCTATATGTTATGTGTAATATATATGTGTATATACATATACATATAGTATATATAAAATTTGAGGGAAATTACAATTATACATAATGCTCTTTTGCATCAAGCAAATTGGGATTTTTATATAAATTTTATAAGAAGTTTTAAAGAGAACAAAAAGAAACACAAACTAATATAAGATGGATGGATGGATGGAAGGAAGGAAGGAAGGAAGGAAGGAAGGAATAGAAAGATGATTTTGTCTGCAGCAGATATAATTACAAAATTATCTCTTATTTTATAATTACCAAAAAAGCTTAGTTTTTCAATTATCCATTCTTTTCCAATCATCAAACCCATGAGTCATAAGACCATTTTTCCTTGTTTCATGCAAAAAGGGGAAACCATGAATATAGATACAGTCTTTTCTCTCAAAGAAGTTAATTTAAGCCTTTCTGCATGCTCCATCATCTTCACCAACCATTCCTCCATTGTGGGTAGTGTCAAGTCTTTCCAATTTTGAACATGTAAAAGTTTTGGTGCAGTTGTCATATATAAAAACAAAGCTCCATAATTGTTTGCTAGTTGCCTGTCCATTAGTCCTATAAGAAATGTGTCTGGTTTCAGTTGTACTTTAATCTTAAATTTAATGTTCGTAATTGTATCCAAAAAAATTTGTCTTGACATATTTTTTCTAACTTTATTGCATGCCTTTAACATAGTTATTTTGAAATAACACACAAATCATACTTGTCATAGTTATATCCATGTATTTTACCTTTTAATATGAATATATGAAACATACTGAGGTAAAAGGTAAAGGTTCCCCTCACACATACGTGCTAATCATTTCCGGCTCTAGGGGGCGGTGCTCATCTTTGTTACAAAGCTGAAGAGCCAGTGCTGTCCGAAGACATCTCCGTGATCATGTGGCCAGCATGACTAAACCCCAAAGGCTCACGGAATGCTGTTACCTTCCCAACAAAGTGGTCCCTATTTTACTACTTGCATTTTTACATGCTTTCGAACTGCTAGGTTGGCAGAAGCTGGAACAAGTAATGGGAGCTCACTCCATTATGCAGTGCTAGGGATTCAAGCCACCAAACTGCTGACCTTTCTGATTCATAAGCTCAGTCTTAGCCACTGAGCCACTGTGTCCCCTTTTTGAGAGAGACCTTCTTTTGTTAGCTGTTTACATGCAATATCATCTTGTGATGTGAAATTCCTGCAAGAAGATTCTGTACTTTTGAATTAACTACAGCTGTTTTGAATTATCTACAGCTGTTATGGACACCGTTGTCTGGCAAGATTTCATTTCCAGCTTTCCCTTTCATTGCCTTGTCACAAAGATGCTTTTTCAAGAGGCTACTGGACTTTCTTTGTTTTTCCTTGAGGACGTTTTTCTTCTCATCCAAGAACCTTCTTCTGTTCACTTCTCATCCAAAAAGCTTTAGAACTGAAGAAACTTCTTGGATGAGAAGCGAGACATCTTCAAGAAAAAACAAAATAAGTCCAGTTGCCTCTTTAAAAAGCATCTTTGGGGCAACCATGACCTGGATGACTGAAAATCTCCATAGATTTTCAAGGTCTTCTTTGTCCACCACCACTAATACAAACAGGAGGGTAAACTATGGCATCATGTTCTCCCTCCCCAACAAGGGCATTTGGGACAACAAGAGGACTTCCAAGACTTTCTGGATCCACCTTCATTGCACCCAATGCATCTGGCATTTATTCCACTGATAATTAAAAGCTCAATCATCTTTCAGGAGATTTTTCAGGATGACAAGTGGCAGGGAATAGCATTTCCACAGCATCTAAACTGACTGATTGTGGAATTGCAGTTTTATTTGGAAATGAGTATCCTTACAAGAAAACTTACGCTGAACAAATATGTACTTCCTCTGACTAGACACACATCAATAAGGTGTTTTTTTCCCATTATAATTCTTCTTCATCTTTCAAAAATTAGGCAGGTTTCCAGATAACAATGCTCATTTAAATAATGTACAGAAAACATGTCCATTTTTATTCAAAAGTAAATCCCTGCTGGTTCAGTGATGCATAATCTTAGGCAAGCATGCATATGATACTGCATTAATTGCCGGTATTTATTTTTAGACTAGGGGACAATTTTATGTTTCTTAAATGTATAGTACATAAATTTGGGTCTAGATTTACAGTAGAATTTTTGCAGCTTATATTTTTAGTTGTATTCCTCACATGTGTGAGATTTATACTTGAAATTTAAAGATGAGCATAGAACAGAGCTGTCAAACTCCTGGCCCATGGGCCAGATGTGTCACGGGCTGGCCATGCCCACGCCCGGTTTAGTGAATAGGAGGAAAGTCCTGATGTGTCACATGACGCCACCATGACGATGTAAGTTTTATACTCCTGGCATAGAAAGAGGTACTTGCATTCACCAGTCTTTCACAGTGGCAAGAGTCAGGAGTCAAGCAGTAGCAATTCCGTGTTTTCAGTGATAAAAACAGTATCCCAGTTCTCTAGTATGGCATATGCTCACTCCAGAAGTTGGATGCATTTCATTTTTCATCAAGTGTGCAGCAAATGGTGGTGGTGGTGGAATTAAAAGCAAAGCTTATGAAGATTATGGTTGCTGATGTAATGAATAAGCTAAAGGCACAAACGTTTATAGTACTGCTACATCTCTAAGCTTCCTTCCTTCCTATTTTTGGGAGGGCTATTCAGATACAGGCAGTCCTCAACTTACAACCACAATTTCCATTGCTAAGCAAGACCATTAGTGAGTTTTGCTCCATTTTATGACACAGCTTTCTTGACACAGCTGTTAGGTGAATCTTTGCAGTTGTTAAATTAGTAACATGGTTGTTGTGTGAATTTGGCTTCCCCACTGATTTTACTGGTCATAAAAGCTAATCCCTTGACCCAGGACACCACACAATTGTCATAAGGATGAACCAATTGCCAAGCATCTAAATTTTGATCATGTGACCAAGGGGATGCTGCAATGTAAGTGTGAAAAGCGGTCATAAGTCACTCTTTTCAGTGCCATTATAACTTTGAACAATCACTAAATGAACTGTGGTTAAGTTGAAAACTACTTGCAGCTTGTCTAAGCAACTCTCGGTGTGTTAATTAAATGTACAATTCATTCAGAGTAGAAACTGCTCTAACAGAAGACCTACAAAAACTTGAGGAGTCATTGACTGTCTGCTGGAAGTTCAGATAGAGTGAAGTCATAGAAAAGCAGAGGGTAAAAAGGGGCTCTGTGTCCAATAGAAAGGCAACTGCCTATGTCTGAAAAGAAAACCAAAAGGTGACTTTGTTTTTTGGAATTCCTTTGTGGATTTTTTGGAGATATCTGACGAGGAATCAAAACTGTTTTAGCAGAGGTGGCATTCAGCCAGTTCTGACCGGTTCCGGAGAACCGGTAGTGGAAATTTTGAATAGTTTGGAGAACCGGCAAATACCACCTCTGACTGGCCCTGCCCCCATCTATTCTTTGCCTCCCGAGTCCCAGCTGATTGGCTGGGTCTTCTTTTGTTGCCCTGCGCAGGAGAACAGAGCTGGAAAGCAGGTTAGTGGGGTAGGGAGGGAATGGGATTTTGCGGTATCTTTCCCCTGCCAAGCCCACCAAGTCACACCACGCCCACCAAGCCACGCCCACAGAACCAGTAGTAAACAAATTTGATTCCCACCACTGTGTTGTAGTATAAATCTTGTGATAATCTTCTTCCTTGTTGTCCCATCCAAATAGACAGTATGTGTAACTAAAACTGATATTTCCAACCAACACTTATACAGAATAATAGAGTTGGAAGGGACCTCAGAGGTCTTTTAGTCCAATCCACACTCACACAGGACGACCCTATAACATTTTGGACAAATGACTGTCCAATCTCTTCTTAAAAACCTCTAGTTTTGGAGCACCAACAACTTCTGGAGGTACGTTGTTCCACTGATTAATTGTTTTCACCGTCGGGAAATTTCTCCTTAGTTCTAAGTTGGTTCTGTCTTTGGTTAGTTTCCTGCCTTCCCTTGACCCTTTTGTATGGTTACTGCAAAGTTTTGCTTGGATATTGTATAAGCATGTAGCAGTAGTAAGCCATTGCCTTAATAGAGAACTGTTGGAATAATACAATAAAAAGAAAAATAAATCAGGCAATTTATCATACATTAATATTATAATGTTAAGATCTTATGGCTCAGTATATAATTTCTAAGATCCATTACTCCATTATTTCAAACTATATATTGTCTAAAATAATATCCATAAAGCCACTGAACTTTCATTTAAACAGGAAAGAAAGAAAGCACATTACTCTAAATGTGCAGTGGCTTATTGCACTAGAATCCATTGAGATTTCTTTAAATAAAAGAAGCTGAAATACAAGTGCAGTTGAGTACAGTTTTGATTTACTGTATTAGTAGGAGAGCTTTATTTTATCCTTATGGCTCCAGCATTTACATTAGAGGCACTTGCCAGAATCATAAACCTTACAGATTCTCATAAACAATTCTGAAACCTGATGGATGAAGCCACTTGCCTAGAACTTTAATATTTGCTTTATCTAGTAATAGCAAACTTTGAAGTAGCTCTTGCATTCCTATAACAGACAGCAGCCATTAGATCTTTATAATATACAACCTGCAGGCTTAAACTTCCTACTATAGCAATAGCACTTAGTCTTATATACCGCTTTATAGTGCTTTACATCCCTCTCTAAGCGGTTTACAGAGTCAGCAGATTGAACCAACAATCTGGGTCCCCATTTTACCCATCTTGGAAGGATAGAAGGCTGAGTCAACCTTGAGCCTTGGTGGGATTTGAACTGCCAAATTGCAGGCAGCTGGCTGCAGAAGTAGCTTGCAATACTGCACTCTAACCACTGCACCACAGAGGCTCCTAGGGTCTATGAATACATTTTAAGAAGCAGTTTGCAGGTTTTAGACCATAGCCTAGTAACTATTAGATATGTTGGCATTCTGGGAAGCCTCAAATAAATACCTATTACCTGCATTAAGAAGGAGATTTCCAGGATCCTTTCTTACCTTACGGGAAACTTTTCTGTAAACAGCTCCCAGATGGTGAAATGTTTAAAATAGACCAACTACAGCAGGGGTATCAAACTCTCAGCCTGTAGGCTTGGGGCGTCATGTGCTGGTCCCACCCCTCACCCGATTTAGTGAAGGGGAAAAAGTCCTGATATGTCATGTAACACTGCCATGACGACGCAACTTTGACATCCCTGAACTACAGGGTAATGTATGGATCAATTACATGGATTCCTCCTATTTGCCCCAAAATTGGTTCCTGAATGTTTGTTCAGAAAATACAACAAAATGTCTATTGCAGATATTTTAAGATATTTTTTCCAACTTCACGTAAACTTCTTATAAAGGTCAGGAAAGTAGGGCGTGAATTGGACCCTCAGATCCCTTTGTTGTCTACCAACCCTTTCCTGCCTCTGATCAGCCACTACATTTTAATGAGATAGCTTCTGAAAGACTATTTCTCACCACTTGGAAGTGAAAATTACTTACATGTATTTTGAAAAGAGAACTTAGGAAACACCCTTGGGGGAAAAATGGAAAGACAATTCTGCATCCACTGCAGCTTTACACTGCATAATAATGCGGTTTCCCCCCCAAATTGAATGTTGTTTGTAGTAGCCCACCTTTGAATTAAAGTACTGTTTAATTTCTTTCCTGATTAAGCCTGCCATCCACAAGCAGCTTTTATGGGATGCAGATCTTTATTTGTACCATTTTAATGCTGGGTAGAAGAGTATTTGTTGTTTCAAAGGAAAATTTTATCAGTGATGCTCCTTGGACCACATTTTTGAGGTTCAGCCAAAAGTACATTGTCTTTGTGGTATGTTTATTTTGTATGGCTCAAACCGTGAAGGAGTTAAGGACATTCTTATTTTCAATTTACAGATATGGAACTGAGATGCTGAGAAAATGAGGGATTTATTGAATTAATAAGATGGGTACTTCTTTCCTGGTTTCATAATTAAGCTGTCTAGTTCGGACTTCTTGCCTCAATTTTATCTTTCATGAATCAAAACCAAATTTGCTTTACATTTCCTTACATTTCCAAGTACTGCATCACTTGTGCTTCATTATGGGAGTAGGTCAACCAGCAGTCCTTTTCAGACATGAAAAGTATGTGCTTCATCACGTGCTATTAGAAATGTTCTGGCTATATATACTGATTTTTGAAACATTAAAAATAATTGCCTAGCATTGGCAAAGCCAATTGATTATAAAGATGGTTAAAAAAAAAAGATATAATGTTTTGGAGCTGGCATCCACTCCATCAAGGTCATTTTTAATGTTCATACAAAGAGCACGAAAGACATATTGGAGTTCTCCTGCTTTTATTTCCCAGATTCTGAATGCAGAAGAGGTCAGAGAGGATGATTCTACTTATCATTCACCTATTATTTTAAGTTTCTTGTATTGACTTATTTAAAATTGCTTTTCTTAAAAATTATTATAATTATTTTGAACTGTTAGTTCTATAAATCCATAATTGATCACAGCAATATCTTTGGTCTTGTCTGCTAATGACCATTGCATATGGAAAATTAAGTTAGTTTATTTCTCTTTATTATCTCATGCTTTAATGCTTTTGACTTACTATTTCTTTTTCCTTTTCTGTTTTCTACATGCTATGATTTACTCCGGCTGAAAAGGAACAGTGTATTGGGTGTCTATCGGGGTGGGATTAAAAATTTTTAACAACCAGTTCTGTGGGCGTGGCTTAGTTGGTGGGCGTGGCCTGGTGGTCATGTGACTGGGTGGACATGGCTTGATGGTCATGTTACTGGCTGGGTGTGGCCAACTCAACATCACTCACATCGAGGCATGCATCTCCTCTCCCGGCCTCTCGTGACTGTGGGGATGCTGCAACAGTCATAAATGTGAAAAATGGTCATAAGTCACTTTTTTCAGTGCCATAGTAACTTTGAATGGTCACTCCACACAAGCAAAGTACCAGCAAAGGAGGAGAAAAAAACTCCAGAGAAGTTCCAGAGACAGGAAGTCTAGTCCTGCCAAGAATGTAATAAGGGTTAACGGAGAGGCAGTTTCTGTAAGCAACACCAGAATGTTTCCTTCCTGCCTTCCTTACAGGATTAGGCCAGTAATTTCTTCTAACAACCAGTTCTCTGAACTGCTTAGAATGTTAACAACCAGTTCTAGCAAATAGGTGCAAACTGGTAGAATCCCACACCTGGTGTCTATGTTTCTAATGGAGCTTACATAAGCATTAGCAGTCAACACTAACTTGAAGACACCCACATTCACATTCACACTCACACTCTCTCTCACACACACACACACAAACCTGCTAAATCAAATCTACACCTTTCTCTCTGTATTGTAAAATGTTATCCAGGTCATATCAAATAACAAAAATGCCTTTTTTATTAGTAACAATTATTATAGGAACTAACTAATAAGCAAATTTAAAAAAATAAATTTGAGCCTTCTTCTTAATAATTTAAAATTTGATTTAAAAAAGCCTGTTTTTCAGAAAATACATTACATTGTTCAGTTTTATAATCAATTAGCTATAAATGGGATTTCAAACTACTCTAGTTTACAAGCCTGAGAATCACTTGCTTTGTTAAAGCTTAGGTATAACTATAATGCATAGGTCTATATAACTACAAAATTTATTAATTCAGCAAGAAAAAAAATATAAGCTGGAACACAATGTGGTTTTCATATTCACCAAATTATATTGCATTTCATTGAAGGAAGAACACAATAACATTCATCATAAATTTTAGCTAACTAAAATGATCCAAGTATAATTTGTTCTGAACATAAAGATAATACACAATGCTAAGCTTTCCTGTCTTTGGTGCCTGGCTTGTTTATCTTTCACCTTTACTATTTAGGAAAGTAATGGCAGATATTTATCTCAGAGGATAATATTCTTCACTGACTTGAAAGTAGCAGCAATTCACACTTCCATTCCTCACGCTGAATCTGAAGCTCTGATTTGCTATTGATGCTTAAAAGAAAAAGTAACAGGAAGACTCTTAGATGTGTATCGCCTTAATCAGCTGCTAATGGATATGAATAAGTTGATTCCTGGGGAGAATATCTACAGCAGTGCTATCTACAAATAAACCCAAGCAGAAGCACTTGTTTGGTTTAAAAAATGTTGGCAATCAAAAAAATGGTACTTATCATCCAAAAATTAATGTATAGAAAAGTAAAGAACAACTAAACATGGCTGGATAAGGAGATCTATGCCAAATCAGATTGAAAGGTCATTGTGTTGATCAATGTAAGCATTATGAAAATGCCCTTTCTGTATCATTTAAACAATGTCAGCCTTCACATCCTATTCCCCTAATTCCAGAAGATGATTCTGTATTTTATAAACCAGGAACAATGGATGGGAACTGGGCAAGGAAAGATTCAAGGAAAGATAAGGAGAAATTTTCTGACAGTGAGAACCATCAATCAATGGAACAGTTTGCCTTCAAAAGTTGTAGGAGTTTCATCACAGGCATTCAGGAAAAGACTGGACTGCCATCTGTCAGAAATGGTGTAAAGCTGGGGTGTCAAACTCAATCCCATCACAGGCATGGCCTGGTCATCGCAGCCGACTGGGTAGGCATGACCAGGCTCAGGGTGGCAGGGGCTGGTCCCTCACTGTCTCTGGGATGGCCTGCAGACCAACTCCACAGCCTATCATGGCCCAGATCCAGCCCATGGGCGAGGTGTTTGACACCCCTGGTGTAGGATCTCCTGCTTGGGTAGCGGGGTTGGACTAAATAATCTATAAGGTCCCTTCCAATTCTGTTAATCGGTTAATGTTCCTTCCGATGCTGTTAATGCCCACCTCCACTAGGCCCATGACACAATTCCCTATTAAGAAATAGTCCAATGAATCAACAATCTAAATTTAATGGGAATGACAATCATTAGGAGCATTTTCTAATTTTTCATCTTTTATTTTATAACAGAGATGACCTCAATCTTTGTATAACAAGCCATTAAATAAATGTCATTCTGAACTCCCTTCCCCCATTGTTTGCTTGTATAGTGAAAATAGATAGAGGCTTATTGAGCTATAGACTCTCCTAAAATAATTATGATATTTTCATTGGTAATGCTCACCACTTTTCTTTCTGCCTAAGACAGTGGCAAGGAAGCATTTGAGATTTCTATCTGATAAACACAAGCAGCTAGCACAAAAGATGAAAATATGTTAAGCGGAAAAGATAGAGAATGTCTGATTCCTAACAGGTGTCATTTCAAATGTTGTTGACCTTTGTCTAGAAGTTGCATGACTTAATATCCCTTAGGTCCACAAGTGGTAAATGAAGGCCATACAATTTCCATCTACTGTCACCCAACAGCAAGCATTTGATATTCTATTACTTTTGTTAGATTTATATCCCAGTTCTATTTGAAAAGGTCACATCATCTTACATAGGTCTTCCCCACTTTATCCTTACAATAACAATGCTATGTAGTAAATCTGACCAAGAGAACAGGGCTGGACAAAACTTAGGTGCTTCAAAGGTGCTTCAAAGTTGATTAAAGATTAGCATCTGGGTATTTCATCAATCTTAGTCTTCAAGCTAATAGCTGTGGCTCAAGGTTGAAATTGAGTTCAGGGCCTCCAGAAGTTGTAAATGCTCCAACACTGCAAGATTTTAGGAAGAGATTGGATAATCATTTGTCTGATATGCTATAGGGTTTCCTGCCTAAGGGGTGAGGGGGGGGGTGGACTAGAAAACCTCCAAGGTCCCTTCCAACTCTGTTATTCCATTCCATTCCATTCCTCCTTTGTGCTCTCTGAACTTGGTTGTTTTCTGTAGACATTTCATTAACCAAACTAATTAACATCATCAGCACACAGTTTGGATAATCAAATGTCTGCAACAAAACAACCAAGCTCAGAGAACACCAAAGACCCCTCAGCTAGCTATTGTACCACACAGGATGTTTCTATACTCAAGAGATTTTTCTGGTACATAATGTGTGGACCTTGGGTATTGTTTCAATATACCAGAACAATGTAGGTAGGGAAAACAATAGGATGATTTTTTTAAAGTACACAAGGAAAGTATACAGTGTAGAATACAGTAAGGGAAACATTAACATTTAGCTCCTACAGTAATATAATTTGTTTCAGTTTAAATTGATTTGGAATCAATTTCAACCAAGGTGAGAGTTTTACCTACCCAATCTGACTCTTGCAAACTAACTTTTTTTTAAAATGCTATGTGGAACACTCTAATGTCATTCACTATCTGCAGGCAGAAACAGGGAGAGAGTCCCTGCGAAAGACAGGCTGCCTCCCCATTCTGCCTTCAGATGCCATGTTCAGAAGCAATAGCAATAGCACTGATTTATATACCGCTTTATAGTGCTTTACAGCCCTCTCTAAGTGGTTTACAGAGTCAGCATATTGCCCCTAACAATCTGGGTCCTCCTTTTACTGACCTTAGAAGGATAGAAGCCTGAGTCAACTTTGACCCAGTCAATATTGAACTGCTGGCAGTCGGCAGAGTCAGCCTGCAATATTTCATTCTAACCACTGTGCCACCACAGAACAAGAGGCAGTAGTACAAACCCTCCAAAGGTACCTGGTAAAATCTACCCAGGAACTGTGAGATTGACCACTGACCAAACACAAACCTCTCCATTTCAGGAAAACATCTCTAAGCATGTTGTCCTACCATTACTCAACTTGCCCTGTTCCACAGGTGGGCTTCAAAATTTTTAGAAAAGGGTTATTTGCCCAGTTGCTGGGTGGGGGTGGCCATGGTGGGTGTGGCCTAGTCAGTCTCCTGCACCATGGCCAGGGGGGCGGTTTTGCCCTCCCCGGGCTCCAGAGGCTTTCCTCAAGCCTCTGGGAGGGCAAAAATGGCCTCCCTGGGCTCCGAAGGCTCTCTGGAAGCCAGAAACGGGCCCATTTCTGGCCTTCCCAAACTTCCAGGGGGCCTGTTTTTTATCCTTCCCAAGCCTCCATGAGTGCCCTGCATTTACCTGCAGCCAAAATGGGCCATGTGGGGGACTCCTGGGTAGGTTGGGGTGGAGTGGGATGGTCAGCAAGGGGTGGGATTTGGGGGGGTCTCCAAACTGCACAGAATCTTAGCTAGAGGATCTCCCGAACCCCTGCGAACCCCCAGCAGCCCACCGCTGCCCTGTTCTTTATCTACTCCAGAAATGGTTATTGTCTAATTTAAATTACATAGGGGTCTTGGTAGTCCTCATTTAGCAACTATAATTGAGATCAGTCATTAAACAAAGTGAAACCACAACTCTGCTTATGTACTTACTTCAGCTTTGCTTTGTTGTACAGACATGTGAAATTTGTAAATGTAAGGCCGAGGGCCAAAGTTACTTTTTCATCATTGTCATAACTGTAAATGGTGTCTATTACTTGTACAAAGCTAAAACCAACTGTATTACTCAGTGAGGTTTAACGGCTCCCTGTATTGTAGGCACTTTAATACAATGTTCTTACCCCTCTCCACATATGTAGGTTTGTTTTTATGGCAACAGCAGCTTCTTTGAAGAATTGCCAATAAAAGCTAAAGGGATAAATTGTGGAACTAAAAAAACCACTTAGCATCTGCAATGATAAAGCTGCAAGCATCTGTTCAGAATGCAGTGCAGGATATTAATTGTTTTTGCTTACAAAAAGCTATCGGAGCACATTGCCAGTGGCTAGGAAGGCAATCAAATTAATAAAATCTGATAAACAGTTTTCCCC
Source organism: Pseudonaja textilis (assembly GCF_049901715.1). Taxonomy (NCBI): domain Eukaryota; kingdom Metazoa; phylum Chordata; class Lepidosauria; order Squamata; family Elapidae; genus Pseudonaja; species Pseudonaja textilis. The sequence goes on from NC_141990.1 coordinate 120,840,576, forward strand.
ATCATATATATCCTTAAACATTTAGCAACCAAATACAGCTCCTTCCCTAGAAAGCTCATTAAGGCATTTATAAACAATGTAGAAATATCTACCAGCCCAAATACTGTATATACTGTTCAGTAGCCTTACCAGCTTATACAAGGACAATGTGATGTTTTTTTCCTTATACTCAATCAGTTAATTTAGGATAAGAGCAAATGTAAATATTTTTAGAACTTCAGGACAAAGCATTCCTTAGCATTCCATACAAAGAATTCCAAACTTAGTGTTTCACTAACCACATTAGCATATGCACCCGTGTTTCAACCATTAAACCAACCATGTTCCCTAACATGGTTGGAGGGGTTTTTTGGAAGGGGGGGTCTTTAATTTTTCCTTCTTTCTCTATAGAGGTGGCCTACATCCCATTTATCTTATTCTGTACTTAACAATAACCTGTAATGGTTTACACCGAATAGTAAAGTTTGGCATTCAGTCACTTTATAACCCTCATGGTTAGCAAGATTGCGTATTCTCTCTGGTCATAGCGGACTCCTGCTTTGTTTTTTCCTCCTCACTTTCCCATAATGGAGAGACCTTTTTTTTTTGAAAATCCCTTTTTCTTTTTATATTTTTGAGGAAATAATTTAGATGAGTAATATTACAGTGTTAGTATAAATACTGGTATCATAGAATCATGGCGCTGGAAGGAACCTTGGAGGTCTTCTATCCAACCCTCTATCAAAGGTAAGAGACTTTATACCACTCCTGACAAATAGTTGTCCAATCTTTTCTTCAAAACTTCCAGGGATAGAGCATACAACAACTCCAGGAGGCAAGCTTTTCCATTGATTAGTTGATTTCTATTATTTACATGTTTTTTTTTTTGTGTTGTACCATAAAATTAGAGTCAGCTACAAAGATTATTTAATTGATTAATAAGGAGAGCTTTGTGGTGTAGCCACCTCATCTACCATACTGCCATCAGAGGGAGGTACCATCCCAGCCATTCAGTCTTCTGTCCTTTTTGTCAAAAATATTAGTCTGTTTCTCAGAGTTGTTGAAAAGGTTATTAACTTTTAATCTTTCCAAAAGGTAATGGTTGCTTTCATCCTTGTTCTTTTCTCTGAAGCTGCCATCTTTTTGTTCAGTTCAGAGGCTTCTGGTCCCAGAGGTATCAAGAAAAGGTCATTGTGCCAATTGGCCTCTTTTTTTGTTTTTAATGGAAGAGATGAGCAGGAAGAAAACTCAGAAATTGAAGACAATATTGTTTGAGTCCCTCTGCCCTCCTCTTTCCTTCTTTGGCAAAATTCTGAGGAAAAAGGAAACCAGTACAGTAAATGCCTCACTTGAAAACATCTTTAGAATTTAGATGGTGTCATTGGCATAAATTGGAGCTCAATATCTTCTTGTGTTTCCCCAGTATTTTAGTATTAAATAAATGAATAAATCGTGTTTTTTTTTCTTCTGGGGAAAGGAAATGCATGGACATTCCTTTCTGGGAAAAGAAATGGTCAGAAGAAGAAAATAAGAGAACAAATTTAAAGAAGAATGAAGGAAGGACACATGGCTAATTTGTCACTTTCTATTTCTTATGCTCACTATCACTATTGTTATAGTGAACAATTGATGGGAATTGATTGTTTAGAAATTGAGTTAAGTATATGGATGCTTGAAGCTAAGAATTCACTATAAACTTCCTTTTTCCAAAACAAAAATTAAAGGAGGTTGCACCATTAAATATGTGTGCATTGTTCACATAAAGCAAGCTCAGATATGATTTGCAATTTCTGTCTACTCAGTATCTATGGAATCTCTTGCTTGGAAGACAGATTGTTATTCATATTAACAACAATAATAATGTCATTTCCAATATTCCACTTAGTATGTGAAAACTGTGCATAAGCCAACATTCATAGTAAGGCCATGTTTTTCTTACCTTCAGCCAAAATGGCACAGAAAATCATACAAACTGTTTCTCCTAAACTCTTCATTCACAAGTTACTGCTAAAAGCAGGGGATGGATAAGAAATAATCCAGTTATCAAAAAAATTTTACAATCACAAATAACTTTTTTATTTTAAGGTAGAAAAATCCCTTTGGCCTTGTTTGTGCTTTTGAAAACTTGAAAGCAAATAGTAATGCTTGGCCTTGCACTAAATATTGTTCTGAACATTCTGTACACAAGGTAGTAAACGGCAAGAGGAGCTGGCAAATGTTTAAAATCAGCTTTGAAATGATAGCCGTAAAATATAAAGGAGCAACATTCTTAGAACAAAGCACCCCAAACGTTAAAAGACTTCTAAATCATATTCAAAGAACTTGCCTGATTGAATATTGCTTCGTGATTTAGTGGATTTGAGAGAAAAGGGTAATTGCTGTTCCTTTCTATGCGTGCATATGTATATACTGTACAGTATATGTGTGTTTATACTCTCTCTCTCTCTCCTTTCTACAGTGACACAGAGAACTGGTTCTGTGAATGTCCTCCTCGCTATTCTGGAAAATTATGTCAGCTTTCAAACTGTGAGCAAAATCCATGTGGGAATGGAGCAACTTGTTTTCCTAAATCTAACCAGGATGTTGTGTGCCTCTGTCCATATGGAAGAACTGGAATTCTTTGTAATGATGGTAAGAACAATTATGAGTTCTAAGCCAGAGCCCCCTTCCCTTTTTTTTAAAGGAAACTGAAAAGAATGAAATTGTCATTCGAAAGCCAATTTCAATGTTAGAACATTAACCCGTATGATCTGGATGTACCTTATTGTATCCCTATTTGAGATTAAAGTCATCCATATTGTTAATAACGGGATGTACAAAGCTCCAAAATGTTTTATTCCCTCCCCACATTGTGCCAATACCTCTGCACTGCATCATGCCATTCTGGTGGCAGTAGGCCATTTCCGAAGTAAAGCCTCTGAACCGGGGGTAAAACTCAAAATTTTTCCCTACCGGCTCTGTGGGCATGGCTGCGGGCATAGCTTGTTATACTTGGTATAACAGTAATAGCAAACGGGGTGATTTTTTTACTGATTCAAATCGTCCCTACCACCGCTCCCGAGGTGGGCCGAGTTGGTTGAATTTCACCCTGCTCTGAACTGGATGTAATCTAAATCTTTCCTCTCAAACAACGTGTCTGAGACACTTCAATTTCTTTCCAGTTTGCAATATTTACTTTGGGAAACAACCAAACGGCCGCTGGAATGGCATGGTCCATAGGAGTTTGCACATGGTCAAGCAGAGAAATAAAACATTCTGAAGTTCACTGGAATATTTCATTTTCATATATGAGTGCTTGTGTACATGTTTTCTGTTAATTAGTTTAGTATTACACACAAACAAACATTAGGCTGTGTAAATCTTGAAATACAGATAGTTCTCAAGTGTCCTCATTTGTTTACCAACTGTTCGAAGATATAATGGCACTGAAAAAAATGACTTAAAACCAGTCCTCAGATTATGATTGTCACAGAATCTGCATGGTCACATGATCAAATTTCAGGCACTTGGCAACGAGCATGTATTTATGCTGGTTGCAATGCCCCAGGGTCATGTGATCATCATTTGCAAGCCAGCTTCTGACAAGCAAAGTCAGTGAGGGAAGACAGATTTGCTTAATAATGGAATGTTTCATGTAAGTACTGCAGAGATCCGCTTAACAACTACAGCATCATAAAATTGAACATGACTCAACTTGCTTGGCTATGAAAATTCTGGTCCTAATCCTGGTCATAAATTGAGAATTACCTGTAGGCATTTTATTGTTTATGGGAATACAAAGTATCTCTTCAACTTAATAAAGCAGCTATATATTTTACAAGTTTCTTGCAGCTACTTGGGAAGCTGCTCCTGATTGCCCTTATACGATGTGTATGCAGAGCCAGATTGTTTCTCTGGAAAGAAGAAGAAGAAGCAAAGCGACCATGCGTGCACATAGAAGTGGTGGCTGTTGGGAACAGCTTTCAAAGCTACCAACTTTGCAAAATATTTTTTTTTAAATTTGAAGAGAAACTTTGTTCTTGTTCCCACACATTGACAACAGATTGAGAAATATCAGACTGCTTGATCCTAGATGTTTTCAGATGCCGTTTCAATCCCTCCTACTAGATTAGATAGGCTGGGCACACTCCAGATCCCCTCTCTTAAAAGTTGCCATCTGATAGGACTTTGGAGACATACCTTCTCAATGACTTCCCCAGCCATTTGGAACACTTTCTAACTGAAATTTGAGGGATCTCTCTATCCTTTCAGGCTTCCAGAAGGCTGTGAAGACCTGACTCTTCCCCCAAGCATTGGGCTAGGGTGGGGATGTTTTTAGGGATTGTTGTGAGCTACCTAGAGTCATTACATCAGTAGCCATTTATGTCCTGCAAACAATGGATAGATAGATATAGTGGTGGGATTCCAAATTGCATGCTACTGGTTCTCCGTGCTTTATTTTTTTAATGTTATTTTTTTGCAAACATTTTTTTATTATTTTTTTAACAGTCATGAATATAACCTATCCTAGCTTCAGTGGGACAGATGCTTTTGGCTATACCTCATTCCTAGCATATTCAGCAATTCCAAACATCAGCCTGTGCTATGAATTCCATCTGAAATTTCAGCTGGCAAATCACAACTCATCACTACAAGACAATCTCCTCTTTTTCACTGGTCAGAAAGGCCAAGGTAAGCATTTGGAAAGAATTTCCGTATAGAACCTAGGAAATTATTATGGAAGGTTATCAATTATCTGCCAGTAGCTGATGTTAGATGACTATATCAGCATATGCATTCAAACTCAAAGTGAGGATGTTCAAGTTTCCCTATGTAGTGGTACGTGAGAATGACCTTGGGAGATGGGAAGGAGAATGTCAGACTTGACATCCAGTATATAAAAGATAGTTTACAGAAGGAAGAAGGCCTGTGGGAAACATTTCAGAAGGGTTCCTCCCTAATTTTCCCAAGAGTAAAAATGAATGGAGAAGGGAAATATTTCCAGCCTTGCAAAATTCTATTATAGTAACTTTACAATTAACATAGAGATACTATTCCTGGCTGTGCTTCTTGTCTGGACTACCTCGAAAATCGAACACCTGGCTTCCTCAGTTCCTTACTGCTCTTTCTCTTTGAGAATGGTCAGTTCCTCACTCTTCCTGTCAAGTATCACCTACTTGTTTTTGCTATGAAAATATGATCAACCCAATATTATAGTGTTGCAGCAGATCTTCCTCTGTAGGTTGTTTAGGATCTTGGATGTCCTTGCATGTCTCAGAGCTCTTCCTTCAGCTGTTCTTGGGTTGGTTCTTGTGTTCACCTTTGCATTTCATGGTCTTATCCTTTTCCAGGCTGTTTTTGTTAGCATTCCCTACCTTATCTCTCCCAGTCAGTTAGTCTCTCTGGCCAGTTATTATTTCCAGAAGGAGGAAATAGTTGTGAATGGCCAAAAATTAAAAAAAGGTAATAAAAATAAGTGTAAATAAAAAACATAGAAGAGCTCTGGGTAAATGCTGCTGCTTCACCCCTGTCTTGGCTCCTCCCTGTAATATTTATATTCTCACTCTTATTTGAGAATGAATGGAATGAATATTATCATAAGAACAGTTGACAGAAATAAATATGCATTCATCTTTTCTGGTTTTCCAAATTTGTTATATTATTTTTGCATAAAAAAATAATATTTCCATTGAAATCCTGAACAACGATAAACCATCTGTCTATCTGGGTCTTTTCTAAAACACAATTATGTGAAACCTTGACTTATCTGGGGCTATAGAACATCTCAGAATATAGAATGCATCACAATCCCTCTGCCAAAATCCAAAGGCTCCCACAGAAGGAAGATTCTCATCAACTCTTTTTTGCCTCCTAATCAACACCCACCAGCTTTCATCTGAATTATTAAAAGGATTTAGCAGGCAACCAGCTGGTCAGCTGAGATTCAATATTATTAAACCAGAGGTGGTATTCAGCAGGTTCTGACCAGATCTGGAGAACCAGTAGCAGAAATTTTGAGAAGTTCAGAGAACCAGCAAATACCACCTCTGAGTGGCCATGCTCCCATCTATTCTCTGCCTCCCAAGTCCCAGCTGATCGGCTGGGTCTTCTTCTTTTTCCCTGCGCAGGAGAACAGAACTGGAAAGCAGGTTAGTGGAGTGGGGAGGGAATGTAGATTTTACAGTAACCTCCCCCTGCCACACCCACCAAGCCATGCCCATCGAGCCATGCTATGCCCACTAAGCTATGCCCACAGAACCGGTCGTAAAATTTTTTGAATCCCACTACTGATTAGAACCATCCAACCATCTTGCCATGCCACTGAGCAAATGTAGATCTCAGATTTATTCCACCATTTACTTTCTAATGCATTCTCTTTTGCTTATGTTAAGTTAAGTTAAGTGGCAGTATTAAGCTGAGCTTTGATGATCTTCAAACACTAAGGAAGGTTTGACCCAGGGGTCTCCAAACTTGGCATCTTTAAGACTTGTGGACTTCAACTCCCAGATTTCCCCAGCCAGCATGGCTAACTGAAGAATTCTGGGAGTTGAAGTCCACAAGTCTTAAAGTTGCCAAGTTTGGAGGCTCCTAGTTTGACCTGTTTAGTACTTTGATAGCAGTCAACCAAGGCTATAGACTAAACTAGGACATTTTTAAAAATCTAGAAAAAAGACAGTAGAAACCCACTTTAATTCTGCTGGCCACAAAACTACATGATGGTATCTATCCATGAAGTTGTCAGAAATCATTTCCTCCTCATGTTTATAATGTAAATGAGTTCTCCTTCTCCAATTTAGCTTTGCCAATTATTGGTAAGTTGTCATTTGGAAGGCTGTTTTCTGATATGGTAAGACAGTCTTCATTATGGTATAGTGAGGGAAATGGGAAAGCCAAAAAGAAATACCTGTTTTTTTTTAATGTATTTAATTGGATTTTAATGGCCGCACATTTTGCTACAGTGCCTCTGGGCAGCTTACAACAAATAAAAACACCATACAAAATTACAACCAAAATATAAAACCGATAATGGCCACTGAGGTAAAACAACAAATTTACTAGAATCCAGTTCAATCTATAACTGAGGAGAAATTTTCTGTCAGTGAAAATAATTAATCAGTGGAATGGCTTGCCTTCAGAAGTTGTGGGTGCTCCATCACTGGAAGCTTTCAAAAAGAGACTGGACAACCATTTGTTGGAAATGGTGTAAGAGCTCCTACTCAAGCAAGGGAATGGACTGTAAGACCCCCAAGGTCCCCTTCAACCCTCTTATTTTACATTCTGTAATAAACTAAACAACATCCAATGGGTTCTAACTGACTTCCTGACCCATATGCCTAGGAGCACATCCATGTCTTTGAGGCTTTTGGAAAAGCTAGCAGGAGATATTTGATTTGTCTGATGGACAGGACTTGCAACAGAAAGATTCACTCTCATGCCATGCAAACAAATTACCTGAAATGAGGTAATTCTGTCAAGCTAACTTTATCACAATTACCTAAAGTGAAGTCTCTGTAGCAGGTTCTTTGGCAGTGATGTGATTATTCTCATTCCAGGTCTTACTGGGGATGATTTCCTAGTGCTGGGTCTGCGAAACGGTAGCTTGGTATACAGTTACAACCTGGGATCTGGAATCGCAACTATTACTAGCGAGCCACTTGATCTGACACGTCGCATTCATACAGTCAGGCTTGGCAGATTTCTTAGAAGCGGCTGGATAAAGGTAAGCCTTGCCTTAGAAAAGCTTCATCTCACTACTAACAGTTAGTAGATCCTATTGTAGCAAGGATTACAATTGTGATCTTGGTCATGACACTATCATGTTTTTGGGCTATCCCACAATGCTGCTATCAGGGTAAAATGGGAAGGAAAAAATATAACTTTAATCTGATATTGACGTGTTTTTAATCTATCTGAGAGGCAATATAGTGTAGTGTTCAGAATGATAGTCACCTAACAGTTGGGTTGGCAATATATAAACCAGGATAGTTATTTAATACTGTTGTATCTTTAAGAGAGTGCTGTAATTGTGATTGGCTGAGGTTCCTCCGATGGCCATAAGATGGAGCCAGAAACCTGATACAAAACTCTTCTTGCATTTCCTTATTGCCTTTTGCCTGATCGTCGTTCTGCTTGGATTGCTGTGAGTCTTGCAAACTGTTAGCAAACTCCATTTACTGAACTTTGTTTATGATAACTGGACTTTGTTTTTGGATTATCCCTGGACTGATTGTATTGAATACTACCTGCTTTAACCATGTATGATTTGGACTGTTTGTTGGACTTTGTTTACCCGTTTACAGGAAGTAAAACCTTCATTTATTATTCAGTGTATCTGTATGCTGGTTGTGTGTTATTCCTCACCACTCTCACTACGTTTCCCTGAGTTCACTCATTCTCCTAATGGGGAATACCTCAATATGTAGTAATTAAGGGTTAGATTTGCACCAGGAAGACCCAGATTCTTATCTGCAAGCATCTTCAGATCTCTTGTAGCCTAATATATTTCACATATCAGAGGAGAGAGTTTTATAGATATCAGCTTGAGTTTCTGTATGAAACATGGAGTATAAATATAATTAATTAATTAATTAATTAATAACTATACATTCCATCCTGAATTCCTTTGGAGAATATGAAAAATAAAAACAATGAGCTTCACTTAGATTCATACAGAAATGCATAGCAGGTGCCCAATTTGAAGAGCTAAATCAATCATAGTGAGGTTTGCTTAGTTATGATATAGTACCTTATATATTGCATTGTATTTTCAATAAATTATGGTTAAGCTGAATCATGACTTAGCGTGTTGCATGAAACCAGTAATGAGATTCTATAAAACCTTTTGTGCAAAGATTTGCACTTATAATGTACAAAAGTTTCCCTTTCCAAAACTGTGTTTCATTTTTCACTTCCTACCTGCCTACCATCACAACTTCCATCCCACTGTTACAGATTGCTCCTGAAATTTTAGGGAATACTGAGAAATAATGGATAAAGAAGTTTTTGCAAAATACAGAAACACAAGCAAAAAGTCTGACCATCTGCCTTTTTAATCACAATCCAGGAAATTAAAAATTTTCTAATTATTTTCAAATGAGTTGCAAGGAAAAAGAATTTCCTCCTCTGTTAATGTATATGAATGCTTTTATTATTTTTTAGCACTAGGATGAGAAATAATATACTTAGTTGCTCATAAATAGCATATTTTTGTTTGTTTGAAAGGTGGACAGTCAAAAAAACAAAACTATTACATCACCAGGAAAGTTGACGGGACTCAATGTTTTTAGTCAGTTTTATGTAGGAGGTTACATTGAATATATTCCAGAATTCTTACCCAAAGGATCCAATTTTAAGAATGGCTTTCAAGGTAAATAACAACATGATTATCTTTGTGTATCAAGTCATTGTATTTATAGTAATAAGTTTTAATTGTATTTATAGTAATAAGTTTTTACGGTAATAAGTTTTAAGTTTTAAAGTTGTATTTATAGTAATAAGTTTTAATGGAAGAAACTGGTTTTCTGCTAAACACAGAGGGCTCAAGTTCTGAGCTTCATATGAACATTAGCTAAGTGTAAAACAGGCAGACCAATTTCTCGCAGGTGTCAATTGGTGAAAAAAGAAAAACACTATCACATAGACGTCTGAAACAATAAAAAGACTTGTAAATATGGCTGAATAGCACTATAGCAGAACACATAAATCTCCAAACAGCTCTGAGGGACCCAAATAAACGCTCTCTGGAATAAAAATAAAATAAGGTTACTGTTGCAAAGATCGAATTAAGAATAACATTAGAAGAAGACAGTGTGAGCTTGCAAGGAAATCAGAACCCCTGGAAAGGGTGGAGATAGTTATTCCCCAAAGAATTTGGAGGAACAAAATTTACAGTTTGGGAAAGGATATAAATCAAAGATACCTGAATCAGGGTTGGAGTTCTTGGTGCTCTCAGAGCTTGGTTGTTTGTTTGCAGACATTTCATTACACTTGCAATGATGATATTGCCTAGCTGGGTAATAAAACATCTGCAAACAAACAACCAAACTCAGAGAGCACCCAGGACTCCAGAGATATAAAGGCTAATGGAGACAGATACAGAAGGGAAGGAAGAGGAGAAGCAGACATCTGCTGGAAGCCAGGGGTAAGAAAAAGAAAGAATAAGAAATGGACAGCCTAAAGAAATAAAGAGAGTGTGTCAGGCATTTCAAGTAGGAAAAGCAGATTGCTTGAGTCTAAAGGCAAGATTTACAATAAGAAAGAGGCCAAAGGGTAAAAGAGAAGACACAAGTCTGACGTGGATTATGAGGAGCAGGGCTTCTCAAGGATGAAGAGCGTCTACTATGGGTCAACAAAGAGAAGAGCAAGGCTGAGAGCAAGGTACTGGGTGTATGTTACCTGTGAGGGGATAGTGGCTGACTTAGCCAGGAGGAAGGTCAGGAAGGATGGAAAAGCCAAAAGGAAGACTTTTGCAAGGCAGCAAGAGCATATAAAGGGGATGAAGAAGAGCTGAGGTCCTGTGAGTTTGAACTGAGCAGCCCCTCCTTGGCTGTTGGGTGAGGGAGATAGGGTGACTGCTCAGATCTCTGAGCCAGCCTCTTAGGATTGAGGGATTTATTTATTCAATTACAAGTGGTTCTTGTATCTTTGTGCCTGCGCAATGCTGCCTGCGCACTGTATGTGAATATCTATGGGTTATGGGTTCTGAATGTAAGAAATAAAGTAAATCTGTTCCTGCTTTTTAGAGCCAGAGGTTTGTTTCCCTCATTCGATTTGTGCAGGGAAAGGCGAAACCATCCTTTAGAGAGCCTGCCTGCTGATTGACGGCAGACTTCTTTATAGTGAATTGGAGAGAATTTTTGAGAAGCTGCAGAGGGCATGCTTTAGAGGCTCTCTGGGGAATTAGCTCCTTCAACACTAGCAGTAGCTGCTGTATGGGGGGAAAACAGGCCTCCCCAGGAGCAACATAAACAATATAGCACGCAAATACAAAACAAAAAACACACCCCAAACCTGTTTTCTACATGTACAGAATAGTCAAGGCCAACAGCCCAATCCCAGCTGCTTGAAATCCCTTAAAGCTCAAGCAGCTTTCCTCTCAAGTAAGAGGATATAGAATTGAGGGCTTGTATTTCTTTTTGTTAAGTAGTTTGCTCAGAAATTAAAAACTGTGACTAAATACCTCTTCCCTGACGGTTTAAAAAGAAAGCTTTTCCACGCTTAACATTTAAGCTGATTTTGTCCTATGCTCAGGAAGGCTTCATTTAGGATTTAAGAAAATTGTCTCCAGACTGAGACACCTTGTCAACTACTCGCAAAAATGTTCAATCCAGACCATGTTCTCCCATTGAACATCTCCCTCTCTTTGTGTTTGTTCATGCACACATATGGATACAGAGACATACACAATTCATTTGTATTTATGTTTATGTCACCATGCAGCACAGCCAGCAGGTTCAAAAATGGAATTCCTTTCTTATTATCCTGTTTCTTTCTAATGTCTTTGGATAAGGACAACCACATAGATAAGATTTTCCCCATGGTGATCTGTCCCTAATCTGGTCCTTCAATGTTCTTCCAATGCTGCATTCATCACCACTGTACCTGAATCCATCCATCTTGCTGCTCTTCATTTTACATTCCATGTTCCTACTGCAATTCTGTCTTTTTGGCTTTGGCTTTTCTTTTAAGTGTCCCATAACAGAAGATTTCTGGTTTGAAACCTAGCAGAAAGCTTATTTTCTTGCCCTGAGTATCCTATTTTCTCTGAGCTTTCTTTACAAAAAGCGAAAACAAAACTTTAGTGATGCACTCAAGAAATGGCTTTATATATTTTCTAAGTTATAACAGATTGAAGATAAAGCTTCATAAAAGATGGCTTGAATTCAAGGATAGAAGCCTTATGTGCCTTCATTCTAAAGGATGTGTTTGTTTATATCGCATTACTTTCCCCCCATTAAAATGCATACTTACAATTACCTAGGGATTAAACTGAGGGCAGACAGGGTGAAGATTGCCATTTTGGCAGCAGTGAACTTTTAAGTTAGTGTTGTAGGAACTTTAAGCTGCTACTAGCGACCAGATAAATTTTTGTAAAAGAAGTAAACTCTAGATCATCATGAGAAAAATGTACTGTTGAACTTGACCTAATCACAGTGGTAAATGTTCATAAATATTTTTTATTGTTTTAAAGCAAAAAAAAAACAACTTTCATTCTTTCAGGTTGCATTTTTGACCTCCGAGTCCATGCTGGAAAGGATCAGGAGTTTAAAGCACCAGGAATTCCAGAAGGCCATCCTAACACTGGTCGTAATGTAGGACAATGTGAAGTGTCTCCGTGCCAACTGATTACATGCAGAAATGGGGGGACATGCATGGAAAGCGGCTCTGCGCTATAGTAAGTAAAGTGTGACGCTTTTAATGAATCATCTGCATTGAGATTAGGCAGATTGTCATACCGTTCTGTTGGAGCTCATTTATTTGCTTAAAAGCAGGTATATAATCTTCTTTAGAATCATCTTGCAAGATGCACGTGCAGTTCTCTCTTTTCCATGTAATAGTTCTTACACACATACTTTATCCCTTATTTTTATTAGCATAAATGTCCATTTCAAGAACCATCTGAAGTGAACATCATACTGGGGTAGCAAATGGAGCAGTGAAGTCTGCCTCATTCAGTAATATCTACCCAAGGCTAGAAATTATTTGTAGGTTGAGGGTCATGTCTGTTTTTGCTATTTTTCTTTGGCATGCTGAGAGTTTTGTTCAATTATTTCCCATGTATTTATTCTTCCATCAGATTAAAAATGACAATCCAAGATCTGTAATGGCATGTGAGAATAATTTTGGGAAGTAAGAGAAAAAGTGCTGCCTAGTCCCAAAGGTGCTTTTTCAAGAGGCAACTGGACTTTCTGGTTTTTCTTTGAATACATTTCACTTCTCATCCAAGAAACTTCTTCAGCTCTGACACGAAGGGGGGGAATGGAAGGATTTATACTCCTTGCAGACATCTGGTCAATTGTATTCTTTTAGAGCATTGTTGAGGCCACCTGGAGGTTTCCCTGTGTCATCAGGGTCACCTAACTAGTGCAAATGGGTGTGGAGCCTTCTTGGAACTGTTGAAAGTGTTGCAGCAGATCCTGTTGCCAAGTCAGGACACAAGACCACAAAGGGTAGGAGAATACAGGTTTATTTGCACAAAAGGTTCAGAGCATTAGCATGGCAAATTCTGAACCCCCGGCTCTTCCTGAGGGGGTTACTTTTATACAGCTCCCAGTCTCAGCGTACTACAAAAGGGGGAAGTAAGTCTAATTAGCCATTTTGCACAATTCAGCATATAAATACTTATCTTACACCATCTGTTATTTTCCATACCGACCCTTGCCACCCTTCCATTTAGCTGTTTACAGAAACATATCTAGTTCATGGGTCATTATTCTTTGATTTAGATTCAGCAATTTTCTGGTTTTCACAATATCATATTAAGCAACTTCTATAATATTTGCGAAATAAGCTAAGAAACTTCTGCTAATTATAAGAATACTCTTCGGGTAACTTTCCATTCTGCTTCAAAAGGACTGTGCTGTAGACTGGAGATAGATGATGTTGCATCCCTCTCCCTCTGCTCTCGACCCTGACAATGCAGATAAACCTTCAGGTAGCCTCAACAACTCTCTGAAAGAATGCAGTTGACCAGCTTTCTGCAAGGAGTATAAATCCTTCCATTCTCCACCATCCAGTCAGAGCTGAAGAAGCTTCTTGGATGAGAAGCAAAATGTCTTCAAAGAAAAACCAGAATGTCCCCTTGAAAAAGCACATTTGGGACAACCATGACCTGGATGACTGAGAATCTCTAAAGACAAGCGCTCCCTAGGGAACAGTCAGATAAAAGTGGGCATAGTCCACAGCTGCACAATTGGCAGAAAAAGAAGCTTAGAAGGGATTTCTTCACTTCTTTTTCAAGCTGTAAAAGAGACAGCAGGAGATTTGTACTTTCAGACACGCAAGACTCTATTAATGTAGCCTTACACTTAAGTGGAATTATTTCATCTGGCCCTGTTTCCTGTTTGTGCCACATGGGAGGCTAACATCAATCTTGCAAGGTATGAACATTAAGGGATACCCTATTATGCCATTTCTAAAATTAGGGGGAAATGGAAGACAAAAGGACAATATTTTGGTGACTGAAGGCTTCATAAGCCTTTCTTTTGGTAAATGGTTTTGAGGACAGCGGGACTGCAATGCACTGGCAATAACTCAGAATGAGTAAGGCTCTATCAAAAATATGAGCTGATTAAGGATGGGTTTGGGGAGCTGCCATGATTTTATTTATTTAGAAATGTGCATTAAGCCAACATCAAACTTTAAAATATAACTGTTCTATATATCTTGCCTCAAAATGTTCAAAGGGAGACCTCCTGGTTTTTCTACTCCAAAATGCAGACACAGAATGTAACCAAATCGTTTGCTGAAATTTCCTCTGGTTTCTTCTTTTGCAACTCCCAGCTGTCATTGCTCTTCTGGTTGGACAGGGGCTTTCTGCACAGAAAAAATTTCAGTGTGTGATCCTGAGCACAAGCCCCACCATCGGTGCAAGCGTGGTTCCACCTGCGTCCCTGTGCCTGATGGATACAGCTGCCACTGTGCTTTGGGAACCACCGGCACACATTGTGAACAAGGTAGTGTACAAACCTTCATCGAAAGGGTATCACGGTTTCTTTTTATTCTGTGGTTGGGTGAGAAATGTAGGTTGAAACCAGAGTTTTTTAAATTGAAGGTACCAAAGACTTTTTGATATTAAAAAAAGAGTTCTGTTTTACTGCAATCAAAATAGTAATAGCAATAGCACTTAGACTCATATACTGCTTCACAGTGCTTTACAGCCCTCTCTAAGTGTTTTATAGAGTCAGCATATAGCCCCCAACAATCTGGGTCCTCATTTTACTCACCTCGTAAGGATGGAAGGCTGAGTCAACCTTGAGCCTGTGAGATTTAAACTGCCAAATTGCAGGCAACCGGAAGGCAGCAGAAGTAGCCTGTAGTACTGTACTCTAACCACTCCACCACCAAGGCAGCTCACCTATTCTGATTATGTTGTATGGGGAATTCAGTGGAGAAAGCAATTATGTTCAAAAGAGTTAGCAGTAAAGGAAAATGAGACAGCGAAAGAAACATTGGCTGGACCCTGTCAAAGCTGACAGTAGCCAGAGCAGAGAAAAACTAAAAAAATGGTGCAAGATTGGAAGGTGTGGAGAGACCTGGCCCATAGAATCGCCAAGAGTCAGACATGACTGAATGCATAACATCATCACCATCAATACCTGCAGGCTATTAAAGCCAAACTGATCATGAAGCACTACATCCATCTCTTAAAGTCGATCTCTAATGCAAGAGAGGGTTTTATTGACGTACAAAAAGAGAGCAGGATGGTGTGTTTCTGAATCATCTCAAGTCTCCCTCCTGGTTTGGGAGCATCTCTTGAGGGAACCCTATGGGGAGATAAGCCACAATGGGGAAATCCCTATATACAGCAATGACTTTGACTTAAGCACATTGATTTCATTGGCTGGAATTATCTCGACTTTAAACATGCAGAATTTAAGTAAATATGCAAATCTATACTAATTTTTAAAATAGATAAGTTCATAACCTATTTATTTTTGGTTTATTTTTATTTACTCAAATTATAGAGCTTCTTAATGTTGTGGCTCATAACAATAAGAAACAATATGCCAAGCAAAACCCAACTTAATAGAAGCAAACATGCAAATCATCAATATAAAATGGCATCCATTGGACAATTGCCAGCTAGGCTGGAGGGAGGAGGTCAAGCGAGAGCCTAGCATGGAATCATTGACTTTGTCTGATTTTTCCCAACGGAAAAATCTGGTGAGAGTCTTGTAATGTAGGTGATAAACAATAAAGTTACTAAGGCTAGTCAGAAGTGGCTCTGGTTGCTTATGCCAGACAACATAAAAAACATAATCAGAAGCAGAATCCAGTCAGTGCTTCACGTTCGGCACAACCATTGAAGAAGCTCTCCACTATCACTGACCACCAAGCACAATGACAGAGCCTTGTTTTCAATATCTTTTTTGGGTCAATACTAAATCCTTCCAGCTAATTTAAGCTCTGTTCCAAAGGGTGAGTGCTGGACAGAAAAGCTCTTCTTCCTGGGTCACATCCAGATGACAGGTTACGTAGATAAGACCTACAAAATGCCTCTCCTGATGGGAAGAGTAGATGTAACCTTGGAGAGGCTGCCTGCTGGTTCCATGCCACACAGGCCTTTATTCACCATAACCAGCACCTAGAACTAAACCCAGAAGCATACTGGTAGCCAGGAAGCAGTGGTATAATATGCACTGGTCAAGGAGTACACTTAACTGCCTGTGCTGCAGTTTCTGGATGCTCTCCAAAACCATCCCCATCACTATCTGCAGCTTCTGGATGCTCTCCAAGACCATTACCATCTAGCTGTGAAATTTTTGTCTAAGAATTTCATAATGCTCATAACCATTAACCCATTCTTATTAAAATACAATTCAATCACTCTTAATTATGGTTACTGACACAACATCTCACATCTACCAATTGCCATTTAGAAGTGCTTTTGTGCATGCTTTGGCTTTCAAAGTTGTTTTACTCTATGGACATGAAATAAGAATCAGCCCTGTTTTATACTTTATTAGACAATTACTGATTCAGCACTTAACCTCCTTAATGAGTGGCATTCTACTCCTTACGAGATGTGCTTTGATTTCTTTCTGATGCCTTTCTGATTCATATGAGAACTGCAACTGCAGAGAGGAAAATATAATGTCCTAAAGTTCTTCTTCCCCCAGTGAATAAAAGTGAGGATGGCATATAATTGCAACAAAATTGAGGATTTGTAATGAAAGAGGCCCATTGCTGCTGTCTCAAAATCTTGGATTTCAACTTCCCCTACACGGATCAGCATAATGAACTGTCACTTTTTTTTTTCAGAGTAGAATTTTCCTGTGCTGAGAAGAAAGAAAGTGTCTTAAAAACAATCAGACTAAATATTTTATTTCTAGATACAGAATCAGGAAGCGAAGGAGTAAAATCTGTCTCAGCAGAGCAGGAAATAAACCAAGGAGTTATGAAAAATAATAACTACTGAGGAAAAAAGGAAACATTAAAAAACTGAGAATTTATGATGCATGTAGGTTAGTAGAAAAGAAACAACAAACAGAAAGAACATCAATAGAGTTTAGAAAGATACTCCCTGGCATGTTGTTTAGAGTTTATATAGTTGGTACAAGTGACTTAGTGTATGGTAGGATTTAACTGCTTGCAGTCGTTATTCGTAGAATATAATAGGTATCAATCATGAAAACAATTATTTCTTATCCTTTCCAGAGGCCACAGCAAAGCTTTAATCAAAGGTGATCAGATGATCCAGCCATATTTATGTAAGAATTGGATGCAAAAGCCATACCAATAAAGTGCATTACTATACATAGTAATGTATGGCAATTCCCCGTTCTTGGAAAAATGAACACAAGGAGCATTTGGCATAAATAAGAATAAGAATAAGAATTTATTTGTCATTACACTCGCAAGCGGGTGCAACGAAATGAGGTGCTCTTCCACAAGTAAAACTGGACAACACCATTGAAAGAAAAATAAAATTAAACACAACAGACCATACAATAATCTCTATACAATTTAAAAATGTAAATACCCCATTACTCTCAGCCATTAAATTCCACAAAAATCTTATGACCCTGCATTCAAACTCAAAACTGCACTTGGATAAAAACTGTTCTTAAATCTAGTCGTCCTTGTTCGTAATACCCTGAATCTCCTTCTCGATGGTAATAGTTCAAAGAGCTGATGTCCCGGATGAGAGGAGTCATTCAATATATTAAATATCTTCCTCTTACATCTATTCCTATACCGTTCTTCCAAAGAGGGGAGTGAGCAGCCAATGATGTTTTGGGCCATCTTAATCACCCTCTGAATTGCCTTTTTCTCTGCCACTGTGCAGCTCGAGAACCATACACAGAGACAGTAGGATAATATACTCTCAATTGAACTCCGATAGAAGGTAGTCAGTAGACTCTCAGCCAGTTGTTGTTTCCTAAGAATCCTTAGTAAATACAACGGTTGTTGTGCCTTCTTAATTAAAGCAGCGGTGTTTGCACTCCAGGTCAGGTCATTTGTAATGATGGTCCCGAGATACTTACATTCAACCACCTGTTCCACACGAACTCCCTCTATATACAGTGGCTGAATGTCTGCTCTTTTTTTCCTATAGTCCATTATAACCTCCTTGGTCTTCTTAATGTTAAATAGAAGATTATTATTTTTGCACCAGTGGGATAGCTGTAATACCTCATCCCGATATGCAGACTCATCATCCCCAGAAATAAGTCCTACAAGCGTAGTATCGTCTGCAAATTTTATTATCTTATTGTAGGGATGTTTATTTGTGCAATCAGATGAATAAATGGAGAACAGTAGTGGACTAAGGACACAACCTTGCGGAGTGCCAATGCTAAGTGTCTTGACAGTAGAAATATAATCATTCAGTTTAACTCTTTGTGGACGATTTGTTAAAAAATCCAATATCCATAAACAAATAGAATCTGGAAAATCTAGATCTTTGAGCTTGACTATTAATCTGTGCGGTATGATGGTATTGAAAGCAGAACTAAACTAAGCCTGACAGCTTTACTCACCAGTGGAAATGTGATTAGTGCTCTGAACTTTATCAGCACGCATATGCATAAAAGCCAATTACTTTGTTATTTACAGATATGATTCCTCTATTTATCAGGAAGGGCCAGATAGGTCTAGTGATTAAGGTACCAGGCTAGACTTCTACTCTGGCCTTAAGCACGAAAGCTGGCTGGGTGACTTTGGGCCAGTTACAGGTAGTCTTCAGCTTACAACTGTTTGTTTAGTGACCATTCAAAGTTACAGCAGCATAGAAACAAGTGACTGATGACCATTATGCACATTACCATTGCAACATCTCCGTGGTCACATGATGAAAATTTGGATGCTTGGCAACTGGCATGTAAATTTATGATGGTTGCACCGTCCTGAGCTCATGTGATCCCCCTTGCAACAAGCAAGTCGACGGGGAAGGCCAATTTACTTAACAATCATGCTATTCACTTAACAGCGGCAGTGATTCACTTAACAACTGCGGCAGGAAAGCTCACAAAATGGGACCAAACTCACTTAACAACCATCTTGCTTAGCAATGGAAATGTAGGGCTCAATTGGGGTCGTAAATCAAGGACTACCTCTATTCCCCCCCCATGGCTCATAACATAAGGCTCAGGCAACAGGCTGGTCAGTCAATTCCTCTCACAACCAAGGAAGGTTATTTGAAAAACCACAAAAGCACTTTGCACAGGGTAGGAGATTGCGCCTAAGGGATGCTGCGGCAGTTGTAAAAACACCCAAATTTTAATCACAGGAGCACTGTGAATTGCAAAGACCACTCCCTTTTTCTTCAGTGCCATCATAATTTCAAAGCTGAGTGAATGCTAATGGACCCAGGACTACTTGTATTAACTTTCTGTAGACACTTGCTGCTTTAACTGCTGTCACTATTCTCTGTCGTAGTGATGTAACAACAACAACAACAACAAAAGCCTCATTAGGAAGTCTGTATGCAGAACGGGTGGCTTCCCACACATCATGGACCTTAACTGGTTACCTGATTGCATTCAAAGAGCTCACATACACGCCAGGACTGATGTATTTCCCAGGCTTGATTATGCTTGATACAATTGCACTTAAGGCATCTGAGAAAAGAAAACAGTCTAGACGTTCTTGTCCATTATCAGGTCTGATAAATGAAAAGAGATGGAGAGAAACTGGAAAGATCAGCTTTCTGCGACTCAAATTAAGACTCAGACAGCTATAATTGTCATGTAAAATGAAGGAAGAAGTATGAGGCTGGCATCTGAGAAACAATTGAGAAGGTGCAACGCCAAGTTTATTTACCATAGAGTTAAATTAACTGCCCTTCAAAGCAGTAAATAAAGCACAGTCAGCTAGTTCAAATGGAATAAATGTTGACATCATTAGTCTGGGAGAAATAAGTATAAGAAGTAATGTGCATAGGAATCTAAAAAATAAATGGATGAAAAGAAAGACTATTTAACAATCTTGTACATAGAAGACATATTAGACTACTATAATGAAGGATAATCTATAGATGGCAGCATAGGACAGCAGTTTGTTTTACCAAGGGCATTGATTGGATTTTACTTTTACTGGCTCTGTGCTTATAAATAGTGAAGGCAGGACATGACTGCTCAGGCACTAGAGATAACTGGAGAAATGTTAATAAATGAAGAGATCTGCCTATCTCATCGGCATTCTGTTACCTGCCATGACTGGCATGGTAGAGGAACAGTACATTCCAAAAAGTGGGTGAGACTGGAGGGAGCAGGATTAAAAATTATCACTGCCTATATTATTGTAACGCTGAGATAATACTGTAATGACAGTAATAACAATATATTTATTATATGGCATAATAGTATTAATAGCATAATAGTATTTTATTACATTAAAAATAATACTTCATTTGTACCAAAGGTTGGGAGGGCGCACAGCTTGTGCATTCCTGGCTCATGAGAAACCCTTCAGTGGGATTTCTTTGCTATCTGCTGTGTCGCTCTCCTGGTTGGGAATTCAAGTTGTCCTGTCCCAACCATACTCCTGTTTGTCACCTGTAGGCCAGGGTGTACTGAGCTGTATGCTGTTGTTTTTGTTGGCAAAACTTTCACTGGGCTCTAAACAGATGGGATATTAAGGAGTGTCAGAATGAGGCAATGATAAGCTCTCATTTTAACAAGGGCTGAAGTTTGCTAAGGAAGGAGGGTTCATAGGCAGGCAGGCCTTACTGTTACTTGACACAGAAGCGACCTTAAAAATAGCACACCTCAAACTATGACAAGAAGCCATGGAGAGGCAGGTCTGCTAGAAATACTCCTGTTAGTCTCTTGAAGCAAAACAAAGAAGAATCGTTCTGTTTCTGGAACTTGAAATTAAGGAGAAAGTTCCTAACATTGAGAACAATTAAGCAGTGGAACAGCTTGTCTTCAGAAGTTGTGGGTGCTTCATCACTGGAGGATTTTAAAGAAGAGACTAGACTTGTCTGAAATGGTATAGGATCTCCTGCCAGAGCAGGGGTTTTGACTAGACAACCTAGAAGATTCTGCCTCATGCTTATAAAAATAAATAATGAGGGGGCAAACCCTTCCTTTACAGAGGGGAGAACAAAATGGTAGTAGAAGTAATATTAAAGATTGATCTTGTGGATAACAAATATTTCTTAGATAACAAGATTGCAGGCTAATTATCAAGGCAACCACATCACTTGTGAAGTCAAGTATAAGTTCATCCCTCTGCTGCAGGACAGAAAATCCATTTTCATATTTACCCTCTTGGTTTTATGCTAGTATTCTAACAAACTGACCTATTGATTGACTACGTGCCATCAAGTCTTTTTCAACTCCTAGCAATTACACATTTTCCCCCTCCATGACACTGTATCCCTAACCTGTCCTTTCAAGGTCTTCCAAATGATGCAATCACAGCAATTATACCTGAGTCTATCCACCTTGCTGCTGGTCATCGCCATCTTTTTCCTTCCACTTGCTCCAGCATTAAGGCCTTCTGTAAAGAGTGATGTCTTCACATAATGTGCCTAAATTAGGATAATGTGAGCCTGGTCATTTGTGCCTCAAGTGAGAATTCTGAGTTGATTTGCTCGATGAGCCATAGGTTTGGGTTTTTCGGTGGCCATGGGGTTCTTCAACACCAAAGTTCAAAGGCATCCTTAATCTTCTTATTCAGCAGATTACAAACTGCTATGAACAAAGCAAGTCCAGGTCCAGTTCAAGATGTTGCTTATTACCTATAAATCCCTTTATGACATAGATCCAGGTTACCTGAGAATGTGATTGGCTTTGTGCCAGCAGAAAGGGCACACTGCAGACCCCATCAATCAAGGAATTATGCCTAGTGGGATCCAGGAGAAGAACATTTTCTTCTTTAGCTCCTGCCCTCTGGAATATCCTCACCCACTCTCTTGGCCTTAAGGAGGAACCTTAAAACTTAGTTCTGGATGTTGGCCTGTGACCTTGTCATCCTGGAAGTGGTTACTAGGTTAATAAAAAAATCCCACGTCCACTTCATTGTACACCCACACACATACCTATTGTCATGCCCTTGGTAGAGTCAGACTCTGAAGGAGAGGAGAAACAGCTGATAGAGACTGGAGGTGTGGCTCTGGGGGTTGTGGAGGAGGCTGGGGAAGGGCAGAGGCCGGCTGGGCAGTCAGAGGAAGAACCAGGCCCATCCCCTTTGTATCCTAGGACACACAGGGAGAAACGGAGAAGGAAACAACTTGGCTTACGAGAGAGGAAGCGGCCATGATCCTCCTCATCATTGGTTGCAGCCAGGGAGAATAGTATATAAGAGAGACAGTTAAAACACAGCGTTGCCAGAAGCAAAGCGTGTTTTATTTTGGGCTGAAGTTATCTTGGTTGGTGTCCTTCCAACAGACTGCCTTGTTATCTCTTTGAATTTGGTAATTACTTATCCTGGTCTGTTGTGTAAATTTCTTCATTGTAGTTTGTTTGGTTTTTTTATTTCATCTCTATCTGCTCCTTAAGTTCAGACTGTACTGCTTTCTTTTGAAGACTATTTTTGAGTAAGTTTTATCTCCAACTGAGAATTATTGAACAGTGGGGCCAAGTTGGAGGCATTAAAAGACATTTATTTACGTTTTGGATTTTGTTATGTTTGTGTTACAATCCAGGTCATCACACCTATCTTAGCTATTGTATTTCTCTATTATTGTAATGTTACATTTATTGTCTTACTGCTTTAAACTTTTATAATAGTGTTTTATCAGATTGTGTGCTGTCCAGAATTGTGTGACTGTGAGGTGGATCATATATTAATTTAATAAATAAATAAGTAAATAATAAACCCTGAATTGTGATCCACTAGATCTCTGCTTTGTTTAAAAAACCAGCTGGGCCTTCCAGATTCACTTTTCCAATACATTAAGCAACTCCAGTGGGTGTAAGGAATAAAGCAAGATTTCTTAATATATTCTCTGAGTAATAAAGGCTTATATGCTATTCCTATCAAAGGTTTTCTCGATTGCTGAGATGAGTTTAACGATCTATGAGACAACAAGCATCCAATATAAGCCCACAGAGCTGAAATTTCTTCTATAAATTTCCATACGTGGTATTCTTCACATTATGTGGGAATATCAACAGCAGCTTTTTTACTTTACTCCTAATCTAAGCAATTGCATATAAAGCAGCTTAGAAAAATGGATAAACATCTAAGAGTTCCAAAATTTGCTTCATTGCTGCAATTCACAGACCATGGTGTCATAGTAATGAGGCTATTAATAAGGAAAGAAATTAAAATCAGAGAATGAAATTGTTGCAGAGCAATTTTAAAAAATGACATTTCATTTATAAAGGAATTATACTGATCCACACATCCAAGTTCCTGGCTGACAAACCATGCAGCCTAATTTGGTTACATACTATTTCAAAAAGTTGTTTTACATTATACATATCATATCTAATTCTTGTTGGAACTAGATTACATAGAACATAAGAAATCCATTAGTAGGCTCCCTAGCATTTTTTTGTTTTTTTTATGAAGTAGCCATAAGGGGAAAAGACACCCACCCTCAGTTATAACACCTAAAATAGGAACAGGAGAGATTCAGTATCTTCTTTTTTACATACAGATTTTTTTCTGTTTTAAAACGCTGGGGAGCAATAAGTATCTGCCATGTGCAACATTGCCGTTGCTGTTCATTTCAAGATTCATGGATGTTCTTGAGGTCAAAGGTTAAAAAGACTCTCCTGTAATGAAATGGGAGGGTGCAGGTTGTACAAAGCTGCACTGCAAATTATTATCTAGAGAAAGGAGCATCCATGGCAACAGAAACCTGAAAGACAAATATGTGTTTGGTGACCTGGGGTGCACTGTAAGGCACCTAGCGAAAAATAATGAGTGCAAGAGGGAAAGAGGAACACACTGAAGCAACAGGGCTTGTAAAGTCAACAAAGTCCCATGATTCTAATTGGTCAAATGGGATTTGTGTGTCCTAACACTGAGGAACAGGTTGATATCAGAGTTTTGCTTTTGAACACAGTTGCTATTCTATAAAGCAAGGGTCTTCAAACTTGGCAAGTTTAAGACTTGTGGACTTCAACTCCCAGAATTTCTGAGCTTAACATGACCAGAGGAGGAATTCTGGGAGTTGAAGTCCACAAGTTTTAAAGCTGTCAAGTTTGAAGAGCCCTGCTATAAAGGGATAAAGAAGGACAGTTACTTTCCAGACCTACTACAATACATGAAATGACATACAGGCAGTCCTTGAGTTATAATCAGTTGCTTTGTGACAGTTTGAAATTATAACAAATTTCTGCAACTCAGTTTCAAGTTCTGACAGCCACACACACACACACACACACACACACACAAAACCTGTGGTCATGTGATTGCATTTTGGGAGTTTGGCAAGTGGCCTGCATTTACAGCAGTTTGCAGTGTCCTATAGTTACACAACCATGATGTATAAAGGGTTGTTGTTGTTTTTGCTGGAAACCAGTGTTCAAATGTTCATTGGGTACAAAGGGTTTGTTTAATGGCCATCATATTTGCTTGATGTGACTGTGGAATTCAGTTAATGACTACTGCAAAATAGGTTGTAAAATTTGGTTCAGTCACACGGTGACATGTTTAATGATTGGCATGACTCATGATCATAATTCTGGGCTCAATTCTGCTCATAAGAGGACTACCAGTGTTGTACTTTCCAAGTAAGGTATGCTTTCTGGTCCAGTCAAGCATCAGCACAGTTTTGCAGATCTCTTGATAAAGCATCTTGGTGTTCTTCTACTCAGTTTTCAAACATCCTGCTTGGTTTAATTAGTGAAACAGGAAGGAAATATATGTATTTCATAAAGATGATATTTTTTTAAATTAGTACTCAGTGCTTTGGAAACTGCTCTCAAGCAGAATTAGCAGATTGGATTATCATGATTCATTTAACCCCAGTGAATAAACCAGTGCAGTATGATGCAGTTTAATGCAGTGTCATCAGTCCAAGCATAATCAGTATGGTTCAGAAAATTCAAAGAATAGTTCAGCTTAGCTGCATTTCCCAATTTGCCATGAATGTATGTTCTGTGCCTCTGTTTCCCCTTTTCTAGAACTCTTCTCTGAATAGAAGCTTTCCTTAAAGGTAAAAAAGCCACAGAATCTGAGATTTGACTGCAAATCTGTTTGGGTCCATAACACATTGCATACAACTAGGCACCCCTGCTCACCATTCCTTGTTTCTAGTATAAAATGCAGTAAACAAAATGCAAATTAGGGAGAGGAATTTAGGTCAGAATTAATGTATGCCATATGTATTTAGGTATGGACAAAAGAAATCTTAAAACATTCTGTTATTAGTGGAGATGAAATCTTTTTCCTGTGATGTTTCATAGCCTTAACCATAAGTGATGCGTCATTCAGCAACCGCAAGTCTTCCTGGATGTCATTTGAGCCCTTCAACATTCGACACAAGGTTCATATCCAGATGCAATTCCAGACCTTTTCAGGGAACGGCATTCTCTTTTACACTGCTCAGCATCTGAGCTCCCGATCAGGTCAGGCTTTCATTCTACTATTATGTGGAAGGGGAATAAAAAGGTCAAATGAAATATCTGATTAGTGTGTTATGATTTTGCAAGTGGTGAATTGTTAGGATATTGAATTTAGTAGCTGGAGCAGCAAAGTGTACAATAGGCTAGAACACAGAGTTGTAGTTGATTACATAGTGCTGATTCATGCATGATGTAATCTATGCTATGATTGGTTGTTGTGATTATAAAGGGGGTGTTTCCCTTTCCCCCCTCCTTTTTCCTTCGAGGTGTTCTCTGTTTTAGATTTACCTCATGATGTCCTGTGTTCCTATCTTACGTCCTTTCTTTTCCAGTTGATGACAAAGACTGCTATAAATTTGAATATTAAATGTTTATATTTATATAAAAGACAACAAGTTTGTATCAGTGTCTCCGACTTCATCTGCAAAGCTGCTGCACAATTCCTCGACATGAATGAATTGATAATAAACATCCTGTGGTGGTATCTTAGCACCATCAAACAACAACACCTGACCATCCTTGGGAAGTACTTGATAGCTGAACAAAAATGCCATATCCAGTCTAAAGACCTGGTTGTGTGACCAACCACAATGATAGTGTGCATGATTAACTTGACCACTTTACACTAAAAACAAAATGCACTCAAGTCAGCTGTGAATCAGCTGAGTTAAGACAGTATTAGGAGGATCTGGTAGCAGCAAACCAAGGGTGCTTCCAGACAGGCCTCTCCTAACATAGTCAGTAGCTCTGAAAAGCATGCAGATTTTCCGTTTCAAAAAGAATCCTATTTTCTGGACAATTAGCATCAATCACTCCATCCAAAGAATGTGAGCCTGCCAGATTTTCTGAATCTTTCATCTGCTTCCATAATCTGCTCATTATAGAAACTTTTGCTTTAAATGATACTTCCTAATACTGTTTCAAAGGGCTACAGCAGGGAAGGGGAACTTCCAGTGTCCAGGCCTATTCC
Source organism: Pseudonaja textilis (assembly GCF_049901715.1). Taxonomy (NCBI): domain Eukaryota; kingdom Metazoa; phylum Chordata; class Lepidosauria; order Squamata; family Elapidae; genus Pseudonaja; species Pseudonaja textilis. Next base: position 120,867,195 of record NC_141990.1, read on the forward strand.
AGCTTTTCAGGCCACTTCAGGAAGCCAGTGGAGCAACAAGCAAATCCACTGCCCCCCTTTGGCTTACAGCCTTATAACTCATGCCTCATGCTTGGATGGACAAAATGTACCAGCCAATCATTTGTTCACAGCACTGAAACGTTTTCTCATGTTCAGTTCCACTGCCATTTTTGTCATACTACTCATCTCAGCCCTGTTGCCATTTTTTGTACCATTTCCTTGCTATTTTTTAAAATGTGTGCTCTATGTTTCTGAAATAAAATATTTGAGGTTTCTCATCAGGTTAAAATAGGGGAAGTTTAAAGGTAAGATCATGGAATGTATTTATTCTCTCTGAACTCTGAACTCTGCAAGGAAAATCTAGGACATTGCCCAAGGGAAAAGAAGATTTTAAAAGCATGAAGTTTTGTCTGAGTAAAAAGATCGGGATCAGGGGCTTTTGATCAGTCAGATACCCTTTCTCATAAACTTCTTTCAAGGCTCTAAACTAGGGGTCTCCAAACTTGGCAACTTTGCTGGCTGAGGAATTCTGGGAGTTCCTTTAAGTCCACAAGTCTTAAAGTTGTCAAGTTTGGAGACCCCTGCTTTAAATTGCTATGTTAACGTAAACAGAAAAACAATCAAAAGGAAGATTTGTGCCCATGATGGAAATGGAAGATAGAAGCCTATAAAAGAACTAAAAGTTGCCTTTGTGATTTTTCAAAATTTTGAACCCAAGTTCAAGGTAGATTGTCTTATTCTTCTACCTTTCAGAAAGACTATGCAAATAAAGTGAAGGGTATTTTGCTATCATATTTTACTCCACTTACTACTCCTTTCAATTTTTTTGCTTCTTTGTACATTATAAACATAGTTTTTAAATGGAACAAAATAAAAGTGCTTTCTTTCTTTGCCCCTTCAAATAGGAACAGGTCAAAGCCCCTACTATGTCATTATCTAGGGTTAAACTATGCTTCTCCAAATAAGTCACATGTGCTGGCATCTCTGTTCTTTGAGCTTTAAGGAAAACAATTAGATTTCCTTTGAGATGTGAAGGTGGTACAACAGTGGTGGGATTCAAATTTTTTTACTACTGGTTCTGTGGGCAAGGCTGGGTGGGTGTGGCACGGGAAGGATAATGTAAAATCTCCAGTCAGGGGTGGTATTTGCTAGTTCTCTGAACTACTCAAAATTTCCGCTACCGGTTCTCCAGAACTGGTCAGAACCTGCTGAATACCACCTCTGTAGTACAAGGCAAATGCTGGATGATCTATTAAATGATACCTTTGCACATATTATCTGTTAAAAGACTGCGACCAAGGTTAACTATTCCAAAGGAAAACCTTTTTGTAGCAGCAAAATACATCAACTTACAACAGCTATATTTTTCTGCTTGGATACATTTTAATAAAAGTGGGTTACTGATTCTCTAAAGTATTACTTTAAGACTAAAACAGGATGTGAAATTTCAAATCCAAAGAAAATGGAAAGTGTTATTTTAGTGACAAATTGCAACTCAATAAACATTCCATCCAGCTTCACTGGTGGGAAATGTGGGTTTTTTTACATCTACCACTTCTCACCCTATCTGAGCCAAATCGAGCCCAAATGCAAGAAGCATACACTATGTATCTTAGGGAAACTTTCTCTCTTTCCCTCTCAAATTCCCCAGCACTCACGAAACCCAAATTCGAACCAGGACATCATTTAAAAGAAAAAAATGGGCTCCTTTTATTTAGAAAAATAAATAAAAAATACCATAATAGTGCTCAATATTCACAAAAATGAAATTTTAAATATGGTTTCTTGAAAAAGATTTCTATTTAAATTCAATGAGGCTTGCTTTACTGTATTTAAGAAAAGAGTATATGTAACAGAAGAGGAAGCCTTGATTTACTCGGTGCCACAAACATACATTTCAAACCACTGAGTCTTTGAGCCTTTAAAAGAAAAAGTTTGCATTTGTCATGTTTGCCTTCCAAGAAGCCTGCCAAAGCAAACATATGTAGAATGAAGAAAGGCCCAGGAGAATATTGGTTAGTGGCAGCCAAAACAGAGGGGTTGTCATTGCTTGGTTTGCAAAACACATTATGTATAACAAACGAGCCCAAACTTTTCTTCAGTTGCTATTATATAAAGCTTAGCAATGCAATCCTTGTTTTACTAGTTATGTAAACCTTAACAAGCAAGCACCATGAGATTCATCTGAGTATCTTCAGATTACTAAGTAATGGCAGAGTGATATCTAATGCTGGCTTGGCATTCTGGATGTTGTAATGTTGACACATATGGAAGATATCAGACTGCTGAAAGCTAATTTAATGTTTAGTTAATCTTTTATTTGCTCAGAGATACTAATGTGTTGCATCTTCTTCTCCTTTAGGTGACTTCCTAAGTATCACTTTGGCAAATGGATATATACAACTACGTTACAGCCTTGGGGACAGAACAGTTGTTTTACAGACATTCCAACCTGTCCATAGCACAAATAAGACCTGGCTTTTAATTAAAGCAGGAAGAGTTGGCAACGAAGGCTACTTGGATCTTGATGGAATCAATGTAACTCAGAAAGCTACCAATGGCATGACTTCCTTAGATACACAAACTGATTTCTATGTAGGAGGACTACCTTCCTTAAACCTGGTTAATCCCAGGGCAATTAAGAATGTGCCCACTGGCTTCACTGGCTGCATTAGGGAGGTCTTTGTCAATGGCAAAGAATTAAAACTCACTGAGAAAGGAGCAAAAAGTGGTTCCAATATAGGAGACTGCGATGGAACACCCTGTGGCTATAGAGTATGTAAAAACAATGGGAAATGCAAAGTTATAGAGTCTAATTTCTCTTGCTTGTGCCCCAAGCAATGGATGGGGAAGACATGTGAGCAGTCTATTTATTGTTCACATAGTAAGTGTCTCCATGGCAGCATTTGTATACCCAACCCTGTTTTATTTTCATATACATGTGCCTGTAAACTTGGCTGGACAGGCCTGTGGTGTGAAAAACAACTCTCATTTTTGATTGCCAAGTTCACAGGCAATTCATACATCAAGTACACCGATACCAATTATGAAGAGAGAGATCTCAGATTTACTAGGATCTCTTTCAATTTTACCACCAGTCAAATGGATGGTTTGCTTGTTTGGTTAGGAAAGGCTGAAGATGAAGATAATGACTTCCTTGGAGTAGGATTTGAAAATGGAATGCTAAAAGTTGTAGTTAACTTAGGAGAAAGAATTGCCATCCCTCTTATTCACCAAAGAAAGATGTTGTGCTGCAAAAAATGGTATTTTGTTAACATTGTGCAAAACTGGACTCTCATTGAAGTGTATCTTGATGAGGAACTTGTTATTTTTGAAGATCTTGATCCACAGAAAAAATATACTGTTCTAAACTATGGGGGCATTTGCTATTTTGGAGGGTTTGGACTTGATAAGAGAGTAAGTGACATCACCTCAGGACTATTTAAGCAACAACTAATTGGTAAAATAAAGGATGTTGCCCTTTTTCAGGATTCAAAAAAAATAAATCTAACTAAGGGACAAGGGTATAATATATATAGCGGAGATAAGGAGTAACCAAGAGAGACAAGGCTGTATTATTTAAATTTGTAATAGTAGCTTACTCTGGTACTCTGGGCAGGCATAATTATACTGTAGATGGTCCATAATAGAACACTTGTAATCTACAGCCTATTGCTTGTCTGATTTATTTTATACGAAGTATTAAATTCAACAGTTGCTTTCATGGATTGCTTCTGTGTTCCTTGATTGCCCAATTAATTCTTCCAATCATGCAGTCTGACTTGAAGGTCATTTATTTACCTTAATCCTAATTTGATTTTGATTCTTCGTGTTTCCTTTATGCTTAACAATTGCTGACTTTGTCTTTTATGTACTCTTCATGATTCATTCTTAATATTCCTCACCACCTTGACCAGAATCACCCACCTGCATTTAATTGTGAAACCTCTCAAATCAATGTCTTTTGACTCTTTTCTGTTTCAGTTCCACTTCCTTCTATTCTTTCCTATCCTCAGCTATCTACATGATTTTAATATTTCCTTCTCATCAAATTGAACTGCAAAAATTTTAATGTCCAAGAAACTTAATATTTAGACTTATTATTCAGAGTTCAAGTCAACCAGAGTCATGGTTGTTCCTATGACAAATCCACAAGATAGGAGTGGCTATTCAAAAATAAAATTAATTTTTCTTATACGTATTACATTTTTCTTATTTCAACCTATCGCATTACACATTGTCATTAAAAATGTATCAGCTAATAGTAGAGAATGGATCACATAGTTTGTTACTGCAAGTACAGGTAATACTTATGACCACACTTAACCCCCAAATTTCTGTTGCTAAGGGAGACAGTTGTAAGTTTTGCCCCATTTTATGACCTTTCTTGCCAGTTATTAAGTGAATCACTGCAGTTAAGTTAGCAACACAGTTAAGTGAATCTGGATTGCCCATTGACTTTGCTTTTCAGATTGCACAAGTTGATCACATGATCCTGGGACACTGCAACCATCCTAAATAGGAGCCAGTTGCCAAGCCTCTAAATTTTGATCACATGACCAAAGAGATTCTGAAATGGGTGTAAGTGAAAAATGGTTATCAGTCACTTTTTTCAAATGCTGTTGTAACTGAATGGTCACTAAATGAATGGTTGTAGGTCAAAAACCACCTGTAATATTACTTTGAAAGTGGCAGAGCTTTTATTTTCTATGCTTATTTTTGTGA